>NC_136059.1:786597655-787321405 GCF_964261635.1 Lissotriton helveticus
TATTTTTCATTCCCATTCTGAAGTCGCATCGGAAGTATCTCTGTCTTATGCTGGGGACTCAGCATTATCAATTTGCAGTCCTTCCATTTGGCCTTACTTCCGCACCTCGAGTTTTCACAAAGGTGATGGCAGTGGTGGCAGCACATCTCAAAGTCAGGGATTCCTGTGTTTTCCTATCTGAACGTCCGGCTGCTCAAAGCAAAGTCGCCAGAGATGTTGCGTCATTTGAAGGTAACAACACAGCTGTTGTTCAGCTTGGGATTTTTGCTAAATGTACCCAAATCTCACCTGGAGCCTCTCAGCCTAAACTGTTCATCGGAGCGATACTGGACACTACAGTGGGTCGTGCCTTTCCGCCTCCATAGAGGTTTCACGACATCCAGGCTATGATTCCGCTGTTTCAGAATGGAGCGTTTGTTCCAGTCCTGAAGGCCTTGCGCCTGCTCAGTCTGTTTACTTCCTGCATTCTGTTAGTCAGCCATGTACGCTGGCATATAAGGGCCTTCCAGTGGTGCTTCCGCAGGCAGTGGTTTCAACACAAAGGAGATCTTGAGGAATTGGTTAGAGTCTCCAGACACTGCAGCAGACCTACAATGGTGGAGTATTTTAGGCAACTTGTCTCAAGGGAAGCAGTTTCACCCTCCTTCTCCAGTGGCCACAGTGATAACAGATGCCTCCACTCTAGGACGGGGTGCTCATCTGTGGGATCTGGTTGTCAAAGGTCTTTGGTCTGCAGAAGAAAAATTGGTTCTCATTCATCTTTTGGAATTGCGAGCAATACATTTGGCTCTCAAAGCCCTCCTCCCTTCACTTTGCGGTCAGTCGGTTCAAGTCTTAACAGATAACACTACCGCAATGTGGTATATCAACAAACAGGGAGGTTTAGGGTCCTACCTTCATCAGAGAAGCTCTGCGACGCTGGTCCTGGGCTCAGGGCCAACAGATTTGCGTGATAGCTAACCATCTGGTCAGAGACCAGAATGTGCGTGTGGATAGTGTCTGCAATATTCGGCTGATCATGAATGGCATTTCCATCTGGAGGTGGTATTTACATTTTCAGGATGTGCGGGTTTCCTTGGTTGGACCTGTTTGCCACTCATGAGAAGGCGCACTGTCCGTCGTTCTTCAGTACCCAGTATCCGATGCAGGGAGCATTGGGGCACTCTTTTCAGTTAGATTGGGGCTCACAGCTTATTTATGCGTTTGCCCCATACCCTTGATTCCTCGTGTTCGGAGGAAGATTCGCCAAGACCTGTCCCAAGTCATTTTGATTGCCCCAGATTGGCCACAAAGGGTGTGGTACACAGACCTTTACCTCTCATTGTACCCTCTGCTCCGTCTCTGTCTCCCTCTCAAGGCAGACCTCCTCTCGAAATTGCAGGGGGCAGGTTCTACACCCCCACCTCCAGAGCCTGCACTTTTTTTTTTTTTTTTTTTACAGAGTTTATATTGCGCAAACTTTACCCGAATCGGGTATCAGAGCACTTTATATAGCACCAGTTGCATTACATGAGGACACATTCATTTTTTTGTTAGGCACAGGGAGATTAAGTGATTTGCCCAGACTCTCAGGATGTTCAGCGTCATTGTCGAGACTCAAACCCAGTTCCCCAGTTTCGAGGTCGACCCCCCTAGCCGTTAGGCCTACTCCTCTTCCCACCTTCATGCCTGGAGATGGAACGGCAACCTGAGTTCTTTCTCTCTCTCATTGGATGTGGTTGATGTAATTTAATCGGCCAGAAGACGCTCCACCAAAACGGTCTATGCTGGTAGATGGGCTAAATTTGTGTAATGATGTGGAGAGAAATCAATAGATCCCTTGAATGCCCATTTATCTGATGCTCTGAATTTGTCTTTTTCCCTGACGCAACAGGGTTGCGCTGTAGCAGCTGTTAAAGTTTACTTATTTGCCTTTTTAACTTTTCTTTGTTTGCCAGGTCAACCCTTACTGTTTAAATCACATATAGTTATGAGATTCATTAAGTGTCTCACTAAAAGGGTTTCCTCCCACTCCCTTTATTATGCTTCAGTGGGATTTGAATCTAGTTCTCACGTTTTTGATGGGTACTCCCTTTGAACTCTTTCATAGTTGCCCTTTAAGGTTTCTCACATTTAAAACTATATTTTTAGTGGCAATCACATCAGCTATGAGGGTCAGTGAATTGCAGGCTCTTACTTCCAAGCCTGCTTTTATATCTTTTCATGCGGATAAGATGGTTCTTAGGACCAGAGCTGCATTCCTGCCTAAGGTGGTCACTCCATTCCACTTCGGGCAGACTATTACCTTACCTACTTTCTCCCCTCCCCACTTTCTCCCCTCCCCACTTTCTACCCTCACCCTTCTAAGGAGGAGGAGGGACTTCGTTTGGACACCAATTGGTCAGTGAGCTTTTACTTGGCTAGAACCAAGGACTTCAGGCTGGATGGTCAACTATTCATCGGATATGTGGGCAAGATGAAGGGCAAGGCTGTCCACAAAAGAACGCGGTCCAGGTGGATAATCCTGGGCATCAAGATTTGCTACGTCATTGCCAAGAAGGAGCCTCCTGAAGCTGTTCATGCCTCTTCTACCAGAGCTAAACCACCTTCTTCAGCCTTGGCTAGAGGTGTCCCTGTGGTTGACAGCTGCAAAGTCATTTTGCTTGTTCTGTGTTACAGGATTTTTTGGTGTAGGCAGTCACCCTCCTCCGAGTACAGGGCTGCTTGGGGATTCTATTCAAAAGGTGAGGAATCCACAGGCAGATGTATCCATCAGACGAACTAGTTACTTACCTTCGGTAACGCTTTTTCTGGTGGATACAGTATCTGCCTGTGGAGTCCTCACCACTGCCTCTCATTTTCCTGTGTGCTTACATCGGAAAAATGTAAAGATTGTATTATCTTTTGTACTTTTGTTTTATGTGTTTTTCTGCTTAAATCATAAGCTTATTTAGATTTGCGAAATAACTATGATGTGGTATTTCCTTATATGCTTGTGTATTGTATACTATGTATACTGGTGGAAATATTTTTAGTTCACCTGTTTTGCCTCGAAGGCACAGAAAAAATGGGTGGAACTGACAGCACGCTGACGAGGTTTCCTAATGGGGCCAGCAATGTGACGCGGAGTCGCGTGCGGAGCCATTCTATTGTGATGTCCTCATCGACGTGGGAGCGCTAAGGAGAAAAATTTCCGTGGAATGCTGCACATTGGGATCATTCAAAAGGTGAGAAACCCACAGGCAGATACTGTATCCACCAGAAAAAACGTTACCAAAGGTAAGTAACTTGTTCTTCCAGCTCGAACAGATCAAAAGTTACTGAAAATACAGCGACACGTGTTGCTGCACAGTGGACGGCCTTACGCAAAAGTTGACTGTAAATCATTAGTTTATTCCTGTATTTCGGTGGGAAGCTAATACTAGTGAATTCAAACCTTAGCTCAGATGAGCAAAAATGATGAACGAATGAAGTAATACTATCACAAAATGTGCTACATTACACTGCATAGTATCCCTATTCTTGTTGCATAATTTAGTGAACGTTCCCACATAATTTGGTCAGTCCCAGTTGCGTAATTCCAGTGACCTTGTTAATAAGGACCACCTACCAGCAACCACAGAAACAAAGTACTGCCCATACCTTATTTGCCAATACCACTTTGCTGGTTCATATTTTTTAGCCACCACTCAGATTTTTTCTTTTTTTACAAGAAAAACCACAAGCCCGCTCCACCCCAACAGAATGCGGGATGCGATGCTATTGACAGAAACGTCTGGCATGTCTGGTCCAGAACCACCGTATAACCATTTAAAAAAGAAAAAATTCTCCTCTTCATTGCATTTATATAGTGCTTGCTACCGCTCCTAATGGGTAAGAAGCACAATACATAAATGCAATTGCACACAATGCAATTTGTCTTTTTCTGCTTTGTTTTCCTAGAAGCATTCAAAGGGTATCAGTCAAGTTGGAGCGGGGACAGAGATCACCTTGTAAGAGCAGGTGGTCTCTCATCTCAGTGCTAATCAGTAGTCATTAGCTCTCCTTTAAAACACTATGAAGGCTCAGACACTTTGCCTTGCACATCAAGAGCTCCCAGCATGATTTATGTTCCCTAGGATAGATCTATATGGATTGACAAGGGAAGGTGTGCACCCTCTACCTCGCCTAGCAAAAATCTCATAGTCATAATTCACACTGCGACTTGGTGGCCTTTCTCTGGTTTCTGGACTGTTCCTGTGGTTTTTATTACTGTTGGATGCGCAACGTAGTGAATACGTTAAAACGGTTCTGAGTCCATATGATTGCAAAGACAACTGGGCTTAGTAGCCAAGTTAACCTCCATCTTATGTACAGAAGAAGGGAGCGTTGTGATTACTGGGGTTCTGGCTAGGGTGACGAACCGACTGTACATTTCACAGACTGTCTGTTATTTTGGTATCACATCCTTTGGCCATCATCATTCCTTTTTACGGGCGCCTTTTGTCCGTAATTTTGGGGATTGCAGCAAGCTGTGCTGTTCCAGTGCGAGAAGCCCCAAGAGTTTAAAAGTTCTCTCTGTTGGGACCAGATCGCTCTTCTCTTCTAAACTCTTGAGACTGCAGCAGGTCCTCCCCGACGTCACACAGACTGTGGACTGTCCCAATCCCATTGTCGTTTTGACTTCTGCTGATTATCACATAAAGAATGACAGTGGGCCCTATTGTAGTTACAGCATTTGGTGTGCCTTCTCCTGCATCGGCCTAGGGCACGCCTTTCTGCTTTTGAGCCGTGCTGGGGGACTGCCTCATTTTGAAATATCCGACAGGACTAAAGTAAAAGACTTCTGAGTGCTTTGTGTGCCTGCAATTTTCAGACCATAACAAACATTTCTATTTTAACTCAGGTGATTTATGTGTCTCTTGGAGAGATCTGAGTTTTCACTATTCCTAGTTTTGACTAATCATAAAGAAGCACAGAGGTATAATGCTCCTCTTGCAAAGCACAAAGTGTAACACGCAGATCAAAGAATTCCGTTGGATAATAAATACTTTTTAGTAAAGACAACCCCCAACCACTAGGTTATGTTTTAAATCCTGAGTTTGTATTTCTGCAGGGCAAGCATTCTTAACATAAAGGCAGTGCCACAGGAATAATGCGATTGTGCGGTTGCAACGTTTTTCGCTTGATTATGGATTTGCCGCATTTGCCGTATAATCCATCAACTGCATAATCTGAGCTTCTAATTAAAACAAATTTAAAAATGTTTCTTGCTCAAATGGTTACAAAAACAGTGACACGTGTTGCAAAGGTTGACTGGTCACCTTTCCTTTGCATATTGCTATAGTTGGGTGTTAAACTAGTACTAAGGATTTGCAACCTATGACCAGAAAGTGTTAAAAAGTGTAAAAATGTGAAGATAATGTAATAATACTATCACCAAAGTTGCCACATTACGCGGCATAATTTCCCTTTTCTTGCCAAATAATTTAGTCAACCCTGCAGCATAGTTTGGCCCTTTCCTACTGCGTAATTCCAGTGGCCCTGCGTATAGTACCTACAAGTATGGATGACACGTGACTCCTATGCCTTGCAGCCCTCATTGTCTTAGTAACATTTCCTATACATTACATGCTTACATACACACTTATGTCTTTGTCTCTGAATAATGTGTGTGTGAGGTGCAGCGCTTTCGACACCCTGTATTGGGCTGAATAGTACTATAAAAGAAATGCAATTCACGAGAGAGGATCTATAGAGAGATGAGGGGCACCGTTGAAGGTTGATAGTGAGAGAATATGTGCAGAGGGAAGTCTTTGGTGAAGGGCTGCAATGAAGGCCTCTGCATCCCCTGCAGTGGAGGGCGAGGCAACCCCTCAAGGAACCCTAAACCTTCAGGAGGCCTCATACAGCCCAAAGCCAATGTACACCTGTGAGATATGAGAGACTCAGGGGCCCTCATTTCATTTTGCAGGGGAACCCATCATTTTGCATTATGCGTCTGCTTTCACGCGATGGTACTCCAGCAAAGATTATCGCACCGGGTGCCACAAGCACTAAAGCCGGCTCTGCCAGAGTCGTTGCTATCATTTCTGCAGCCTAGACCCTGAGGTAACAGCACTTCAGGAGTTCAATGTAGGCCGCACTAGTAGGAAGGCATAGCCTATGAACGGAGGGATTTTATTATAACATGTGTTTCTGTACAGTTTTTATTTCAACATTTCCAGTTAATGGAGCGCGAAGAGCACAATTAAAAATATTTAACATAACAAAACTGGTGTTCACTAATCCCAGAATCTTGTAGTACCTACCACACAGTAACCTGCCAGACAAATGCTCAGAGCTGGACCCTTGCATACATTTCTCCCTCATTCTTTGAAAAATAGCCTTATTTCCCAACAAACTGTGATTTTCAGTCTGCATGTATATGTTATTCTTGTACTGTGGCCCTAGCCAAAAGGGATGTAGTGCGATGTACAGTGCCCAAGGCCACATTTATGATGGGTATATTTACTAACATTTCATGCAACACAGCGTAGCAAGTGAAGTTCTGCACTGTGTTGCCTGAAACTGAAAGAGCACAACACCGTTTTTTCAAAGAGATGGTGCAGTGCTGCTCTCTTCTAGCACTGGGGCACTTGTGGCTGCTTAGTACCAAAACATTGGGGTCAAGTACATTTTTTGTGGAGGAAGGGCAACCTATCCTTTGCAGCTATTTCCTTTTTGCCTGTGTGCTGCAGAATTAGTCACACACAATGACGAAGTAAGGAGGACGAATAAAGAGATTTCTCCTCGTTACACCTACTTCAGATAGGCACACCACTTTGGAAGAAACCCTTGTTTACTAGTCTTTGTAAATATGGATTTACATTGAGATGCGTGGGAACGCCCATGCACCGCCTAAGTAATGCCTACCTGACAGTAATGCAAGGCAGTGCTATGCACTGTACTGGGTACGTTTTTTTTTTTTACAAAACTACACCAACCAGGATTGACGCCAGTCTGTCCTGAAAAACCTTATTTACGCAAGCAAGACGGGCCTTATCAGCCTCATTCTTAAGGCAGCGAAGCTCGATAACTGACCTTATCATAGAGTGCTGCCAAGGAACATTGATTGGTCAGGATGAAGGCAGTATAGCAAGAGGGATGTCAAGAGGGCTCACTGGGTTTCACTCTTTCATAGATGCTGTGTGTCTCCATGCCATGCTGGGCACATTCGGTCTATCATTTTTCAAAGTAACAGGGCATTGCAGGGGTTTAATGGAGGGCCCAGCAGTTCCTGTGGCACTGTGGAGCAGGGGACCACCTTTCAGAGGGCGCCCATTCAGCCAAAGGTCGATGATTATCTGTGAGACATGGGAGACTTAGGGGCCCTCATCCTGTTCTGTAGGTTGGGCTATCATTTTCTGTTACACCACTGGAGCATTGTATTCTGGGGCATGTGGTTTAATGTAGTTTCACTTTTAGGTATATCTAGAGGTGTCACACATGACATGCAGGAGCTTAGCAATGGCATTTTGTAATGCCTTCATATATCCGTTGATAGTACTCTTGTCAGTGGTAACAATTTTAAGTCTTGAAAGGATGAGTTGGCCCTGCCAGAGTCCAAACTTTGACCTAACGTTTGCAAAGAAACATCTGCAATAGACACTTAAATCATGCAGGGGTTTTCCATGTTTGTTTAATAATGTAATTCCTCTGTCCTGGGAAACTTGTTTTATTCATAGGTTAGAGTAACACTTTCTAGTATATCTGACTGTATGTGGTAGGTTTTTGTGCGGTTTGCTTCAGACCTCCAAAATGGGATCTTGACCTATCTCGCTCTTGGCCATTCTCATGGACTCCATTGACTTGAAAAGTAGTCTTGGGAAGCTTCCAACTGCAGGCAGCCAACTATAATGGGTAGATGACAGATGCTAAGTGATCTCACAGCCCCTTCAGACGGGGCAAACAGCCTGAGTTTCCTGAAGCACTGCTGCACTTGGGGATAAGAAGACATTATTCTCATGCAGTGGAGTGATATTTCAGTCAACACCTGGAAAGCGAGAAAAAGTAAATCTGGAGATCACACAGTATCTTTGAGTAAACCGTGTCGGCATGGAGTTTATGCACATGTAAGTGACCAGGGCGTTCAGTGACCTGCAGTGTGCTCAGGAACTTCAGGGACCGGAAAGAGAGGAAGAACTTTAATGACCTGCAGTTGAGCAGTCGCCTCAGGGGCTGAAGGCAAAGAAACATCAGGAACCTTAGTGTGATGTGTGCTACAGAACATGAGGTTAATCAGAGTGAGTAGTACTGGGAACTAAGATTGAGTCGGAACCTTTGAGGCCTGGCCATAAGCTGGAGCCTGGAGGACCAACTTTGAGCACAGCATATGCTGGGAACCTAAGAGTGAGCCTGTGGGGCTTATGAGTTAGAAGAAGCTTTGTAAATCTAGTGGTGAGTGGGAACTGCAAGATCTTTGAGTGTGTAGAGTACCGGGAGAGCTGGGTGTGAAAAGAAGCGTCAGGGAATCTCATGGTGAACAAGGTCTTTACTGACCCGAGGGTAAGCAAGAGCTTCCAGGTAAGAGTGAGCAAGAGATACAGGGCCTAACAGTGAACAGGGATCTAAGTGGAACTAAGGCTGAGGAGGATTTCAAGATACCAGGGATCGAATAGAATTGCAAGGATACCTAAAAGTGAGCAGAAGCCTCCTGGGTTCTGTGTAAGCAGGGCCTTCAAGGAGGACTCTGAGCAGTACTCTCAGACGACCAGAGAGTGGAAATGGTTTTAAGGGTACTGAGGATCAATGGGTAGTTTTAGGAACAACTGATGATGAGCTAGAACCTTGCTGTCATGGGTCAATCAGAGTGAATAGGACTCAGACCTAAGGGTAACCATGACCGTCTGAGGACCTGAAGGTCAGTGGGGATTATTACTTACTTGCATTCCCTCCTCGCACCCAGTCGAGTAGATTGAGACAAGTTAGCAGCATGCCTTCAGAAGGGTGAAAGTGTATCTGATTTTTTTTTTTTTTACTAGGTTTAAAGCTGTCCTCTTGGATTTCAGTGGGCAGGATTTGTCAACTGTCTGTTTTATAATCGCGCAACCGCCTCAGATGTGTCAGTAAAAATGATCTTTTGTCCCGAATGTTTAACCGTTGTCCTGAATTTTTGCTGTCCCTGTCCATAATTCACCTTCTTGTGAGGTGATCACTCTAGTTATTGCTAACTCCGGTTGCTTGTCATCACTTGCAAATGTTTTCAATTTAATCAGCAGATAAATGCCCTAATTTGGGGGAGCAGTGCCACAAAAAAAACACCTCGTGGGAACCAGACAAACGCAGCACGTGCCAGTTATGCAAACGGTTCCTCCGAGTTGCCTTTGCTGTGTTATTTGACCTTGCCAATGCAGCTTTGTTTGGCACAAAAATAAATGTACGTAGTGCTTTTCCCAGCATGCCCTCTCTTCTAATTGTAACTGTTTGTGACTGCCCGGCCTTCTCCAGCGCTCCTGCTTTTAGTCCGCTCAGCTGCTGTTGTCCAGCGCCAATCGACTGCCCGGGGCAAGCCTGGCAAGGCCAGGAGTGTCCTCTGTACCTCTGACTATGCAGTGCAGGCTGCAGCAGCAGCAGATGTGGGGAGAATGCGGTCGAAAACGCTGCCTCTTTCACTACATGCGAGCAGGATTCTCCCGTCACTGTTAATCGTAACCAACGCTCTCTTTATTGAAATCGAAGTATGAATTTACTGCATACAAACGCGCGGTTGTTTTTATAAATCATCTCGGCCGTTGTACCCCTTTGTTCTGCAGGTCTCTGCTGATAGCCGAGCTGGAAAAGGAAGAGAAGGAGAAAGACTGGTATTATGCTCAGCTTCAGAATCTGACCAAGCGGATCGATAGCCTTCCTCTGACCGAAAATGTGAGTAGAAATGTGCGGGGGGAAGGAGGGGGGGGGGGAGGGAGCAAAGGCTGAGACAGCTGTATTTATGCTCATCAACAAAAGCTAGATTTGGCCGAGGAGCTTCAGCCCCGTTAGTTTACCTCTATAGACTATACGCCTTACACCTATATTTAGGAAATCTATCAAAAAAGTGAACCATAGCAGGGGGTTTGGACTATAAAGGCATAGTGAACGAACGTCTGATGTAATTTTGTGAAAAATGTAGTATCCATGCCTTAGTTAATTAAAACCATACATGAGAGGTAAAACAACATGAATACAAATCGGAAGTAAAAGGTTGAAGTACTTCACACCCTGCACAATATTCGACACATACGATCTAACTGTTTGAAAGTGCAGAAAACTGGCAAGCAAGCGAAAATAAAGTGCATAGTGCAATTTTTGATAGGTGTGCAGTTCGCATAATTACTTAAAGAGAGGCAGTGCTGTTCTTAATGTGCGTGGCCCGAGGTAGTAAGAGGTGGGTACCAGCTCCAGGGCCAAATGGCCCCTCTCCAGTGTTTAGCAATTATGTTCAGCAGTTGACGCCCTCAAGTTCTTTTCTGCAATACTCCTACATGTCACAAAACGTGTTGCAAGAGGAATATGCGTCACTTGAACGTATCCCATTACTTGAGGCCTACAAGAACAGAGGCTCAACCAGTTGAACTGAGGTATTAGCGAGGTTCACCTCTCATCTAACAAAGAAGAGTAGTAGGTGGAGAGGCACAGGGAGAGACCCATGTATGTATTACACAGGCTGCAATTAGTGGCGGTTGATTTTCTTAACCCTTTCGGATTACAATCTAGTGTTTCGTTTTAAGAAAAATAACCGCTCAGATCATTAATTATTGTATTGACTTGCAAAAGGTTTTTTGTCCTCTGCTGTTAAAAAAAACGTTTTGTCTCATGAAAAAGTAAATGTTTTCATCTCAAATAGTCTGCGATAATTTGAAATTATTTTGACCTTTGCTAATTTAACTTTTTATTTTCTGTACTTTTTTATAACTCACAAAAGGAAAAGAGCATGTGTAGGATTTCGGCATACTGACCAAAATAAGAAAATAGGAAACCCAAGTTATTTTGCAATGGTCAAAAGAAATTTGATTGTCCTCACTCCGGAACTTTTCAGCGTAATACCATTTCAGTTTCTAGTAATGTTATTGCAGTGTGCATTTCCTACCCGGTATGTTGCCAGTGACCACCATAATAGTGAAGAAATTGTCACTGTCCAAAACCGCGTTATTAATAATACATCATCTCAGTACATATTTGGAATATGCTGTATAATCGGATGTTGCATTTCTCCCCAACATCATAAATGAGTGCAAAACTTTTTTATGGTAAATGTTTCTATTATAAAAGAACATTATCGGGATAACCAACCATTGGAGGGGTGTAGTTATTAATACACGTGAAACCTAATGGGTAAAATTGTAAAAAAAAATAATCTTGCTGTCATTTACTCTAAAAATGATATTCCCTGTTGTCGCGTACTAAGCCATATGTGGCTTGCCTCATCCTGTCTCTGATCCTTAATATTCACTAGTGATTTATTTCTAAAGAAGAAATCCAAGCACATTTCTCAGAAAGAAACGTGTTAGTACAGATCCTTGTATCAGAATTCACAATAGCGTCTTGAGTAGATGAAAAATTATTATATAAGACAAGTACTGCCAAAACAGTAGTGGCTTTGATTAATAAATGTATTTACAAAGCAATCAAGTTAATACATTTTCATGGTAGTGCAAATTGAGTTATAAAAATAATTATATAGGTAATTATTTTGTTAAAATGCCAAGAAAAAATGAAACAGCCAAGATTGTACTAACCTACTAACTGCTAGTCTTGGGTTCGTGAGTAGCGTGCTACTCGCATAGAAAGCTATTCAATGCCTCGTCTGGGGTCGCAAACATTACAAAAATTCATTTACAATTTAAAAAAGGATGCTTGTTTTCGGTCCAGGGAAGACATGGCTTGGCAGTTCGGGCTGGACTGTTCCCATGAGGCACAGGGTCAAGACTGATTTGCATATGGCCATGCCTGAACTCGGGTGGTGGAGTGAGCTAAAGAACGATGATGGATTAAACCGAGATCAGTTGACTGGGGGTGAGTGTTTGATTTGCTCAAGCGCTCCGTCCATCATCTCCTTTGGTATCGATACGTTATTAGCAAGCAGGCTTTACTTTTTTCAGTGACATTTTTTACAGCTGTATGACTAAACCCCGCAACCAGCTTTTGGGACCGGTCATGAGTGCCTTTCACCGATGAGGAGGCAACACAATCCTCCTTGCTGATTCCTTTGCCACCTCTCACATGTGAGGACAATCTTCGTTAAAAAGCCTTTTAAGCATATCCGAAGGAGAGACCATTGTGTCCTGGGTTGTTCCTAGATTCGAACTGTTAAAGGGCATTGCCAGATTTCTCTGCCGCGATCTTTCATAGTGAGTCCTGCTTCCTCTCAGTGAAATGTTGCATGGGGACATTGCATACCAGGCCACCAATAGTGATGAGGAGTTTCATGCAAGGTTACGAAGTTGTCTGCAAATTCCTGAGCTACCTCACCAGTGCCCATGAAATGATTTAATCGTAGCTCTTCCCGTCTGTCTCTTTCCTGCACTTATCTGGCAAACCCTTTCCTATGACTCAACCTGGAACAGAAAACTATGTGCAGAGAGGTGGTTGAAGGCTGTAAAAAAAACGTGAGGGCCCATCGCCTAGTAAAAAGTGTTCAAGGCATGGAGCCGTACTTGTTTCTCATGCATAATGCCCAGGATAGGTTCATGATGTGCCGATTTAGACTTAACTTACTCCCATTCATGTTGGCATCACCAGCTGGGTTTGTTACAACAATAGACCAGAAGGGGCCCTGCGGCTGCGACAATAGGTCTCCGCAGGATTCCCTTCATCTGGTCTTACTTTGCCCTCTCTACTCTATGCCCCGGCGTAAATATCTTGTAAACATCTTGAAAAATGCTAATTTGGTTCACGCAAGGGAGGCATTAGTTTTCTTACAGAAAGCTGAGGACCCTTTTACACTGTGTAGTATTTTGAATTTCATTAAAGTTGCCCTAAGATTAAGGCTCACTAGAGGTGTAGATTGAAACTTTTTATTCTGCTTTTTTTTTTTTTAATGTTAAATATGGTCATATTACTGCAACTATGTCTGTAAATTTACTGTACAAAGAATTCTGAAATGTTTAATGCTTTTTTATTGTGTATATATGAATGTGCTTTTATGGTGTTTTTTAATCACCGAATAAAGATTCTTTGAACTTGAACTTGACTCAACCAGTATAAAAGCTTTCCTATCTTGTTGCTTAGTTCAAAACAAATCCTATATTTTAACCACATTACGTTGGTAATAATAGTCTGTATCTTAATGGGAGTACGCCATATTTACTGGTGTTTTGAGAGTCCCTCCCTGGAATTCCTGGGTAATGTAATGTCCAGTCTTGCATTTTACAGGATTCTCAGGACAGTAGCATTGGCTGTTGTCTGACTTGGACGTCTCGCCTATTGAATATTTGGTCACCAGCGCACTGCAACTTCATGTACTGCAGTAGTGCTTTGGTACATTTAGTACTATGGATTCTTGTATGACAGGGGTGCTTAAAACCCACCCTTTTCCCCCTACAACAAAATTCTCTGCATAGCAGTGTTATTATACATACAGGGTAATGTTTGTGTTTCATACTGGGGCAGTGTGTAAACTAACATCATGACTGTACTTGTTACCTAGCAAATACCAATTATGCATAAAGATGGAGCAGTGTAATAAAAAACATAAGCCAGTTCCAAAACCTCTGAATTTTTTTAACAGTTTTTTGGCATAGTGTGTTGTCTTTTGTCACTGAGTAGCACTGTCATTTTCTAGGATCATCTTTCACATTTGATGCCATTTCGAGCAGTAAGTTTCTATGTTTGAGTCTGGCATATTTAGCACCATATTATAAGTAGCACAACATTTTGGTATCCACAAAGAGTGATGGGAATTAGGTTCAGACACAGAACTTCAACCATATGGTATTCCTCATTATTTAAGATTCGTGGCTGGGAATATACTCAGGGAGGCTATTGTATTAAATAGGCACATCACTGTTTCGCACATCCCAGACTGTGCTACAGTTATTTAATTAGGAGAAGGTGATCTCTTCTGCATAGTTAATGACACCATAGGCCTAATATTTTAGGGCCTGATTTATATTTCAGCAGATGGGTTACTCCGTCACAACAATAACGCATATCCCGTCCGCCGAAATATAAATCCATAGGACATTTTAAGAAGTGCAGGAAATGTGAATATTGTACTTGCCAAGCCATTAACACAACTTTGTCTGACCCTTGTCAAAAAGGTCCTAAACGATTATGCTGTTAGGTTAAATGCTTGTCATTACATATCAATGCACATACAGTATGCCTACAAAATCCCTTCTGCTGAAGGTTTTACACCATACCTAAGGATGTAGATGGACTTTCATTCAGACCGCAGTTTTCAAGATGTTAAATCATGCAATCATGGTGTAATTGTGTCTTGTTTATTATGGCTTGCAGAGAAGGACCGAAAATTGTCAAATGTATATAGGATATATCCTATTAATGCTTTCAGTTGGTCTTTAAGTCAGTTCATACCATAAACTAAATGAAATTTAGGATAGGTCTTAGAGATGACAGAACAACAAAATTATTTTACAAATGTAAGGTTTAAGATGTTTTAGTGGCCTCTAAATTGAGTACAGTAGACACATTGCTAATCATCTTATGCTTGGTTGTCCTTTGGACAATCAGTGAAACGTGTTGTTGCTGTTCTGCAATGCATATTCTGTAAATCAACACAAGAGTTGTATGGAGTCAATCCCGTCTGTCCCTGCTAGAGATACAACCATTGCTATTGCAAACAGGATAAATTACAGAAACTGAGATAAAGGGGTTGAAGGTTACACCAGGGAGTTGATGGCTTCTTAGTGGGAGTTACTAGATTCTTTATATCAAGATTTTCATGAAGGCCTCCTTTACTTTTGGGGTGTGTGTGCGTCACTCACTGCATCAAACGGACTTCACTGCAAGGTTTGTGCAGAAGTGAATGGCGTACTAGTGAAAGAAAAAGAAGCAGTGTGAAATCCCTAAAATGCTTCAAGACTGTAATAGCTCAATATTGGTAGCAATCTCTTTTGGGGATTGATTCGATATTTCATTCTCTCGAACTCTGTCTATCCCTTCAGATAATACTTTTACAAGTTTTAAACTAGTGGACCCTGTGCCCTGCATTCCTTATCTCCTTACACAAACCTATCCCCTTGAATTATTGACTCTGTATCTGTACTTTTGGAAATGGTATTCTGCTTGCTCTTCGCAGTTCTAGCTGCCCATCTTAACTTTTTCCCTTTCTGATTATCCTGAGGGAAAGGGTGTGCAATGGCCTTCAAGGAGTTCTTTCTTAAATATTCATCTGCAAAGGTGCTTCTTCTTTCTCTTTAACTGTGCTCTAGGTTTGAAATGGTATTCTGGCCACTCTTTATTGGCTCTTGCTGCCCATCTTAACACATTTGTAAACCCCTACTGATTATCTCGAAGGAAAGGGTGTGAAGTGCTCTTCGTTGTAGCCACTTCCCAGAATGGCCATCAGAGTCTTGTTCAAGCTCTAAAAGGACATCTTATCAATATTCCCTTCATGGCATCAGCAGGGGTCCACATTGCAACCTGTTTACTGTGCAATCAAGTTGCTCCTTTGAGCATCACACTTAAGTTTTCTGACTCATACGCTGCTTTTCTGCAATGTCGTGATCCAATCTGAGAACCAGATGTTTGTAGCATGTGCAGCTGTAGATAATTTACTCTTCACACTTATAAGTTGTTTTTCTTCAAAGAAGGCTTTTGTCTCAAGAGATCTCCGGACTCCTCTATAGTCCCACAATGCACAAGGATAAAGACTCCACTTTAGAATGTTGTTTCCCCCCATCTTGTTAGGATGTTTCAGCGTAAACTCCGGGACTGACCATAAATTTCCTTTCCTTTGTTTCCATTTGCCAAGTATCCTAATCCGTCTTCAGAAAATTATTGAGAGGAGCATCCTTTCAGAACTGCATCGAATGGTTCCATCCCAGGACTCAGGTTGTTTCAAGGATGACTGTTGAGGAAGGTGGGGGTATGGCAAATACGTCCTTTCAGCTCTGCCCAAATCCATAGTTGGACCACGATCAGGTCTGCAACCTCTGCCTATCCCCAGAGCTTGAGGAGTTGACCTGCTCAACTTGACAGATGTTCAAAATTGGGTACCACAGATGACGATACCATTTGAGGACAAATGCTCATTCGGTATATCGTCAGCACAGAAAGAACCGAGCCCCAAGGTCCTCTTCTCTGAGGTCATTGACCTTGAAGACCTCCCTGTGGGCAGCATGTAACCCCAGAGCCCAGGACAAAGACCACATCCAAAGCCACCATTCCTCGACTCGTTCTTGAGCATTTCCCATTCAGGGATCGACCTTGAGAGCAGTTTTTGGCATCCTAGCCATGGCATCAGCCAACTCAACCCAGAGTCTTACATCGCCTGCCTTCCAGGTCAAAATCTGCAGAGGCCCGACTCCTACTGACCCTGAAAAAGACTCCATGCTAATGTTGAGATGAATCAGCACGATCATGCTCTCAGCATGCTAATGTTGAGCTGAATCAGCACGATCCTGCTCTCAAAAGTCCTCAGTGTAAGGCAGCGTAAAATGTATATATTCATAAGACAAGTCCGTGCTTGACCACCAGCAATAGAGGAACCTCGCAACCAAAACCTGCCAAGAAAAAGAAACTCGCTATCAAAGAAGATATATTTGAGGAGCTGGATACTGACACATCCTGTCCGGGCATTCAAGATCACAACCGTCGCGGGACGTCATCCCACTACTCCGCACAGGAGATCACATGATGACCCTTAACCTCAAGGGTGCCTGCTTCCACAACCCCATAGATTGAGCACGTCACTGCTCCATACACTTTGTGGTAAGTGGACATCATCAATTAAGTTTGACTGTTTTAGGGTCACAACAGCCCAAAAGTATTCACAACATTACTAGCGCTGGTAGCTGCACATCTGAGGAGAAATGCAATACATGTCTTCCCTTACGTGGAAGATTGACTGATCTAGACTAGTAGTTGTCACCAAAGCCTGCCACACGATCAAGCAGCATTGTCTCTCTGTTACACAGATGTAAGTCTCATATCGAGCCTCTGCAGGTTTCCGCAGTTTTTGTGAGCTGTACTGCTCTTGGTCACAAGCAAAGCATTCTCAAAGCAGGAGAAGGTGATGGTATTCCAAAGGCTGCTACCTTTCTTCTAGACAGGATGACCCTTTAAGTTAAGGACGGTGATGAAACTGTTGGGGAGGATGGCTTCATGCATGGCAATAGTGCCACATCTAACACTGTACAAGTGTCCACTACAAGCGTGTCTAAGCAGCTATGGTCGAACACGGAGAGACAATAGGAAGATCTGGTGTTGGTAGAGTCCAGAATTCAGCGCACTCACTGCTGGTGGAAAAACAAGAACGTGTTGCAAGGAAGGCTATTTCTAGACCCATGTCCACAGGTGACCATTACTACAGATTCCTTACTCTTGCCGTGGGGACCACATCTCAACAAATCACTGTTCTGTGTTCGTGAACTCTAGAACAGGCACATCAGATTAATTACCTGAAGCCCACAGCATTTTCAATTAGCCCTTGCAGTGTTTTACACCTTCATTCAGGGCAAGGTAGTTGTAATAAAGATGGACTGTATGACTGCTATGTACTATTTCCAGAAAAGGGGGGATTCATTGTGCTCAGGTGTCGGCACTAGCCCAAAAGTTCTGGCTTTGGAACATTCACAAATCAAAATCAAATTGTAGCAGAGCATCTGGCTTGGGTAGATATTGACTTAGCACCAGCATGTCAGTGAGTAGAAGATGAATCCTGAGCCACTTCAAAACACTTTGAGAAATGAGGCAGTCCCACAGTTGCCCTTTTCACCACAGTGGAAAACACACTATGTCCACACTTTGCCTCCAGATACCAAAACCCACTGTTCAAAGGGATCTGTTCCTACGCTTTTTCTCCACTGCCTCTTTCATGGAGGAAAATTATGAAAACATCCATGACTTTAATTGTGCTCCTGCCGACATAGGCAAGACAGCCATTGTGTTCATTTTTATTGGAAATTACTCTACATCTGCACGAAAAGCTACCCATCAGACAAGACCTTATGTCTTCGCATTTGGGTCAGTTCGGAGAGCTGACCTCATTGAAATAAACCTAGCTATTTGTAACCTGAGATCTTAGAGCTTGGTTATTTACTCCCTCAGGAGTGCTTGCAAATTACATACTTGTGCAGAAGCAAAACGTACAATGCATGCTATTACTAGGGCACATTCTACCAGGAAAAAGGGCACAACTATGGCTTTTAAGGGAGCATACCAATAGTGCATATCTGGAAAGCTGTTACATAGCCATCTCTACACAAATTCACTAAGCACAGTTGTGTAAGCATTAAACTCACAAAGAAACTTTATTGGTCCAAGCAGTTTTGAAAACATATTTAAAAACCTGTATCAGCTGCACAATATCCTCCGCTTTAAGAGAGTATGGTTTTCAGTCTATGAAGCACCTGTGATCCACAGCAGCACCTGCTACAGACAGAACATTTCGCTTAACTTGTAACCATCTGTTTGTGGCATGTAATGCTGTAGATTAATATGTGCTGGTCCCCTTCCCTAGAGACCAGCACCAATTTACAATGTATTTGGTCACTACCCTTATAAGTTGCAGTGCATCGTACATGTATGTTCTCCCAGTTTGCTATACTCCACTTTACACTAATCACTCATTGGGGAAAAAACAATCTGAGATTGACTCTTTGTCCTTGTGCTTTGTGGCACAATGAAGAAGTCCTTTGGTGTCTCGACACCGAAAGCTTCTGAGAAGAAATGCAACTTGCCAAAATCTACACCCTACACTAGATTGCAGGAGTATGCACAACACATGAATCTACAGCATTACAAGCTACAAACCTATAGTTTAAGGTTAAGTAACATTTTCCTTATCTTCTTCTTTACATGTTGAGTTTTGCTTCATTCTGTGCAGCCTCCAACAAGCTACAAAGGAAAATGGAATTCTGGAATTACTGGCTGTGTCCATTTCATAGTGAACTGTTGAAGGCCAGGAGCCAAAGTGAAAGTATCTTTGTCCAATTTTTTTACATCCATTAGGTTTGTATCCACTCTTGTTCAGAGAACACAAAAGAAAAGCATGGACAATAGAAATGTATCAGAGAACAGAGAGCTGTGTTTTAGTTGGTGTGATTGCAATGTGGTGGCTGTCTTACCAAAGCCTGCAATACAGCAAATTCAACTCTGACAGAAGAATGATGTAAGAACAAACCAATTTGAATTTGATGTCTATGGTACATGAGGTAAGGAAGTCCGCTTTAAACAGTCCACTTTGGGGCTGGCCCTTCCTTAACATTCAAGGTGTCAGACGCCTTAACACTATCTGCTAATAAGCAAGATGTGGTTGGGATAATTGCAATTCATTGTCAACATTTGAACATTGTCAATGGAAACTGCACAAAACACTGATTAAGCAGGTTAATCTCATCAGACTGGTAATGATTTCCGGATAGGTACTGAAGAATGTACAATATACATTAAATGAGTGGGTTGAGAAGGATGTTGAGATAAACATAGTTGCTGCAAAGTATGAATAATTGGAATGTGCATCATTTATCCAAATGCTAATTGACTGTACCGGATAACGTAAGAAGGCTTTCTTGTAAACCGTTCTGTGTAGTCCTATATCTCTGGGAACTACTTGAGCAACTGCACAAAGTTTAAGCACCAAAGGCTTAAGCCACAGAATCAGAATTGGTGTAATTTGTGTTCCTAAAGTGCACTTACAGATTACAGTGTTGCAATTTTGGCATTTGATGATGGTGTACCCCACAAAAGTGTGTGACCATCCACAAACCTTTAAGTATGCCACAAACCTATAAGTATGTAGGTTTTAGCAGACTCCTTGTAAGTTGTTTCCCGCTCTGGAACTTAGATTTGCTTTTGCCTAAAACAAAAGCAAGTGCATATCCAGGATGGAAATTAAGCTCAATTTTTTTAAGAGCGATTCAGTGCAAGAAGTTATTTCATGGAGAAAAATAATTCCCTGCAGAGAAAAAGAAAAGTTACTTGTGTAAAAGCACATTTTCGCATGGAGATTTTATCACCTGATGGATAATGTTGGATTGCCCTAGAATTCCTGGAGTACTCCTGCGAACCTGTGTGTTTTATAAATATTGGATTATAGCACTGTACACTGTGTACATAAAGGAAACATGATACAGTGATACTGAGAATTTTCTTCTTGATTATGATGATGCCTCTGTTAAATTTAGTATTATCAAATTAAGTTTTATAGTCTGATTCAGAATATGTTAGCGCAGGTATGTTCAGCTGACACGTTTCCTTCTGTCCAAGCATGTCAGTGGGCATTCTAGAGGCAATGAGTGCAATTTTATGATTAGATGTTGGGAGTTCTGAACTCTGATGGTGCTCAAAGTTACTTGGAACTGTGATTCCTTATCGAGTCCTCTACATCCTCATCTGAGAACTATGGGCGCTCAGTGTGCTTTATGAACAGAGCCCCAGTTCATGAGGGGTAAATACATGTTCGAGGCATGTGGGCTGCTGAATTCATATCTATAGCATAGATCGCCGCCTAGTGTTGGGTCCGGATGATTGCACATTGTTGTCCTGGAAGAGTCTTCGAAGTATCACGAGATAGGTGGCTCCTCCCCTGGACTACAGTGCGCATGGGCATCGACTCCCACCCCAGATTGTTTTTTTCCGCCATTGGGTTCGGATGCATATTTGATCACTCAAGTTCGGAATCAATAGAAACTTTCTTTTCAGCCCAAAGGCTTTTCCTATCGTCGGTATTGTCTTGCGATCGGTGCCCAGCTCTGTACCAGCTCAGTTCACGAGTCGCGTGGCTCTTCAGTGCTCGAGGCCCGGTCGACGCAACAAGCCTTCTTCGACGAAACATCATGGAGCGGAGCCCGTTCAAAAGGTGCCCCGTGTGCAACTCAAAGTATCCCCACATCGACGTCCATCCGGTGTGCAACAAGTGCCTGTCGCCGGATCACGATGAAGCCAACTGTATGGCTTGTTCTCGTTTCCGCTCCAAGAAGACGATTCGACTTCGGCGCGTGGCGCGCCAGGAGGCCCAGCAGACGGCACCTGACCCGGTGAACATTTTCGATACCGAGGGAGAAGAAGCTGACGAGCAGGAAGATCGAGAGCCGATTTCCAATCCAGCGGCAGAGATCGACTCCAACTACGACGCAGACGTAGAAATGCTCGATGCAGAAGACCTCGTCGACGAGGTAGGAGACGACGATGGGGCCTATGGGGCCACGGAAGATAGCTCAAGCGAGGAGCTATGCCCCGTCCAGACAACATCTACGGCTCAGGTCGAGGGATCGCCTCATGGCCTTACCCAAGATCTTGCACCAAGTTCCACAGTCTCGCCTCCGGGCCCGGCTACGGACACTTCTAAGGAGCCGCCATTGGTCAAATCGAAACCGAAAGAGAAAGCTTCGGTGTCGACAAAACCGAAAGTGATAGAGGCGCCGTCGAAACAGAAAGCGCGTGTCGCCTTGGTCGGCTCCACGTCTTCAGACCTGTCGGTGCAGACAAAGCCAAAGAAGGTTGTCGAACCGGTGAAGTCGCTCAAGGGCGTCGAGCCGAAGACTGGGACACCGAAAGCACTTGTCAAGGTCGTCGACCCGAAGACTTCGGCGCCGAGGGCCGTCGACACAGACAAAGGACTCGGAGCTACAAAAGTTGTCGATCCTGCGCGTCTGCCGGAACAGGCCAAAAGTACTACGCCCCTCGAGTCCGCACATGGTGGTGGCTCAAAGGCACCTGTCGAGTCGACGCAGCCGTCCGCCTCCTTCACGAAGCAGGTGTCGGAATCGCTGAAACGTATAAAGGACAAAGCTTCCGCTGTCGATCCGAAGGATACTTCCACGCCGAAGCCTGCCGCCAGACCGCAGAAGTCGACGGCGCCGATCCAGTTCACGCTGCCGCTGAAAGTGGCGCCGAAAGCGTTCGCGCCAAAGAAGGTTGTTGAGGCGTCCATGAAGGTGTCCACGGGGCCGAAGCCTACCCCTGCAGTTGTGGGCACAACGCATCGACGACCCCTGCTGGAGGAGCAGTCGGAACAATTTATTGACGCCAACACCGGAAAACTTTCCATTTACAAGCGAAAGATCACACCAGCACAGCCTATGGAGTCCTACACAATTCCTTTAAAAAAGAAGGATTCCACGGATTCACCCGTTCTTGTTGAACTAATAACTCCACGTGGTCAGGACACTGCTCCAATCTCGCCCACTTACTCAGATGTGGAGGCTGGGGAAGGTGACTATGATGAGTACAACTACCCAGCCGACACTGATCCTGAAGATCAACATGGCACATGGGCAGATGCTGCGGACCCAGGGGATCCGCAAACTGCCCCAGACACTCACGTGTATAATGTCAAAACATCACCTACTGAGGACTCAGCGGCATTTAATGCGCTTATTGAGAGGGCAGCCAAAAATCATGACGTCCAGCTCCATGCTGACCCTATTGAGGTGGACTTTCTGTTTGACACCTTTTCCACCTCTGAAAAGACCGTAAAGACTCTGCCAATGCTGAAGGGTGTCTTGAAACATGCTGCAGACATTTTTAAAGAACCCACACGTGCCAGGGTTATAAACCCCAGAATTGAAAAAAAGTACAAGCCGGCGCCAGGCGACCCTACCTACATCAAGGGCCAGTTGCCGTTGGACTCTCTAGTTGTTTCTAATGCCCGGAAGAGGGCAAATTCACAAACTACTGGTGATGCTCCTCCCCCTGACAAGGAATCTAAAGTGCTAGAAGCATCAGGGAAGAGGGTGGTGGCTCAAGTGGCCAATATCTGGCGCATTTCAAACACTCAGACACTCTTGGCCAGATAAGGCAGGGCACATTACGATACACTTGAAACCCTGTTACAACACTTGACAGATGAATATAAGGAGGCAGCAGATATGCTCATTCAAGAAGGGAAACTCATCTCAAATGCTTCTATTAAGTGTGCACTGGACGCAGCAGACACCGCGGCCAGGGCCATTAACACCAGTGTAATGTTACGGCGACAGGCCTGGCTCCGGATCTCCGGGTTCAAGCCGGAGATACAGACCACCATCCTGAACCAGCCTGTAAACCCTGATCACTTATTTGGGCCTGAGGTGGACACCACCCTGGAAAAGATAAAAAAGGACACAGACTGCAAAGTCTATGGGGGCTCTCCAGTCCCAGCAGTTCAGGGGTAGTTCTTTTCGTCGTTCAGGCAATAGAGGTGTTTCCAGAGGCCAGCTGTCCCAGCAAACACAGTACAATAAAAGTGGCGCGCAAACCACGTACAAAAAACAGAGTAAAGGTGGCTATCATGGAAACAGTGCAAAAGGCAGAGGTTGTGGAAACAACAGCTCCCAATCCTCCGCCGCCAACAAACAGTGACGCCTTGTCACTGCCCCCCGACCATACAACACCAGTCGGGGGGGAGACTCCAGCAGTTCCTGCCAGTCTGGAAATCCATCACCACAGACAGGTGGGTCAGAAAGCTTATCCAGTACGGTTATTGTCTGGAGTTAACATCCACTCCACCCAACATACCCCCAAGACACCGTCCTATGTCCACAGAGCATTTGCACTTATTGCAGCAGGAGGTACTCGTCATGCTGCAGAAAGGGGCAATCGAGCTTGTGCCGGTGGGAGAAAGAGGCACAGGAGTGTACTCCCTGTACTTCTTAATCCTGAAAAAGGACGGGTCCTTAGACCCATACTGGACCTCAGACCCCTAAACCAGTACATTCTATCAGAACACTTTCGTATGCTCACACTGCAGCAGGTTTTTCCGTTGCTCAATCAGGGGGATTTCCTCACAACATTAGATCTAAAGGATGCATATTTTCACATTCCACTACATCCGTCACACAGAAAATACCTCAGATTCACCATTCAGAATCAGCATTACCAATTCAAAGTCCTCCCTTTCGGAGTGACCACAGCGCCCAGGGTGTTCACAAAGTGCCTGGCGACAGTGGCTGCGCACCTCAGGAGACAAAACGTGCACGTCTACCCTTATTTGGACAACTGGCTTGTCCAAGCAAAGTCGGCCCAGCAGTGCGCTGCCAACATGTCCCACACCATTCACCTTCTTCACGATCTGGGATTCTCACTAAATTATCCAAAGTCACACCTTCAGCCCGCCCATGTGCGGCAGTATCTAGGCGCGACAATAAACACTCTGGCGGCCACAGCCCAGCCAAATTCAGTGAGGATCAACAGCATTCAAGTGCTGATACAGAAATTCAGACCGCAACACTCGCTTCCAGCACGAGTGTTCATGCAGTTGATAGGCATGATGGCATCTTCATAGTCCCGCACGCGAGACTACATATGCGTCCGCTTCAAGAGTGCTTAGCACGCCAGTGGAATCAGGCTCACGGACAGTTGAAAGACCTAGTGTTGGTGACCGGTCGTGCATACAACTCTCTGCATTGGTGGAATCCACACAACCTTTGCAAGGGCCGACCGTTCCAGGAGCCTGTGCCACAGATCATCCTAACGACGGACGCATCTCTCCAGGGTTGGGGAGCTCATGTACTCCGCTACACAGTGCAGGGACTATGGACAACGCAGCAAAAGAAGATGCACATCAACCACCTAGAGCTGATGGCAATCTTCATGGCAATGAAGGCATTCAAGGTACATCTGTGCAACAAGGTCGTGTTGATCCGGACGGACAACATGACGGCCATGTACTACATTCAGAAGCAGGGAGGTACACACTCTCCAAAGTTGTCTCATCTGGCACAGAGCATGTGGAAGTGGGCCATTCAAAGGAACATCTTCCTCATGGCGGAACACCTCCCAGGCAAGGACAATCAGATGGCGGATCTGCTCAGCAGGTACAGCCACCAAATGCACGAGTGGGAGCTACATCCATCAGTACTCCGCCCATACTTCCAGCAGTGGGGTCATCCAGATAGACCTGTTCGCCACAAGGGAAAACGCCAAATGCCAAACCTTTGCCGCCAGGTTCCCGCACCCACAGTCGCAGGGCAATGCGATATGGATGAACTGGTCAGGCAAATTTGCGTACCCTTTTCCCCCAGCACCTCTAATACCGCTGGTGGCACGAAAGCTAAAGCAACACTCGATGACTCTCATCCTGGTTGCTCCAACTTGGGCACGCCAACCATGGTACACCACGTTACTAGAACTTTCCGTGGTACCGCATCAAAGGCTGCACCTCACACCCAGACTTTTGACGCAGAGCCATGGCGACATTCAGCACCCAGATCCGCAACAGCTCAACCTGGCGATCTGGCTCCTGAGGTCTTAGTTTGGCTACCTTAACTTGCCTCCAGACTGCATGGATATCATACGGGAGGCAAGAAAGCCCACCACCAGAGCATGCTATGCAGCAAAATGGAAGCGGTTTGTCATTTATTGCGTAGACAACAACATAGACCCGCTTGACGCGTCCACGCACAACATCATTTGTTATCTGTTACATCTTTACAAATGCAATCTAGCATATGCTTCCATTCGAATACATTTGTCCGCCATAGCGGCTTATCTCCAAAACAGGCAGCATCTCTCCCTTTTCAGAGTGCCTGCCATTAAAGCCTTTCTAGAGGGACTCAAACGAGTCATTCCTCCCAGGACCCCACCTGCTCCTGAATGGAATCTTAATGTGGTCCTCACCCGACTAATGGGTCCACCTTTTGAGCCTCTACATTCATGCGAGATTCAGTTCTTAACATGGAAAGTGGCTTTCCTGATAGCCATTACGTCACTGCGACGTGTTAGTGAGCTCCAGGCACTAACTGTACAAGAGCCATTCATACAAATTCACTCCAACCGGGTGGTGCTGCGCACTAACCCTAAATTTCTTCCAAAGGTGGTTTCACAGTTCCATGTCAACCAGACTATTGAACTGCCTGTGTTCTTCCAAAATCCTGAGACAGTGGCAGAAAGAATGCTCCACACTCTTGACGTCAAAAGAGCTTTGATGTATTACATTGATAGGACCAAAGATTTTAGGAAGACGAAACAACTCTTTGTTGCCTTTTCCGCAAAACACAAAGGCAACCCCATTTCCAAAACAGGTATAGCCAGGTGGATCGTTAAGTGTATTCAGATTTGCTATCAAAAAGCTAAGCGCACTTTAACAATCCCCCCAAGAGCCCACTCCACACGCAAGTTGGGGGCCTCCGTGGCTTTCCTTGGAAATATCCCTTTAGAAGACATTTGTAGAGCAGCCACATGGTCTACCCCACACACATTTACAAAACACTACTGTGTAGATGTGCACTCCAAGCAGCTGTAGGGCAGGCTAGAACAGATGCATACTGGTAAGTAGCATATTCATTACAGATGAAATGCTCTTTCCGAACTAAGGGACACATCAAACCTAATAATCATTTCTACACTAGAGGCATGGGTGCTTAGGCTAGTACCTGCCTTTTGCAAACTGGTAATGCACTGACAGTACAGTAAATATAAGCTAATTATCTATGTACTGCGTGGTAAACTTGATAAAATAAAGGTTAGCAGGTTTTTACCTAACCCTTTTGGAAGAGCACAAAGAAATGTGAACATATCTTTATCATGACAGCGTACGGTAATGGTGTTCCTATTATGAAAACCTGCATGTTGTTGTAGATTAACCATCTGAAGCTGTCTGCAAAAACCTAGCCAATATCGGCTTAAACAAAGGCACCTGTTCATATAGTGTGCCATGAAACCTACTACAGTATCTTTGCAGTAAGAACAACCTTTGCTACAGGGCTCGTGCTGTAGATGAGCAGTTAAGAAAGAGGCAGGCAATACAGCCTTGCTAAATGAAGCCCTGGATATAGAGGCATGACCCTTGCAGCGAGTAAAATGTATAGTACACCAGGACATGTTCTGCACATCTTTCATTATTCCTGATACCTCTTGATTCTGATAGATATTCAGAGGTGGAGACCGCTCTTTTAGTATTTCATTCATCTACTCTTCTCTGAACTGTGGTGTGGAAATCTAGAGGACCATTGAGTCTGGTGGAAAAATTGGGTTTGATTGGAGGTACAACCTCTGCTCCTTGGAAAAACACGTATTTCCCCTGTGCACATTCACCTATTAGGGGATCTTAAAAAAGAATAACAAAATATTTATTGAATGGACATAGTAAACTAAGCTTATTGCATTACTGCTGAAAGATCAGCTTATCTGCTTCTCAGACTGTCTTGCACTATCGGGTATAAAACATCTCCTTCAATGTTACAATGATGTCTGGAGCACACAAACATTCGAAATGAGATAGGGCTATTCTAGTTTGATGAAAAAAGCAAAAAAATGTATTCATCACCATAGTACAATGCATTTGTTTTCAACAATATGTTGGTTGTTGGTGTTCTAACGCCAACCAGAAAATATTTCTGTGGTCCTCCTACGTTGCAGTCCATCCACAAAACACAATTGATTCAGATAAAACCAGCACAGCCAATACGTGTTTTCATCTGAAAAGACTTCCTTGGGCCGCTGTATTGTAGCACCATAAGGCTACTAACGCATTTTGTGTACGTTAGTTGGTATAATGCACGTGGATTGTAGAAGACTCAATAGTGCATATCATCAAAAAGCAAAGTTGCTGATGGTGTAATATTTCAAGAGTCCGCGGTGTGAAGTATTGCTGATGCCAACAGTCTATGACCTATGTACATACATTCCCCTTGATAAGGGGTGTCTTCATCCAAAGTCATGTTCCACGTCTGGGGCTCACATGCAGTTCATGGAACGCTGTTGATAGTTTTTCCGCTTCTGCCTCTTCGAATAGAAAAAAACCTCCTTGTCCGGCTATGGAGGTCCCAGTCATCTGTTGAATTATGGGATTAAGCGTGCCTCTTCCGCACTGGAACATTCCAAAGATGTTTAATACTTTCCCTCCCTGTATGTCTTTCAGTGGACCAAGTCTCCAAATGCTCTAGTGGCCCCTGGAAGTTGTATAGGGTAGTCAGTCTAACAGGCCCCTGTTTATGCATGCCTGTCGAGGCCCAGACTGACCAGCAACGTCCCAGCCGGACTATTCTTCCACGGCAGTGGTCAGTCCCTCTCCAGTTCAGTGCAGGGGAGAGTGGATGAGGATGCCAAGTTGGTGAGTAAAAGCCTGCATAAAAAAGCAGAAAACACCAAGTTCTTTCCTTTCCCCAGCATCTTTCTTTAGTTATATGGTGTGGAGAAAGCATAAGAAAAAGTGCAAGAGCCCAGCAGTTTGGCCATTCGAGTCCCAACTCCCTCCAACTATGAAGCACCCGTTTATTGGTTTGTTAAGCCTTTGCCCATCATTCTCAGACTTAGAAATGTAACCCCACCATACTCTCTCCCTTATTACATGTTGCTGGTGTCCAAGCACCTAATTCTCACTTCTGCCAGGATCATCAACATTGTCCTTCTGTGCGTTGGCAAACGAGGCTGAAGTCCTATGATTTCAAATTGAAGATTAGGCTAAGGCCATTGACTTGCCATTCCATGAAAACAATGATTTGTATCCTCAATAGATGTGGAGCTGCAGTAATACAAGACTGAGACAGACCTGATTAAATCCCTGAGGCATCCAGTTTGTACTTTCTAGATACTCCATCTGCTTTCAGCCAGTCCTTCAAGATTGGGGCACCCTTTTAAGGCGTCTTCCTCACCTTCAATCTCACAGTCCAGTGGGGTACAGTTTCAACTGGGAAAATTAAGCCCACTCTTCAACACACAAATGAGACCAAGAAATCCCAGTGAGTACCTTGATGCAACACCTGCTCACACCTCTCAGAGATAGGAGCAAAGCTACTCCAGTTAAACTACAATGTGTATTTTCTCCTACCATGAATTAATTCAAATCTCACCTGGCTGGTCCAGTTGGTTACTATGGACTACAATTCCTCTCCCCCTTATCAATCAATCAATCAATCATTTGTTAAGCGCACTACATACTCGTGAGGGTCTCAAGGCGCTGGTGGGGGCCGCTACTGATCAAACAGCCAGGTCTTTAGTGTCCTCCTGAAGGTCAGCAGGTCTTGGGTCTGTCGTAGGCTCAGTGGGAAGGTGTTCCATGTCTTGGCGGCAAGCTGGGAGAAGGATCTCCCGCCGGTGGTTGTTCTTCGGATGTGCGGGACGGTGGTGAGTGAGAGGTCGGCGGAGCGTAGCTGGCGGTGGGAGGTGTAGGAGAGCCGTCTGTTGAGGTAGGCTGCGGCCCAGCCTACCTCAACAGACGGCTCTTATGGAGTGCCTTGTGTGTGTGGATAAGGAGCTTGAAGGATATCCTCTTGTCGACGGGGAGCCAGTGCAGGGTTCTCAGGTGGGGTGATGTGGCCGCGTCGTGGTACATCAAGGATCAGTCATGCCGAGGTGTTTTGGATGCGTTGTAGTCGATTGATGAGCTTGGTCGGGGCTCCCGCGTAGAGGGCGTTTCCATAGTCGAGTATGCTGCTGACGAGGGCCTGGGTCTGTCTTTCTTGTATCTGTTGGGATCCATCTGTAGATCTTGCGGAGGGTGTTGAAGCAGTAGGAGGAGACGGCGTTGACTTGCTTGGTCATTGAGAGTGCTGAGTCAACGTTGTCTAGCAGGGTCCTGATGTCGCCGGCAGCGATGAGGGCGGTCTCGGTGCTGTGGTTGCTGCAGAACCCTGACTGGGAAGGGTCCAGGATTCTGTTCTCTTCGAGGTATCGGGTTAGCTCTCTGTTAACGATTTTCTCGATGACCTTGGCCGGGAAGGGGAGCAGAGAGATGGGTCAGAAGTTCTTGATGTCTCTTGGGTCTGCCTTGGGTTTTTTGAGTAGGGTGTTGATCTCAGTTTGTTTCCAGCTCTCTGGGAAGGTCGCAGTCTCCAGGGAGAGATTGATGGCGTTGGGTAGGTGGGGTGTGATGGAGCTGCTTGCTTTGTTGAAGACGTGGTGCGGGAATGGGTCTGATGGAGAGCCGGAGAGGATTGTGCTCACGGTCTTGATGGTGTCCTCACGCTGGTCCAGGCTAGTAAAGGGGACGTGGTCGATGGTGTGCAGAGGGTCTGTTGTGTTGCTGTATGTTGGGGCTGTCTGGGTGTTTAAGCTGTCGTGAATGTCTGCAATCTTGCGGTGGAAGAAGGTGGCGAGGGAGTCGCTAAGGGCTTGCGACGGCGGGATTTCGTTGGTGTTGGAGCTGGGGTTAGAGAGTTCCTTCATGATGTTGAAGAGCTCCTTGCTGTCTTGTGCGTTGTTGTCGAGGCAGTCTTTGAAGGTCTTCTTGGCAGCCCTGATGAGGTGGTGGTGGTTACGGATGCCGTCCTTGTGTGCTGCGTGGCTGTCCGGAGTTTGTTCACTTTGCCATTTCTTCTCTAGTTTCCGGCAGGCTTGCTTGGAATCTAGGAGTTATGCTGTGAACCTGCTGGCCCTCTTGCTGGTGTCTCTGTGGGGGGAGTTTCTTCAGTGGTGCGAGGGTGTTGGCGCAGTGCTCGATCCAGCGTCTGAGGTTGTGGGCAGCGACGTCGGTGTTGGAGGGTTCGGTGGGTGGGCTGAGAGCGAGGTTTGCATGTAGTTGGTCTTCGGTGATTTTGCTCCAGCAGCGGCTGGGGATCTGTTGGCTGCGGTGGTGTTTGGTGGGTTTCTGGAAGGTGAAATGAATGCAGCGGCGGTCGGTCAATGCCAGAAATCCTGTAGAAGAAATATTGAGGACCCGTGTACGTAGGAAGCAAGGTAACCGTTGTCCAATAGTTTATACGATTTAAAACGGTCCTCTCTCCAAAAGTTAAAAATGTGTTTCCAGCCAAGGCGTACTAGAAACGTCCTAGCCTGACTAATCTTCCACAGCAGTGGTCGGCCCCCCTCCAGCTCAACGGAGGTGGTAGTGGAGAGTGGATGAGGATTTGGAACTGGTGAGCAAATACCTGCACACAAACAAGAATCAAACAAACCATATAAACCCATTCAACTAATCAATAACTATTGCATATACTAACAATATGCGATGCAGCAAGCGATTCCTTACGTTAATCTTCAGGGACAAATTTAACAGTACAGTTTGTTGCTCGTTTTGTCTAAACACAGTCACAGTGGCTCACTGCTTTCTTTTTTATGCAGGGGATTACTGCATAGTAAGGCAATCCTAAAGAATCCTGGCTTAAAAAAACATTGTTCTTCAGGTCATACATTTACAATCTTGATTCAGTCAATTACCCAAATCTTCAGAAATATAAATAAGATTTAACTGATTATGTCTTTCATCAAGAGGACAATGAATCTATTTTTAGAGAGTAACACTGAAAGCATAGTGAGGCCAGAGACTTCTGAGACTTAAGGTGCCTTGCATACAGATTGCCCTCCCCCATGCCAAGCAGCACATGATCCATTTAATGTGCCTGTTGTTTATTTGGGATCAACCACAGGGGAGCCATTACAAGTTGATCCAGCCATCCATCCCTCCTGCCAGCTTTCAAAATGGGGGGGGGGGGCAATGACCCCAACCTGTTGGAGTTTTTCTTCTGCCTGCCACACCCAAGGGTAAGTCACCACAGACCCATCCTACTACAGTCAGTTGGGGCCAAAGGTGTGGGGGCCACATACCAGAGACCGGTCAGTCACCAGCTTATTCGACAAATCGATTTGTCACTGCAAGTAAATATTCAGACATTGTTATGTTAATGGGGGTTTTATAGAGTGCACAGCTACTCTACTGAGTGTCCCGGCGCTAGGTGAGTGAAAACTAACCAAACAGGGGAAAAGAAAAAAGGAAAAGCAAAGGGCTCAGTTATTGCTGAAATAACCATGTCTTGAGAGCCTTCCGGAAGGGAAGCAGATCCCGTAAGAGTCTCAGAGCAGGTGGTAAATTGTTCCATAGCTTAGCCACTTGTAACTGAAAAAAGCGTCCTCCTATTCGGGAGCGCTTGACCGCCGGAGTGCACACTAGTGCCAATGAGGCCGAGCGAAGAGAGCGGCGAGGGTAATAGAATTGAACTCTCTTCCTTCGATAAGGGGCCCCCAAGCCATGCAAAGTCTTAAAAGCCAGAACAAGGGCTTTAAACTGTATCCGCTTGCAGATCGACAGCCAGTGCAGAGAGCTCAGATGTTCCGACATCCGGGTCCTCGGGCCAAGTTAAAAAATAACCCTGGCCGCCGCATTGTGCACCACCTGAAGGCGGGTGAGCAGGTATTCTGGGAGGCCAAGATATAGTATAATCACATAATCCAGCCTGGAGCCAATCCGGGCCTGGACCACAGTTTTCCTGTGTGGGATCTGAAGTAGAGGCAAGAATTGTTTGAGCATTTTCAGGAATCCAAAACACTGGCCGGCTACAGCCTGGACTTGTAGCTTCATACTCAGAGTTGTCCAATTTTACGCCTAGATTTTTTACGGATAAAACCGCGTTGTCCGGAGGGTGCATATCCAGAGGCCACCAACTCTGCCACAAGTTGTTTGGTGGGCCACCAAAGAAAATGATTTCAAACTTATTGGCGTTGCATTTAAGTTCATTCTGTTTAAATCAAGAAAACACTGCCGAAAGGCAGGTCTTAATAGCTTCTCCCTCAAACTCAGAGTCTTTGTCGCATGTAAAGAGTAGTTGAGTATCATCGGCATGCGATACTATTTTAGCCCCATGTGACTCGACTAGGCTCGCGAGGGGAGACATGTACAAATTGAATAAAGTAGGCCTGAGGATTGAGCCCTGAGGAACCCCCACCTCCAGAGTGGACATGAGGGCCGAAAAAGGGGGGGCCCAGACAATCTGTTTGTGCCCTGACAGAAAAGAGGCAAACCATTTGAGTACCGTCCCTCCAAAGCCGGACTCCCGGAGTCTCAGTAGGAGTCAGCTCTGATGGACGGTATCAAAGGCTGCCGAGAGATCCAGCAATATCAACATAGCATTTCCGCCTCTATCCAAAATGGCCTTAATGGACTCTGAAATTTCCAGGAGTGCCGTTTCGGTGCTGAAGTTTGGGCGGACCCTGATTGACTCTGGTGCAGAACATTGTTTGTCTCTAAAAAGAGAGGAAATTGTATGGACATATTTTTCCAATACTTTGGAGAAGGCAGGTAAAAGAGATATGGGCCTATAGTTAGCAGGCGTCTCGGGATCCATGTTAGATTTTTTCAGAATGGGGAGTATATGTGCTTCCTTCCACTTACAGGGAACACACCCCTGCTGCAAAGAGGAGTTCAATACCTGATTCACATAGGAATTTATAGGCATAGCTATAGCTGCCAGAATAGACGCAGGGCAAGGATCAGATGGGGCACCTGATTTCAAGTTCTTCAGAATGCTTAATGAGGTGGCCAGCGGCATAGGGGGGAACTCTGTAAAGAGAGGAGCAGCAAGACAAGAGGGAGGATGTGGGGAGTCCTTGTCTATATTATTTACCCCATCGGGGGTAGAAAATGTGTCCTGAATTTCCCTGATCTTCTCAGCAAAAAAAGTGGCCATCTGATCCACCCACGGTGCAGAGGGGGAGAAACTCCCAGTTATTGCCTTGTGGGAAGTGAATTCCTTTACTATTTTGAAAATCTCTGTATTGGTATTTCCCACTGCATCTATTCTCAATGAGAGGAAGGATTTTTTTCTCCTCTAGAATAAGTTTGTGATGGGACTTGAGTGCCAGTTTATATGCACTTTTCTCCCTTAACTCAAAGTTCTTCCGCCATGCTCTCTCAAGTTTTTTGCAAGCACTCCTACTTGCTTTCAGAGCGGGAGTGAACCAGGGGGCAGAGACACGGGGAGAGTGAGCCGGGCGGGAAGAGAGCGGTGCCAGTTCTGCCGCACGGAGCCGTAGCCAGCTATCCAAAGCAGTCATATCCTCTTCTACAGTTCCACTCAGAGAAAGTGGGTGGGACTCAAAAGCCCCCAGCACAGCTTCAGGAGTGATACGGTGGTGCGGTCTAAAGCTACCCATACAGGACTTGCCCTGGATGTTTAAGGGTCCAAACTGCCCATTCAGACTAACGCCTCGCCTCCCCCCGAAACCTCGTTTAATCGAGATGGCGCTGCTTAATTGCAGATCCCTCCCGAAACATCAAACTGAAATCAAGTCCCTCCTACAAGACTCAGTGATTGAGATTCTTTTTTTAACAGAAACTTGGATCAGCCCCAACTCAGACCCGGACATAATTCAAACCCTCCCTCCGGGCTATCTTATAAAACATCTGGACAGACCCTCTGGGACGGGAGGTGGTATAGCCATCATTTATAGAGATCACCTGGTCTGTCATCTTAAGGACAGCCCTGTTCAGGATTGTGAAAACGTCCTGTTCTCCATTCACGTACCCCCATCCAACACTCTCTCGGGTATCCTAGTGTACCGTCCGCCAGGACCGCAGCGATCTTTCTGCGATTCGCTGGTGGAAAGTACAGCCTCATTGTCCTGCTTGGCCCCGAACTTTATGGTCTTAGGAGATTTAAATCTCCACCTCGACGATCTCACAAACAACATCGCCGAAGATCTAAAAAAAGACCTAGCCTCACTCAATCTCCACCTGAAAGGCAACCAATCCACCCACTCTAAGGGTCACCTGCTAGACCCCATTTTCTCGAACCTCACCAATCTAGCGGTGAGCAACCCCCTTCCCCTTCCGTGGTCAGACCACTTCCTAATTCCGTTTAAACTCCAACTGCGGTCCGAAACCCCGGCGAGAGCCCCTCCTCAAGCACCATCTCGCCCATGGCAGAAACTGAATACTGCTGTATGGACTGATACCCTCGCTGCCTCCACACCGGTGCTCGACCCAGACCCTTCCAGAGCTGATACGCAACTCTGTGGCTGGATCGAGCAGTCCCTTGATGCCATCCTTCCTGCCATACCCCTTCCCAGTAAAAAGAGAACGCTCAAGTCCCCATGGTACACGCAGGAATTGCGTGAACTCAGGAAAAATTGCAAAAAGCGAGAACGCATATGGAGAAAGGACTGGGCCACAGCTCATAAAAACGACTATAGGGCCGCTGTAAAGCAATATAAAACTTGCATAAAAACTACGCAGGCAAGATTTTTTGAGCTAAAAATTCAAGCCGCAGCTAATTCAGCTAAAGAAACGTATCGCATAATACGGAGTCTTACTAAAGTCCCTGACCCCCCGCCCCTACTAGACCCCTCGGGCACTAGGTGCAACCAGCTTGCGGAGTTTTTCTCAGCAAAAATCCATACCATCCTTTCTACCCTTCCCCCCCCTGACCACCCCCCCCCCCCCCTCCCTCCCTTTCCGTCCTGTCCTGTACAGAAGCTCCTGGTCTCCATACTTACGACCGGGTGACCATCGAGTTATTCTTACCACGCTGCTATCAATAAAGAGCGGGGCACCTTCAGACCCAGCGCCAACCAGCAAACTTCAATTAGTCGCCACTACGGTGGCCCCCTCCTTCACCAACCTCATTAATGCGTCCCTGGAAATGGGCACCGTACCAACCAATTGGAAAAAGGCCACAGTCAGGGCACTTCTTAAGAAACCCCACTTAGACCCTACGGACCTATCCAACTTCCGACCCATTTCTCTCCTCCCGGTGATTAGTAAGGTGGCCGAACGAATTGTCAACCAACAACTCTCCTCTTACCTGGAAAAAAATAAACTCTTACGCAACTCACAGACGGGGTTCAGACCAGGACAGGGGACAGACACCGCACTACTAGCCGTGGTCGAGGAGGCAAGATCCATCATAGATCAGGGGGGATCAGTGGCAGTGATCCTCCTTGATCTAAGCGCCGCCTTCGACACGGTGGATCACGCTATCCTTATCCATCGACTTAGCGTGATAGGCATAGCTGGTGCCGCCCTGTCCTGGATCAAATCCTTCTTGGAAGGGAGAACCTTCCAGGTATCAGACGGTACGAGCAAGTCCAAAGCACTTCCATTACAGTGTGGGGTCCCACAGGGCTCCTCCCTGAGCCCCACACTTTTTAATGTTTATATGTCCCCCCTGGAAGACATCATCTCCCCGTTCGGCGTTAAGTCAGTAATGTACGCCGATGACACACAGCTGGTTGTGTCAATAAGCCAGTCAAGAAAAAGCCTAGACAACCTAGCAGCCTGTCTAGAGAATATCTATAAGTGGATGACGGAATCACGGCTGAAGCTAAACGGCGAGAAGTCTGAAATCCTCCTCCTGGGAAATCCACGCAAACTCCCTTCATCCCTCGTCTGGCCAAGCTGTATGGGTCCACCCCCCCCACCCAAAGCAGAAGTCAAAAGTCTTGGCATTTGGCTAGACCAGGACCTGAATTTCAAATCTCAGGCAAGAAAAACTGCCGGGGCCTGCCTTGGCCTCATCAAAACAGCACGAAAGGTCCTTCACCTTGTCCCCTTCCAATCTAGGAAACTACTCATGCAGGGTCTAGTGAACTCCAGGCTGGACTATGGAAATGCTCTATACTTAGGGGCTCCCGCCTCGGTCATTCACAGATTGCAATGTGCACAAAATGCCGCGGCAAGACTCTTGACAGGAACCAAACCCAGATGCTCAGCCAAGCCAGCGCTCAAAAGCCTACACTGGCTACCGGTCAAAGAAAGAATCAACTTCAAGACCCTATGCATCTCGCATAAAATAATGCAGGGGAAGGGGCCACCGATTCTGAGTTCCATGATCAAACCCCACCACTCAAACAGGCAGCTCAGATCGGATTCCCTTTCACTGGCCAGTGTCCCCAGAATACAAAAGACCCGATCAGGGGGGCGAATGTTTTCCTATAATGCCCCGAAGTTGTGGAATTCCCTACCAATCTTTATCCGGAAAGAACACAATCTTCTTGCCTTCCGTAGGCATCTAAAAACATGGCTCTTCCCATAGTCCCCATCTCTTCCTTGGTAAGATAGGTCTTCTGTCAGCGCTGGGATGCCCCAGGGTAGCTATGCGCTCTATAAATCCCTATCCAAATCCAAATCCAAATCCAAGGGTGCAATTTCTCGTTGGACTCTAAACGCCAGCAGAGAGTGGTCTTACCATACCAGAGGGCGAGGGGGGAAACATCTAAGTCCCTTGTGGAAAAGACCTGATCGTCATTAAAGATTTTCTTCCTGGAATTCTGAGCCCTCCCTTCTGTGCCTAGACGAAATAAAAGAGTACTTCTTAAAACTGGGAGGCTCTCGTCTAAATCTCGGCCCTCATTTTCTCTCGTATATACGGCTGCTATATACTGATTTGACAGTGTCTGTGCGGGTGGCCGGAGCGATTTCGGGCGCCTTCCCCATCGGGCGGGTTACCCGACAGGGATGCCCACTTTCGCCGTACTTTTTCGCTCTTGCGATGGAACATCTTGCGGCGTGGGTGCATATGGACGCGCAGATGAAGGGGTTTGAGTGGGAAGCTGGGCCGTCAGACAGGATTGCGCTTTACGCGGACGACGTGCTCTTCTTTCTTACGGATCTCAATAGATCGGGCCCGAGAGTTCTCGACATCATGAGGGTGTTTGGAGAGGTTTCGGGGCTTAACCTCAATGTAAAGAAATCCACCTTGTGGACCCTGGGCAGCGGTATGGCTCTTGGTAATTGGGCGTCCGCCCTGCAGGAAGCGACAGGGGGCATTAAATATCTTGGGGTATTCATAACGGACATCCCTAGTGTCTCGTGGGAGCGTAATATTGTTCCGGTCTGGGACAGGGTCCGATCGGATATGAAAACTTGGTCCCGTATGCTCTTGAACTTGTATGGCCGGTCGGCCATCTTTAAGATGGTGGCTCTCCCTTGTCTGCTCTACCAACTGCAGAACCACCCCTATCCTATCTCGCCACAATGGTTCCGCCAGGTTAACTCGGCGCTGGGCCGCTTTCTCTGGGCAGGGGGGGGGGGCTATATGCGTGGCCCTTCGCACCTGTTTTCTTTCAGCGTACTGCGGTGGCCTGGCATCCTCGGACATCCTCTCCTACTATCAAGCGCCCATCTATTGATACTTAACGAATGGTGGTATGGGGATCAGGGCGACCCGGCGTACGCTCTGGAGCGATATTTAATGGAACCAGATACTTTGCACACGTTACTGTACTCGGCGGGAAAGAGGAGGAGGCTCCCGGTGGTTACGCAGGTTGTCATCCAGGTTTGGCGTCGAGCCCTTAGTCGTATGGGATGGTGGAATAGGCTGACTGAGGAGACCCCGCTGTGGCAGAATGGCCGCCTGCCGGCCTTGTCGACTTTGCAGGGATTTCGCGGCTGGGATGCGATAGGGATCTCGGCGCTGGGGCATGTCATGAGGGGCACAACCCTTAAATCCTTTCAGGAGCTGAGGGATGAGTACGATATGCCGCGTACCCAGTTCTTCAAATACCTACAGTTCCGACATGCTATCTCCCCTGCCTTGGAGGGACTGGACTCCCTGCCGGAATTTAGTCCGCTAGAAGCCAAGTTATTTATGGGAGAATTGACAGAAAAGAAAATATCCCGCATCTATCAGTCACTGGTTATTCATTGTTCCTCCTCCCTAGACTGCTTGCGGTCTACCTGGGAGCGGGATGTCGGAGAAATTGACGAGGAGGGATGGAGGGAGGCCCTTGCAGCCCCATGGGAGGCGGCCATAGCCGTACGACTGCGCTTTATCCAATTTAAATACCTGCACAGGGCTTACTACACGAGAGAGAGGCTGTGGCGAGCCAGATTATTTGCCTCCCCCGATTGTCTGAGGTGTGGCGGGGAAGTGGGCACGTTCCTTCATACTGTGTGGTCTTGTGGGGCACTGGAGAGGTATTGGGGGCGTGTGTGTGGGACTGTCTGGATGAGGTACTGGGTTGGCAGCTCCCGCGTACATCGCAGCTGGGCCCTCCTGCATGTCCTGGAGCAGGTGGGTGGCAACATATACAAAAGACACTTGTTACTTCTGGGTCTTACAGTGGCCAAGAGGGATGTGGCCCGCGCCTGGAAAGACCCTAGGGCTCCCCCGATAGAGGTATGGAAACGGGGCTTGGACTACTACATGGGGCTGGAACGTCCGCTATTTGAGGCCCGTGGCTGCCCTAGAAAGCACTATAAAATTTGGAAAAGGTGGGCGGACTACAGGGGGCTGTGGCTGGAGCCGCCGCCGCAGCAGGATGTAACTGGAGACCTATTGTCCTGAGACCCAGGGTGGGGGTGAGAGTGTACTACCACGGCTGCATTGACTGATTAGTTTGGATCCAGGTGACGGTCGTGAACAGGGCTAGGGTGGGATCCGGGAGGGGGTGGCGTTCTGGGGTTGGGGGGGGACGGGTAGTTTAATGTTCATAGCTGATCCTGCTTACTGTATTGATTGCTATATTTTGCTTTTTGATTATATGCTCACAGCCCCTCCGGTGTTCGGAGTACTGTGGATATTTTGCTATCATATTTGAATTGTCAATAAAATTGGTTCTGAAAAAAAAACTGTGAGGCTTTATTCACCCATGAGAAATAGCCACTTTGGCCTCCAGGCTGTCGTCTACTTCCTGTTCTCATGAAGCCTGACGACTTGATAGCTTCTATAATTCTGTACTTGGTAATCTGTTACATTATGATAATACAGCTCTGGACTTGGTTGTATTGAATTGCTACCTTAGAATGGCTTATTTACTACTAGGAAGTCATTTAGAGCTGGATCTAAGGTTGTATAAGGGAATGTTGACCCTTCTCTGCATTCAGAAGCTTCATTTAGTGTGTATTGAAAGGTAGTGTTCTCGATCAGATGAAAAAGGCAAGATACTTCTTTGCTTTCTTTCTCATGTTTCTGCCCTCTTTAAAAGGAATGGTGTCACAGGATTGTCTTTTGAAGGGTGAGTTCTCCAGCATCATTAGTACTGGTAGTCTTCTGTATGTAACAACCTTTAAAATCGTAGCGGTCCTAGACAGGAAAAACTTGTGAATAAACTGCCTGAAGACTACTCCCAGCGCACTGAAGGTCCTTCCACAATAAGGGGAACTTCTTTGAGGGTTAAGTGACTGCCTTTGTGGCAAGCATAACTTAATTTGGTGGCTTTGTTGCTGTTGCACCTCCACTGCTACAGCTGCTGTTTATTGACTGGGCTGCAAACTCATTATTTAGGCCACCCTACTCTCTCTCCTATTGTAAACACGCACCTTACAATCCCACTAATTATTTAAAAGTCCACTTCTTAGTATAAATGAGATCTAGGATAGATGCACGGTGGAGGGAGCAATGATTGCCATCTGTAGCATACATAAGTGCAGTTCCTGATACACAAAGGTTTGTTTTAAACTGGGGAGGGATTAGGAGTGTCGTAGTCATAAATGTACCTATAATTCTTGGCTTTATAGGTATACAAGTAGCTACTTTTATGTGTAGAATGGTGCAGTTAGGATGAAGATTTGGAAAATCCATTTGATAATCAGAAAATCTGTTTTGATACAAGTGTTAAATGGGAAGGGGTTGTAGGGTCGGGGGTTCTGGGCCGCTGAACCATCAATAGGAAAATAAGACACTTTTCGTTAATATGAAGGCCTGCTACCTGCACAATCCTCCTACCAATCAACCTTGAGCTCCCAGTTTGCTGTTTCAAAAAATACCAAGAGCAGTTGCTTTTGACTACCAAGTCTGAGTTGGGTTTGGTAGTTGGCACACTTGTCATGGTAATCCATATTTGTGGGGCTATGTGAAAAATTGGACCTGAAGAAAAGGCAAGGCTCTTTTGGATGGATCTGTCCTCTCATGGAGCATCTTTTCTGTACTGTTTGCCATTGTCAGTAAAATTGCAGACTAGTGTTGTGGAGAGCTGAATCAGTGCAGGGTGGCTGTATTTAAGGAGGGCAGCAGGTGATAAGTAATTTCCCTCTTTACGTTGAGGGTCACATGGGAACAGCGTCTTCATTGTTTTGTCTCTGGAGAATGACTCTGGAGAATGAGTTATCAGTGGAGTATCTTGATCTCCCTTCTCATTCTTCACTATAAACATCGCTAGCTTTGCAACAAATGTTTAGATTGACTTTTTTCCAGTGTCACTTAGACATGTTTTTGTTTCAGTTCTCATTGCAGACAGACATGACAAGGAGACAGTTGGAGTTTGAGGCAAGACAAATTAGAGCTGCCATGGAAGAACAGCTAGGCACCTGCCAAGACATGGAGAAACGCGCTCAGGTAATTGTACAAACCCATCTGTATTGATCAGAATCTGCTTCTCTTGGGTTCAACAAATTCCTGGTGAGGTCTATCCCCTTATTCAGATTTTTATTTTTATTTCTTTGTACTTGGTTATTTTTCCTCCCCTTTCTTCTTCAGATTGTATAGATTATGCCACAGTGCTGGCTTTAAGCAACGAGTCTCCTAATACAATATATTTGAGATGTTTAGCAGCATGAATCTTTTCTGGATTCACATGCTGTGCATTATTCTGCCGTCTAGTGGTTGGGTCTGGAATTCTTCAAATTGTTGTTGTCCTTCTATTTTTGTTTTTTATTGTTGGTGCGTCCTCTGATGTTGAACGCCCTCCCCCGAAAGCTCCCACTTTTGGACACCATCTGCAGATTATTTTTTCCGCCGTTGGGTCTGGATGCTTTGCTGAAGGCTCTCCAACATGTGAAAGAAGAAAGTTTGGAAGAATTTGCCAAAGAAGTTGAAGAATTTCAGAGACGATCATCAAAGGCAATGTACGGAGGAGAAACCTCCAGCGTGAAGGGAAAGTTTCCTCGACTGATTGAGAATGCCTGTGGCAGGGCTGCTCCCTGTTCCACATGATGGAGAAGACTTCATTCCTGTTCTGCCCAAATTGCCACCACAAGTTCGGTCAGAGGGATCAACACCAGGGCTGCAACCTCTGACTGCCAGTAGATCATCAAAGCACCAACTGCAACAGTTGTGCCAGGTCCAAGTCGAAGATGCTGAGTGCAAGAGAGAAGCAGAGACAAGCACACTATGCCATGTAGGGACAAAACCCAACACTAACCCTGAGAAACCTGGGTCTGTCAAGTGACGAGGAGGAAAATGTTCCTGAAGGTGCCAATGGAGAAATGTCAGAGGCCAACCTGAGAATCGTCGAGGTCTAGGGGGAGACTCTCAAGAAAGACAAAAGGACACAAGCAACACCTAAAAAACTGTTCCCTGTGTGTCGAAAAACAGACTCAAAGGGCGCCTTCACGTCGAAAAAGTTGCCAATCGAAGGCAAATACAGAGGCGAGGATCCCCTCTGATCCCTTGAAAGGGACACAGCAGGATGAGCGTCTCCCAAAAAGACACAATAGTTGAAAGACAGACAAGGTTGAGATGCTTCAACGTCAAAGCAAGAAAGATCTTGAGAGGAGACAAGAAGCTCAACGACTGACACATCGTCACAGGATTCTTCAATGTCGAAACGAAAATCGATGTCTACTCTCGATCCGGAAGAACACTCTGGGAAATCGAGAGGAAAAAAAGGCGTGTTGAGAACTAAATTGAAGCATTGATACTAAAGAAAAAGGATTTTGATACATCCTTGAAGGAATTTAGAATTCCTCAGAATTCTTCAATGCTGAAAGACCAAGGCGAGAAGGAAGTTGAAAAAATAGATCCACCCATGACACAGGTCATGAGGAGGACGAAGAACAAGAAGGCCGGGAAATGTTTCAGGGGTCAAAAGACTGAGTATGCAGAAACTCAGTGGAATGAGTTAGAAATAGACTTCCCTGTGAAGAGGTAGATTGTTATCCGGCAAAGCCTTCGCCTCTGGATGACATTGGGATGTGCAACCATGTAATAATGAAGGCTGCAGACAAGTATGGAGTGCAGCTCAAAGAGGAAAAGTTGCAATCATGTTTCCTACTAGAGACTTTGATACCATCACAGGCAAGGTATCAATTCCTACCAATGTTACCCAGTGTCCTGGGCCAAATAAGGGAGGCATTTAAAGAGCCCACCACATGCAGAGCAGTGACACCAGGGGAGGAGAAAAAATAGAACACTCCTCAAAAGATCCTGCCTACATCAAGAGTACAGTGCCTGCTAATTCATCATCTTTTCTACTGCACGGAAGAGGACTAACATCCCCAAAACATCTGGGCCACCTCCTGACAAGGAGAGTAGAAAGAGGGATCTCATGGGCAGAAAATGTGAGAGGAGCACAGCCAATCAATGGCATAGTGCTAACTCTGATGCCCTCCTAAACAGGCATGCTTATCAGCATTGGGAGGAGATGGCAGAGTTCACGAAGCACCTACGAGAGCATTACTGGAAGTGAGCTGCAAACCTTGCGGAGGAAGGCAAGTATATTGCAAATAAATGCCTGAAATCTGCATTAGATGCAGTGGGCACAGCAAGTCTCCAAATGAGGACATGAATTACATTATGCCATCATTCATGGTCAAGAATCTCTGTATTTAAGTCAGAGGTGCATGCCAACATAGTAAATACTTCCTTCAATGGAGAACAGTTGTTTGGCGTCACTGTTGATGAGTAAGTGCAACAACTTAAAAAGGACAATGAGACTGCTAAGCCCCTAAGGGCTTTGCAGTTTAGGGCAAACTTGACCAGAGGTGCAGTGTCAGTAGTCGGGCCTACAGGAAGAGACAGTTCCCAAACTAGTGCATCACATCAGGGATTCCAATGATGCAGTCAATCTTATGCATCACAGCAGCACTGGCAGTACCAATAACCAGGGCACCAATCATTTCGAGAAAAAACACATGGAAGGGGACAGCCTCACAGGGGACTTAGGACCCCAGCAAACAAGTGACTTTCCAAAAACAAACAGCCATTCACACTCCACACCAGTGGGAGGCAGAACAAAGAACTTCCTTCAGAATTAGAGAAAGATAATTTCAGACTGATGTATATTAAAAGTTGTAGATTGTGCATATTGCATAGAAATGGACAAGATACCACCAGCAAGGGTCCAAAGAAGGACCATTCAAGGGAAGAAACATCACGTCTACTCCAAGGAGGTTGAGAAGTTGCTGAAAAAAAGAGCAATATAAATGGTGCCCAGAGCAGAGATCAAGAAGGGAAATTACTCAACGTATTTTCTAATCCAAAAGGTAGACTCATCTCTATGCCTAATTCTAGACCTCAGATTCATTAACAAGTTTTTAAAGACACAAAGATTCAAGATTGCAACGATATAGAAAGTCATTCCACAATTTCAAAAAGGGAAATGCAAGGCAATTATAGATCTAAAAGACACTTGCACATCCTAATAAATGCAAAACACAAAAAGTACTTGAGATTTTTGGTGAACAAAACTCCGTGTTCAGATTGCTAGCCCTCAGAATAAAATCTGTGACAAGAATATTTACAAAGCATCTAGCAGCAGTGGCAGTACACGTAAAAGGCAAGGGATAGATGACTATCCTTACCTGGATGACTGGTTTATAAGAGCAAACTCCCACAACATATGCATAGAGCAAATACAACAGGTGATGAGGACGTTATTCACACTTGATTTCTTCATTAACATAGAGAAGTCAGCGCCTAAACCGGAGCAAGAAAAATTGTTTCTAGGAGCAATAATCAATTCTGTCCTAGGGAAGGTATATTCTAGTGAGAAGAGAATACAGTCGCTACTGCAGGAAATTCCCCTTTACCTGAAGGGACAAGCCCTGAAGGTGAAACGGGGTAAAATTATTAGGGAAGATGGCTTCATGCATCCCGTTGATTCCAAATGCGAGATTACTCATGATACCAATTCAGAAATGGCTGCAGAACCAATGGTCACAGGCAACAGGGAGTTGGGAGATCTAGTGGTTGTCAAGCAGAAACTAAAGTAGGAAATGGTGTGATGGAACAGACCACATGTCACACAAGAAAGGAAATTTGCACAACCAACTCCAACAGTACCCACAACAGATGCCTCTCATATGGGCATGGGAGCTCACACGGTTTTGCTCAATGTACGAGGGGTCTGACAGGAACAAGATGCAGTACAGCATATCAATATCTTGGAGCTAAAGGCAGTGCTACCAGCCTTTCAGACATAACTATTCGGGAAAACAATATTTATCCAAACAGACAATACAACTACAAGGTCTTAATTAAAAAAAAAGAATAAATGATTGACAGTACAGAGATCTGGGACTGAATCAATCGGTGTTTTGCTCCCCATGCTATTCCAGTTTAACTCCAGCCATATGCAAATCAGTCTTAACCCTGCTTCCCATGGTAACAGTCCAAACCCGAACTGCCAGGCCAGGTCCTTTCTGGACCAGAAACAAGCATCCTAGGACCGGTTTCGGGGTATCACCCCTCATCAGCCAGGCTTGCTTGACTCCAGTGGCCTGGAGAGCATGAGACCCATGTCTGGGCATACCAGTCCCACTCTGGGTGATAAATGCATAAAGAACAATTGATGGACAGAAAGTTGAAAAATGTCAAACATTCACCCCGGTGTATAGAGGACCCAGCTTGGCAGTTCGGACTTGACTGTTCCCATGAGGAACAGGGTCAAGACTAATTTGCATATAGCTGGGTCCAAACTGGGCATGGTGTGGTGAGCAAAATAATGATGGTTTACCCAAAATCACATTAAAGATGCTCACTCAAAAGACCGCGTTCCTGGTGGCCATAGCATCACCTCACGGGGTGAGTGAACTACAAGCACGCACAATTCCAGAGCCATATTTACAGGTTCACAAGGACAGAATTTTCATGAGGACAGATCCACAATTCTTATCTAAGGTGATTTAAGACTTCCACATGAATCAAACAATACCAATTCCAATATGTTTTTTGAAAGCCAAACATTCAAGAATAGAGAGAGTTACACACGCTGGACATAAGTCGAGCAATAATGTACTGTATTAAAAAGCCAAGCAGGAAAACAAAGCAACTATTTGTTTCGTTTGCATACAACAATATGGGAAAACTTGTAACTAAGGGCACAATTGTCCGATGGATCCCACAAACCATTCAACCGTGCCACACAATTGAAGGGGAGAAAATAAATTCAAAACAAAAAGCACACAACAACAAAAATTAGCAGCCTCCGCTTTTCTAGAAAATATACCTTTGCAGGACATCTGTATGGCAGCAACTCAGTAATCAGTAAACACGGTCACTAAACACTCCTGCATAAACATTCAAATGAACAAGGATGCTCAGGTGGGACAAAAAGTGTTCAAACATATCTTTACAAATCTAAGCTAAACTCCAACCCAACCACCGCAGAACTAAGATAACTCTATAAAATCTATGCACCGCATGTGAATCCAGAAAAGATGCACGTTGCAAAACGAATTAGTTTCTTACCTGTACGAATAGTTTTGCAGCTTGAAGAATTCTCTGGATTCACAAGCGACCCACCCACCTCCACCAAGAAGATGGAAGGAGAAAACAAACAGGAAATAAATAATCTGAAACGTCCAAGAGTGAGAGCTACTGCAGTAGGGTCGTACAACATCACAGGAAGCACCAAATGGGGGATCTATTGATGCCCAATAACAACAAACAAGCATTGGAAATGCAATAGGTCTCGCATTAGGAAAGTTTGAACAATTGGTATTGTAAATGACACTTTTTTTATTTATGTGTTGGTTTTGAAAATAGCAAAAGTAATAGCTTTGTCAGTTACAATGTCAATAGTTTGAACTTTCGCAAATGTGACACCTATAGCATTTGTAATGCAATGTGTGTTGTCTTTACGTGACTTAGATGTATTGATATTGCAAATAACAATGGCTTTTAATTTTGTACATAATTAATACTTAAATAAAATTTATTGTAATTTATAATGGCAATAGCTTAAACGTTTGTAAATTAATTTTGTGAAGATTATGTTCAGTGTATTTTAGTGTGACGAAAATCCAAGAACATTGCATTTGCACCTGGTGGTGGATGTGGTGGTGGATGTGGAGGTGATGGTGGATGTGGTGGTGGATGCGGTGGTGGTGGTGGATGTGGTGGTGGATGTCATGGTGGATGTGGAGGTGATGGTTGTGGTGGTGTATGCGGTGGTGGTGGTGGTGGATGCGGTGGTGCATGTGGTGGTGGATGTCATGGTGGTTGTGGTGGTGGATGCGGTGGTTGTTGTGGTGGTGGATGTGGTGGTGGGTGTGGTGGATGTGGGTGTGGTGGATGTGGGTGTGGTGGATGTGGGTGTGGTGGAATTGAAACATTTTTGATATTAATTACTGCCAACGAAATCATTGCTGTTACTCAACAGCAAACGACCATTGAGAAAGCCAAACTCCCCACCTGGCACATACCCCCTCATTTCAGGTCATGACCCCTATTGTTACATGACACTCAGGAGAGCTACTAGGACCCTCTGTCTCAATTTTTTAAATATATATTATGTAGCTGTGCAGCCTTGATCGCTCCAATTTTACTTAATATGTAATCTTGAGTGAATATGTAATTTGTTAATCTGTAACTCACGTCACGAGTAACTGCTGTACATATAAGTAGTGTTGTCTACTACCATGTCACTTTTTCCTTATGTAATTTACTTCGCTCTAGTCTAAAGCGCTCTGACAACTCTGGGTTAAAGTGCGCGCTATGTTAAAAACACATAAATAAATAAATTGCAATAGTCCTGTTAGGTTTTTGGTGCACGTCAATTTTTGTGTTCTATAACTGGATGCAATAAAGGAAAGCTGGGAGAGGAACCAAAATTCATGTTGGGTGGCACATACTATGGAAATAAATTAAATAGGCCAAAAACCTTTTGGAGACCCCCTCCCCCAAACACCTTTGCATCCCACTTATAGCCCAGTGACGAACAGTATTGGGAGGGGTGATCTGTTGGAATTGGAAAGGAGGGGGAATTTGTGAGGGAGAGCAAAAAAGAGCTGTAAAGGGAAGTGATGGGAAATTAGGGGGAGAGTAATTGAGCTGGGAGAAGTTCAAAGGGAGGCGAAAGAAGTGTGCGAGAAAGAGAGGGGGGGAGGAGGGAGGGGGCCGTCTGAGGCGAGGTGGCGTCGGTGCGGTGAGAGGCGGATGTGGGGCGACACAACAACAAAGAAGCAGCGAAAACAAAGCAACATATGGCTGGTGAGTTGCAAAGACCGTAAATTAATTATAAAGGGAGGTGAGATAATGAGAGCACGTGGTCAGTCCCCTTGAAGGGGAGGGGGCAATGGCGGGCGCGAGGCAGAGACTGCAGAGTGATGCGAGGCTCCGGCGGGGTGGATTGTGCGCGAGAGAGATTGAAGGGGAGGGGGCAATGGCGGGCGCGAGGCAGAGACTGCAGAGTGATGCGAGGCTCCGGCGGGGTGGAGTGTGCGCGAGAGAGGAGGGAGGCTAAAGGGCGAAATAAGTGTGCGAGAAAGAGAGGGGGGGGGAGGAGGGAGGGGGCCGTCTGAGGCGAGGTGGCGTCGGTGCGGTGAGAGGCGGATGTGGGGCGACACAACAACAAAGAATTTATTACCCATATCATTGAATGTTTTAAAGGTTATATTGTCCACATTGTTTATATTTGCGAAGAAGGGCGCAGTTCAGCGACTTCTTCCGCCTTTATACAAGCGTTGGTGGAGGTCTAATATGCTTTTTGATTGGCGGAAAAACGTCCAATCCGGAAAACGTTACTATGGGAACACGACGCGTTTTTCTTCGCGTTATTCACAGCTCTTTGATCTTATCGTGTAAAGCAGCGAAAACAAAGCAACATATGGCTGGGGAGTTGCAAAGACCGTAACACGGCGGGCAGGGGAGGGGGCGGAGAGGGGAGAGGTGCGACACGAGAGTAGGAGGAGGAGGGGGGAGGAGAGTAGGGGAGGCACGGCCTAGCGCCCGTGCAATCAAGAAGTGAGGGGGCGGAGCTGGGGGAGGCTGTGAGAGAGAGAGTAGGCAAGGCAGGCGGCTGGGGGCATGTGCACGCGCTTTTAAGCTCAATGCGCATGCGCATTGAGCTTAAATTTCTCGTGCACTGCAAGGAATCGCCACGATTCCTTGCAAGTTGGTTAAAGAGTGGATAAGCCCCAATAGTCTCGCAAGCTCGATGCGCATGCGCATCGACAGGCGAGACCTAAAAAGGAAGGACTACAAAAAAGTGGAGAATTAAGGATCCAACCACTAGCTGTCGGAATAATGCACTGCATGTGAATACAGAAAATTCTTAAAGCTGCAAAACTCGTACAGGTAAGAAACCATTTTGTTTGCAGCAGCTGACTTACATAATGTATTTGTCTTTTGCTTGTAAAATAGTCACTAGCACTGTGTGTGTTATCATTGGTATGAGAACTCTTTAGAACCACATGGCTTGCATGCAAGGTACCGGTTCATCGATCCCAAAAGTGACAATACATTTCATCACCAGGTTTTTTTTCCTGTAGTTTGTGTGTGCAATTAAATCATTGCCCAAAATTCAACAAACTCCCAAATATGCATCATAGTCTAGAAAGAAATATTTTCCCTTTTTTAAAATATGAAGCACTTTGCCAAACAAATTTATTGAAGTGCCTAATAGTTCGAGATTTGTTCTGACAAAACAAACATTTGCCACCTCCTTAACAGTTGAAATGCTGAGCACAAGAAATTGTGTCCTCAGCCGTATGCAGGAGTCCACTGCTAATACAGAAATGATACAATGTGTACAGTACCAAAGCATTTATTTAGCTATGGCTTCATTTTCACCCGAAAGGGATCTAGCCCATAATATAAACAAGGATCATATCTGGCTTGAGTGCCTGTCAATGCAGGCAAAGCAGAATTGATATTAAATTCCAATACATTTTGTTAAAAGCATAAGTGAATTATTTTGCTTTGGAACAGGAGTGGCCATCACTGAAGAATTTCTACAACAGTTCCTAAAAGAAATCTAAGAGTAGGTGTGAACGATCTACACACACCTGAAATATTATCTAAAACATTTAGCAGGACCTCATCACTCAGGGGTCCATGGTTGACAACCTGGAACACACTGGGGAAAACGTGTCAAGGAGCTTCACAACAATAGCTGCAGCATTCTTGAATACAAATACCAAGACATTTCCATAAAGGCAGAAGATTTGGAGAAAAAGTCCTGTCGTAATAGGGAAAAAGTCCTGTCGTAACAGAATTCCGGGGAAAGTTGGAGGTGGGGCCTACCACGCTGGGCAGAAGGGAGCAACATTCAGGCATATGTTCAGTGCCTGCTCAAACATGTCCACAACCGCTCAGATGACTCACTGATATCTCTGGACCTTAGGCATAGAACTAACTCCCCAGGCCAACACTCAGTCCCCACCGGACATTCGTAGAAGGGTCCACTTCTTCGAAGTAAAAGAGGACATAATGGCTTGTGTGCCTCCTCACCCCATGTCATCTTTAAGGCCCACAAACACTGTTTTTAAAGCAATATCACAACAGTAACACTTCAACAAATGAAAGCCATTGAAGACTACCACAGAATATCTCCTTACCCATGATGTTTTCTATCAGTGGGGCCATCCTCTGCTTTTAATGTTTCTCTGGGAAGGTCAAAGGCATGTGATCAAAACCATTGCTAATGCCCACTCAATGTTAAACCTCCCTGGAGTAGGATTCCCAACTGCATTGACACCTTTTGAACCATGGAACCCACCATGGTGACTGCTATGAGATGTTCAATGAAGCACCACTATTTTGATGCCTCTTTTTGCAACCCCCCTCACCCAATTCTGCCAGTCCAACATGTGCCACTTGTTTATACAGTATCTAACTTGCTATCTGTGGAGGTTTGTTTGACTAGATAAGAGACTTTCAGTGTCTCGAGCTATTGGAGAATTGGGGATGGTGTCAGCAATGCCATCATTTGAAATAGATAGAGAATCTGGACAAGATCTTCATTTTTATCACAGCTATTCTCCCCAGCCTTAAAAACTGTGTATTGAACCCTTTCTGGAAATTTTAAGGTCTCGAATCAGTCCAGGGTAGTTCAGGACACCAACTTGGGAGGTGATGCAACCAATAAAAATCCCAAGATATCTCATCTTGTCCAAGGACCAAGAGGCGGGATTGATTGCTGCAGTTGCTTTAATTGCTGCAGGTTTGGGTGTAAAAGCTTCAAAAAGGATTCTTGCTTTGTGTTGGGTGTATCTACATTTAGAATTGTACAAAGATACTCCTAACTGCGGCAGACCACAGGTTCAGCACCTCAATCACAATACCCACTAAGAAAGTCCTGTGCAATCAACCTCCGAGACCCGCCGCATTGGGTCTCACTGGAATCCAGAAACGTAGATTGAAGAAAAATGGAGGGAGCACCAAGAATGAAGTCACACTCTCATAGATATATTTGTTTCAGTATATTTTATTCTTCTTTGTATAACAGATGACAGGACAACAGCCAACGCGCTTCGTTCCATTTAAAGGATACTGAAATGGCTATATCTAACAGTGTGACTTCATTCTTGGTTCTCCCTCCATTTTTCTTCACTCTACATTTAGAATTGTGCTTATGTGGGCTCCCAGGTGGACCACCACGTCCAACACCTCCCATTTTATGAGATTTCACCTCCAGGACCTCTACAGAGAAGGATTTACTACACAGAATTGAAACTCACGATAATCTCATGCTGGTGGAAGCAAAATATTGATGGGGAAGAACCGGGATGGAAGAATGTGTGTATCCGTTGAGAATACTTGTGTCTCTTGTAGGAGACTAATATATGTTCCAGTTTACTTTAAGAGTTTAATAATCCCTCCTCCATTGGCGGGCCGTTAAAGCCTGTAACATTTAAGCTTATGAGCTTGACCATGTGTGTTAACTTTGACCAGCTCTATGATTGTAAAAGGGAACATTTTCTAAGAACCTCCACATATCTTTCAATCACCAAGCTAACAGCAGCCTTTATTTCCCCAGTCTTTCTCCCATACCCAACAATAATTTGATATCTCTTTCCTGTCACTTTTTATGCCCATCTCACTTACCGCTGACTTTACACCTGCAGTCTCCAATAATTAAGACATGGTGGTATGGAAAATGTCTAATGGTCACCTCCCTCTTTGCAAAACACTGATACTCTCACATGAGGATCTCAAACAAAGGTGTAGTTTCCAGAATTGGAGAGATTTACTTCACCGGACTAGACAGATGGTTCAAGGCTTGGCCACATGACAGATCCCTTCTCTCCAGTTGCTACAAATTCCTCATGACACCACCAACAACCCTAAAACAATGGGGCAAGACCAATGGAAGCCAGAATTGGGGCAGGAACTGAACCTAAATGTGGGTAAGCTTTTTCACAAAAGACGAACATTCGCTACCAATGCCCGCCAATGTGAAACACAATATAACATTTTTGCATACTTGTATCGCAGTCCTGAGAAGGTTTGCTAAGTGGAACGCATCCTGCTGGAAGGGATGTGGCACCTACACCACATCTGCTCCAGTCACTATGCTAAGACCGTTTGAAGAAGATAGATGCTTAAAAGACATGAATTCAGTCTCGCGAATAGATAATTCTCCCTTGAAAGGAAAATGGGATGGGGCACAGCCCCATCTTGGATCTTCATTATCTCAACAAGTTCATTCCACTATATAATGATTTTGAGTGTGGTTCTGGCACCTGTGCCGCTCAATGTGTGAATGTGAAGGGACCTTCAGAATGCCATGCCTGTCCTTACATAGCGCAGGATACTAGCAATACCTGTACTGGACCTTGCCATATAGCCTCCTTGCTGAACATTGTGTCTTTAAAAATATCATGGTCCCAGTGACATACTTCCTGTGCCACCAGAAAGATTAATGCTACTCATTCTTAGAGGACTGTCTCATTTGAATGGCATCCAGGGAAAGTGTGGGGTCCACATTGACTCAGAAAACAGAGACCCTGTACAATCGTGGGTACTTAGTAAGCTACACACAGTCCTTTCTAATTCCTTCCAAAAGGAATCAGTTCATAGGCACACTTCTGCTCTGCAGTCTGACAAAGGACTTCACTCCTCCAAAGGGGGTGAATCCCATCGCCCATTGTATGGTTGATTTTTTGTCTAGGGCCGTGGGAGTTTAGAAGTTGTAAGTGTTCTGCATAGGGTGCTATCCACAGCCACGCCTGACATGCACCCTGCTGCTTCATTTGGTTGGTTGGGCACTGGGACCTGTCCAGTTGGTGCTCACTTCTGGTCCACTGATCTTTTTTTCCAACATGTAAAGGATCTAAACCTCATGGAGACCTACTGGGTTTTATATACATGTAATGGTACTCAGTGTGTGAAAAGTGGGATAGTATGTACAAGTGTATGTGAGGAGGGAGTTGGCAAATATCCTGTGGGAAACATATAGGCCAGCAACGTTTATTGTCCCTTGTGCTTGGTGTTGCTGTCGTTAGGTAGGTGCTTGGCTAAGCAGATTGGGATGTGTGTATTTGTTTGTGTACTGAAGTTGATACATTTGTGCTAGGGAGTAAAGTAGGTTATGATGATACTTTACCTTACTTACTCAAGTCCCTTACGGATTTTGCTGCCAAGTAGGAGAAATTCTAATAAATATTTCTCAAATCAAACAACAGAAGCATGCCCTTGAATATTTTGGGAGGTGATAAAAGTTTCAAGTTGCGCCCAGGAATTCAAACGATCGCTGAAATGTCTGGTAAACGTTGAAGGTTGTGAGGGGTAACTGGCAAATGGTGGGACTGTTGCGGATGGTAAGAAGGTAGTTTACATTTTTGAGGAGTTGACAATAAGAGAGCACGTTTTTTTATGGATTGAGGAACATAAGGAAAAGACAGATTGATTTGTCTGCTTGTTGGTATGACTCTGGTAATCTCATGAGTGTTTGGGAAGGAGTAGAAGGAACATACCAAACAATACTAGTACAAGTCTCTTTATAGTTGTAGTAAAGGGCCCCTTTTTGCATGGTTGCCCCCCACTTTTTCCCAAATATTGATGTACTTTGTCTAAGTGTGCCCTGGGTTCCTGCCAACCAGGTGCCCAGTGCCTATGTTCTTTCCCTAAACTGTACTGTTGCAAAACCCAATTGGCAACACTCTGACCACATACAAGTGCCTTTTAAAAGGTACTAAAGGCACTGTGACCAAGGAAGACCTATACGGGCTACAGCACTTATTGTGCCACCCTTGGAGGCCCTGTGCCTTTAGACACACACACACTGCAATTGCAGGCTGCATGCTTAGGTGCAGAATCAAATGAAGAGTCCACATGTCACACATCCCTGTGTGCCGTGCCTACAACCCACTGCCTGGCATAGGTAAGCCACCCCTCTAGGTAGATGCAATATACCAGTGGTGAGGGTACAGGAGCATGAGCCCTGTACCCCTACAGTGTCTAAGTCAATTCTTGAACATTGTAAGTGCAGTAATGCCATTAGGAGTATATGGTGCTGGGAGTTTGTAATTACGAACTCCACAGCACCATAATGGCATTACTGAAAACTGGGAAGTTTGGTATCAACCTTCTCAGCACATTAAACCCATACTGATGCCAGTGTGTTATTTAATGAAGAATGCACTCAGGGGGCATCTAGGACATACCCCTGAACAACGACCTAACTCTAGTGTCCTGGCTGAGTGGCTGCTCACCAGCTGCCACCACCAGACACGTTTCTGGATCCCTGGGGCGAGAGCCTGAAACAAAGCACATCCTGGGACGAGGTTCCAAGCCTCTTCCCCCAAAATGGGCAGTGTCCATGAAGGGGGAATTTCTAAGACTTGCCGCCTTTGTGAGCTACCCCAGCCATTTGCTGCTCTCAGCAACTTGCCCCCACAGGTTCTGACCCCCACTTTGGGAAGGAGAATCTGCAGGAAAACCAAGTTAGGAGGAGAGGTGTGCCCACCTTTGCCAACCCTACCCCTTTGGTGGGGAGGTCAGGTGTAGCACAACTCTCAGTCCCCGCCATCTTGCAGATGGGGGTACCCAACCAACCAGTGTGAGGCTTATGCTCCCCTCCCATTGGAGGGTGGCATAATAGGGGGTGTACCTACCCCAATGAAGGGACCCATTGGTTCCCGGCCTGTACCTACCTGTAATTCCCCGAAATGTAGTATTTAGGGGCAACCCTGAACCTTGCCTCCTCAGACAAGAGGAAACCAGAAGAGAAGGACCGAAGAGCAATGCTGAAGAAGAAGAAGAAGAGGACATCAACTGACTTGGCCCCAGCCCTACCGACCTGTCCCAACCTCGACCTGCTACAGCGAAATCCTGGTGTGTTCTGCAGCCAGCAGCCCCCAAGAACCTGGACGACCTGCCCTGCCTTCCCTAACCAGACTGTCTCCTTTGAGCACCGGATTTGCTCACCCACAGACTTTGGCTCTGGCCAATTCCACGAGTCTGCACCACTCTGCACCCGACGCCCATAGCCTGAGTTTGAGTAGCCCAACACCACAAGGAGGTCTCCCCGGTGATCCTGACCTAGGATCTTGTGATCCCTGAATTGCCTCAAGTCTCCAACGAACACTGCCAGCCCCCTTCTGGAGGATCCTCCCCAACCACGACCCGGAGCCGGTAAGGAAAACCCGACGCCAAAAGACACCCCTGCACCCAACATCACACAGTTTTGGGTGGCTCAACTGATGGTGTCCCGGCATCTCCAGGCATCCCAGCTTACTTCTCTAACCAGTGGTTACCTCCAACAGATCTTCGTCCCTGAGCCTGCAGTGTTTGTTGCAACCAGAGAATCATCATTAAAATCAACAGGGCACCCAATGCCAAAACCGCACCCTGTACCCAGTCTTCCCCTTTGAGTGCTCTTTGTATGCAAAATTGGATCCCCCTTTGCCCTGAGCCTATCACCAGTAGCTTTGCTCCCACAACCTTGTGGCCTGCTTGTGAGCAGCCACAAACGGGGGCCCTTATACGCCATTGGATAACATTGGGCCTCAGCATTCTGCCACCCTAGTGCCGCTTAGGGTGCTTTGAGAGTGCATCCTTGACCCTGGGGGAACCCTAGTTCTAACCCCAGAATACTAACTCCTAAACCTGAGTACTTACTGTTAAACCATTAACATTGTTTTGCTCCATAGTACTGCATTGACTGCTTTTCCCTGAAAATTCTTTTAAGCGTTGAGTTGGTTTGAATGAAAACCTAAACAACTGCAAATGTACAAAAACTGATTCTTACCTTTTCTCTAGGAAATGTCTCAGTGTGATATCTAGGCATATCACACAGAGTAGAAAAAGTAACTTGAAAAGTAATCTGAAAAATTCAACTGTTTTATAAACAAATGATTTACCTGTAAACCAATCCAACTGCATTCAGATTGCATTTCACTGCATAATTCCTGCAAAGTATTTTATACTCACCAGTACCAGGCCTGGCTCGGTTCTAGAAAATCAAATGTAACTAAATAATATTTGTATACTAACACATTGGCTTGAGTTCAGTGTGTGACATAATTTATTGCCTGAGTGTGTAGAATAAATGCTTGACACTACCCTCTGATGAAGCCTCCCTGCCCACCCACACTACCACAAATAGAGAGTAAGTTATTACCTACATTTACCTCTGCCTATCTTTAGGGTTCCACTGGACTCTGTGCACACTATACCATACTTTGGTATAGTATATACAGAGCCAGCTTCCTACAATAGTGATTCATTTGTTGTTTTTAGCTTACTTGGTAGATTGAAATATGAGAAGGTTCTAATAAATGGCCTCAGGTTCAGACTTTGTTTTCTTTGATTTTCATTTTTTAAAATTTGTTGTCTTTTATATTTTCCAGGCGAGAGTGGCTAGAATTCAGCAAATTGATAAAGACGTACATCGTATACGCCAGCTCCTACAATCACAAACAGCAGAAGCAGAGGTTATTTTTTAAATTTATTTTCTATGTTGAGTACCATTGGAAATTATCTTTATAATGGCTGAATGCATTTGTATGTCTGGAGTGTGTACTGAAAACAAGGAATATATCCTATATTGAGCTTGTTAACACAAATACTTGATCTTTTCAGAGATAAAGATATATTTGAGTTAAACGTGTACCTTGTCTATTTTAGGGTTTCATGATTTGCTTTCCATTTGGATAGGTTTCATATGCTCTCAACGGTTTCATAAGCTCTCACCATGTCCCTCTCCCTTCATATTCCACAGAGAAAACCAACTCTGAGAAACATCATGGCTCATTGATGTAAGCAGTATTTTGTGCACCAAAAGAAACTTTGAAAACATTTACATTTTCTTCTAAAGAAGTTTCATATAGATCTTTTTATAGTACCCTGATAAAATACTTCAGTACTTAAGGTGCAAAAGCTTCCTTAAGAATATGTAACATATGAGAGCGCAGATCTTGATGTTGAATGTTAATTTCCTGTCCCTTGATCTGAATTGTAACTGTAGCAGAGCACCCTGCCCTTTTCAGAATCCATGATCCGAGAAAGAAATGCATCTGCATTCTTAAGTATTGGATCTTTCAAAAATTCACGACGACTACTAACGACTGTCTGAGAATTGTGATCAATGTCCAATGATGAGTGCCAGTGAACTTAATTACAGACCTGCACTATGTCATGGCAGATTATAATACCATATTTCTGTTGAGTGCACCACCAGCCTCTCAACCTCCTCAGCCACCTGCCAGGGTCCAACGGCTGAATCTCTGTGAGGAGATGGAATCTCAACTTCAGCTCTTTCGCCACATTTATCACTCAAACAGGTTTTCGACATGGCTCAAGCACCTTTTAGAGAGGATACGTCTTACAGTGACCAGTACACAAATGTGGAGGAGGAAGAATTGACTAGCTCCATTAAATCAAGAAGTGACCAGAGGGATTAGTACATTCTGCCGGTTAATGCACAAAGAACAATGGATGGACGGAATGCTGAAACAATGTCAAACATTCACCACAGTACAGAGATCTGGGCCTAAATCCTTTGTTTTTTGCACACCACGCCATTCCAGTTTAGACCCAGCCATATGCAAATCAGTCTTGATCCTGCTCCCCATGTGAACAGTCCAGCCCTAACTGCCATGCCAGGACCTCACTAGTCCGGATCAAGCATCCGAGGACTGGTTTTGGGGTATCGCCCCTCATCAGCCAGGCTAGCTTGACTCAGGTGGCAAGGAGAGAATGGGCCCCATGTCTGAGCATAATCCTCCCACCAAGGGCGACTAATGCACAAAAAACAATTAATGGGTGAAGTGCTGAAAAAATATCAAACACTCACCCCCATTTCAGAGCTCTAGACCTAACATTGATTCCTGCCTACTTTCAATCATCCACCACCAACCTCCCATAAACCTCCGTTCTGCCAGACTGTTGCAAGCACATACCCCCCCCAGATATAATAATGCAGATTAGGAGGTTGTGCATTCTCTTACATGGCTTCTAAACCTGGAACAAACGACCACAATACATCAGAACCTGCTCTTCTCTTCTTAAATTTCCCCAGAAAGCTAAAGCCGATCAAAGCTAGACTCACTCACCTGCTACAGCACCAGGATACCCTCACAGGTGATTAGTGTCTTCTAAAAATACAGCTAACATACCAAGGTATACCATAACAAGATGCAAGCAATATAACCCATGCCACCTGTCCTGAAAACTATTTTTCCTAAAATTCTGAAGTTCATTACAGAGAGCTTAATTTTACAATTCTGCTTTATTTGCTTATGTAACCCTCTTGATTGCCTTGAAGCAATGTTTTATGGTGTGTGTTATGGAGGAGGCAAAGAGTGATCAGTCATTTTACCTCCTATATTTTCTAAAGATATCTGATCTGAAGCACAGCTCACCTTAACTTTCTCTGTAGTAATTGTAAAACGTAAAGGTAAAAATCACTTTAGGTATCCCAAATAAGGTTCAGCCGCACTAAGTTCAGCCGCATCGGAGGTCGCTCTTTCAGACTCCTGGCGGCTAAACTATGGAACTCCCTACCCCTCCACATCCGCTGCATCGACAACCTACTCACTTTCCGCAAAGCTATTAAAACTCACCTTTTTGCATGTCTAGAAGTCCCTTCTCTTGCTTTCCTCACTACAGTAGGTTGTGCTTTGGTTCTTAGCGCCGGGACGCCCCGTTGCTGGGGCAGCTGTCGCGCTCAACAAACCCTTAACATAACATAACACATAACATTATTAGATGGTGCGTGAAAATATGCGTTTGTCAGGGTATTGCGCTCGCTGTACAACGACCATCAAGGGCAATATGAAAATTCAGTTGCTCCCACTAGCCTACGTTAAACCGAAAAATCACTGCTTTCTTCCTTGCACATTTTTATTGCTAGGGAGCATAATCCTTCACAACAGAGCAGCAATATGAGGCGGTGAAGGGTTAGTGGTAGTCCTTAAACAATATTGGGGTAAGGCTACGAAAAAGTCCAGTGTATCTTCTAACATTCAAATAAGTAGTTAATATTGAATAAATAAAGGATGTAAGAAAAGAGAGTCGGAATAGATCTACTGCATCTATTATCTGCAACTAATAGGCTTGGATTTGGCTGCCACCTTGATAACACGAAGCAAGGTATTAATGAGATCCATACAAAGTTAAGACCTGTTAGTATTTTATTATAACTATGTTACCGGATAACAGGTGATTGCTATTGTAGCAATCTTGTATTAGGAATTCAGTAATTTTAAGATTCTCATTTAGGGATGAAAGGGTAGCTGTCTTGTTTAAAAGACTATCCGTGTTAATATTCAAACTCAGAGGGAAATGCAGTAGTTAGTGGGATTTCTGAATGGAGAGCAATGTAATTTTAGAAATATATATGCAATGCCACCTATGAAGGGTGAATTTGTAGAAAAGTGGGTAAGGAAAAATAAGAGCAAATGTTCACTATGTAGAGTCCTATTTTGGAAAGTAAGCTTGACGTCTTCTTTTCCAAGGAAAATTAGCTTAGGGCGGCCTGAGAATAATTTTGTCCCCAGTACTGAAATTAGATTACTGAAAAAGATTATTCACTATAGTAATATTACTAACCCCCCAGGGGACAAGAAAGAAAGAGTCTCAGGAGTGTGAAATTTAATATAATACCTATTTGTCCATGGGAATAGTTGCTTCATAAATCTACTTGTCCTGTAACAAAATCCACTTGTCCCTTTGGTGCCATGTTGCAACGACAAATTATGGCAGACCTCTCCTTATATACGAGCTCTGATTATGCTAGAGCTCATACCATAGTAGGGTTTGAATACTAGCAATTCCCATATTTTGCCACCTGTACGCAGATCTACATACTGGGGATGGAGGTGGTGGTAAGCAATAGTCCCCCATGGGTGGAATGCCCTTTTGAGTCTGTGCAAACCTACTACTGTTTTATGGATTGTCATCAGTTTGTCTCTAATATTGCCCCATACAGAGAAAGGTCTGAAATGTACTCCTGACGAGGGAAGAAGTAAAACTTCTTCCAGGTTTTGGGGGAAAAAGTGGTTGATGGGAGTGTGAACTTGTTACCGCGCAACAGATTTCCGCATGAGCAAATTTACACATGCATATTTACTCGTGCTAAAATGCAGTTCACAAATATTTTCATGGGGTGTGATTTTCTGACCTACTTCTGTAAGTACTCATGAATTCATGAAAAGTGTACATCTTCACTAATGCAAGGACATATGCCAGGGGTGCACTTTTGTGACCTTATTTAAGAATTGGGCCTATAACTTAGGTCTGGCGTTTACTAAGACCTTTTGTTTTTATTAAAATTCTATCTCTTTCCCTCTCTATGTACTGGCTGGCTTCACTGTGAGTGACAGCATTCTGCTCTTACACAAGGAGCCTATTGGCACGCTAAGATGTTTTGTTCAGTGCCAGGACCGAACTACCATAGCAAAGTGGTTTTTTTTAGACCAAAAATATTTTTGTTTTTGCCAGTGTTTGTTGTAATGATGAGGGCCCGGCAGCTCCCACAACAACAAAGTTTTGCAAAAAACATGTCAAAAGAAGACACACATTGACAAAAACAAAAAGCCGACCACCAATGTCATACCTTAAATTACACAGTGGTTTAGCAAAACATTTTTTATGAACATTTCATTTTGAAAGCAAAGAATCATCAATCTCCCTTTCAAGCTTTTACATATATTTGCATCTAATCAGAGAGCATACTGGAAGAATCATACATAGCTTCAAATTGTTACAACTTTGCAAGCATGTGTACACATTTTTATACTGGAACCAGTGTCAGTAGTGGAGTCTGAACTTACAACATTTCCTTAGAGCGGTCACCCTAATAATAAAGGCTTTGTATTAATGAACCATAAATACAAGTAGCAACTGCATTAACATATGGACATAAATATTACCTTAACTGCAGACAATCCCTTCCATGAGTCATAACGTGGTGCCGTAATCTGGTAGCCAAAGGGTCTGTGCCGCAGGGGGTTGGGCCTAGTTGTCCCAAAGACAAAATAAACATGAATCTTGTTGTCCTTGACTCCAAACAATATGTCCTGGGTGTCAGGCTATAGGAAATCCACATCCTTTGGTCTGTTGTGATTTTAATGATTTTTTTGTTTGGTACTCTTATTTTCAGGATGTACAGAATACAATGGTGGGGGGTTAATGGAGCTTTCCAAATATGTATGGAATTTTCCAAACTTCAGGGCAGATATTTTAATTTACTGATACCAAAACAGAACTAAACAATTCTGGGGAAGAGAAGGACATTGGGTGACTTACAGACTCTGTGTAGGCTAACAAATAAACAAAATAAGTGCAAGGTGTTTGAAATAGATAAGTTGTGCAAAGGTTTATTGAAAGTGGGTATCCAAACTCTAAACTGCTTAAAATATAAGACATGTTGAATCCTTAAGGATGAAGTCAGATGGCTGGAAAATGTGGCAGCAGCAATAAGACCATTTCTGATCATTGGTGGAATGCACATGTTCTTTTCTTAAACTGATGAGATTTCCGATGAGAGAACCCTAACCAAAGGCTCCTGGAGTTTGGGACAAAGCAAAGATCCTGGCAGCTCCATACTAGATGCATCAGCTATATAATCTGTGTTGGAAGCTACTGTCAGTTCCCACTGGGGAGTGGTTTGGATAGCGAGTATGGGGACTCAAAATATTTTACAGGAGTCTTTACCACCCTAAATTAGATGGCTTTTTTCTGCTGCTTTCTTTTGCTCAGAAAAGCCTTCATACTCTGATATTATATTCTTGCCAACTGATGGTACATTAAAAGCAATTCATATGCACTGCAACCAGTCACATACGGTATGCATCCCACTGATAGTTATAGTAAAGCAAAGACCAAGCACTTTTGAGTAAAGGTTAGCCAATACTACTCTCAGAGCTTTTTTCCCCACTGGGAAGAACGTTTAGATTTGGCCTTGGTGTGCAGGTCAGTCATGAATAAAAGTGATACATTGTTGCAATTTTTCTTAGCAGTCAGTCCAGATTTTGGGAATTCCTAATTTTTGTCAGCATTTCAGAGTGATCAATTAGCTGATAAGTAGAAAGAAAAGTGGAGTGCTTGGACACACTAATTACAGAAGTACTAAAATGGAGTAAAAATCCAGGCGATTGTACATTTTTATATGCCTTCTGCTCTTAATTAAGATGTCAAAATGTGCTTGAGTGTTGTATTTATACTTGTGCTGGTGATGTTACTTCCAAAAATAACTCCTGTCAATAGCCAACAAGGAGTTCATTCGTAAATCAGAGCATAGTTAGTCCAGATATTTAGGTGTCTATGATATATGACTAATTGAAATCATTGCATTCAGCACAAATAATTGTGCAACCGTATTAGAGCAAATATACACATCAACTGAATTGGATAAAATAAATCATGACTAACAATTTTTTATTTTTTTTATGAAGAAACAAGCGCACAAAAATAAAACTTGCATTAATTTTATGTGCATCACAGAATAACCTACATTAGAATGGGGTACAGAGAAAAGTAATCAGACACATAAATCCAGTATGTAGTTTGTCCATGCTGTTACAATAACTACATGTGAGACAAATGTATGTCAACCCCACTCTCAAAAATGAATTAAAAGAATAAGCCCATGAGCTGTAAAATGTGTTCTAATGGTAAGTACATTGCAAAACAGTAGTGGATCCACGTCGTTACGGTCTCTATAGCGTTAAGTAAGTGAAGCTATCCTCAGGACCAATTGCATTTGTGAAATCTGAGGTCCCCTAAGGTGACACCTTCACTGTGGGGTGTGAAAAATGGACCACTTTTGATGATTTTACACTGGTTAAATACACCCAACAATGGCAGAGTCCTAAGGTGTATTTTGGCCAGGCTTCGCTCTAATATGGTTGGAAGAACTCGCACCAGTAGCCAACCATGAATCAAGCACGCCAGCTCACCTTCATAAAGTTTGATCACTGTAGTAGACTCTTCTTAGTGCCAAAATACCCCCGTACCATTCTCTCTCTTCCAAAATGTCTTAGATTGTATTCACTGGAACTTTATCACTAGACAAATTGGGTTTAATCCCTGCTACTTCAACAAAGTGTATGGCTCCTCGCCTGAATTTGAGAGTGAATAATCTTCTGTCAGAAGCTATTCATCTTAAGTGGAGAGTCAGCAGTTTTGACTCGTGTTACTAATAATCTTTGCTATAATATTGGATCCATTTGACCGAGTGATGATCACTCACTGTATCTCAGGAGTTTTCACTGTGACTAGACTCCTGTTCACCAAATAATGCCCCTTCTCTTCTATATTACTCAAGTTGGTGATCGAAACCTTGGCAGAATGGATACAAAGGGATCCACTTTTGAAGGGAAGTGTTTGGCGATGGGACAGCACCAACCAAATATCCCTTTATGACATGCAGTGTTATGATTACTTTTGGCATAACATATGTTCGTGTGAAGTTTTATGGATTTCATTTAGAAGTCCTGGAATCATAGTTGTTAGTTTATCAGTTAGGAAACCGCTACTTTCCACCAACGAGTATGAACTAAAAGTAGGCTGTGCTGGGTAATACAGCCATTTAAAAAATAATTAATTATTTAGGTGAAACAATTAAAAACATTGTATAGATCAGGCACACATCTACATGGCGTTGGTAACATTAGAAATTACCTCATTTAATTAATGAGTAGAAATGGGTTAGTGCAGAGGTCTTCATGGTGGAACAATCTTTTTCACTAGCAACTTCTGCCTCACTAGCATGTGAATGGTCCGGAGAGATGAGGCAAACCAGGGTGGAGAAGCCAATTGTACCTATAAATGGCTGGGTAGATGTACACTCATGGAGGCCATGTTCACGTAGAGTACGTTTTTCACTGATACAACTTTAATAAAAATGAAAAATAGAGCCTAGCATTGTTGAGAATTGGGGGGGGGGGAGGGTGACTTCATTTTGGGAGGTTGACATTTGCAAAAATAAGGAAGGTATCGGGGTTTACTGCCCATAAAAGGAAAGGGCTCTCTGGGGGTGAAATGTGTTTTACTTTATAGGTATTGAAGGAATAATGTATTTGTTAACATAGCTGTTCATGTTAAAATTGATATTTACATTTTCAGTGATAATTAAAGTACATTAATTTTCTCATTGTGCCGAAAGCATTGATCCGGAGATTGATTCAGGGGTTGTCAGGCAGTAAAGGTAGCCCGTAGTATATTGATAGAATTGGAGATTTGTGTAACCTGCAGATATGTCCATTAATAGTCCTGATTGTTCATAGATGTGCGGCTATTGTTTAATTTGGTGCACTACACAATTTTCTCCATGTTCTACTATTAGACTTTGATGATTATACAACTAAATAAATTGAGCCATTGACAAAGTATATATGGTAGAATGGTTTGATGATCAGGAGAATCCTGTATGGAAAGCACAGAGCAGTACTGTTTGCACTCGGCACTTAGAAGTCTATTACCAAGTTAGCTGTGCCATTGTTAAGATTTGTACACTTTTTCATCTTTGTACACATTTAAGTATCCCATATGTCCGATATTAACAGTTGGAGAGTTGCAGTTATTATGCATTTTCACTGGGTAGAAAGGAACCCTGGGTGAAGGGGGGAATTTACATCATTAAGTGCTTAGTACACTTTGCCAGCATAATATTCTAAATCAATTGAACAAGCGGCCTGAATCTCTAAGATAAGCAGAATAATGAGTACCGAGATGAACCTTCTTCCTTGAACGTTTTATTTATTAAAGCTGGTCTCTGGTTATTCTCTGTAAGAAATATTCTAGGGAAGGCTGTACATTTCATAAGCAAAACCCAGGGGTTTCTCATGTTGATATATCTCTGGGCATATGGTATGTAGGTACGTCTGTGATGGTTAGCTTTAGTCTGTTTTTTGAGAGCTAATTCTGACACCTTTCCCTTTTTCTGTTTGGTTATAGTTTGACACGAAATCTGGAAACCAAACGTTTGGTTCCATTAATTTTAGTGTCAAGCCATTTCTTCACTGACATTTCTGAGTGGACTACAATGTAATTGCATACCGTCTCATAATTTGTCATTTCATTGTAAGCATGAAATGAAAACATATACCAATTTGTAATTTATGGATAGTATTTTGGAGAAAAGGATTTAAGGGTGCAGAGTTTGATTGAGAAGGGTTAAGGTTTGAGGGGTCTAGAAGCAAAGGGTCTTTGGCTGAGGGGGTTTTGGATGATAGGTTTAGGGGTAAGGGGTTTAGTGATGAGGGTTTTAAGGATGAGGGGTTTTAAGGTACGGTTTAAGCATTTAAAGGTAAAAGGGGGATGGGTTTAAGTGTGAAGTGCTTAAGGGTTCATGATTGAATGTTTAAGGGTTAAAAGGTGAATGGTTTAAGCAAGAGCGATGAACTTTGAGAAAAAAAGTAGCCTTGGGTTTACAAAAGCAGCAGACCCTCCCTCACACCGTTGAAAGCAGCCATTTCCTGTCATTTGAAGTTTGGAGGAGCCCAGCCTCCCACATGAGATTATTTCCCCCATCTTCTAAAGCTTCCAATACCTTCTCTGCATAACACACCCTGAATATATCCCATTTAAAGTTGCATGTTTGGAGATGGTGTGAGCTTTGAGTCACATCAGCAAAAGCTATTCTGCAACCAAATATAAGGTGCACCAAAGATTTAGTTTCCTTTAGGCATAGCCTATGTTCTTGTGCTTCGTTTAGGTCAGACCATGTGCCATGATTTATAACAGCTTGTCGAGCAGCAGCACAGTCTTTAAAATGCCCCTTGAATTGCGATTTCTAGAAAGCCAGTCTGTGCCCAGACTAGGCCCTTCCTGCAAAAATATGTTTGTGATGTTGCTTTTGTATTTCTGACGACACCCACTCTAGGCAAACCTTTCATTTATCCAACGAATTACAAATATTCTGAATAATACCATCTCCACCACCAGACGTCCTGAATGAACCCTTAACCCCTTCAGCGCGGCGCGAATTTTCGCGCTGTGCTGAAGGTTCTAATGAGCCTATGGGCTCATGACGCAACGGTTCCGTCATGAGCACAGCTCAACCGACGCTCATGACGGAACTGTTCCGTCATGAGCATCGAAGGAGTTAAGGAATAGCGGTTCATGCATAATAGATGAGTTCTTGGAGAAATCAATAGTTCTAGGCTAGGGAAAGTCCCAGTGGCTTAAGGGTCTGGTTTCTAAGAACTTGTTGTGACGTTTGGGTGGACGGATGTAGGTGACCATCCCATATTTGGAGAGCATGGCTAATGCTTAAATAAGGGCTGGGATCTTGTGCCTATATAAGGGCAATGCAAATTGTGCCTATATGAGGACATGTATCGGGAAAACCTATGTACGGACATCTAAGCAAACCACAACAGTCTCACTAGCCAGCTTCAAGTTATTCCATCAATTAAAGTCAATGCCGACTTCCCAGCTCCCTTTACATATGCAGATTTACCAATTGTGCACATTTACAATTCTTTCAGTCAGCAGTACCCAGGCAAGAAGGCCAGTTTAGCTGTCTAGCCCCCATCCCCCCTGGGTTTCGCAGCATAGGAGACACCCTGCCATATATGTCAAACTGATTTGCATATGGCCGTGTCTGAACGGGGGTGGCGGATTGAGCTAAAGAATGATGAAGGATTACACCCAGATCAGTTGACTAGGGGTGAGTGCTTGCACTGTTCAACACTCCGTCCATCATCCCCTTTGGTTTTGCTTTCTTCTCCCTAAGTTGGCAGGGTATGCCCAGACGTGGGTCCCTTGCTCACTTTGCCACTGGATTCATGCTAGCCTGGCTGATGACGGCTGATTAGCCAGAAACCTGTCCCAGGATGCTTGTTTTCGGTCCAGGGAAGACATGGCTTGGCAGTTCGGGTGGACTGTTCCCATGAGGCACAGAGTCAGACTGATTTGCATATGGCCATGTCTGAACTGGGGTGGGGGAGTGAGGTAAAGAATGATGATGGATTAAACCCAGATCAGTTGACTGCGGGTGAGTTCTTGCAATGTTCAACACTCCATCCATCATCCCCTTTGGTTTTGCTTTATACTTCAGTTTAAGCACTTCAGCTTTAGAAATTAATGATCCTGGACAGTTGACTTTTGACAAAAGGCAGGGGGGCTGTTTTCTTAAAGTCTGCTCCTCAGACCCCTCCCGTTTCCACCACTGACTAGTGCTTTGATAATTTATTAATTTGGCTCGTAAGCTATACCATCCTTATTCTAACGTGCATCACGAATGTACTAGTGCGTGTGTAACAATTGTAGCATTGAGAAAACAATGATTGCAATATTGTGAGCACCTGCGAGTGAAACACACCTGTGTTGTTGCTCCACTCGTCCCCTGAACTATGACAGGGTGCACTGCGAACATTTGAGCAGCAGTACTGGGGCCACATGTCTGTGCAATGAGCGCACGCACATTCCACCCCTTCACAATTGAGCACTCAGTAAAGTAAGCGGACATGTAGGTGGTAAAATACAAAAGAGGACACAAGAACCCCACCCAGCTGTGGGTGCTACCCCGCTTTGTCAAAAACAAATTAGTCTTCTGTCTGTCGCTGCCAGCATTTCTGACGAGGAGCCTTACAGCGCGTCTTTGCAAAAAGTTAAAACACATTCCATCTAGAAGGCAACTGCACAACCCCTTGGGAGTCAGCATATCATGGCGTGGTTGCCACAAGTACACACGGCTGCCCTTTCCAGCAAACCCCTCAGCAAGTCTGTCAACAATCCTGAGGTGCTTGCAACTCACAACTATCACAAACCCCCATATCAGTTGTTGTTCAATCACTTCCTCGTTTACTTTTTTATGACATATGCGTGTCTACAAAAATACACTATGGAAAGTCAAGGGTGTGACACAAAAGTACACAAAATACAAAGGCATCAAACCGCATTCACAAAGTGTTTTTGTTGTGGTTTCCCACCCCTGCGCTACTGCGTCGCGCACAGCTTCACCCTCGGAGTGTGCCATGGATCTGAAGCTCGAGCGGGTAGTGTGCCGAGCTGTGCTTCTCAGCTGGCTCTCTGGTGCTGACTTTTTGGTCCCTAGTACCTGGTTCTCTCACCTCTGCACAAGACTGGATTTCTGTCTCCTTGTCTCGTATGTGGTGTGGTCAAACGATCCCCCAAGCCTACTTCGGTGGCTCAGTTTAAATTATGTTGCTCATTTATCTGGAACACTGAGGTACAGCAACGTTCTCCTAAGTTAATCAAAGGTTAACCTGTAGTCAAAAACTTGGTACGTGATGGAAACTGGAGACCTGGATAACATCAGGGTGTGTCATTAAGCTACCGGCCTGACATTAGGCCATATCTCTGCACGGTTTATGGACCATGCTTCGCTAGCTGGAGGCGTATGTACACACTTGAAGGGTTAGTCGGCATTGCCCACGCTGGCAGCTTGTGGGCCCTCTCTGGTCTCCAGACCTGTGCCATCACCAAGTTAGGCTCCAGCTAGCTCCAAGCCAAGACAAACGGGATTTGGTGGGAAGGAGCTCTAACTGGCTTTGAAGTGAAGCATCTGTGTTGGGGTCCTCCTAGAACTCTGACAAGGGACCTATATCAGCCCCTCCATGTTGCTGCTCTGAACGCAAAAAGGCCGCAAACTGCGGGTGCTGCTAAATATATCGAAGCATCAGCACATTTCACATGTCCCAGTGGAGCAGAGGGGAAGGCCTGCGATTCAATAACTGCTGGATCCCTCCCTGTTTTGGACATGCTTTGCATATGTTACACCTGCCGCCTATGGAACACACGGAGAATGTTGGACTGCAAGAATATGCGGTCTCACTGGAAATGCAATAAACAAAGGCAAGAAATGTTACAGTCGATTAATGCGGGTTTTCTTCAAAAGTGTCTGCCTAAAGCAGTAAAAATAATACAAACGTTTAGAAAATTGAATTTTAGAGACCGACTGAGAATAGTACAGTACAGAGTGTAGCATAGAGATCACTAGTTGTACCTTGGATAGGAACAAATGCAAAAAAAAAGTACTGTTTTAAGGAAAATCACTTTTCCAATTTCGCGGCGACTCCTTTGTTGATTGAGGGCAGTGGCATACCTGAACCTTTAATCTGGTGAAATAGCTCACATGGAGCTCGGGCCATGGTTTTGAAATAAAGAGCACATTCCCTTAATGGATGACAGAGACACATTTAATTGTAGGCTCCACGTTTAAGCAGCTAGAATATTTAAAAAGTTACGGTCTGCCCCTCCCCCACCCCCTTTTTATTGAGAGGGATTGCTTTACTCTTGTATTTATAATAGTTTATCATTGCCTCGCAGCCTAATTAAGGCACAATTGTGTCCGCTGATTTATTGCTGCTTTGTAATGCTTGTGGCGTCAGAGACCAGATTTTGCGATTACAACTAGTGCTGAATTCTCTCCACCATTCAGATGCTAGATTTGTATACGTTAGTTTTCCAATTTTAATCTGAACGTGTAATCAAAGCATATGGAAACCAAGAGATAGAGAATGTTAGTACTTCCCAAGGGAAAAACTGGAATACCTTCTGACAGTTGGCGACATAAAAGTAGGGAAATAACAGCACGTGTTTTTTTTTTGGTTTTTTTTTGTGCTGTCATTTCCATGCTGTACTTTAAATCTTCATTTCACTCCGTTCCACAGGCAGGTTCACAAAACAAAACATTGAAATCTGCGCCCCAGTTTAGTGCCTCGCAATTGTACATAAACTTTAGGAATTTACAAAGCTTTCCAAGACTACTCCTGGAATTCGGCGACAGTCGTAGAGTCGAGACTTGTTCTCACGTCCTGCTTGCAACCATTAGAAGGGCTATCCTCACTCTCAGTTGCACTTTGCGTACAATACAATTGTGCATGTAAAAAATGCTTCACATGTGCGAGTGCACTTTCAGTCAAATCGGAAATATATTTCTCTCTGAAGAAACCATTTCTCAACGGAGTCATCAGTGGAGTGTTCCAGGCCACCTAGCTGCAAAGAGGTGCTGGGGCGCCTCTCATAGAGCCGGCTGGTATCGATACTCCGGTACAAAGGCATCTTTGTCAGCACGTCACTTTAGACTGACTACCTTCTGTGGTCCCGTCTCATGGGGAGAGCCCGGTGCGTATTTGTGTATATGCAACATGATGTTGGGATTGTGTAGAAGAAACACTAAATGATTAGAGTAAATAATTCAGATTTTTTTATTCACAGTTAACAGTTCGTTACAGTTTGCTACCATAGGCTAAATCATTTAAATAGTGATCAGAAACATCTGTTTAGTTGCTGTGAAACCTTTAATTGTAGCTATCTGCTATAAAACCTAAATGCATCTGAACTATTCACCATAGCCAGACACACTAGTAAGGGATGCTTGCAGGAGGAGGGGATCAATAGTTCATCGCAAATGGTGGCTTGTGGCAGATGGAGAATGAAGGAGCGGGGACGGGGGTGGGGTGAGCAGACATTCGATACATAATGGGAGCCTCTGAAGAAGACATTGTCCTTTGTGTGGTGTAATAATATCTGGCGAGAATCACTGCTCTATGACGAGCCCCTTTTTCTAAACAGACAGTCTGACGCAAGGTTTTTCAGTCATTACTTTGTACATATTGAGTGTAAAGTATCGACTAAATGCTGTTTCTATTGTGTTTTTATTACCTTAGTTCCTTTTCTTAAGATGAGCGTGTTTGGTACCCCTAATACAAGTATACACTAAAGTAAAGCAAGAAACTAAAAGTATCTGACATAACATGATGTCACTATTTTTCTTCAGACCCTCGCTTCCTATGTGATCAGGGGCAGGAGACAGTTGGGTATGTTTACATTTTTTCAACACAAAATGCGCAGATCGAAAGCGTGGGGAGCCAACCTGAAGTGTAATTCGCGAAGCCAATGGAAATCTCGGTCAGTGAAGTTTGAAATTACTGGGAGCATATTTCTATTAAATAAACTGAATATCCCCACGTGACCCGAAACAGCACAGTCCGCGTATGGCCCCCGCTATTTCAGCTAAATGTAGCTCAATGCCACCCGTCGATTGCCCTCCAGAGCCTGCGATGTCCTTGTAATTTGGTTGCCTGTACAGCCCCAAACTGCTACTAATGTAGAAGTTTCTTGAAAAAAAGGCCATCTATTCAGACAAAGTTCATGATTTTAGAACCTTAAAAATAAAAATGCATTTCATCATTGAGTCATGGTGGTGGCAGATGTCTTAGCATCCGGATTATTACTGTAATTTTATTTACTTGGGTCTCTCTCGAAATAGCGCTCTTGGGCAATTTGTCGTGAATAAATTTAATTGTGCAGCAAATGTAATTATTGTTCTGGCTATCCGTTTTGAATATTTTGCAATCTTTGCAAGACCCACAAAGTCTACGATTTAAGATAGGGAAGTGATCTTCAAATCCTTTCTTCTTTTCTGCCACAGTACGCCTCATCTTCTACATTGCTAATTCACTTAAAATCGGATTTTGGTGCCCAATTATATGAAAATGAAAGGCCATAAAGTAGGTACTCTTTTTCAGTCCCTGTGCTGGAGGTTTTAAACCATATTCCAGATTTCTATTGCATGTTGGGACAACACTTGATTTTTAGGCCTTGAATCATTTGCTGTTTCCATGCACTGATAACATCTTTTGAAAATCTGCTCAGCCATGTTAGCATTCTCTTCTGAAGTCCAGTGCCAAAATGGATATGCCTAATTATGGCTTCTCCATATGTTGTATGTATATGGGATTTCGTTAGCACCAACCAAGCCAAAAGGTAGTGGCGCTCTGTAGTTAGCTGCAGACTGTTCACCGCAGCTTTTAGCAACAATATTTGCGCATAACATGAAGAACAGTGGTGTTGGCCACACCTAATGATTAAGATCTAGGACATGTTCAACATCTCGGCCCACCAGACCCCGAAAGTATACCTTACATCTTTGTCAGGAAACCACGCAGTGTCATGACCTTCGATATGGAAAGGAAAGATAAAGGTGGGTAGGGGGAAGAGGAGAAACCCTTGTTGATTAAAATAAAAGGGAATTGCGGCCCCTACTACCTCGGTGAAGGTTAAGGTTTTGCCACTTATGACCACTTACAACTATGCAGGTATAAAATTGAAGCTTAAAATTTGATTCCCATCTTGTTTTCTTGAATCCTGCATCCTTTGTCACTTTTTTCATCATTGTGGCACAATCCGAAAACATGAGAATTCTTGACCCTTGGTGGAGCAGTTCTCCCTTTACTGCTCCTTCCTTTAGAATTGTTTTGTACTCTTTCTCTCATTGAAAAATTGCTGAAGTCCTACCTCTGTTTCTTTTATTCTGCACTGACGCGCTTGTTGGAAGTTGTGCCACACTTATCAGTTTGGTGAGTTTCACTTCTGATTGAGGGACAACTGTGGAAAACTGTATAGAACGCAGAGACTAGACTAGAGTCTTCGTCATTCAGGGTCCATCCCTGTATCATGACTGTTCTAGCTCTTTATATGTTTTCTTGGTGATTTACTTAGTTTTCTAAATACATAATTGAAGATGGACACAATTATAGAATGTGGTTGTCTTTGATAGCTCCTCTTGTATCTGCAGCACCTATGGAGGCAATTTTTCTCTCTGCCTTAGTTAGCCGTGGCTTAACTTGGTCTAGCTTGTTCTCGTAAGCCACCATTCTGTGTTTCATGGCATCCAGCTTGTTGTGGATTTACTCAGACAATACCACCAGTAACCTTTATCCGGCTGTTAAGACCTCTTCGTCCTCCGTAGTTTCTCTACCTGTTTGGGACTACCTTGTCTGGAAGAGGGACTGTCCATGGGGTTTAGCCATGTTGCATGACAGTGTTTGTCTCTCAGTGGCAATATAGTTGAGCTGTGTGTGAGTACGCCTACTGTGACTGAAATGGTGTCCACAGAACTCTTAACGTGTCTGTTGGATCTCTCTGGGAACTGCTTCTTTGTGGCTCAGTTACTTACCGCGTTTAGAGAGCACTCTGGCCTCACTGAGTTGGCAAAAGTCCTGCCTATTACCCTATGACCAGCTGTTGGACTGGTGTGAATGGACTTGGATGGGTGCCCTATCCAGTGGGAGGGGACTTCATTTAGTTATCAGGGTATTCACATCTTTCATGATGATACAGACCTATTGGATGGCAACTCGTCTAAGGCTGTAATCACCCTCAAAATCCTGGTGGCCTTCTGTCGGGCCTTGCCATTATCGGTCATGGGTTGTCTCCAAAATGGTCATGTTGACCCGACTTTTTTTTTTATATATATATATATATTTTTATTAATTATAACACAAGAGAAGAAATGTACATATCGGGTGTCATTTGGAGGAACATGGTGGCGAACGGGCAAATGATTTGAGGAAATACATAACAATTATAAGCATCTGAAAGTCAACAATGCCAGCTGTTGACCCGACTTTTGTGTTACTTTACTAACCTCTGAGTGTTCCTGCCCCGCAGATTCTTTCATGAGTGGGATTCTCTCCTAGGGGAATTCGTCTGGCATAATTCATTCTGGAGAGTGGCCCTCTCCAAACCTAAGGCTCCAGTTTACCAAGGGAGCTTAGCAGTTCTCAATTTTGAACTCTATTATTTAGTTATGCAGCTCCAGTAGCAGGTCTTTCCCAAGAAGAGATGTACTCTGCCGAACCCATTCTTGGCCGGGCTAACATTCTAATGTTATTAGTCCTGGGTACTAAACCCTTGGTGCCCCCTTGCATCTTCTGTTGATAGCTTTGTGCTGTTTTGCCCAGGGTATATCCTTGACTAAACATGCCTCCCTTGGGCCCTGGAAATAAACCTCCTCGAACTTCTTAAAAGGACTGTATGTCTGGATGCTGAAGAGTTATCTCACTGGGGCTAAGCGGGCTTCAACACTGTGTGGATCTTTTCGAAAACGGGGAACTTGTCATTTCAAACAATTAGAGAGCAGTTCAATCTCATTGAGGACTAATTTTTGACGTATGGGTAGTTATGACACACCCTGCAAACTAAGCTGTATGTGGTAAACAACAAGCCTTATATGCCCAGGCTCCTCTACTTGTTATATACCACTGGCGCTGGCTGTCTGCTTGTTAACTGGCTCAGTAAAACCCTCTCGGATCTCGTGCAGACTTTATTACAGTCCACCTGAGATGCCTGGGGGATAGACTTTGGTAGACCACTACTCGAAAGGGAATGAGAGCGAGTCCGAGAGTACCCTAAGCTAATTTCTCCAAATGCTTGACTGAAACTAAGGTCTTTCTTTATATTGCATAAGGACTACCTTCCCTAGCCCGCAGTCTTAGGATTTTCTTGATGACCAAGGCTTCCTGGGCCAGAGCGGAAAGCACCTCCCTTTATAGGGAGGAGGCTAGAGGTCTTCGATGAAGGCCAGTGCCTTGAGACATGGACACATTTCTCTCTGACCGGGTCGAGCCCCAGTGATTACCAACTGTCCTCTTAACCCCATTCACATACTATTTCTCATTACTCTCAAAGCTGGGAAACTCTTTCACTCTGTATGCCCCTTTTGACTCACCCCTCTGGCATACCAGTAAATCAGCAGTATCAGAGCCCATCTGGTACATTCCCCCCCTATTTCCTTCGGCCTGCTGACGCTCAGACCACCATGCTCATTGCGAACATTCTTTGAGTCCGCCTTGTTTTTCTTTACACTAGGTCCATCTTCCATGCTCTTCAGTTCGAGTTGTTCTCAGCAGTTTGATTTCCCCTTGGGTTGTCTCTGGCATTCATGCATTCCCTATCCAGATCAGCAGGTACGGTACCCACTTCCCCTTGGTTTGCTACTGGTCCATCTGAAACATAGTCACATATTTTCAAGTGCTACATCCAAGCGTCCTGTTGGAAATTCTTCACATGTAATTTATGTAATGTTTTTCAAACAGATTTTTTTAGGTTTTCCGCTATGACTTGGCCCAGGAGGCCCTGTGCAGATACATACAGACCATCACATTGATATGGCCATATTATCAACGTTTGCGAGCAGAAAGAAAGAAATACTAGTCAAAAAACTACTGAGTGCACTTCATCCAACTGTGATCCCTTATCCAGCCAGCCCATGCCTCGAAGTCCGCCACATACATAAATTGTAAAGTAATTCATAAGACTGGTTCATCTTATCGCAATTCAATGTCTAGTTGTTTGTCCACTGAGGTTTGATACTCAAGGATCATGCCACGATATTTCGGCTCAACGTTTTCAGATTTGAGCGTCTTTCTGAGTAAATCCCATGCCCTGAATATCGGTATCACTAAGCCCTTACAAAAGTTAATACCCCGCTTCCATACACCCAATTGGGGGGGGGGGGGCATTCAACCCTCCAGAGTATGTCCCGCTTAGCCAGGGTAAGATGAAGGAAAAGTTACCCAACCTTGTTGGTGGTGTGCAGAGGGATTATTTCGAGGACATGAGATGGTCCCAGGTCAAGACCTTGGTCAAACACGCCATAATCCCCCTCCAAATCCTGGCCAGAGCCCTGCAAGCCCATACTGTGTGGAGAAAGGTACCTTTGCCTTTGCAGCATCGTAGGCAAATGGTGGCAGCCACGTGTCCCTTTCTCCAAAGCCGGTGCCGGGTATAGTATACGCGATGAAGGTATTTGAATTGGATAATACGCAGAGGAGAGGAAACAGCGGCCCCACATGGAAACTCTAATGCCTCAATCCAATTATCGTCATCAATCTGGCTTGGATCGCTCTGCCAAGCAGCACGCAGAGCATCTAAGTTGGTAGTTCTATTGGTGATCTTAGTTAAGTTATGATCCCCAAGGTCTCCCATGAAAGGTTTACCCTCTAACGGGTTAAATTCTGGAAGAGCTGCGAGGTCCTTGATATAGGGGTCAGGGCATGGCGGAATTGTAAATACTTGTAGAATTGCCTACGGAGCATGGATAATTCATCCACGTATGTCCTGTTTTTGCGGTCTTTCTGCTGCAGAAGCTGTGTAATCCCTAACAAATATCTGCACACTGAATGTGCTGTTATTTGCTAAGAAAATGGCAGTCTTTTTTTTTTTTTTTAAATTGAATAAAGGGAACATGTCTGTTTCACCCAGCTTGAGACTCAGTCCTAAACTGCCTCGTCTCTTTATGCTTATCTCTCCTTCCAAGGTTGTCGGCCACATTATATGTAGTTTGTCGGTTTACTGCTTTCTAGTATTAAGTGCAATTATGGTGGCTTCCCTAGCTCCCAATCACCAGGGTTCTCCTTGCCTCACCACCTTACCATAGCTTCAAGTTTGCCAGACCATAGGTGTCACTTATAGGTGGGGTTTCCTTCCTCATCTTCTCTCCTGCTCTTCTTCATTCATTCTAATAGCATCTCCATCTTTTCAGGAGCTTGAATTAAGAAGCCCCATCATATATATCTGCGCTAGTGGTTGTTTTCTCTGTGTCTTATGTTTTTATTTCTCTTTTCTCTGCCTTCTCCTGGACCACCTCCATTACCTACTTTATTTGTCATCTAGTTGCCTCCATCAAGGGAATGGCACCTTCATTTACTCTCTGGAAATTCTAGGATTTTTCTGTTCCGTCATCTTGGCTATCCCCTCACACATTAGATTTTCTTTGAGTGTCTATATTAGTGGGAAGAAATAATTTGAGGTCCTCAAACAATATTCAATGCTTCTTTCCAAGCCATTACATTGATTTGAATAACTGGGTCCTGCAAATCCAGTGATCTGATACACAGGGATATTTTTTTTAAATATGTAACTTGTTTATAAAGATAAATGTTTCTTTAGTGATGTAAATGGAAGGGATTTCTATTGTTTCACTTTGATGGCACTCAAGTTATTGACTGAAGAAACAAAAAGGGCTGTGTCTGCCTCTTTAGTGGACAAACATGTGACCTGCAGGGGATACAGGGGTCACACTATTAAGTGCTTAACTTGGGTAGATACCATACAGTTAGATAATAATCTTGAAGAAAATCAAGGTTATGTGCAGAATATCAGGAGATTCTGATGGGAAGGTGTTTTCTGTACTGATTAGAAGGTGTACTCTTGCCTTGAGGAAGACCACAGGATTCCTTCCTCATGCAAAATACATGTTGGCTGTTCAGTAAAAAGAATAAACATGATTGCAGCTTACCGCAAAAAAAAGTGAAGATTCTGATAATGCCAGAAGCTGGATTGGCATGTGTTATGGACTTTGCGATACTCATAATATAGCGCTGAAGTCTGACAGAAACTTTTAAACCGGGTTATAGTTCCTGAGATCCCAGGATCAAATCCGTCTTTTTGAAGGAAGAAGCATTTTAGGACCTTCGCTGCCTCCAGAAAGCTGTTAGTGAATGTGGATCAGGATGTCTGCCTGGATTGTGACAATAACAGTGGTTCTTGTGTTTTGGTGTACATTTTGGTTTTTTGGTTTTTATTTTTATAATTGGAGAAAGCACTTATACAGTACAGATGGGCAGGAAGAAGAGTATTATCATGATTTGCTTCATAGGGTATGTTGGGAGAGTGGAAATAAAGTTTGAATTGACTTTGGCTTTCTTGATTTTATATTTAATTTTGAGGTGAGACAAATCTTTGAACCACTTTGAATAGTCCTTGGAGGCTGTTAGTACCCTCTGTACCTTCTCTGAGCAGTATTTTATTTTACTACAAAGTTTAATGGTAAGTGGAGAATGCATGCCTCAAATATTGTTTTTTTCAGTTTCCAGGTTGCAGTAGTATTGTTTGAGCTGGGTTAGTGAGCCATTGCACAGGAGTTTTTTTTATTTCTCAAAGAGGGCACAATTATTTTATTTGACCATTTATATACTACCTGTGGGCCGGTTAGAATGAAGGTGCTTTACATTTTTTTTTTTTTTGGAAGAGTTTTATATAGCGCGAACTAGACCCGAACCGAATCAGGTATCAGAGCGCTTTACATAGCACCAGTTACGTTACATGAGGACGGAATTAGAATTGCATCAAGATGGTAGAGGGTTAAACAACTGTGAATAACCTAGACTCAGCCACATTTCCTCTTACAATATGAGTCTGTAGAATCAGTATAGAATTTATTTTACGAATTGTCAGAGTTGCTTACAGAAGATTGTGTCCTGGGGATGGGGGGCTGCGAGTTTCAGGCTGCCATAATGGGCCGAGAGAATGATTTTCTGTGCTTTGCTTGTCTGAATTTAGGTAGCTCTAGAAGAAGGGTGTTTTGACTTCTGAGGTACACACAAATTGATGAAATACTTGCCTGTTACATTTTTATCACAAATATGCCATTACCATACAAGCATTTACAATTAATTTTCGTGGTAAAAGCAAATGTGTGGAAAATATTTGTGTTGGAAAGATTTGCGTGGTAGTGTTGCAGTCGTAATGACAGCGTTATAAATCCATGTGTGGTAATGGCTTAGGTGGTTCCGTCATACATACAACACAGATTTCACATCTGCTCCCTCAGCATCGGCTCTCCAGAGACGTAGAACATAAAAAGAAACATTTCTTAAACAATGGCTCATAGAATTAGCACGTCGGCACCATCACTTCTAGTGCAAGTCCTTGAAAATGATACTTTGAGTACACAACAAAAGTTTCGTTAACAATGCATGTTTTCTAACAATGTACATTACTAAAAAATTTACATCATTCACTTGATGCTTAGCAAAAACAAGGGAGAAATGGTTTGCAGCGGGCGACAGATTGGGAAGGGAAATTGAGCAGAAGCAAGTTGAGTAGAACATCAGAAACTACATCCATTAAAAAAATTAATGGCACAATACACGAAAATATGGCATCACTATTAATAGCATTATTTGCACTTCTAAGTGGCTTAGAAAAACGACTTTCACATGCAAGATCTTTAGTTCATCAAATCATTTTTCAAACATTCAGATACTTTTCATACAAGATTTGCACATTATGCATGTTTCCAAAATGCTACAACAATTGGATAATCTTACCAGTATGGTGATTCTGACATTTTTAATCTTAGCATATTTTCCATTCAAAAGCCCCCATCCTCTCCCTGTCAATATTGTGAAGAGTTTACACAGCTGTGCGCAGTAGAGGCCATTGTTCCATACAGCATGCTTGCCAGGTACTGTGCTGGACACAACATTGGTTTCAGCATTATGTAAGGTCTCAGTCAAGCCTTTGCACCTGAGGATATCAAATTTTCATGCGAACAAGGGAATCATTGCACATAATTATTCTTCTACGGTCCTCTCAAAGATTTGTTGAAATGATATGTTCTCCTCGTCAGAAGAGGGATAGAAAAAGTCTCTTACTTGTATTCAAAAGGTACCTTGCAGGCATGTTGCCTGTTACGCATTGGAAACAATTACCTGATTCTATAGCCTCCAAAAGTACTAGTACGTAAATGTGGTCTTATATCAACTGTTTTCTGTTTCAGGTTAGCAAAGGGGCCTATCTTTTAAGGTGCATGGACCCAATTAATGTTATACACGTTTTTAGAGCAATATATAGAATACTTTACATTTATTTATTGACAAACACACATTAGTCCTTCTGTACATGTGAGCTTTCTACTCGTCAAAGTTCCTGTCTAGCGATGGGCACATTTTACAACCATCGAATTGTGTGGAATTTCCTTACAACATTTGCAATAAAGCATTTTTTCAGTGGAAATCGTAAATTGAATAATAGCTTATTTTCTTCCCTAAAACATCTTAGTCCCCCTGAACACTGTTGAGATCCTTATAATTTCTATGAGAAATATGAAACCGATTAATAGAAAAGTAACATTTTTTTTAAACATAGAAAAGTAACAACTTTAATACTTATTCCTCCAATTCCAATTAATATATTTTTATGTTTAATATATATATAGTTTTATGTTTGCATTTTTTAGCAGAACTTAATTTAAGTGTCAGAACTTGAAAACAGACTTCTTTATATGTGAAATATGGGTTGTCAGATTTGTATGGTAATCCAGAATCTTCATAGGTCTGATTTTATAGATTATATATTTCTTTTTATTAAAAATAGCCACTTTTTGTCTAAAAGAATATGATCACTTCTTGATCGTTAACCTGCAGTGATTTGTGCAGTCCTATACTTCTCCCTCATACTTCTCCAAAGGAAAGTATTGGGAGGTTATAAATCCTCTCTGTGTAACCAATTAGTTCAAGACTTTAAGGGATATTGCTTATATTTGGCAAGCAATGTCTATTAGGTGCAATTTACCGATATTCCATAAAAACTATCCATTGTGGGAGATTCCGACTTTCCCTGAGGTATTTAAGGATCAAGCGGGTACAATTTGGGCAAACCATGGAGTAATCTGGGGGATTTATATAATGATAGAGATATCAAATCATTTGAAAATCTAAGACTGGCCTATAAACTCCCAGCCCATTGTTTTTTTAAATATGTACAGATTAAAAATGATCTTGTCTCTAATCTGGCTGTGAAAGAAATAAGACATTCAACAATTTGGGATTGTATTTATGGGGAGAAGTCTAAATATCTCATTGGCTCAATGTATAACCATAGACCATTGGGCAGTGAGAAATTAGCGGAACGCTGGACTCAAACTCTGGGGACAACGGTCTCACCCAGAATGATTGAACAAGTATTAGGCTATGTTAAAAATTCAGTCCACTCTGTCAGTCTACAACTTCGACAAACACGCATTACCTGCATGATGTATTATACCCCTGCTAGAATAGCTAAATGGGCCCAGGGAAATAAGATGGGGGATACGGTGAAATGCTCAAAATGTGGACTGTATGCGGCTAACTTAAAAACATATGTTTAAAAATGTCCGGATTTAAATGGATACTGGAGGAAAATTGAGCAAATACTCAGCTCTAAAATAGGATTGGATCATACACTCACTGATCTTGAAATCATGTTGGGTTATAAGGATGATAACCCGGCAGTAGCACGTCTCTTTACGATCTTGATGGCTGCAGCTAGATTGGCTATTGCCAGGGCATGGGTCTCTACTACACCACCGGTGGCAGAGGATTGGTGGGCGATTATCAGAGATACCTATAGCTTAGAGGCCGTCTGGCAAAGGCAAGGGGCATCAAATCATTAGTCAAATTAGAGGCGCTTTGGGGGCCCATGGCCTTGGATGGCTTAATATAGCTAGATTTAGCTAAAATATGAAATTAAGAAGTAATACACCTAAAATGTTTGTAACTGCTCTTCTGTATTTGTTATGTTATCTTTCACCTCCCCCTTTTCTTTGCCTCACTATTATGCTCTTGCCTATGTACTAAATATAATATCTGCTTATCTATATTAATGTGTCTGTATATATTAATTATATAATATGCCCTATTTGCTGAAAATTAACAAAAGCCACTTTTTGTCTAAAAGAATATGATCACTTCTTGATAGTTAACCTGCAGTGATTCGTGCAGTCCTATACTTCTCCCTCCTACTTCTCCAAAGGAAAGTATTGGAAGCTTATGCTGTTGAAGCCCTGTCTGCGTAACCAATTAGATGTGACTGTAACAAAGTGCCTTGCATAGTTTTTAATTCCTGCAAATGTTTGCTTTGTGAAATGGAAATCATTGCTACCTCTGGGTGTTGGGGCTCACAAGTACCTGTGATAGCTGCTATATTTTTGAGCTTTTGAGCTTCCACAGTGCCTGGAAGGTGAAGTCCCCACTTGTGTGCTAAAACTGTTTCTGTACCATGCATTCTGTTGCTCAACCTGAACTGAGACAGACATCTGTAGAGCAATTAAAGGGATATTGAAGGCTAAACCTCTCCTGGACTCATTGTGGGTACACGGCGAACAGTGAGACTCAGCAGTGTGCACCTCTCCACCAGAGGGTTGGAAAACGAAAAGCCTAGGGATCAAGATGGAGGGGAGGCAGTCCAATGAAAGGTGCAGATCAAATTGCTCTTCCAGTATGAGATCAATTAGAGTAGGCACTTGAGTATACAAGACAATGTGTCATATTAAACTGGAAGTTTGGTGATTTAAACAACCACTTGACAATGCTGCAGGGCACAACCAACTATTTGAAAGGTATTAGTGGGCAAAGTAGAAGAACGAGAAGAGTTTACACATAGAACCTGAAGAGGCTTGAAAAGACGGTACATAACAGTAATAAAAAACGTATTTGTACAAGTGAGTACTTTGAAAATGCTGAGAGGCTTAATTAGTGAAGTGAAACCAAGGATGAAGACTCACAGCTTTTCATTTCAGAATGGCCCTATTCAAAACAAGTGCAGCTACTGCATCAACCCCTGATGGAACCATCTTTCCTCAGACTACAGAAGGGTTCAGTGCCATTAATCTCTTCAGTGGAAAAAATACGGAGAATCCGACAGCACATCGACAACATCAAGCCTGCTTCATCTCTTACGCCCTCTCCTTTCCACAGAATCCAGGAATGGTTATTCTTTAAAGACTTCTCTGTTGCAGATCTCGCTAAACATGCTTGACTCCCTCACAGCCACTTGTTATGGAAGCCATGTCTTACCCTGGTCCTTCATCAAAGCTCTCCGTGGGGACACTCACCTCTTCCCACCATTGTGAAGGCCTTCCTCACTCAATGCATCTTCCCAGAAACTCAAGACAGGCGTGATCCTCCCAGTCTTAAAGAAACATACATTTGACCCTGATGACCTTTCCAACTACCGACCCATCCCACACATACCATTCACTGGCAAGATCATCTAAAAAGCAGTCTATGTTCAACTCCAAGATCAGCTTAATGCTAACCATCTCATGCACGACTTTCAATCTGGCTTCAGATCACGCTGCAGCTTGATGACTGTTACTTTATGCATCATAGACAATGCCCTCCTGACCACAGATGAAGATGAGCCACGCCTCCTGTTATTGCTGGACCTCTCAGCTGCTTTCGACACAGTTGAACCTGGAGTTTCAAATGGGATTCACCAGCAATGTATTTCACTGGCTCTCCTCCTACCTTTCTAGCCAACACCAGTTTGTTCACATGGGCACCTCCAGTTCCTATCATCTTCAACACTACATGATGCTGCTAGGTGCTCTACTCACAGATAACTGCATCAAGATTCACCAATATGCTGATGACACACAACTCTGCTTGAAAGTCCCCTCTGCTTCAGACATGAAATGCCTCAAACACTGCCTGCATTAAATCCAGACCTGTATGTCCAGCACCTACTTGAATCTCAACCCAACCAAGATAGACTTCCTGTTATGTGCCAAGAACAAAAAACATTTAGAATCGCACTTAATTACATGAACCATCATTGCTTGGAACCCTTGAATGGCAAGTCACTTAGATTCACCCTGGACTCCAACATCACCTGCAAGGAGCACATTGTAAAAAAAACAAGGGCAGTCTGGTACCAAAGCTCTTTTCTAAAGAAAGTGAAATCATTTCTTACTAAAAACTTTTTCTGAACTCCTGTTCAAGCCCTCGGACTCTTTCCCCTGGATGGTGGTAACGCCCTGCTCCGTGGCCTCCTAAACTCCACACAGGCACCCATTAAGGGCATCCTACATACCACAGCATGTCTCATCAATGGCCTGAAGAAATATGATCGCATCACCCCCATCCCGGTGAAACTCATTTGGCTCTCCTTGCTGGCCTGCACCATCTTCAAAAGCAACTTCATCATTTGCAAAGTCATCATGACCAGCATCTACGGCAGTCGAGGTTAACAAAAGCGGGTTCATTTAAAGTCATCTTATGGCTTCAGACTTTTGGGATAGGGTTTGTAGGTTAAGGCATGGACGCTGCTATGACATAGAGAAGACTATCTAGTGAAGCTATTTTAAAAGGAGAAGTGGGCTTAGGTATGTCTTGTTCTGGTAAAATAGATCTTATCTCTGGTATGCATGTTAACTTTGAGATAAAGCTGCTCACTAGGGAAGTTGGTGCCCTGAGGGTGATGTTTAGGAGTACCAGGCAAAGGGTTACTCCCTCAACAACACTGCTGCTGTGTCTTATTTATTTATTTATAAAGTTTTATATAGTGCAAACAAGATCTCGAGGGATATCGGAGCGCTTTACAATATGATGGAAGGAAGGACATAAATGCAATATCCACATCAAGTAAGAAAAAAAATACAGGAATATTTGCAGATTACAGGACAATTGCACCCAGGAGGGTAATGCAATAAACAGGTGTAGGCGGCCAATGAGGGGGGGTCAACAGTATGCAGTAAAGAAGAGCAGTAACAAATGGTGGTACAATGGTAGTAGGAACAATGACAATGGGCAAGTGAGCCTATCCCTCTTAGGGTAAGAATTTGTTCATTAGGAATCTTTTGGCTTCCACACAGTCACTGAGGAAATTCTGCGTACTTCCGGTGGAAGAGAGTTCCATATCTTTGGAGCAGCACCGGAGAAAGCTCTGTGACAAGTTCTTCTCTTTTTGTTAAGGATGAGTGGTTTCAAGAGGAAGGTAGAGGCGCTTCTTGAGGCTCTTACCCCACAGGATAGTTCTAGTTTTTTAGCAAGGTACATGGAAGTATTAAAGTGAAGGGCTTTGTGCGTCAGAACAGCAATCTTTAACTGAATTTGTGCTTCATAGGGCAGCCATTTGTGAGATTTCAGTACTGGGGATATATGTTCATTTCGTTTGGTATCTGGAACCAGTCTCGCTGCAGTGTTTAGTGATTCCCTTAGTGGAGCCAGGGCGTATTTGGGAAGGCCACAGAGGGTAGCACTGTCGTAGTCTAGGCTTGGCAAGACAGGCGCTTGGACCACCTGCTTGAAATCATTTAGTGGAGGGAAAGGTTTGATATTTCTGAGTGATTTCATCAAGTGATTTGCTCCCTTACATACATTGCTGATATGATTTTTCATATTCAGGTGCTTGTCCATGGTGGTTGCAAGTGACTTGGCTGAATTTGTGATGAGGAGTGTAGTTGAAAGCAGTGAGGTGAGTCAGCCAGATGTCTAGCTTGGGGATGTGGTTCGGACAGAAGAGGAGCAGGAATTCCGTTTTGGAAGTATTGAGCAGGAGGTGGTTCTCCGTTACCAGTTTTGAGTAGATGTTAGGATGGTGTTGAGTGAGATGATGTTTTCCGGGGATGAAATTTTGAGATAGAGTTGCGTGTCGTCTGCATACATGTGGAAGAGAATGTTCTTGGGGTTTAGTGAGTTAGCAAGAGGTTCCAAGAAAAGGTTGAAGAGAATAGGAGATAGAGCGGACCCGAGTACCGGAGAGGGCTGAGAAAGAGAGTGGTTTACCTTGACTCATAGTGATCTGTGATGAAGGAAGGATGAGAAAGAACCATTTGTCAGAAGACCCCATTCTGTTTTGGCTCTTCCTGGCTTGGTTGAAAGTATCCTCACACCAACCTATTGGCATCTGCTGTGTAGAAGGGATTCACGTAAGAGTGCTATCCACTGATCACTCTTATCTGAAGTGGCTTTCAGTTTACATTATTTAAAACGATAATACTCTGACAGCACTAACAGTCAAATTTTCATGTGTGTCGATGGTGAAATTTATTTTTATTTTTCTTGAAACTCTAAAATACTACGCTTCTTTCAGAGTGCCACCTCAATTGTAAATGTACGCTGTGCGCGAGGGCTAAAACTGCTCTGATGGCCTTTCGAGAGATTGGGTTTGGGACTTGGAGCGCGCTCCGGCATGGACTGATGTGAGTGGCAGGCTGCTGATGGCCCCGGTGACAGCTGTGCGCGAGATGCTGCATCATTGAATGCACAGGCCGAGCTGAAGGGTTTATTGCTGTGCCCCAATAATAATCTCATCGCAGTACCGTCTTGTGTGTTTAGACTGAGCGCTTCCATTGGAGCGGTGGGGCTGTGTGGCACTGCGCGCAATCATGTGACTGTTGCTGGGAAGAAAGAGGTGTGCGGCTCAGCTTCCGATAGCGGTGTGAGCCTCGCTGCTGGCGGGGGCTGCCTCCGTGTCTGGCGGCAGAGCCTTTGTCTTGCTGGCCTGATCCTCGGTGCACTTGTCACACTGTCTGGCCAAGGTGGTCCGTCCCGGGCGCCCCTGGCCGAGGCTAGAGGTTGGGGAATGCGAGGCAGGGTGTCGGGGGCGTGGTGGAGCCGCCGCGTCCTGCTGCGTGCTTTGTAATTGCCAGCGTGTGCTCTTTCAGACCGTAATGCTGCAAACTCTTGCATTGACAGCGGGCACCTCACAGCAAGCATGAAGCGCTCTCCCGTGATGTCGAGAAGCAGAATGAGTGCCAAGGAGCCGCCGAAAACGCCGTGGGCGCCGCTGGAAAGGGCCAGGTAAATAGCGGCGTCTATAAAAATTTGCATTATGTCTGCTTTATTAAGAAATGCGTTCGATGCACCGATGGAGGGGTTGGTTCATCGTGCAGACAGCCTGCTTTCTTCACTATGTATGCTTGTGAGAAGACTCTTTGTTTCTCGATGCGCGGGGCTAGCATGATGCTGCTCTCTCTTCTGAGATGTATTCATTTAAGATAGGCGATCCGTCTTTAGCTCACGTAAGAAGGCTTCATTCAGCCTAATCTTTTGCTTTACCCTTGAAGTAAATACTGGCAGGATTAAGAGCAAGACTCTCTCCTCGCCACAGAATCTGCCCCCGTTAGTCTGTATTTAATAAGATTACCGCTCAGAGGGTGTGTTAATAAAATACTTTTATAACATCATTTAATATATGTATAATTCTGAGATGTAGACGCATAGTGGCAGTATATCCCCCAATGCATGGTTATCCGGGAGAATCGAAGATGTCACCGCTGTGCCTTGTATAAAACGCCGCTTCGTCTGTGGCAGATGAATACAAGGACCAGGGATTTTTAGAAAGGTTTGGAAATTTGATTAAACGTGGCCATCAAAAGCTTTTTTTTTTAATGGCTCCCGTAGCATTGTAAATAATCCTTGTTTCTCATCGAGCACCGGTATTACGTAAGGCTTCCAAAGATCCCGCTGTGCAGACAGATTTCAGGCAGGGCTTTGGATATTACACTGGAAATGTATTTTTTTGATTAATTTCTTTGTTTTAGGTGTCTCCTTCTAGCAATTCAACAGCCCTCTTTATTTGAAACTGTGCGGTAGCGTGATGCTATTGTAATGTGCTTTCTCCATTAACCATATTTCGTCTAGGTTTATTTATATTTCAGTCGTTTGTGCACATGCCTCCGCCAACACAGACTTGATGAACATATATTCATGCAAATGATACAACTCTAGACATGATTTCGGAGTCCTCGCCTTTTAGAGTGCTACAAATAATGAATTCAGTGGAAATGACTCGGTTGGGGGGGGGGGGGTGTATCTGCGATTTACATCATTATGTTGATGAAGTATAGGACATAGTATTAAATATATATATATGTGTGTGTGTGTGTGTGTGTACATATATATATTTGCTGATCTATTGTGCTGCACTTTATATATTTCGGGGTAGGTGGTTGCTAAATGCTCCCACCAATTTGTTGATTACACCATTTTAAGACAAAAGAAGTCATATTAAAATCAATGATGCATTGCACTTCTGCACTGTCTCGCACACTAAATGGTGCTGCTGTGGTATTAAAGGCAAGGGGTTTGTTGTGGTTTGGAAAACAGGACTTTCTGCAGTCACAAAACAATCCATTTTTGAACAGAGGTCACATTTGACTAAATCCTTTTTTTTAAAAGCTTGAAATGGGTCTATTTTTTGCTGCTACATATTCTATTCTGGTTACATTCTTGTCTTTTTTATTTAAATCTGAAAGACGAAAATGTCCATTATGGTTTTCCTACCTAATTACATCCTGGCAGTCTGCTAGTGTCCAGCAGGCTTGTTTTTAAACAAAATGTAATTATCCGTGCATCTGGTGATTATTGTCCTATATAACTGTCTGATGCCAAAGAAGAATGGGTGACTGTGATGTCTTAATGTGCTCAGCACTGATCTCTCCAGTTCCAGAAAAGCCCCTCATGTATCAGATGTTAATGTTGATTTTTGGTTTAGTCTTCCAAACAATTTCCCCTCTTGGCTGCCGTTTTAATTGTTCAGTGAACTTGTACACATGATTCCTAGTCTTCTAATACCGACCTTGGTGCCCTCAGCTAAAAAATATGTAATTGATTATGGCGAGTAGGAACATGATATTTGTGATGTATTAAAAAGAGGGGGCGTTATGACGGTAGCTTACCAGACAGAGCATGGTTTTGTCTCACTCTTCCCCTGAATTTAAGGTAAAAATGGACATGGTATGTGGCGAATCATTCTATTCTCCTGGGTTCTACCTTGTTGCAAGGTGATCTGTGCGAAACAGTGTGATGAGAGCACTATCTAAAAATGTTGCTTCTGCATTCTGGCTCGGTGATACAGATCAGTTCGAAGAACTGTAAGCTGGATCGTGTAGTTGAATGAATGAAAACTACTTTTCTATAGTGCAGTACTGAAAAGGTCTGCACCTCGAAAAGTGTCAGTCAGTGGATGTTGACAGATAAAAAAAGAGACCGGGGAATGGGGTTAAGCACAATTGCACCTATCCTAAGTACTGTTTTGTATAATCTTTTTAGGTGCCACGGACCGGAGATTCACAAGCCCCTAAATCGCCTAAGACAGAAACTGTCTTACTCACAAATATAACACAACTTGGTCCAGCACACAAATTATTTCACAAGTTTTCAACAGTAACAACAATTATTATGCAGAGATATAAATCAGCGATAGCAGAATCAGTGGCGTTGTTTGTAGCGCATTCTTTATTTATTCTTCAGTTAAAAAGACTGTAGCCGTAGCCAACGCATTTCGTCCTTACAATTAAAACATCTTTACATTTGACACATTACAACACACCTTATTACATTTCATACGATTTATACAATATTTACAAAGCCCCCCACCCCCCCACCTCTCCCCCACACCGTGATAATCCACAACCTTCCAAATCACAGGTCATTTCTATAGCATTCCACTGATACTACTTTTTTTGTTGGATGTTGACAGATGAGTTTTAAGAAGTTTGTAAAAGACAAAACGATCCATCGTAAAACCGAGAGAAAGGCGGTTCTGACGAATGGCTCCAAAATACGAAAAAACATGGCTCCTGATTTTGTTAGGCAAAGGGTGTTGGGGGAGGGGGGTGGTAATGTGGGTGTGGAGGGGGGTCTTTAAGAGGAGTGTGATGAGGATTTCATAGTATGTGGCAGGCATACAACTGAAATTGATTTCTGAGGTAGACTAGACCAGTGCACGTAGTAGCTATGTGATTAAAAGGTTAGGTTTTAAAGATAATGCACATGTGAACAGGGGTCCATTGAAACTTCTTTTAAAAAAAGCGTTCACATTAGCTCATGGAGGGGGTTTAAGCAATGGGGAAGGCTGCCAAGCTCTAAATTCCATGAAGCCTCACGATCAGTTTTATAGGAAGTCCAAAAAGTGTGGTGCTACAATAATTTAAACATGATAGAATAGCGTGGACAATATTTATCTTCCAAAGGAAGTATTTTCATTAAACGCTTGCATGCAAAGCTGGTCCCAGCCAATTTATTTACAGGGGGAACAAAAGAATTACTTAATTTCAATAATAACCCCATGGTTCCTTTCTGATTCATCAGAAAAAGTAGAGCCGAAAGCAATAGCCACCACAAGGTGGGACAAACATTGGGTTGTTTCCCAATTATAACCTCAGTCTTTCCTGAATTAAGCTTCTGTAGCAACCTTAAAAAAATAGTCACAAAATTGAGAAGTATGCATTAATTGGGGGTAAGTTGGGCTGCGCCAGTAGAGCTTTCTCACAGTGACTGTGGGGTGAGGGCCATTGAACTAAGCCACCCTACTTGCGTTTTATTCTTTGTTCATAAGACAGCCATTGATGAATGATTAGAGTGAAACTCCTCTGGTTAAATGTGCACAGGCTTTCTTTTTTCTCATACTCGTTCACGTGGTGAGTCATTCATATTGGCCAAAGGTGGACACCTCCCTATAATTTCTGGGAGTCTGACTTTGGCTCCTTCAAGGCAGAGTGGAAAGGACTAGAGACTGTCCTGAAGCAGACCATTTCCTATGGAACGGAGGTCGAGTTAATATGCGGTAGAGGATTACAAAATAAGACTAAATCATAGACATTAGCAAATAGCGTAAGGAGTTCCCATTATGGAGTAAAAAAATATGTCCTGGAAAAAAAGAACTAGTGAAAGGCAGTAGAGGCAAACCGAAGGGTCAATTGAATCCAAACAGATGAGGGTGTAACAATGGTTCTAAATTCCTCCTTGTCTAAACCCGTCGACCAGCCTTCGACATTACATGATATGTGCTCTTGAACTATTCACCAAACTCATATCCAGGGTTTTGCCAGGTTCCCCATCACTTGGTTGTAGTTATTTGATGAGTTCAAGGAACACAATAAACGCACCATATTGCTGTTATGTTTCCCACAAATGCTTTGTTGCAGCAATTGACAGTAGAATATTTTCTAGCATATACAACAAGAATTTTAGATTCTATTAAGGACACGGAGGCGAGGATTATGCTTCTCAATCTTTACTACTCATTAAACATCAGCCAATCAAAACACAGTAAAAACATTTCAACTCTACAAATCACAGGAGGCTTTGAACCTTGCCATCATAAATCACCAATCAGAAGTGTCCAATGTCAATGAAATAGCGAGGCACCATATTACTGCCTCTTTCTTTTCAACATGCAGTCTGTTATCAGTGCAATCCAAAACCGGATACAGTTTCAGCTCTCAACGGAAAGCAAACTCTACGTACCAGGGTCACGGAAGAGACAACTTACATGAACTGGCATAGAAATCGCCAACGAAATATGAATCCCAGGGATTCAGTTTTGTTTCGAATCCGTCCATGAAATCAGAAGCAAGTTTGAATATCATAGAATCTTTAGGTGTGAACATATCAAGGGAGGGAAAAACAATCATGTCAAACTTAATCATATGACATCATGACAGTTGAGATACAACTCTATGGAGTAAGCACCATATACAGATATATCTATACCAGCTTCAGACATGACCCAATAAACCTAACGAGCCAAAGTAACAGCTGAAACAGGTCGGAAAGGCTTCTGGATTGACAGAAGTAACGGGCCAAGGGTTTGGTACTGTGAGATAAAGTATGTTCTTCATAAACCTTCATACATTTAACCACACACAACTTATCATTGTGGGGAGAGGCAGTCTAATCAATGGAACGTGACAGTCTTAGTTCTTCTGTAGATAATAAAGGAGACACCATGTGGAGAAAACCTACCTGCTAGGTCCAGAGCAAGGACGCCCGACACTCGTCTGCAAAAAATCAGACATAAAAGCATGGTAAGTTTAGCTGAAAGCTGTTTTAAAGATTAATCTTTATTATCCGGCCTAGACTCCAGTAATAACACATTAGTAACATCCCATAAGGTATTATATCTAGGTCTCGGTGGTCCAGCAAATCTAATACCTTTTAATAATTTGCATACGACCGGATGAGCTCCTACTGGGTTTCCATCTATGCGTTTATGTCCAGCTGACAATGCAGATCTAAAGTTGTTTACTAACCTGTAACATAAACCGTATTCTGCACGTTCGGACAGAAAGTTCAGGATATCTTTCAAATAGGATCCCCCGGGATCCACGTCCCGTTGAAGGCACCAACCCACCCAACGTTTCCATGCAGCAGAATATTCGTTTGCGGATGGAATCAGCCCAAACTTGGTGAATAAATTCGGCAGCTGCCGATGAAAGTCCTTCAATTTGTTTGTCTCCTGAGATTTTTCCAACCATAGGCGTCAGTTGGTCCTGCAGAACCAGTGGATGGGGAGACCCGACTGGGTCCAGGAGCAGCTGAGGAAAAATTGGACGTCGAATGGGTAGATCTACCGACATTTCCAAGAGAGTCTGAAACCAAGATTGTGTCTTCCATAATGGTGTGACTAACAACGACGACGCTGCCTGGCGGTGGACTTGGGCCGCTACTCTCGGGATCATTGCAAATGGGGGGGCGTAATTGGTCTGTGATCCCCAAGGGTGAAGGAATTCGTACGTCCCCAACGCCATCTGGTCCGGTCTCCAACTGTAGAACCAGTGAAGCTGAGTATGCAGTCGAGAGGCAGACAGATTCACCTGGCATGGGCCTCGTAGAATCATGATATCTTGAAATAGGGAAGGATGGACTTTTCAGTCATTGTAGTCTTTCAGGAATCTGGAATTCCAGTCCGCCACTAGGTTGCCTTTGCCGTGATGTACTCCGTCAGAACGGTGATCTTCTGGGAGAGGCAGAAATGCCAAAACTCCCGGGCAATGTTGGCCAAAAGACGAGATCTGGTACGTCCTAAGCGATTTATATATCGAACCGCTGACACATTGTCCATCCGTAACATGATTCAACAATTGCTCTTCATTGGAGAGATTGACTTGATGGCAAAAGAACTCGCCAACAATTCCAGGCAGTTGTTATGCATTTTCAATTCTTCTGCTGACCAGCGACTGCCGGTAGCAAATTCTTTGCACCTTGCACTCCAGCGACGGGCGTCGGATTCGATGACCACGCCTGGAGAAAATCCGAAAATGGCCTTGCCATTCCATGTGCGTCCGCCACCATTTAGGCTCCCCTTGTGCTTCGGTTATCGACGGAATCGTGTGATCGTACCTAAAATTCTGTTGTAGGTAATGAATTTATAGGCGTTGTAGTGCTCTGTATTGGAGAGATCCTGGGAGAATCGCTTGAATGGAGGATGCTAGCAGGCCAACACTTCTTGCCAGGGATCTCAGAGAAACCAACTGTTTGGATAGCGTTGTTGTGAGCTCTCTCTTGATGAATTTTATTTTGGCTGGAGAGAGAAGTAATTGCACCATCCTGGAGTTGATCTGAAATCCACCTGGTGAGAGGGAGTCGTCATGGATTTCTTGTGATTTATCACAAAACCTAGATTCTGGAGGAGAGACACAGTCAACTGCAGGTGTAGTATCGGTAAAGCACGGTGTTGTGCCAGAAGAAGCATGTCGTCTAGATAGATGATCATATGGACTCCTATTTCTCTTAGGCGAGTTACCATGGGTTTCAATTGTTTGGTGAATACCCAAGGGGCTGACGAGAGGCCGAACGGTAGGTAAAGGTACCAAAACCATTGGCCCTTCCATTGAAATTGGAGGTAACGTTGATAAGGGGGTTAGATTGGGAGTGTCAGATAGGCATCTTTTAGATCTATCCGGACCATCCAGTCCTTTTCTAGCAGAAGATCTCTCAAAAGATGGATGCCTTCCATCTTGAAATGGCAGGAAATCAAAAAGGGATTGAATGCTCTGAGGTTTAATACTAATCCCTGACCACCTCCTTACTTTTGAACCAAGACGACGTTGCTGCAAAAACCTTCTTGCTGAAGAGTTCCTGTAGCAATGGCCTGCTTTGTCAAAAGATCTTGCAGCTCGGAGTCTATGAAAGACTCTTCTTTTCTGGGAAAATGTAGGGGGTGAGTTTTGGGTCGGCAAGTGTGACAATTCTATCTTGATACCCTTGAACGGTGTTCAGGACCCACATGTCTGATGTAATCTTTAACCAATTGGTAACAAAGTGAATCAACCTGCCCCCCAAGGGAATAGAAGGAATAAAAGGGTGAATTATTACCTGAAGATTGGGTGTCAGTGTTTCTGAAACCCCTATTGACACCTCTGTTGAATCGGCCTCTTAAGCCTCTCGACCTAGTGGGGTAGGATCCTGCCTGGGCCGGGTCTTGTGCGAAGCCTCTGTGTCTGGGATTGTATCCACGATCAGGACCTTGCTATATGAAGCGGCCAGTCGAGCACCCTCTACCACGACCAGCCCTACCAGAGAAAGGATTCAATACTCTTGAGTGATGACTGTGATTTATCCAGGGAGGGGAAAGTGTTCATAAATTTAGCAATGTCCTTGACAAAGCGATCTCCAAATAGTTGCCCTTCCAGCAAAGGGCCAGGTTCCGCTGAGGCCAGTTAAGCTAACTGTGGATCAACTCTCAAGAGAACAGATTTATGCCTCTCAGAAGAGAGCTTGCAGTTCGCGTTACCCAGGAGGCAGATCGCCCTCCGAGTCCACCCAACTAGGACTTCAGTGTGGATTGCCGCACCCGTTTCTTGGGCTTTATGGGCCAATTCCAAGAATTGTGCGAGCGGGTCAGAAACATCCAGAAGCTTGTCCTGGCATGCTCTTAAGGCTCTATCTATGCCTTTCTTAGAGTCTTTACTGTGTTTTTTCAGAAAGATTTGCATAGAAGTATCTATGTCCGGTAAGAGTGCAGTTTTATTTGGGAGATCCGGACGGGGGCGATCGGACCTCTTTGTCGGAGCTTTTACGCAGGTATATATTCCGCCACCGCAGGGGCCGGGGACCAATCTTAGGATCTGGGGTGAACTATGCTAGAAGGATCGAAGGTGACTGGGGGGGATTGAGTTGGTGGAGAAAATGAAAGCTTACGTTTCTTAGAACGTTTGCGAGTGCGAGACTCTTGGGAGGATGAGGTATCCATATCTGGGTCAGTGTGAGGGGGCACTGGAAAAACGGTGGCGGAGGTGACAGTGGGTTGGCAGTAACTTTGGTATACATCTTTATGTGAGGCTAGGCATTAGGATCTGAGGGGGGAAATGGAGGGAGGAAGCGAAAGGGGGAGAGAAGGGCCACTACCTACCAGCTAATCTAGACATTGTGAAATAGATAGGAGGGCTGACGACAAGGCTTTGTCTAGTTTTCTTATCCAAGGTTTTATCTATCATGGATTCCATATTCTCGTCATATTCCTCAAATTACCGTCCAGTATCACTACTCCCCGCTCTCTCTAAAATTTGGGAAATACACATAAATGGGCATCTATCCAGGTTTATCGAAAACAATGAGCTTCTTCATCCTTCCCAATCTGGCTTTAGGACCAGCTATTCTATGGAGTCCACACTTTCAGGAGTGACTGAAATGCTCCGACAGAACCTGGATGCAGGCGGAACTATGGCCCTGGTATTGCTGGATCTCAGCGCGACCTTTGATACGGTCTCCCATACCGTACTTATAAAGGCCCTCCAATCCTCTGGGGTCACTGGGATAGCCCTGAAATGGCTTTCATCTTTCCTTTCCAATCGTACCTTCCAGGTTTTTTCATCTACTGCTAAATCTAAGCCATTCTTTTTACCTTACGGGGTCCCACAGGGTTCAATCCTCAGCCCCCTGCTCTTTAACATATATGTTAGACCCCTGGCAGTGTTGGTAGAGGATTCTGGGTTGTCGCTATTGTCATACGCCGACGACACCCAGATCATCTTCTCCCTTTCAGCGGGTAAGTCCTTCGAGCCGTCTATCCTCAAAACAGGCCTCAGCAAAGTCATGACCTGGATGAAGGCCAACCTCTTAAAACTTTATGGCGAAAAAGCAGAGGTCCTGGTCCTGGGCAAAGATAAAGATCTCTGGGGCCCCAATTATTGGCCCCCAGAAATGAGTGTGCACCCACAACCCTTATCCCAGGTACGCAACCTTGGTTTTATCATAGACGGTTCACTATCCATGCATCAGCAAGTCACCAAGGTTGCCGCAACCTGTCTTACCATCTTAAAATGGTTGAGGAAGATTGTGTGAATGCTACCTGCTCATACCCAGCGTACCGTAGTCCAGGCCCTCGTCACATCAAGGCTGGACTACGGGAACATCCTTTATTTGGGCGTCAATAAAGATGTAACGCGTGAATTGCAGCGAGTTCAGAATTCTGCTGCCAGATTACCTTGCCGAGCCTCCAAAACAGCCTCGACCTCCAGGCTGCTGGGGAGCCTCCACTGGCTCTCGGTGAAGAAACGGGTTGTGTTTAAGGCCCTTACTTACATGTTCCGCATTAAGCATGCAACGTCTCCCCCCTACTTACAATGCCTAGCCTATCTTTACTTTGCGCACTCTCTGGTCTTCTACACTAGTAAAATTCCAAGTCCTTAAGACAGACTTTCCCGTATGGAAGGGCGCTCCTTCCCATACCTGGGTCCTGTTTTATGGAATGCTCTGCCTCTGTTTCTCCTAACACAATATAACCTTCTTTTGTTCCGCAAATCTCTGAAGACCTGGCTTTTTGGCCAGTAATTTTCTCCTGTTTCTTTGCTGCTCCCTCACGGCGCCGGGAAACCCCTTTCGGGTAGCTGTTGCGCTGACACATACATTAAATTTAATTTAATAATAATAATTTATTTTTTATTTATTTTTATTTTCAAGAGTTTTATATAGCGCTGGCTAGACCCGGAGGTATCAGAGCGCTTTAATAATAAAAGTCCTCATCGTCTGGTGGACCATATGCAGCCATGTCTTGCTCGTAGGTCTCATAATCTGATGTGTTGTAGGTAATAGAATATCCCCTGTCAAAATCCCCAGAGGGAAGCCAATTTCTTACCGCCCTGAACTGCTTAGAAGCAGGGCGTTGAAAGGGAGCAAAAAGTCTGGAACGGAGAGGCCAAAGTACCACAGAAAGCTGTCTCCGTAGGACTTATGAGGGGAGTCAAGGCCCTGTCAGCCTAAGAGATCAGATAGCAATGTTTCAAAAATTATTGCCGTCATATTACTGGCAAAGGTTAAACAAAGGAAGGAATTTAAATCCAGAAATTGCCCAGTATGCAAATTATGAGGCCCAGTACCGGCACAACTCCGTGAGGACTGGATCCCTCTGTTGTTCAAACCTGGGGAGATTAGAAACATTACATGCGATCGAACAATGCTACAAAATAGTAAGGCACTTATCTTGACTACGGAGCAGCAAAGAAAGAGGAAGTAAGATGGTGCCTCGCTATTTTGTAGACATTGGACACTTCTGATTGGTGGTTTATGGAGGCATGGTTCAAAGCCTCATGGGATTTGTAGTGTTGAAATGTTTTTACTGTGTTTTGATTGGCTGCTATTTAATGAGTAGTTAAGATTGAGAAGCATAATCTGAGCCTCTAATCCTGCCATAGAATCCAGTACGCACTGTCTTTTCACACTGCTTGATAAATAGTATCCATGTGTATGTGACAGACTCCTCTATGAGGTTACTATGAAGGCTCTAACAGTGCAGAGCCTGCCCTCGGTTTAGAGTGGGGCTGGAAGCAGCTCAATAAGCATGGAATTTCTTTCCCCACCCATGTTTTTATGCAACAAACTGAATCTCGAAAACACTTTAGCACTTAAAAGCCGTGGTTAAGGCATTTGTGCACTTCTCATACATAATGTGTATGTGCCATAGGATAAAAAAAAGCTCAATCAAAAGTTCAACGTAGTCATGACTACAAAGATATTTGCTGTCTGGAAAATATATTTTAACTATTTCAAATCTCCCCGTATCTCCCTTGTTTCTATTCAAATTGCTGTGGTGAAAAGTTGGGTTGGGAGATTGGTTTATTTAATAGACTTGGTTGCTCCATGTCCAAATCAGAACTGAATCTCAAAGTCCAGAAGTGATTCTTAAGTATTTAGTGTCTTTATTAACTCAGCCTATGATTGCATCACAGAAGGGTTGGTGCCATGGTTCAGTGGGAGAACAGGAGACTGGTTACTGCGGTTTACCTTTCTACTTTATAAATTTATTGCAGGATTCCAAGCCTTGTTTTGGATATTAAACTTATTTATCAGAATTGCAAGATTCTTTTCACCTTCTTGTTCTTGTACCTACATTCATGCCGTGTAAACACTTGCAATTTTGAAGAACTAGTCTTTATCAATCTAAACTGCAAATGAGCATTCAATTTAGAGGATGCCTCCATGCTTTGCTTGTGAAAATCTCTTAACTTTGCATGTAAACATTAAATATTCTTATTTTACCAGAGACTCTCAAGAATTTCACAGTCTTAACCTAACACCACAGTTGGATAGATTCATAAAAGATGTGAAATAGTGGTGCCTGTTCCCCTTTACTCTTATGGGCCGGGCAGCATTGTATAAAATGATGATATCCTACAAAGCATATCCTACAAAACAATCCCTATGAAATTCCCCACACCTTCTTTCAGAGGGTGGAGACCGAGCTACGGTCCCTGCTTTGGGGTGGGGGTGCACCATGTATAGCGCTCCGGAAGTTGCAGCGAGGAGACTACGAGGGAGGTTTGGCAATCCCAGATATTAAAAGTTATTATCGGGCCTCGCAGTTAGTTACAGTCAATGACTAGCTGTTGGAAGACCGAACTGCCCAAGCCTGGAGGGTAGATAGAGCAGCGATGGGAGGGGAGAGGTGTCTCCCGCTACTTTATGACATGAGGTGATCAACAGGGCTCCCTGCCCATACCCACACTGTCACTACCATATGGAGCACAGTCAATAAATATCTAGATTGGGAGGGAAGGTTGACACAGATGACCCCACTTTGGAACAGTCCTGGACTACCGCAGGTAAAAAAGTTGAGGAATTTTTGTTAATGGAAAATATTGGGTTTAGAGAAACTTGGGGACGTGTGAAAGGACTAAGCTTTCATCAAATTCAAAATGCTACAGCAAGAATACGAAATTGGAAAGGGCGATTGGCTAAAGTACCTACAGCTAGGACAAGCCCTCAGGAAGCACATCACCGAAGGTGAGCCTTTGGTAGAAGCCTCCCCCATAGAAGATAGATTGCTTACAGACCCTTTGACCTCCAAGGCAATATCGCTTATATACAAGAAAATAATAAATAACTCACCGGACATTCTGGGCAATGAGGAATGTTCGGAGGCGCTACAGAGGTCTAGTGAGGTAGCAATTGAGCTAGGTTCAGATTAATAAAACTTAAAATTCTCCACCGAACATATTATCCCAGAACATTGTTGCACCCCATTGGACGCTCTGGGACAAGCCACTGTCATAGGGGATGTGGCCAGGATGGAACCTACTACCATATACTATGGGAGTGCCCTCATATACAGGAATATTGGCAAGGGATTGGAAGGATTATGGTCAAGGTATTGAATCAACCAGTCCCAGTCCAACCCAAATGGTTCATTCTACAAATTGTGGGAGAGGAGACATGGCCACAGTATATGAAACTCTTGCTATCCTTGGCAGCAGTGGTGGCAAAGCGAAATGTGGCGGGATGCTGGGGGCGGTCGCCCTGCCAAAGCTATCGGATTGGAAATCCGACCTAGATTGGTGCTGCTTGGCTGAAAAATCCATATACTTGAGCAGGGGCTGCCCACAAAAATTGGAGAAAATTTGGAGCAAATGGCAAGAGTATAGGGGATAGTAGGCGAACTGGGTGCGGCCCAAATAACATCACTCACTCAGTGTCTGCTGGCACACCACGGGGAGTTGGCACGAGTGGAAGGGAACTGCGACACAATCGCACACTTTGTGGCCTCCAGGACTGGAGGGGTGGGTTAAAAGTAAAGTATAACTGTTTCCTGTCTTGCAAAGCTGTACTGATGTCAAATTGTATTAACTAAATGCAGTGCCGGACTCTCCGGGGCATAATACTCCTTAAATGTACTGTGTGTTGAGCATGTATCAATAAAAAGTAAAAAATATATTTATATATATATTCTTACTTTAATGTTCACCATCCATTGCTATAACATCCTAATTGCAATATACAAAATAAATACTTCAATATACTAAATACAGCTACAGTAGCCAAAACAGTTAACATTTGTGCTTTTTATACCCTACCTTGTTTGTGTTTAATATGAAGGACTAGTGTGCGTGAAATAAAGTAGAGGCACCTTAGACTGCCAAGACTAGCGCTTAAAAGGAGCTGGCATAAGCACAAGCCCAGCTGTCACTTCATTTCTTGGCTTGTGTATGTGGTGAATGAGGATTTCCATTGAGCCAAATTTGACAGAAAAACACTCATATCCTAGCAACCCGGGAATTGCTGATGACCCAGTGCTGAAATTATTGTGCTCCTCTGCAAGTTGATAGGAGTAAGTTATGGAGCTTAGAGACATATGAGCACTGCACAAAATACAGCTATGTAGTTGCCTGCACCAGCCATAAGGAGAAAGCAGAGAAATGCCTTGTTAAATCTTGGAGGTTTCTGACACCAAAAACCATTGTTGACCTGCAACAGAATGCTCTCTTAAAAATGTAGATACGGTGTGGCAGAGCCCAAGCAAGAAAATAAGTAGGCCCAGCACTGTAAATCATCATATGGGTTAAAAGTTCTGTGGAGAGATGTGGAGGGGAACAAATTCAGAGCATGGCAAAACTTTTCAAGTTGTATAAGAAACAACTCAACGTGTTAATCCAACTACCTCACTGGAAGGCACTACAGCAATTGATAGTTGATCTCTTTTATGCCCCTGCACATCTTGGGTATTAGCTTTCATATTCACTGATCTCTATGCTTTCCTATTCAACTCCACCTTCTTCATCTCCTTCCTCGCTGTGGCATTTCATTGAGCTAACATCTACACCATAGACCTTCAGGTTGTATGGTCCTTGTGCTTCTTGGTGACAATAGCATCAGAACTACAAATAACTTCGCAGCAAAAAGCAGGAGTCACAAAGCCCTTTTTGGGCTGTAATAATTTAACGTTACTATACATAGTGTGGAAAGACTTCCTGACATCTCCTGGAATGTTAAAGCAATTACGGCTGCGACGGGGGACCCCGCTAGGTGCAGTAGTAATGTCTACCTTCTGATGAATGTGTGACTATGAAGGAAACGTCCCCCACACTCACCCACGAGGCCAGTAGTCTAATATAACTCCGGTTCCAACCAATCCAAAGGAGGCATCTGTAGGGTTTTAATAATTCATTTAGTTTGCATGGTTTGACTGGATACAATAGCTAGGGAGTCCTTTTACCCTGAAGAAGACAGTAGATGTTGGTAACTCATGAATACAAGATGGCTAGGTGAATCATTGCACTTCACCAGATGGCCATTTTTGTGTGTTTTTAAATGATACCAGGCCTACTCACTAATAAAGGAAATCTTTGAGTATACCCCTAGGTATTTTATATTTATTTTTGCTTCAAACAGGGCCTGAGTATTTGTCCTGAAACAAGATTTTAAGAACTCCCTCGGTTGAGTCAGTTGAGGTGGCATTGTTCCTAACCCTGTGTGCGAGGTTGCCAATGAGGAAGCATGCAGTGATACATTAAGGGTGAGATGACTTCTCAAATATCATTTGATGACCCTATCCTCTAAAGTCTGAACTGTGAATTAACAGTTGTGGCTATAAAAACCTCATGTATTTTTTTGTGTTGATATTTTAACTAGGCGGATATTCTTGAGGATTCACCTCCATTATTCTGTCATAGGGATTGATGACGTCAAAGAAAAGAACAAATACGGGCCCACAACCGTCAGGCCGGCCACGATACATTAAGGCACAAGTGCAGGCAATACAACTCCTCAGCGGTAGCGGATGATAGAACAACAAGCATCAAATATTACGTCCAATAGAAACTTGGCGCCGAGGAGAAGGAGCATTTCAAGGTTAGGTTTTAAGGTTTTTCTTTTATCGTTTTTGAACCAAGTGAAAGCAATGAAGAATAAGACATAAAGAGAGCTGAGTCCATAGAACAGCATCACGACATTGGCAGGCGGCTGCAAAACTGATAGCAACAATGGAAATCAAGTCCTCAAACAATATGGCGGTACAAAGTAAAAACAACCAAAACATCAGCCATCATTCGCACACCATACACAGCGCCGCCCCTCCCATCAACCCCTATCACGGACCCAGAAAAGAACAGGTTAAGAAAGCGCAGAAAAACAGAAAAATAAGGCCCATAGAAACTAAACAATGTAAAAGAAATCCCACCCCCCACCCAACAGCAATGCGGAGGCTACGGCCTACCCCCCCCCCAGCAGAGTGTCTGTCGCCCATTAAAGAACCCGAAATTCAGACGAAGAAAGAAGAAAAAGGAAAAAGGAAGAAAAAGGAAAGAAAGACCCCTCACACTTGAGATATAGGGAGTAAGAAGGGATAGACTAATCCCCTTACCCCCAGAAAAGAAAAGAAAGGCGGGGAGGAGCCCACCCAATGTCAGAGCTCCCGGACTTCCCAGCCGCATATAACCTCTACGCCACGGACAACAGTAGATTCGGAGGACCGAGAACCCAAGGAGTATCAGAATCAGGCAGACCTAGAAGTCCGGGTCAGCGCAAATCAACATATCAAAATACGGTGCTGTCCGGGTCCTCACTAGTTAAGCAAACAGGACCAATAAGGGAAACACCCACAGTCTGGCCAGAACCACCAAATCCCACCAGACATGGCCATCGCGGAGAAGAGGGCCAATTGCACATGCTCCCGGGCTTCCCAACCGCAAATAAACTGTCCATCCCAAATACCATAGTACAGCACGAAACACAGGAGAGAAGGGGGAAAGTCAGCGTATAGAACAGCAGCACAAAATGAAGAAGCGCCCCCTCTCGAGTACCACTCGTCAGTCAAGCATCTGCCCATCGAGAAAAATACCCCCCTAGCCCCGGATAGCCCGAAAACGGATCCCAGAACATGGCTTCCCCGGAGGGCCCGCCCCCATTTAAACGAAAAGACAAAATGGCCGTACACAACAGAAAGAAGATACCCAGAAGCAAAATGGATTGTATAAGCCACAAACAGCGCCAGCAATCAAAAGAAGCCGACCCGGAGGAGGGCCCTAATAACAGAATCTCGGCCTCCGCTGTCAACACCAGACCTAAAACACACAAGTTCCTTCCATAATCCGGCCACCCGAACTCTCACAGGCCCGCACAGCTCCCACACCGTGTGACGGTAAATTCAAAAGACATTCAGTCAAGAGAGAATCTAAACATCCGTATCTAGAGTCACAGATCAATACAATAATCACAACCCCCACAACCAGAATAAAAACCAGGAGATAGCAATGTTATAGCAAATCGGGAAAAAGAAATGCATCCTGAGCAGCCAGCCAATCAAAATAGGTCAGTCCGGATCTCCGTCGTCTGTCCGAGCAAAGTCACGAGAAAGAACATCAGCCCTGGCCCGACCGGCGAATTCCAACCGGGGCCGGCCATCGCTGCGAGCACCCTCCAGGTAGAACAAAGGAGCAAGATGGCCGCTCCAAACAAGGAAGAAACCCAGGAGGCGTGGAGGAGCGTACCCGGTCACCATCAGTTCCAGCATCCACGTAGTTAGGCACCCTCTCCGCCATCGGACAGCACAGTCCCCACCGCTGTATAAAGACGGCTCCAAAGACAAAGACCCCAGGGGGAACCAGGCACCGGGAGGCCGATGAATATAGCCAGTGTAGGGAAGGAGTTACAGTTACCGATGTGGGGGGCAACATTGTAGCCAAAGCCTCACCAAGGAGAGAACCAGCAACATTACCGTCCGGGACACTGCACATCTCCGCCCGCACGTATTGCGTTCGTGTATCAATTCCAGACAGTGTCAGAGGTGGCAGGGGGTCAGCCTGTCCCGGCCGCGTTACACAAGGGGAAGCACCCTCAAGTTTCTCCGCCAGCACCTGAATGTTACGCCAGCATGTAGTCTCCAAATCCGCCAAGGCGAGCAGGATATCCCTATAAGTCAGGGTGTCCAGAATCAGCAGCCGGTCCTCAGCGAGCGGCGATGCCCCGGGGTCCGTCTCCAGCCCAGTAGCAGACCGGGCTGCGCGCGACAAAGATGGCGGGGCAGCCGTCGTTTCGTAATGAAAGGCAGGCGCCATTGCCGCCACTCAGGCAATCCGCAAGAAGGAGAGGGAGGATGGGGGCGATCTCACTGTCCGGGGAGGCAGGCGTGAAACCTCCGACGATCAAGCAGCCCACAGCGAGGAGTTGTACAGCTCGAAAATCACCATGCCCTCATTGCCAATATGAGTGCCTTGCAGCCGAGAATCGCCCCAGGATGAAGGACGGCCAGGCGAGAAGCAGCAGAGCGGGGGGAAGTGCCGCGCAGGAGCTCCAGTCATATAGAGACCCACCTCTGCCAAAGTGAGGCACTCTGCAGCAGAAGAGAAATAAAAAGACAGCGCCGAGATCACAGCAGACCCGTGGGCAACGGCACCTCCCCCGCTCGTCTCACCAGCTCGGTATCATGGCGTCCGGCGTTAGTGTTCAGCACAGCTACCCGGGCAGCCTCGGAGATCGACGAAAGCAGTAAATCCTGCACCAATTCAGACTGCAGAGGTCTCAATGGAAAGCGGACGGCTTCTGCATCTCCATTTCAGCAGTTAACCACGGTGGGAGCCAGGAGTAAAGTCAGGATATTCCGCTCAAGGCAGGCGGCTTACGGAGCCGGGAGCTCAGACGTCCGTCCCGTTCGCCATCTTGGCTCCTCCCTCTAGGCGGATATTCTTGAGGATTCACCTCCATTATTCTGTCATAGGGATTGATGACGTCAAAGCAATTTTCATCTTAAAATCATTGAAAATGAACACAAAATTGTGGTTGGTCTTGTTGCTGAAAATTATGTTTGGCTGGAAGCGTGAGGCACGCTGGTTCTGCTCTGAAGTGTTGAAAACCTGCTGCAAGCTGGGCTTTAGTAACCAGTCCCCATTGATTTTCTGGGAAGTAATGATAAGTAAAACACGTTTCTCTCCCTGCAATGCATTAAGCTCACAGCAGCCCTCTCAGAAAACATGAGTTTCGAATAAAGTTCACAACCATTATTAGGTAAAAGACTGATTCAAACAATTATGTTTGAGCCATGGATTTCACTTAGATCAATAATGGTCTAGAACGGAAATGGCCAGAAGGAAAAAGTAAACAATGGTAAAAGATATAACCGCTTCTAGATGAGACCTTTACAGACTCACTAGGATACAAGATCTCTTCGGATTTTTTGCCCATTAACCTGTGACTGACAAGGGAAACTCATAGGTTATTGAAACTAATATTACGATTTTACAAACTGAGAAATCAGATGCACGTTGATTGATGACGGATGTGAGGAGAAACTATATAATCCTGTGGAAAAATCGAGGTCAGTCGAAGAGCTCAGATTACCACCTAGAATTGCTGCTTGTGATATTTGCAAGTCTTTGCTTCTTAAGATGGTGGTGTCAATAATTCAATTCTGGCTGATAAGACCTTTGTTTCATAAGGTTTTAGTACTGTAATAAGAATTTATCTTGGTAGTTACATCTGATGTTCTTGTACATCTCAGTTCCAAATATCTTTTCTGAAATTACTGGGTTTTCTCAAGACCATGTGCACGTCATCCTGCAGTACAAATGATGCCAACTCAAATCTTCCTCCCCATTTCATTTCCCTGGAAGAACAGGAGAGTCTCCCAGAGATTTGACGGTTTCGAAGTACCCTATTACTATGAAAAGAATATACATCTCTTTTCCTTGCAAAGTTTACAGTTTCATTTGGGGCTGAGAATATCTAATGTGTGTGGACCCCCAAGGATTCTCTTAACATATAGTGATAAAGATACACGGCAAATATCTTTCTTCACACATACCTATTCATTTAATCGCGGACTTGTGGGCTTTTGTACCATGTTAGACACCTTGTTTGGAGAACCCCCAACTTTCAGTGTCACAATTGGTATGTACTGCTGAATGCATGCGTAGAAGGCAGTTGGCTGCAAGAGAGCCTGAGCAAGGGCATACTTGGTTTGCGCAACATAAGTGACAAATTTCAGGGATTTTTAGGTGTTGAATTGGAACCACGCCATCACTTCAACTGTCTTTTCTTCCATTAATTTTTGTACATTGTGTTCATGTGCATCTGGGTGCAATATTGTTTCTGATTCAGCTTTGCAGAACTACAACTCAGTAGCTTAGCCATATCTGGTGCTTGCATGTTATCCTAAGTGCTCATCTGATGAGATCTTGGTAAAGGATTGCACCTACATTTCTCACTTCAATATGAGTGATTTACCTGTTTAATTATATGGATGTGCAGTGGCTTGACTAAAGGAGAGAGTTGTTCCATTTATGAATGATCAGAATCAACAGAATTTTACAAGGTGATCTCCTCTCTACGCTACACTAACCCTTACTTAATTGATGTGGGAAAGGAATCTCACCATATGTTGCATATTTTGTTATATACAACAAAGAAAAAACAGTAAAAAAAAGTTTTAAAGTCTGTTTTTAGCATCTGTGACACTATACTACTTCCTTTGCTTTGGCTCCTGGGAATGGAACAATCCACTACTCAGCCAGGATATTATTGGTTTAGAAATCTAAACTGTATCTTTTTTACAGAACCACCAGTACTGGTACCTTACTGGCACAGTTATCCATGACAGTATTGTTTGTGACACACATATTGGACTAATTAGCGTCCAGTTAAGAAGAAGAAAACTCAAACTAAGCATTGAAAACCTTGCACGAACAATGGTTGTGTTGGACAGTGGGGCATTGACAACCTTCAATTAAGACCTTAACTATGATTGTATAATAAGTTAATTGAGAAAACTGGAAAGAGTGAGACACTAAGTATATCCTTATTGATCGCTGTCTTTGTTTTCACCAGGACCAGAATGGAGATGCACAAATTAACCCACAATAATGCATCAAGAGTTTATTATAAAAAGTTTGCGATAGATCTGATTACATTCCCAGCACACAATGTATGTATTAAGCATGTCATATAACTAGCAGACAAAAGGAAGAGTGTCGGGGGACTTAGACACCCGAATATAAAGGACTACAATTGTACTTTGATTATGACTACATCATGGTATTGGAAATAAAAATCTCACCTGCAAAAATCACTAGAAAAGTCCTAGTGTATAATGTTTGTCTTCCTCCAGACAGGCAAAAACAAATTTGAAATAAAAAGTTGGGAGGATGTAAGAAGTTAGCAGTTATAGTATCTGATAGCAAAATAGTACAATGCGAGAGGCAGCTATAACATCAGCACAATCCATGGAGTGACTTGAGTAGTGCATATAATGGATCTATATTATTTACACATCAGCAACTAAAAGGAAACCAATTAAAAAGAATGGGCCAGTCGATCAAAAGGAGAAGATGGTGTCCCAGAAATTAAACTAACCACAATCCACCAGTGCTTGAGGCTATACAGAATTCTTAACTTGCTAATAAAAGCAGATCAACATCTTCAAAGTCCTTTTTGCTCTCTGTTTACCACTTGTTTAGAATTGAAAACAATACTTGAATTAATGGAGATGGCCAGTTTCCCAGTAGTGAAATATAGATGATCAAAAAAACTGTAGAACAGTTGCTCTATGGGATTTTGAGGCTAAATTGCCAGAGGTACTAGAGCAATGGGTGCTTCAAGCGAACTTCTCACCAGTTTTTAGGTCTCGCCCTGGAACAGGGACGGAGACTTATAGTCGGCTGATGCCGGGGAATGAGGGACACAAAACTGGCACGATTTTTAGCAGTCGGATTTGGCTGCGCGAACGCGCACGTTCCGTCCTGCGCCGCCCTCCCAGCCTACTGCGCATGCGCCGCCCTCCCAGCCTACCGCGCATGCATGCATGCACACAGACACAGACACACACACACACACACACACACGTCGCAGACAGACACTCGCTCACACACACACCCCCTCCCCCACAGTCACACACACGCACTCCAAGACACATACACACACGCACGCACACACATACACACACATACACAGGCCGCCCCCCCCCCCGCGCCTACATGCTCCTCTCCCTCCGCCCGCCCGCCGCTCAGCAACGCACTCACCGGCTTCCTCTCCTCAGCTGCAAGGCCCGGCAGCAGGACTCTTCTTCCCTCCTTCGGCACCGGGGCGCAGGGTAGGCTCCTGCCTGCTCCGGTGCTCCCTGCTCCCAACACGGCTCCAATCGCGGCTCTTCCGTGGGAGGCGGGGTAGGCTCCCGCCCTCCTACTTCCTGTTTCCGGGTGTCGCGCCGGCCTGCCTGACTTCCTGGTCGCAGGCCGGCAGAGTAACGAGGATGTTTTGCGGTATGTATTTATTTATTTAATTATGCATTTTTATATAGCGCAGACTTTACCCGAAGGCGGTATTTATTTATTTATGTATTTATGCATTTTTATATAGCGCGGACTTTACCCGAAGGCGGTATTTCTTTATTCATGTATTTATGCATTTTTATATAGCGCGGACTTTACCCGAAGGCGGTAATGCTTGCCTTAGCGTAATGGTGTTCCTTCTTAATTTATTGGTGGTGTCCCTGTTAGAATTATTCCCACTTTTAGTCTAGCAATGCTTGGCATGATGTTGGCATCTTTGGCATTATTGAGCCCATCCCTGGTATAATGGGACCACAACGTATTGTGGGCATTCTTGACCCAATTGTGCTTCTCTTCACCAGCGGTGATGGTCATCCCTGGCATGCGATGGGTGTTCATGGAATTGGATGTTGATATGTAGACATGTAAAGCCAGACTCTGTCCATGGGGCAGTAATATTCATGAGTACTTGATGACATGGAGATCAAAGATACAACTAAAACTGAAAAGCCATTATTTTGAGAGACTGTCATATTTGTTTTTGGGAATCAGAAATATTTATTAAAATGAAATGCTTGTAATAACAAGCCAATGCATGATTACCAGCTGTGATCGTGTTTTCAAAATGTTTGTAAAGTTGATATTAAAGTGATAATTCATGCTAATTTCTGTAGTCTTATTTACATCTTGTTTACAATTATACTATACTACTAATGTATGTTTACTAGCCATAACTGTACTGTTATATGTTACATTTTAATTACAGTGTTTGCCTTTTACAATCATTTTCTTACAAACTACCTCGTAAAACAAAAATATTTATGGCTAAAATATTTTGCACTGTTTGCACAATATATTTGTGATGTTTACACTTACCTATTTGAAATTAAAATGTACAAATGGACATTTAGTCAATTACCATTAAAAAGTTTAACTTTTTTGCTAAGATATTCTTGTAATCTTTTATGCAAACAAATTTAAATACTGCATAAATAATTTTAACAACAAATACTTTATATGTAGCTTTTTATGTACATAAGAAAACTATAGCATAAAGCAAAAAACATTGCCATTTACAATAATAATAGCTCAAACTTAAATAATGCGAGACCTATTGCATTGCAAATGCTTGTTCTATCAGGCTTTGGGAGAGGCTACAGATAATATCACAAAAACAACAAGTGATGGACTGAATGTGGATCAATGTCACACACTCCCCCAGTCAAAAGATCTGGGCCCAAATCCATCGTTTTTTTGCACTCCACACCACCCTGGGTTAGACAATGGCGATATGCAAATCAGCTCTGACCCTGTTGCCCCATGGGAACAGTCCAGTCCGAACTACAAAAGCCATGTCCTTCCCAGAACGGAATCAAGCATCCGAGGACCGGACCGGTTTCGAGGTAACACCTCTCTTCAGCCCGGCTAGCTTGACTCCAAGTGGTGTGGAGTGCCTGGGACCCACGTCTGGGCATCCCCAGCGCACTTAGGGCGGCAATTGCAAAAACAACAAGTGATGGACTGAATGTGGATCAATGTCACACACTCCCCCAGTCAAAAGATCTGGGCCCAAATCCATCGTTTTTTTGCACTCCACACCACCCTGGGTTAGACAATGGCGATATGCAAATCAGCTCTGACCCTGTTGCCCCATGGGAACAGTCCAGTCCGAACTACAAAAGCCATGTCCTTCCCAGAACGGAATCAAGCATCCGAGGACCGGACCGGTTTCGAGGTAACACCTCTCTTCAGCCCGGCTAGCTTGACTCCAAGTGGTGTGGAGTGCCTGGGACCCACGTCTGGGCATCCCCAGCGCACTTAGGGCGGCAATTGCAAAAACAACAAGTGATGGACTGAATGTGGATCAATGTCACACACTCCCCCAGTCAAAAGATCTGGGCCCAAATCCATCGTTTTTTTGCACTCCACACCACCCTGGGTTAGACAATGGCGATATGCAAATCAGCTCTGACCCTGTTGCCCCATGGGAACAGTCCAGTCCGAACTACAAAAGCCATGTCCTTCCCAGAACGGAATCAAGCATCCGAGGACCGGACCGGTTTCGAGGTAACACCTCTCTTCAGCCCGGCTAGCTTGACTCCAAGTGGTGTGGAGTGCCTGGGACCCACGTCTGGGCATCCCCAGCGCACTTAGGGCGGCAATTGCAAAAACAACAAGTGATGGACTGAATGTGGATCAATGTCACACACTCCCCCAGTCAAAAGATCTGGGCCCAAATCCATCGTTTTTTTGCACTCCACACCACCCTGGGTTAGACAATGGCGATATGCAAATCAGCTCTGACCCTGTTGCCCCATGGGAACAGTCCAGTCCGAACTACAAAAGCCATGTCCTTCCCAGAACGGAATCAAGCATCCGAGGACCGGACCGGTTTCGAGGTAACACCTCTCTTCAGCCCGGCTAGCTTGACTCCAAGTGGTGTGGAGTGCCTGGGACCCACGTCTGGGCATCCCCAGCGCACTTAGGGCGGCAATTGCAAAAACAACAAGTGATGGACTGAATGTGGATCAATGTCACACACTCCCCCAGTCAAAAGATCTGGGCCCAAATCCATCGTTTTTTTGCACTCCACACCACCCTGGGTTAGACAATGGCGATATGCAAATCAGCTCTGACCCTGTTGCCCCATGGGAACAGTCCAGTCCGAACTACAAAAGCCATGTCCTTCCCAGAACGGAATCAAGCATCCGAGGACCGGACCGGTTTCGAGGTAACACCTCTCTTCAGCCCGGCTAGCTTGACTCCAAGTGGTGTGGAGTGCCTGGGACCCACGTCTGGGCATCCCCAGCGCACTTAGGGCGGCAATTGCAAAAACAACAAGTGATGGACTGAATGTGGATCAATGTCACACACTCCCCCAGTCAAAAGATCTGGGCCCAAATCCATCGTTTTTTTGCACTCCACACCACCCTGGGTTAGACAATGGCGATATGCAAATCAGCTCTGACCCTGTTGCCCCATGGGAACAGTCCAGTCCGAACTACAAAAGCCATGTCCTTCCCAGAACGGAATCAAGCATCCGAGGACCGGACCGGTTTCGAGGTAACACCTCTCTTCAGCCCGGCTAGCTTGACTCCAAGTGGTGTGGAGTGCCTGGGACCCACGTCTGGGCATCCCCAGCGCACTTAGGGCGGCAATTGCAAAAACAACAAGTGATGGACTGAATGTGGATCAATGTCACACACTCCCCCAGTCAAAAGATCTGGGCCCAAATCCATCGTTTTTTTGCACTCCACACCACCCTGGGTTAGACAATGGCGATATGCAAATCAGCTCTGACCCTGTTGCCCCATGGGAACAGTCCAGTCCGAACTACAAAAGCCATGTCCTTCCCAGAACGGAATCAAGCATCCGTGGACCGGACCGGTTTCGAGGTAACACCTCTCTTCAGCCCGGCTAGCTTGACTCCAAGTGGTGTGGAGTGCCTGGGACCCACGTCTGGGCATCCCCAGCGCACTTAGGGCGGCAATTGCAAAAACAACAAGTGATGGACTGAATGTGGATCAATGTCACACACTCCCCCAGTCAAAAGATCTGTGCCCAAATCCATCGTTTTTTTGCACTCCACACCACCCTGGGTTAGACAATGGCGATATGCAAATCAGCTCTGACCCTGTTGCCCCATGGGAACAGTCCAGTCCGAACTACAAAAGCCATGTCCTTCCCAGAACGGAATCAAGCATCCGAGGACCGGACCGGTTTCGAGGTAACACCTCTCTTCAGCCCGGCTAGCTTGACTCCAAGTGGTGTGGAGTGCCTGGGACCCACGTCTGGGCATCCCCAGCGCACTTAGGGCGGCAATTGCAAAAACAACAAGTGCAATTGCCGCCCTAAGTGCGCTGGGGATGCCCAGACGTGGGTCCCAGGCACTCCACACCACTTGGAGTCAAGCTAGCCGGGCTGAAGAGAGGTGTTACCTCGAAACCGGTCCGGTCCTCGGATGCTTGATTCCGGTCTGGGAAAGATATGGCTGTTGTAGTTCGGACTGGACTGTTCCCATGGGGCAACAGGGTCAGAGCTGATTTGCATAAAGCCATTATCTGCCCCAGGGTGGTGTGGAGTGCAAAAAAACGATGGATTTGGGCCCAGATCTTTTGACTGGGGGAGTGTGTGACATTGATCCACATTCAGTCCATCACTTGTTGTTTTTTGCAATTGCCGCCCTAAGTGCGCTGGGGATGCCCAGACGTGGGTCCCAGGCACTCCACACCACTTGGAGTCAAGCTAGCCGGGCTGAAGAGAGGTGTTACCTCGAAACCGGTCCGGTCCTCGGATGCTTGATTCCGGTCTGGGAAAGATATGGCTGTTGTAGTTCGGACTGGACTGTTCCCATGGGGCAACAGGGTCAGAGCTGATTTGCATAAAGCCATTATCTGCCCCAGGGTGGTGTGGAGTGCAAAAAAACGATGGATTTGGGCCCAGATCTTTTGACTGGGGGAGTGTGTGACATTGATCCACATTCAGTCCATCACTTGTTGTTTTTTGCAATTGCCGCCCTAAGTGCGCTGGGGATGCCCAGACGTGGGTCCCAGGCACTCCACACCACTTGGAGTCAAGCTAGCCGGGCTGAAGAGAGGTGTTACCTCGAAACCGGTCCGGTCCTCGGATGCTTGATTCCGGTCTGGGAAAGATATGGCTGTTGTAGTTCGGACTGGACTGTTCCCATGGGGCAACAGGGTCAGAGCTGATTTGCATAAAGCCATTATCTGCCCCAGGGTGGTGTGGAGTGCAAAAAAACGATGGATTTGGGCCCAGATCTTTTGACTGGGGGAGTGTGTGACATTGATCCACATTCAGTCCATCACTTGTTGTTTTTTGCAATTGCCGCCCTAAGTGCGCTGGGGATGCCCAGACGTGGGTCCCAGGCACTCCACACCACTTGGAGTCAAGCTAGCCGGGCTGAAGAGAGGTGTTACCTCGAAACCGGTCCGGTCCTCGGATGCTTGATTCCGGTCTGGGAAAGATATGGCTGTTGTAGTTCGGACTGGACTGTTCCCATGGGGCAACAGGGTCAGAGCTGATTTGCATAAAGCCATTATCTGCCCCAGGGTGGTGTGGAGTGCAAAAAAACGATGGATTTGGGCCCAGATCTTTTGACTGGGGGAGTGTGTGACATTGATCCACATTCAGTCCATCACTTGTTGTTTTTTACAGATAATATCACAACAATAAAGTTGTTGGCATAGAATGCGGTTGAAAAGAACACTGCACTATATATGCTTGCTAATTGGACTACAGCATGTCATTTGATCTAGTCAATAGAAACCTGAAGTGGTCAAAACTCAGAACGTGGGAAACTCTCAAATCCCTGTTAAAGGTCGTTCAACTCCTATACAGATCGACACTTGGATGGGGATCAAAGTCGTATCTTAACAAGTCAGTAAAAGAATTCTATCAGATAGAGGCCTCTAGCAAGGATATGTACTGTCACATCATCTTTTTAATCTGTACACATCAGATAATAGGATAAGTGTAAACATAACAAGGGTCGTCCTGCCAGAATTAGTCCAGTTACACATCCCACCACTACAATACACAGATGATAGTCCTATTGAACTGCATTCCAGTAGGTCTCCAATGCGCTCATGGACGTACTGTAATAAAATCAACTTTGTGATGAACATTTCCAAAACTAAAATATTATCGTTTGGTAAAGTTAATGGAAAGCTCAGCTGATAAATTGGAGGAAAAAGGATTGAGCAAGCCACAATCTATCAATATTTTGATGTGTTGCAAAACAGTACAGTGACACCTGTTAGCCATTCCAAAACAGTCAAATACAAAGATTATTTGCAATATCAGCTTAGGAAGCTATATCTTCAGTTGCTAATTCTGACGGGTAATTACATTATTTACGTTTTCTGACAAAATTAATTCCAGCTATGTTGTATGGTGCAAAAGGCATTGGGAAGGTCGTACTCCAAAGACCCCTCACAGTTCATGCCAATCACTCTCATGCCAGGGAAGTGGGCAGAGGATCACCTCAAGGCTGAGGGGTGGGGTGACCAGAGACTCACAGGAATCGCAGAGGCTCCGACAGCTCCGTTCCAGTGCTGTCGCCGCTGGAAAGCTTGTTCAGTTTACTTCCTTCTGGGCAGCTCTTCCATGAAGACCAGAGTTTGGCTATCCTCAGTGTAGACTCCTCTCTCAGGGGCACCTCCATTGTCCCTCTCTCAACCATCAAGATGAAATCTCATCCAAGGTAGGATCCTAGCTTCTCAAAAAGTGGGTTGCAGCCATTTCAGGTACACAGGAGAGGTCATCCTTCGCCTCTCAACTTTTCAGGAGTGATGCCTCGAGGCGCACAGAGGGGGAAGTCTGACACCAAGTTGATCTTGTACTTCTAAAGAGACTGCTGTCTCTGGATGATCGTCACACTCTCTACCCATGCCTAGTATGGATGTTGTTAAGGAAGGTAAAAAGGCAGGATGGAACCATGGCCTCTCCCTACATTTCAAAAGAACCTACTACCCATTCCTCCCACACAAGGGCTTAAGGAATGCAGGCAATGCAATGTCGGTCTATTAGGCTGCCTCCACCTCCATTCTAGTTGCATGCAAATTGGAATTTCCTGGGCCTACAGTCAAACAGGACCCAACACTCATGGCTCACAATACTACACTAGTGTGATAAACATCTCATACATACTGAATGTTGCAAAGGATCCGATTTTCTTTTCATACATGCTGAATGATGGAACCTGGTTATCTTTTCATACATGCTTAATGAATTCGGAGGACCCTAGACAGGTTACCTTTTCATACATGTTGAATGATGCGAAGGACCTGTACCTTAGGCTTCGCAGAAATTTAGCATGGCAGTGCCAGTGGTTTCCTCTCCCATCCACAGGCACAGGTAACAAGGCCTGTCCTCCTTCTACCAATTACATGCTGCCACCACTTATAGTCTCAAGTTATCCAGCAACCTGACAGTATTCTTGCTAAGTAAGGTTCCATTGGTTTACCTCTTCAAACTACAGAGGCCTAATCTAGGTATTACGGTCACAAACTAAAATGGATCTTCAGCCTACATATATGATTGTCATGTGCACATAGGCAGACTAGGTAAGGGGTGCACAGTCGCAAATTATGCAGGGCATCTTCCGGGCCTAGCACAATTCAACTTTCTTTGCCTCCTTCTTGCTAATCTAATACCTACCCTACACAACAATGCCTTTCAAGACAGTTATCTTGATCTATCTCAGACATCATTGGCCACCAGTGATCTTAATACCTGGCTGAAACCAGAACAGCATTATACAACGTATCTCATAGCAAACATTAAAGACCTTGCTCTCCACTAACTAGTAACCTGATTGACTCACTTGACAGGCATATTGTGGATACGGTTCAGAGTACCGATCTCTATGATCAGAGACTTCTCAGTACCTGGTGGGATCATCGCATTATTAAATGCAACCTCAACCTTTCCATCACATGCACCTTCCTTTCACCACTTATACAAATACCAGGCCATGTGTGGATGCACTTCAGATCGAGCTGAACCAACAGTTAGACCCCGCAAGACAATTCTGCTAGTGACTTGTGAAGATAAACAAAGTGAATCTCTGCAAGCCTCACAAAATCAGCACCATATTACAACAAGCATTGGAAATGCAATAGGTCTCGCATTAGAAAAGTTGGAGTTATTGGTCTTGTAAATGACATATTTTATTTATTTGTTGGTTTTTAAAATTGCTAAATTGATGGCTTTGTCATTTACAATGCCAATAGTTATAACTTTCGCGAATGTGACACCTATAGCATTTGGAATGCAACATGTTTTGTATTTACGTGACTTAGATGGCAGCTCTGGTCGTTAGGCCACATCTCTAGAGAGCAGGAGAGTGCAGCAGGGGAGAGAAGCACAGCAATGCAATAGGTCTCGCATTAGGAAAGTTTGAGCTATTGGTATTGTAAAGGACACATTTTTTATTTATGTGCTTGTTTTGAAAATAGCGAAATTAATAGCTTTGTTATTTACAATGCCAATAGTTTTATCTTTCGCAAATGTGACACCTATTGTAACACAATATGTGTTGTGAGGGTGAGTGAGGGTGAGGGGTTGAGGGTGAGTGAGGGTGAGGGGTTGAGGGTGAGTGAGGGTGAGGGTGAGTGAGGGTGAGGGTGAGTGAGGGGTTGAGGGTGAGTGAGGGTGAGTGAGGGTGAGGGGTTGAGGGTGAGGGGTTGAGGGTGAGAGGGTGAGGGTGAGGGTGAGGGGTTGAGGGTGAGTGAGGGTGAGGGTAGTGAGGGGTTGAGGGTGAGTGAGAGTGAGTGAGGGGTTGAGGGTGAGGGGTTGAGGGTGAGTGAGGGGTTGAGGGTGAGTGAGGGTGAGGGTGAGTGAGGGGTTGAGGGTGAGGGTGAGTGAGGGTGAGTGAGAGTGAGGGTGAGTGAGAGTGAGGGTGAGTGAGGGGCTGAGGGTGAGGGGTTGAGGGTGAGTGAGGGGTTGAGAATGAGTGAGGGGTTGAGGGTGAGTGAGGGTGAGGGGTTGAGGGTGAGGGGTTGAGGGTGAGTGAGGGTGAGGGGTTGAGGGTGAGTGAGGGTGAGGGGTTGAGGGTGGGTGAGGGGTTGAGGGTGAGTGAGGGTGAGGGGTTGAGGGTGAGTGAGGGTGAGGGAGGGGGAGGGTGAGGGTGAGTGAGGGTGAGGGGTTGAGGGTGAGTGAGGGTGAGTGAGGGTGAGGGGTTAAGGGTGAGTGAGGGTGAGGGTGAGTGAGGGGTTGAGGGTGAGGGGTTGAGGGTGGGTGAGGGCGAGTGAGGGTGAGGTTGAGGGAGGGTGAGGGTGAGTGAGGGGTTGAGGGTGAGGGGTTGAGGGTGAGTGAGGATGAGGGTGAGTGAGGGGTTGAGGGTGAGTGAGGGGTTGAGGGTGAGTGAGGGTGAGGGTGAGGGGTTGAGGGTGAGTGAGGGTGAGGGGTTGAGGGTGAGTGAGAGTGAGTGAGGGGTTGAGGGTGAGGGGTTGAGGGTGAGTGAGGGTGAGGGGTTGAGGGTGAGGGTGGGTGAGGGTGAGTGAGGGTGAGGGTGAGTGAGGGTGAGGGTGAGTGAGGGTGAGGGTGAGTGAGGGGTTGAGGGTGAGTGAGGGTGAGGGTGAATGAGGGTGAGGGGTTGAGGGTGAGGGTGAGGGTGGGTGAGGGTGAGTGAGGGTGAGGGGTTGAGGGTGAGTGAGGGTGAGGGTGAGTGAGGGTGAGGGGTTGAGGGTGAGGGGTTGAGTGAGGGTGAGGGGTTTAGGGTGAGGGGTTTAGGGTGAGTGAGGGTGAGGGGTTGAGGGTGAGGGGTTGAGGGTTTGAGGGTGAGTGAGGGTGAGGGGTTGAGGGTGAGGGTTAGTGAGGGTGAGAGGGTGAGGGTTAGTGAGGGTGAGGGGTTGAGGGTGAGTGAGGGTGAGGGGTTGAGGGTGAGGGTGAGTGAGAGGGTGAGTGAGAGGGTGAGGGGTTGAGGGTGAGGGGTTGAGGGTGAGGGGTTGAGGGTGAGTGAGGGTGAGGGGTTGAGGGTGAGGGTTAGTGAGGGTGAGGGGTTGAGGGTGAGTGAGGGGTTGAGGGTGAGTGAGGGAGGGTGAGGGGTTGAGGGTGAGTGAGGGGTTGAGGGTGAGTGAGAGTGAGTGAGGGGTTGAGGGTGAGGGGTTGAGGGTGATGGGTTGAGGGTGAGTGAGGGAGGGTGAGGGGTTGAGGGTGAGTGAGGGTGAGGGGTTGAGGGTGAGTGAGGGTGAGGGGGTGAGGGTGAGTGAGGGTAAGTGAGGGTGAGGGTGAGTGAGGGTGAGGGTGAGTGAGGGTGAGTGAGGGGTTGAGGGTGGGTGAGGGTGAATGAGGGTGAGTGAGGGTGAGGGTGAGTGAGGGTGGGTGAGGGTGAGTGAGGGTGAGTGAGGGTGAGGGGTTGAGGGTGAGTGAGGGGTTGAGGGTGAGTGAGGGTGAGGGGTTGAGGGTGAGTGAGGGGTTGAGGGTGAGTGAGGGGTTGAGGGTGAGTGAGGGTGAGGGGGTGAGGGTGAGTGAGGGTGAGGGGTTTAGGGTGAGTGAGGGTGGGTGAGGGGTTGAGGGTGAGTGAGGGTGAGGGGTTGAGGGTGAGTGAGGGTGAGGGTGAGTGAGGGTGAGTGAGGGTGAGGGGTTGAGGGTGAGTGAGGGGTTGAGGGTGAGTGAGGGTGAGGGTGAATGAGGGTGAGTGAGGGGTTGAGGGTGAGGGGTTGAGGGTGAGTGAGGGTGAGGGTGAGGGGTTGAGGGTGAGTGAGGGTTGAGGGTGAGTGAGGGTGAGGGGTTGAGGGTGAGTGAGAGTGAGTGAGGGGGTGAGGGGTTGAGGGTGAGTGAGGGTGAGGGGTTGAGGGTGAGTGGGGGTGACTGAGGTTGAGGGTGAGTGGGTGAGGGTGAGTGAGGGAGGGTGAGGGGTTGAGGGTGAGTGAGGGTGAGGGGTTGAGGGTGAGTGAGAGTGAGTGAGGGGTTGAGGGTGAGGGGTTGAGGGTGATGGGTTGAGGGTGAGTGAGGGAGGGTGAGGGGTTGAGGGTGAGTGAGGGTGAGGGGTTGAGGGTGAGTGAGGGTGAGGGGTTGAGGGTGAGTGAGGGTGAGGGGTTGAGGGTGAGTGAGGGTAAGTGAGGGTGAGTGAGGGTGGGTGAGGGGTTGAGGGTGAGGGTGAGTGAGGGTGAGGGGTTGAGGGTGAGTGAGGGTGGGTGAGGGTGAGTGAGGGTGAGGGGTTGAGGGTGAGTGAGGGTGAGGGGTTGAGGGTGAGTGAGGGGTTGAGGGTGAGTGAGGGGTTGAGGGTGAGTGAGGGTGAGGGGGTGAGGGTGAGTGAGGGTGAGGGGTTTAGGGTGAGTGAGGGTGGGTGAGGGGTTGAGGGTGAGTGAGAGTGAGGGTGAGTGAGGGGTTGAGGGTGAGGGGGTGAGGGTGAGGGGTTGTGGGTGAGGGATTGAGGGTGAATGAGGGGTTGAGGGTGAGTGAGGGGTTGAGGGTGAGTGAGGGTGAGTGAGAGTGAGTGAGGGTGAGGGGTTGAGGGTGAGTGAGGGGGTGAGGGTGAGGGGTTGAGGGTGAGTGAGGGTGAGGGTGAGGAGTTGAGGGTGAGTGAGGGGTTGAGGGTGAGGGGTTGAGGGTGAGTGAGGGGTTGAGGGTGAGTGAGGGTGGGTGAGGGGTTGAGGGTGAGTGAGGGTGAGTGAGGGTGAGTGAGGGTGAGGGGTTGAGGGTGAGTGAGGGTGAGGGTGAATGAGGGTGAGGGGTTGAGGGTGAGTGAGGGTGAGGGGTTGAGGGTGAGTGAGGGTTGAGGGTGAGTGAGGGTGAGGGGTTGAGGGTGAGTGAGAGTGAGTGAGGGGTTGAGGGTGAGGGGTTGAGGGTGAGTGAGGGGTTGAGGGTGAGGGGTTGAGGGTGAGTGAGGGTGAGTGAGGGTGAGGGGTTGAGGGGGAGTGAGGGTGAGGGTGAGTGAGGGGTTGAGGGTGAGTGAGGGTGAGTGAGGGTGAGGGGTTGAGGGTGAGTGAGGGGTTGAGGGTGAGTGAGGGTGAGTGAGGGGTTGAGGGTGAGTGAGGGGTTGAGGGTGAGTGAGGGGTTGAGGGTGAGTGAGGGTGAGGGTGGGTGAGGGGTTGAGTGTGAGTGAGGGTGAGTGAGGTGTTGAGGGTGAGTGAGGGTGGGTGAGGGGTTGAGGGTGAGTGAGGGTGAGGGTGAGTGAGGGTGAGGGGTTGAGGGTGAGGGGTTGAGGGTGAGTGAGGGTGAGGGGTTGAGGGTGAGTGAGGGTGAGGGTGAGGGGTTGAGGGTGAGTGAGGGGTTGAGGGTGAGTGAGGTAACCTGGCATGGTAACCTGAAAAAAATGTGGGTGTGAGCCATGTGAAGGGGTCTGCGGTGAGTGTGAGACCCGAAAAGGCAGAAGTCGGGAAGGAGAGGCTGCGGGTAAGGGTGTGCACGAAAGTGAATGTGCACAAATGGGGCCATGCGGTTGGCGACCAAAGCAGAAGCGGCTGGCAGAATAAGCGGGCCAAGGCCGAGAGTCCACAGGGTGCACGCGTCCTACCCGGAAATGACTGGGGGATAGGTGGGGAATGGCATGGTAACCTGAAAAAAAGGTGGGTGTGAGCCATGTGAAGGGGTCTGCGGTGAGCGCGAGACCCTAAAAGGCAGAAGTGGGGAAGGAGAGGCTGCGGGTAAGGGTATGCACGAAAGTAAAATGTGCACAAATAGGGCCATGCGGTGGGCGAACAAAGCAGAAGCGTCTGGCAGGATGGTGGTGCCGGAATAAGCTGTGCACATGTCAGGCCATGCTTCGAGTAACTTATAGAGATGCGGCTGACAGGATAGTAGGGTTGAGAGCAAAAGCGCCGAAGTGGCGCATGTGTATATGCTGCTAATAATTAAAAAATGCATATGAGAACTGTATTATCGCAAATGATGGAAAAGATATCTCACCTGAAAGAAAAACAAGAAAGGAAACAAGACGGAGGGCATTGCTGTGGGGGGGGGGGGGAGGAGAAATGCACGCGGCGGGCAGGGGAGGGGGCGGACCTAAAAGCCACGGGCACAGCACCAAATCGCCGCAGTTAGGTAAACTTTGTTTAAAGCCCTATAGTCTCGCTCTGCTCAATGCGCATGCGCATTGACAGGCGAGACCTAAAAACAACTAGAACTGTGGCACGTTAATGCAAAAAAACCACACAACACTAGTGTAAAGAAAATAACTGCAAAAACGCACAATACAGAGCAACCACAAACTCAACTCAAACTGCAAGAACTTGTCACAAGAGCTCTGCAACTTGTGGGCTGATACTTTTATTGAAAAAACGTATTCCACATAGATTTATTTCCAATGGGGGAGATCAGCTGCACCTCCTTTGTGTGTTCCAATCCCGGTAAAACCTGGACCACAACTCTGCTCTTTTGATTTACCCTCCATAAAAGATATTATCTAGTTTACTCTGTCTGTATTGCTAAATTTCCAGCTGATCCAGGCCCCAAGCACATTCAAATACATCCTCCTATCAATGTATTTTTTCATCCTAAACCAAGATGAACTCACCCCTCTCAACTGGAGTGCACCAACAAACTAAAAATGTCCGACATTAAGTGAATACAGAAGGTCTTGGTGAAATTGGCTTGACAATCTACAGATCAGTAGCCAATTGACTATTGCTTGGGAAACCTATCAAAAATATTCTTCACTCAAATTTCCAATTTATTTGAACAGAGATGCCTCTCTGGCAGACTGGTTTCCATCACGAGAAGAGGAATTAAATCAGCAATTGCATTCTTTGATGACCTCAAGAATAAACATTGAGTAAATCTATTAATGATTCAAACCCTTGTATTGAAAAATTCAATTATGAGAGTGGCAAACAAAATATTCAATTATCCATTACTTTAATATGTATGTAGAAAAAAAGTGCAATCAGCATACAAATGCCCTTATGTTTTCCCTTAGGGTGGAGCAGTCGAACCCCATCACACCTTCCTTATAAAGAAAACAGAAACACAAAAACAATGTAGACAATTAAAAAACCACACTACAAAGGAAGCCAGCCCAAGGGCCAAGGGCTCAAATGGGGAAAAAGTAGAGCCTTCTTGATATTTCAAAATGAGGATACGATGTCCTCCTTCATCCCAATTTTGTACTGCCCTATAGCTCTCAAACTCTGTTGATGGTTCAGTCTCCTTCTAGTCTTTTTAGAGAATATCCTCAGGACTTGATAAAAGTCCAACTGTTATATGGTCATTTTCACAACAGAGTTACTACCTTCCATGGAATACAAGCTTCCATTGCATCTCCTAAATTATTTAAACGTACTATTAGAATTTTTAAGCAACGCTAAAGTCCTACAGTTGACGGTGATGCACTCAATACATTTTCACAAACAAAGGTTGCCAATTCCCCTTCATTCACCCGTCAGTTTCTTGGCCTCAGAACTGCCAGTTTAAATCCGTAATAAATGTACTCAATCTACAAGGGGCATTCTATTGAATTTGAACTCAAGAATAAGACATGACTGCCCTCCTTTTATAACTGTCATCAGCATATACAGCTGTCGACCATCTACTATTGTTCCAAAGGCACAATTCTTAAATTGGGTTAAGACCTACTTCACAGAAAAAGTCCAAATGTCCAAATCATCACACTCCCCCACCCCTTACCCATTTACCAACCAGGTTAGTGTTCCCCAAGGCTCAACAATCAGTCAGTCCCATTATTTAAACTGTAAACTGTCCCCCCCCCCCCTTCCAAGAAATCATGGACTTGGCTAAACTTATATGCTGCAGAACTTCCGTAACCCATGGGTTATTGGTAGAGCATTGTTTTTGAATACTCCAGGAATTAGCCAGTGCATGAGGGCATTAAAAACTTAGTATTTTAAAGGTTTATATAGCGCTAGCTACACCCGAGGGTATCCGAGCGCTTCACATCAACAATGAAAATAAACAGGAGAGCAACAATACACAATAGATGAAGCAAATTAAGTAAACAATCATACAAAAATAAAGGGATAATTAAGATAACATTGAGCAGAATGCCTATAATGTAAACAGAAAACAAAATTGGGATCACCATAATGTAGTTATAGAAGGTAATTATACAGTATCCCAGGGAGGACTAAGTGCCCATAGCAGGGGGTGGGGGGCGGTCATGGAGAGGGGACACTAGGGATCTAATTACCCCAGAAATTTAGTGAGAAGTTGAGTTTTAAGGTTTCTTTTGAAGCTGTCATAGGAGGGGTTGCATCGAAGGTCTTTGGGGAGGGCGTTCCAGATGGTTGGGACCTTGCCAGAGAAGGAGATGGATTTTGATGCATTTTTTTTAGAAGAGGGGGTATGAGAAGAAGAGTGTTGGTGCTTCTCAACGATCGGGCGCCGCTAGCTTTTTTTGAGTTTAGTTGAGAGGTAGGATGGAGTGTTCTGATAGAGGGCTTTGTGTGTAATACATGCAATTTTGTAAGAGGATCTGTCTTCGATGGGGAGCCATTTGAGGGTCATGAGAGCAGGGGAGATGTGGTCAAAACATTTGCAGTTAGTTGCTAATCTCGCCGCGAGGTTGAGGACTGATTTGATGGGGGCTAGGTGGATTTTGGGTGTACCGGAGAGAAGGGCATTCCCGTAATCAATTTTGGATAGGTCTAGAGATTGGATAATTAGTTTGAAGTCGTCAGCTGGGATAAAAAGTTTGATTTTTTTGAGATGCCGGAGTGTGAAGAGTGCACTTTTTGCAGAATTCTTAATATGGGAGTTGAGTGTGAGTCAATTGGTGATGGTGATGCAGAGTGATTTGAGAGATTTAGCGAGGGAGAGATAGCAGTTTAGGGCATTACGGTCAGTGATCCATGTTTGGATGAGGAGAGGGTTGTTTTTGGGGGAGAAGAGGATGATCTCGGTTTTGCTAGGGTTGAGTTTGAGAAGGTTTTTATGGAACCAGGTTTGTATCTTGGTTAGGTAGTGTTAAGGTGTAGGATATTGGCATGGGATTTTATTTTATAGTACAGTTTGGTGTGACAGCGTATAGGTGATAGTTGATTTTTGCTTGTTTAAGTATGAGGGTAAGGGGTTTCATAAAGAGGTTGAAAAGGGCGGGGGAAAGGATGGATCCTTGTGGGACCCCTAGGGAGATAGAAGTTGGTTTAGAGAGGCTGTTGTGAATTTTAATTTGTTGGGTTCTATGTTGGAAGTAGGATGTGAACCAGGTAAGGACAGTGCCATTAATGCAGAAGCAATCTTTGAGTGCATTGAGTAAGGTTGGGTGGTAGACTGTGCCAAATGCAGCGGTGAGGTCAAGAAGGATGGTTAGGTAGCTCTCGCCCTTATCCAGGGCTAAGTGAATATCATCTACTATGTTGAGCATGGATGTTTCAGTGCTGCAACCTTTGCGGAAGCCAGATTGAAGGGGTCCAGAAGGTTAAATGTGACAATATGTTTGTCTAGTTGGTGGAGAGCGCATTGTTCAAGGGCTTTGGAGAGGATGGGAGGTTGGAGATATGGTGGAGGTTGTTAGGGTCATTGGGGTCTGCTTTGGGATTCTTGTGTAGTAAGTGATCTCAAAAGTCTTTATCATAATTAATCTTAAATACATATTACAAACCATAGATCAGAAGGCTGAAGTACATCACAAAGGACCCATTAAGCCTGATTTTAATGAATGTCTGCTTAGCCGAATTGAAATCTATGGACATACTGTTGCACTCTGAAAAAAATAATAACATTGGATTGTATGAGTGTGGGTGACGAGTTAATGTATCATAGCCACTTGTAATGCAGGTGGCTTCTGACTAAAAGCTGTCCCATCTAGAATTCACAGGCTAAGTGCAGTACAGACATATTTACAGATATTTGATATACATTTGAACATAGAGTAATTCTACAGACTACTATTAGATTTAGCAGCGATCTGAGTTAATTGAAAACAGAAAAAAGTTCTCACAGAGAAACTGGAGTACAGGAAACTGAGCTCAATTCACCAAAGTTAAACAGTTTTGAAAGCACCAGCTTCAAGTCTTTTGACTATTTGCAACGGTTTGATTAAACACATACATGACTAATATTGTAGAATCCCTCCATACCAAGGTAGGTGTATATTCCCTTGGTGGATTTGACTGCTTGTGGGCCACTTGATAAATGTTACTGGACAAAAGCAGAGATCCAGATATTTTCTTAAAAAATAGTTGGCATTCCCTTTTTAATAAATGGGTACCCTAAATATGGTTGCTGTGGAGTCTTTAGAGTTTATAATCGCCCTTTTGTACCAGCTGACTATCTCTCAATTCAGAGACGTCTCCTTTATTTCCAGTTCAAAGAATTAAGTTCATAAGCACCGTTTTGAAATGCTTGCTAGAGTAGAGCATTCCCTTTTCCAGAGCGTTTTGCCCAAGTTCAGGTAATGGTTTTCCAGTTTTCTGCTCATGTGTGCAAACTCTTAGGGATGATGACACCCTGAATATGTGTCTGGTTCCTTATGCACAACTTCAAATGCACCAGTTTTGAGTGGCTGTGCCGTAACCAGCATAATCAATTTTATAAAAGTATGCAGGGCCAGGCAGTGTTTGGATCAATGAACAGTCATTACCTACATTGGTGAGTGAAGCCAGAAAATGTATTTCAGGGTTGTTATTTTTGTCCATTATACCGTAATTAAAGAGTAATATTGAACTCCTGTGTGGGCTTGGTAGCACTCTGTGTCAGCTTTACATACATGCTTTGTGGTTACAGGAGGAGCCTACCTCAATCTTGGGCAATACAATTTGGTCGAATGGTTTTCCTTCATCATATTAAGAACAAACAAGTACAAACCTTGATGACAACACTTTTGCTACAATGTATCTGAACTAACAAAGTGGTTTCAGTTCTCTTCGTCTGTTTCAAGAAGCTACAGATCTTTGGCATTGGGCTCTTAACAAAAAAATTCAAATTGAGCTGCCAGCAGCTCATTTGGTAGTGAGGGAGAATCAGACAACAGATACCACGAGTCTCCTGTCCATGAATTAAGAAGGGAACATAATCTCGAAAATAAAGGTAAAATGTTGGCCAGTTGTGGTGTTCTTCCAATAGACCCTTTTACAGCAGCAACCCTCAAGAAATGTCAGATTTTGTGCTCCAAACAAATGCCTCTGTAATCACTGATGCTTTCTCCATTCCTTGGTTATGCTGTTTTCATTACGCATTCCCACCAGTTCCACCGAGAAATTTATCTTGAAGATGAGACTTGAGAGTTGAGGTTACACTTATTGTCCTGAATTGTGTAAGGAGACTGTCCTATCTGACATTTCATCTGATGGTCAATGCTCCTTGCAGGCTTCCTACCAGGGAAGGCTGTCTGTTTTTCAATGGAGTCCACTACTGCACCCAAAGCTGGCATCAATCGACATGCTTGGATCTTGAAAGGCTAACTATAGCTACCTTTCTGCTGCCTTCTTGTTTCATTGATAATTTGCTGGCTGCTAAACAACCTCCCACCAGAGCTGTGTATTCTAGCAGATGGGTGAAGTTTGCTTCAGGGTATAAAGACAGAGCTGTAAGATCCTTTCCATAGAGAGATCAATTTCCCTTCGACCTGGTGAAGAAGGCCTATATTTTGGTACAGTTCTAGATTGTTTAGCAGCACTTTCTACTTGTCCTTTTCCCCCAACCAAGAATCTCTGTGAAGTTCCTTGGGTTGTACCTCTTTTCCATTTTCCCAGTTAATTGTCTGGTAGCGGAATTAGAACTTTAACTTTGTTTGACTTTTTACATGAGCCAACCATTTGAAACCATTCATTCATTTGATTTAAAAGTTCCTATTTGGGAAATAGCTTTCTTGCTTTTAGTCACTTCTGCTAGGCATGTTAATGAGTATCGAGCGATATTGATGACCCTTAAGGTTACTATGTTCGCCTCCCCACCCTTCTAGGAAGGAAAACATTTGCACTGTCTTGAGTCTTCAGTCTTCTTGTCTTCAGTAATTTGAGTCATTTCATTCATAGGACTAAATTACTTAGGAATAATTCTAACCTTTTGTTAATTTGTTTGTCACTCAGACATTTAGAACATTTAGCGAATAACTGATATCACCATAGATTTCATTGACCATATCCAATTATGATGTGGCAGGCCAATAATCACCAGAGCGCTTCAGTGCCTGTACAACTACGGGTACTGCAACTACTTCTAATGTTTTTCGTGGGGCTATGATGCAAGACATCCGTAATAAAGGTTAGTGTTCAGTTGCCCATTCTTTCTTTTAAACATTATTGCATTATGTCCAATGAAAGGCAATATTCTTTATTTTTCCTTAAACTATTCTTCAGTACTTTTTGGTTGAAACTCTTAATCCCTCACCCGGATATTCATTTATGAGGGCTCACTTGAAAAAATTTGTGGGAACAAATATCTAATAAAATAACAAATTACCTACATTTGGTAACATTCTTTCTGATGGCTATCAGAGCTTCTGCAAATACATATGACCCAACTATCTCCCGTCTCAAGAGTTTGTGTTCTTTTGTGTTTGGCTCACTAGGGGGATATCCAGCTTCTCTCCATGGGCTGAGAAGATAGGTGAAACTGATGTCACCAGACCTTTCATGCCTTACATACATGATCACTTCCACTGCTGTCCAGGACGTCTTTGGTCACCACCTAGCGCCAGTGAGGAAAACAATAACCATTTTCCAGACCCACTCCAATGCCTTACTCCATACTTGACGTAGAAAATCTGAGGAAGCTCTGCTACCCATCTGAAAGAATGTTAGCGAATGTAAAGAACTTATATTCTTCAACCCACTTCTTTGTAATTATTTTGGGAATGGATCATTTAAGGAATACACAGACACATCTGTCTATTAAAACAACAAGTTTCTTACCTTTAGTAATGTTACTTCTGGTGCATGATTGATCTTGCACATATTCTTTACAGTTCTCTCACCTCCCATCTTGAGCATTGTGACCTTGCGTTGTTTCCTACTAGTGTATTCTTCACTTTTTAATCTGTGGTTTCTCATGTTCAGTGGGGATGCAGAAAATATATCAAAACTGAGGTCACTGGCACCTTTTTGACTTCTATTGTGAATGATGACATCACAATTGGAGACACGTGGCTCCTGCTATGATATTATACAGAGCAAACACAAGGAGATGATAGACAAAGCGCTGAAACTTTTCAGACACTCATCCCCAGTCAGATCTGGGTTGAATCCATCATCGTTCTTTGGCTCACTTCGCCAGCCCAGTTCAGACACAGCTATATGCAAATCAGCCTTGACCCTATGCCTCATGGGAACAGTCCAGCCAGAACTGCCAAGCCATGTCTTCCCTAGACCAGAATCCAGTATCCCGGGACCGGTTTCGGGCTAACAGCCCTCATCAGCCAGGCTAGCTTGAATCCAGCAGCAAAGTGAGCAAGGGACTGATCCAGCGCTCCTAATGAAAAACTGTCTCACCAAAGCTACCAATCTCTACAATACTCACCATTAATCATGAATCACTTACCAAGGCCCATAAACCAACAAGACAATTTTTGAGCAACTGAATCATGTGACCTAATTAATCAGAACTATTCACAAAACTATTTACATATTTATATACAACTGCAGTTTATCATTTCTTACCATTGTACATATATCATTTTAAGTAAGTCACTAAGGCAAATGGATCAACTGATGGTAACTAGACCATGAATAAACAAGACCAGCTTGTCGTTTCAAAATCAAATTTTTATTAGCTTTATTATTCAAAGAAAGAGCATTTTCGATTATAAATCTTTATTTTATTAGCAAAATGAAAGCAGCATTTATTAAGGAAAATACTTATTAGACTGACATTTCAAATGCAAATCAGTTAGCATGAATTAAAGCAAAATAACAGTTTCCATTCCCTAATTTCTAATTTCCCTGTCTAAAACTCGCTCCACCTAAAAAGAATAATCTTTAAAGACTGCTGTCCTTACGTGCGCCAAAGAGTCCAACAGCACGTCACGCCCTTCAGGAATCGGAAAGCGAGAAGCTCCATCCTGCCCATGGGGCCAGGTTTTATACCTTTCTAACTAGCTAATCTCCTCAAAATTGTACACTTTTCTTTTGCCATCCAGAGCTCCCATTGGCTGTCTTAAGTCAGTCCATAATGTGTCATCACCGTTTTTCAAACCTAGATCGTGCTTTTCTTTAGCTCTATTGTCCTTTGCTTTCGTGTCATTTTGCTTCCTCGAAAATGTTGCATTTCACTCGAGTTACAGTTCATGACTTCCTTGGCTTGGCTATCTTGCCGCTTCCTGTCCTTGAATCTTTCTCTCCAAGAGCACGTTTAGCACAACTTATTTAACTGCATTATCTGACAAAAATGTCTGTGGTAAAAGTTTCCACTTCTGTGCAAGGCTCTTCTCTGGACAGGACTCTAAACGCCATCTTTTTACAGGCCTTAGGCCTCTCTCAGAAACTATTATTCAAACAAACACAAGACATTAATTAATTAGAGAATTGAGACCCATTCTGTTACCCACCCCCTTTGCTAATTATTAACCCATTAATTTATGTTACCTAGCTGTGCACACAAAGCTGCATTTTATATCTACCTTCTTCTTTTAGGCCGCAGGATCCTTCACGAGCTTTTGCCACAGAAAAGACATAACATAAGCACACAAATAAGCACATGCCATTAGTTAAACAGCCGCTTTTAATACTGACAAAGACAATAGACAAGGTTAGTTTATTATTTCCCACGCACTTTCAATTGCAACATAGAGCACATAAGTTAGTCCCTCGTGTTTCTTGTGTAAATGCATTTTAAAACTAAGTTGATTAATACTTTTCATCTCATGCTTATTAATACGGTTACAGTTTTATGGAAGTTTAACTTTGCGAGTTTGAACGAAATTTCATTCAGCACCTCGCTCCATCAGGACCCACGTCTGGGCATACCCTGCCAACTTAGGGCGAATAAAGCAAACACAAGGAGATGCCCAGACTTGAGCCCCTTGGGATGCTTGTTTCCAGTCCAGAACACATTTATTTATAAAGTTTTATATAGTGCGAACCAAACCCTGGAAGTGTATCAGAGAGCTTTACAAATGTTACATCAAATAGACAGCGAAATAAGCTTGGACAATATATATGAGTAGATAACATGGCTTGGCAGTTCGGGCTGGACTATTCCCATGAGGCACAGGGTCAAGGCTGATATGCATATAGCTGTGTTTGAACTGGGGTGGCGAAGTGAACTAAAGAACAATGATGGATTCAACCCGAATCTGTGACTGGGGGTGAGTGTCAGCGCTCCATCTATCGTCTCCAGCAGTAAGATGTAATTTTTGCCTGATTCCAGTATGGCAGTTGGTAAGTAGGCTGAAAATGACTGAACAAGACATGGTTGTATCTCTGCCAAACGTATTTTTCAGTTGGCCCAAGAGGAGCACTTATAAGTTGAAGGTTAATATTAAATTGATTTACTTAAAAAGAAATTTAAAAAAGAGTTTAAAAATGTTAATAAATGTTATTGAAATATTGTTTTAGTGGATCGGAGAAGATTGGAGATTACCCACCCCTCCATAAAATTATATGTAATGTTAATACCAGTGTTCAGAATTGCCCAGATTGCAAATGTGGTCCTCCTATTGCTCCATTGCTATGTCAGCATTGAGTCTCGCTTGCCACTCGCGCTACTCAATATCCTGTTCTCTTTGGACTTTGTCATTTAATGCTGCACTGTGATTGAAGTATAACTAGAAACAAATGGGGTACAATGCCCAAAGTTTTATATCGTGCTCTCAAAGGGGCAGACGTGATTTCATGTTAGTGTGTATGGGATTTTGGTAACCGGTTTAATGTTCAGCACATTGTGGGTTTATGCAATTTTTGTTTCAAATTACAGGGTTCCACTTCCAGGATGGACCGTGAGGCAGCCAGTATTATGAGTTCTAGTAGTAACTACTCGGTTCCTCGACGACTGACAAGTCACCTGGGTACCAAGGTAACCGAAGATTACAAACCACAGGTCGCTAACACTACATTTTACTAATACAATAACTTAGTTTCTGCCTTTAACAGTATTGTGCACAGGCTTCTATTTTAACATATAGATTTTAACATATACTAATTACATTTATGGCATACATTAGCTTAAGTAGCTTGTGGAGGATTACATGTATTACTTAGCTGTTATACTGATTTCTGATTTGATGAATGATGCATATCCATTTCCGTTTCTGGGTAGGTCAGACTCATTAAAATTGATGTTTAAGGCGATATCCCTCTGATATCAGAGATGTTTATCAGTATTACTAGAAGGAACAGGCACACATCAGACCGCAGCAGCCCTTTCTCATTACACAGTATCACACAACTCAGGGCTATGGGATGAAGAGTTGCAATAGCAAGCTGTTGGCTGCTTATAGCAATTAAACTGTGTTACATAGCAGCATCATTTTTTGTAGGCTATTGCTGTGATGACAGTAACGTTTTTGAGTTTCCCGTGGCTGTAATTTTAATTCACCAATACCCCATATTCATTTTCCTATTTGCTTCCTGTTCTGTGTAAAAAGGGCCATTTAGGGAGACCATGACCTCCCTATGAATTTTCACCCTTCCATCCCTGCTGCCTCCTTCCTGAAGTGTGTTTAGCTGTGCGTAGACATTGTTTATATTCCTGCTCAGGCTATAACACAGAGGAGTATTCAGAACTTTGCTTGAGAAAAAGAAATGCACAGCTTGACATTACCCATCAACTTTACTTAGCCTACAAAACCCTCCAATAGTTGTTAGAGAGCATTGCAACTTTCCTCAGGTTTCACTGATTCATTGATTGCTTAATTGATCCTAAGCTTAGTTGCCATAATGAATCATACAGATTCTACTAATTTCTTCCTCGGATTACATTAAACCTGTGTTCTGCACTTTGAAGTGCACTTTTAGTTGTGCAGCGATTTGCATTTCAAAGAAAAAGTATTGCAAAAAGAGAATAAGCAATGATTTGGTATCTCAAAATCTTGTTTGTTCCATGTATCTACGTATTTATAGCGCACATTTTATTGTCCATTGAAGAACAAGGCTATATCTCGAGCAAACAAGATACACTAACGAATGCAAAGAAAAGATTGGACAAGTTTAATTTTTAAGTTGCTTTCTGAAATCACTGCGTAGTCTGTAGTTATACTCGAGTAGTTAGGGAGATGAACTTTTTTTCACTACCCTTCCAGTAGCGGCACAGGAAACTGCCCTTTTTTATCTGCCATTTTAGTTTTATCCCTTCAATTTTTCATGCACATCTTACCCCGGATTTTTTTACCCAATTGGTGTTGGTAGAATCCTGCTTTTTGGACTGGCTATTTCTCATCCTTTGCAGTAGATGTTCTTTCTGGAGGTTTAGAGGTCAAAATGGGATGCATGGAGGCTGGCACGTTCTAATGTCACAACTAGAAAACTTGAAGCTGTGCATTTTAATATCAAACCCACACAAAGCGTGGGAAATGCCTGTGAAAGAGCAATTTGTGAATTGTGTACTGAAATTTCCTCTAGTCAGAAGTGCTTGTTGGAAGAAAAAAAATATCACAGGTGATGTTGGGCAAAGAGTGCCACGGGGGGAGACTAATCTGGTATAAGGAATTCAGTACCCGGGGATGTGATCAAGAGTGGTGTCTGTGAGAAGATGGCAAGTCTCGTTCAAGGACAGAGTTCAGTCGGTTAAGGAGATATATTTTTAGCTAAATGTAAGAACATTTAGGCTACACACTTGACTTGTTCAAATATTGATCTGGAACACTTATCCAAATGTGGCATGGCCACAGCCGTAGGCTCTTTACAAATGACAAAACCCATTGGCCCAATATGGTTAGTGGTTTCCAATACACAGCATTATACTACACTCTCCGGTGTTCATGGTAGTAGACTTCTGTTCCACATTATTTTGTTTAAAATCCTTTATCCAGTTCCTCATAAATCATCTTCAATGTTCCTCTTCTTTCAACATTCAAAACCTTTGTTCCTCAGTGTAGTTCTCAATGGGCCTTTCATCAGAGGAAAGATGATATGCTCTTTTACAATATGTACAATTTGTTAAACATTACACTATTGGCTTACAATGGAAGATGACGTAAGAAAAGGGAGATCTTTTTATCAGGGCTACAAGGCTTATGCACATTAAATTGTTTTCTACCAAGACCTTACATTCTTTCCAGGCTGCTAACATGTTCACACAAGATCCTGTTATCTTGTCTTTGGTGCTGGTGTAGGGCGTAAGTACTTCCAAAGAAGAACGTTTTTGGGGTTGATTGAGCCTGGAGGTTGGAAGCCTCTGCCTAATGTGGTACCTGCATTTGTCTAGGCATCTGTCACTCACAAAGTTTAGTTTTGCCAGCTTTTGGGTTGTGTAACAGTTTTTCATATGAAGCCTTCCCTTTTGCTCCATACTAAAGGTTTTTTTTAACCCTACAGAGAGCTTTATTGCATCTTAACATGACTTCCTGCCCTAAGCCGTATCCTTTGTCAAAGTCACATCTTTCCCATCTCCTCATTGTTTGCATAAGAGCAGGAGTCAGTACTATGATAAATATATATCTTAGCTTTTTCTGGTATTGTACCTAGTGCTTAGCCCTTACTCAGTCTGGACTGCTTGGGCCCATTCTTTTACTTTTTATTTCCACATCATGCCCGCGTCACTGTACCCGGCCGAGCTCCGAATCTCTTCTGCGTCCCTGCACGGCATCGTCCGAATTGCAGTGTTTATTAAAACCGACGCACCCCAATACTATACCTTCCATTAAGGTGACATTTCACTTTCCCATTGATGGCCATTGTGCTCCGCATCTGTCCTCGTTCTGATGCTGGATGACCCAGCCTCCACCAAGATGTGGCTCCCCGTTCCCCTTTACCTTCGGAAGCCAAGTACCATATTGCGGTTAAGCAACCTTTTAAGCCGAGGCAGTAAATACAATTCAGGCATGTGAATTGCAACAAGTCCTGATGATGATCCCACTACACTCCCTTATGGATCGAAATGCCGTTGATCATATTTATAGTTGTACATAGTCGACCAATGTGTCTTATTAGTGTGCCAACTATCTTGGAGAGCTTGTTTATATGTTTTCATTGACCTTAAGCTCCCACCGAACTTTTGCCTGAAAATACTAAATTAATTGTATTTAACCCATTTTTTCCCCTTTTTAGGTCGAGCTGGAGAACAATGCAAAGCATTTTCCAGCTCGACAACTATAGTTGCCCGTCTCCTGGGAATCTGAGACAGGGGTCGGGCACGCGCTGCGATTGGTGTCTGTGGACGCACACGTCCAGGCCGGCGCCATGCACATCCCCTGCCTCAGATTCCCACCTAAACACGCAGGCAGGCAGGCACACACACAGACGCAGGCACATACAAGCGCACACACACAGCCGCGCACGCACCCCCCCACTCACGGGCTCATGCGCGCGCACACACACACGCGCACACAGACACACTCTTACACATCCCCATGTCCCCCCCCCACTCACCGGGCTCTTTCTGCATGTTCTGTGTCCCTGTCTCTCTCGTCAGCCAGCGGGTCAGTCTCGAGCTCCCTCCACAGCGCTGGTCTTCACCCGGTCCCCTCCGGGCACCGGGACTTCAGCTGCCGGACTTCGTTCTCCATAACAAAGAGCGCGCATGCGCAGGCAACACTCTCAGCCCAGGCTGCTTTCGGTTTTGCTGTCTTCCGTGTTCGCTGGCAGCCTGTTCCTCCTGCCCAAGTCGCACACCGGACATAAAGGGCTGAAATGCAGTTTAGAAGAGAAACACGTCTGTCAATGTACTTGGGAGCATTCTTTCTCCGTAGTAGCAAGTATTGTGTGCACCTGCAAGAAGTGGTTGTGCTGGTCCATCGGACATGCTTTTCGGGTGACGTGAGCTGAGATTCCATCTGTCTGTCCAGCCATGGCAACGGGCGAAACGTCGTAGGTCCGTCCCTGCAGGAGTGGGGTGGGGTGTATCATTTTGCGTTAAACCTCTGCATGACAGCAGAAAGCTGGCCCACAAGCCTCATGAATTTCGGCGTGCAGGTCAGTAGCCCTAAACTTTCTGCAATGAAAGAAGGCTATGTGCAGGGGGCTTTAAAATATCCAAGATCATTTCGTCGTCCCTGTGCTCGGACTCACTAGTAATTTAACCTTTGGCATTCTCCGCTGGAGTCCTGCACCCCCGATTCAACAAATCGTTAGGGGTACCGCGAGTGATAGTCTGTCGGCAGTGCTGTGACCTGCCCTGAAGGCCGCGGGCCGAGGAGACGAACATTCTTTTAGAAAGCAATGTAAAAACCTGCCAAATGCTTATAATAAACTCGTACAAACACGAGCATTGCAGGGTGTTGCCGTTAAAATAGAGAGGGAAGCAAATGCTGACCTACGCAGCGCTAGCTCGCAAGAATGCCCTCTACGCACTGCTAATTGAAGCACATACCGCCCACACTGCCGTTCAGCCTGCCCTGGGGCACCTCTGAGCAGGGCGGGGTCTCCAAGGGTGCCCCACATGCCCGGTCGTTTGACCGGGCCTGGTTTGGGTTTAACCCCGTGGTTGATCCTTCAACCCCTTTATCATCCTCCAGTCCACCACAAAAATGGTGACGGGAGGGTTTAAATCGCCATCATCCTTTGCGATCCCGATGGGCATGCTGACACGCACGTAAACAACAATGCCCGGGTGTATGTGGCACTGCTTCATGCCAGGTTTCGGGCCGTCGCACTGTGTCTGCTCGGCCAGACCTTTTTTACCTCCAGCTGCTTCCAGTGGAAATGGGCCCAGCTGGCATTTGTCGTCGTGGGAATTGTTTGGTTTCATTGCCGGTGAACAGAGCAGTAGCTTTATTCCTCACTCAGATCTGTTAATCGCAAGCCCCGAAATACCCACGCCTGGCTGGGCCATGTGCTGAGGTCGGGAGCACATGTATGTAGCAGTGTGGAGGTCCGGACGCTCCAGGAATAAGACTACAGGGTCCCAGCTGTACCATGTGCTAAGGTTAGGAGCACATGTATGTAGCAGTGTGGACGGCCCAGCATACAGGGTCCTAGCTGTTCAGTGTGTTGAGGTCGAGAGCACATGTATGTACTCCTGTGTAGGTTCGACAGACTCTTGGTATCATAACATAGTGCTTGGAATGAAAGAAGCACAATGCACACTTCCAGAAAGTACAACCCACAGAAGAGATCAGTACCAACGCGCAGTTGCAGCGGTAGTGGTACTTGTCCAATGTGTGTGTTGTGTAGTACGTTGATGTCATGGAATAGGACGGGGGTGGGGGGGGTTTGGCTAGCTGCGAGAATCGGCGTGGGGGTCTAAGAATATTAAGTGTATTACGAGGGCATGTGGAGGCGCAAGTGGCTTCACCAGGCGCACTCGAATGTTTTTTCTGAAGACGAGTAAAAGCTCTTTGTTCGGTTGTGCGACCCATTAACACTTGACTCATAAGCCATAGAAAACAAATGTGTCCATTTTAATGACACTGGCTTTCCAACAAAATATTTGAATGCTAGAGTTTGATTCCTACGCAAGATTGATGAAATGGTGCCCTGTCCAGAGACCTTGGCCGAACATGGAGTCTTATACAGGTGTCTTTATATGGTAGAGTGGATGTTCTCACCCTAAATCATTTTGGGAAGAGTGCGGTCTGGTCCGTAGTGAAGCACACTGTCGAGTACTATTTGTAAGTTGATGTGGACGGTCATTGTGTATATTTATGCCCACTATCATTCTGATTGAGTCAGACATTGCCGTTCACTGGTAAAGTGTGTTATTTGCTTGCGATCTTGTATCGACTCATGATCCGGTTCACAGAAGGTGAAGTGATTTGCATCAATATATATAACATGCCATAAAGCTGTGAAATGTATATTGTAAGTGCAGCACCTTCCATTTATTGTAAACAACACAATGGAAAATGCATTCTAAAATACGACATTCTGAAGTATGAGCGACTTGGTTTGACTAAAAGATCCCTGAATCTTCCGTCAGTGTTTAGGTCTCGACTATTTATCACTTAAGTGATAAATGGACGACCACTCAGCACCACCACAGCACCACCCCAGCATCACTCAGCACCACCACAGCACCACTCAGCATCACAACATAATCACTCAGCGCTACCCCAGCATCACTCAGCACCACCACATTATCACTCAGCACCAACACAGCACCACTCTGCACCACCACAGCATCACTCGGCACCACCACAGCATCACTCGGCACCACCACAGCATCACTCGGCACCACCACAGCATCACTCAGCACCACCTCAGCATCACTCAGCACCACCACAGCATCACTCAGCACCACCACAGCATCACTCAGCGCAACCCCAGGTTATAGGTGTCACATTTGCGAAAGTTATAACTATTGGCATTGTAAATGAAAAAGATATTCATTTAGCTATTTTCAAAACCAACACATAAATAGAAAAATGGTCATTTACAAGACCAATAGCTCAGTTTCCTAATGCGAGACCTATTGCATCGCAAATGCTTGTTTTGTATTCCTTTTATGCGATTTCTATGTGAATTGGATACAGGATTGTGTCCAACTGTATTGTCTGTTCTTTCATGTAAATTGGATGCAGGACTGCATCCCCCTGTATTGCTTGTTCGTAACATCACGCTTATCTTTAAAAAAATTGTTTCATTGATTAAATGTGTCCGGCTGGACACTGGAGACTATAGTTCTTATCATAGACTATGTTTTATTTTTGACACTCTCATAGTTCTGTTTAAGGACCACTGTTGAATTAAAAACTAGGATATATGCAGCACCTGGGTTCTGATTTAGATCATTGTCGTTGACATTACACATCAGTTTGATTCTTGGTGGACAGGTATTGCTACTTCGAGTACTGCTTTCTAGTCAAGTATTTGGAGAAAGTCCTAGGTGTTTTTCAGATCTCAGTAGCTCATTAATAGTTATATAACTTAAGTAGCAGCCCAGCCAGTTTTCTGGTTCTAAGAGTCTCATCTAGCCGTGTCAGGTCTCGTTCTTGATTCTCCTGGACATCATCCACAGTTGATTTTGCATTTCCCCTGAATGGACTGAAGGTACTCTAATTACTGAAATTAAATACTTGGTTCATGAACAACAGGCTATTTGGCCACTAAGTAGTCCTAAATTTAAACTAGGATCCATGCATCTGTTGAGTAAGATCTAACCAATTCCCAGTCTGCTATTCGGGTTTAAAAGTCAGCAATATTATTTCCATTACTTTCTTTGTTGACCCTTTTATTGCAATTATTAAAGTATAAAACAGCATTTAGTGTCAATATTTTGAAAGTAACTTGGCATCCATTGTTGCTTGCCTTTATTTTCCTCATAAATCTCCTGTGTGATAAGGAGCCCCATATCTTTTTCCTGGCACCCTGACTGGTATGTTTCCACCCATACCATTTTGACGTGTCTAATTAGTGGGACCTGAATAGTATTTCAGTCCTGTTGGCAATAAAGTTGAAGTTTGGACCTTAAAAGATTTTCTTCTTGGTTCCCATTACCTTCGTTAGAGAATTTGTGTCCTCCAAGCACTTTACACCTCAGGCTCCATGCTGATATCCATAGAGGAGTTTTACTTCATACTCCTATTCATTTATTTCACATTTTTTATCAGATTACAAAATGTATCAAGAAAATATTCAGTTTTTTTCTGGGCCTCACTTTATTCAAACCACAGACTGTCTGCATATACTGAACACTGGACAATCTTTCAAGTTATACCTGGATAGAACATATAACCCGAAGCTCTCGTTTCGCCTTTTAATCTCTGTTTGGTCAGGAGGGAAATCATGGATGCATTATCTGATTTCTAGCCCCAGATTCCTTTCAATAGAATTTTCCTCAGGCGTTAGACTAGGTACGGAATTTCTTTTGTGAGCTTCTGAGCAGTACCCCTGCACGCCAGTAGGCGGCGTCGTTCAGCTTTGCAGGGCGGCAGCAACAGCGGTCACCCTGGAAATGAATTGCACAGTGCAAATATAGGCACCACCACAGCGTGCTGAAGTCAGTACTTTTCTTTCTGCCTCAGTCAACGCAGATCGGAGAGAGCTGTCCCTACCCCCCTCCACCCCCAAACACCCTTCATTTTTTGACTGCTCTTTTTTGACGTTTTGTCAAAGTATTTTGAGACTTGTCTCCTTGTGTGGCAGGGATGACTACTAGGAAGGCTGGATTCAAGTTTTGCTGCGCCTGTCACCAACATATGTCGGTGACTGACCTGCACCTCGTCTGCCTCTGGTCTCTTAAGCTTGACCACGATGCCAGGACCTGTGTCGATTAATGCACCATGCACCTCAAGGCTTTGAGGGAGTGATTCCTCAGGCTCCTTGCCGTTCAACATGCAACACCATGACAGTCTCGATCTTCATTGGAAAGAAGGTCCCGAGATCAGTCATGGTGCCATCGATCTTTGTCGAAGTCGTCCCACTTCCGTATATCCCACAAGAAGAGTAAAAAGTCGGAGGTCTTAGACTTCAACCCATCCGTCAAAGTCATCTGGCGAGACAAGAGCGTGTCGTCACTCGAGGCCTGGCTCGTCGGTTGAGTCTGGGCTGCCTCAGCGCATCTCAGAATATCTTGGAGCTAGACCGACCCCCGCCCAGGTTAGAGAATTTAGTCAGGCCATGTGCCTCATATTTGGGTGGCCTGTTCCCGCTGGAGTGCCTTCAGCACCACAGGTTTGGGAGGGGCCCCTACTGCTTCCCTGCCAGCAGGTCCAGCGCCAGTCTGGCCCCTTGGATCCATGGATGGATCCGTACCGACTCAGGTCAGGCCACTTCTATCTTTGCTGATGTTGGTCCTAATATTGATGCTGTCAGCGGCACTAGCACCCTCTGGCTGCACCATCCCCATTTTCATCCCTGACTTCGACACGAAGCCAGAGGGGCTTTGCCCGACGTCGACTCTGGTAACAACTGGAGCAATAACCTCCAGTCCGGAGCCTAAACCATATTCCTATGGACTAGGACTTGGGGAAGTTTGGGAGGGGGCACTGGACCCTGAAGAAGCCCCTATACCCCAATATAGACTGATGTGGAATTGGCGGATGCCAGTGGACTGCATACCTCCCTAGATAATGGTTTAGTCTCTCCTCCTGCGGCGGCTACGGAGGAGGGAGCCTCTTTTGCTATGGTGGTGAGTAGGAAGCCGAGGTCCTGGGCCTTAGCCTGCCCTCAGTGGCAGTCAAGACCAACATCTTAGCAGAAGTGCTCCAGCGGAAATTACCCCCTCAGAACCATTTCTTCCATTTAATGAAGCCCTTAATGACATCCTGCTCGGTGCCTGGTCCACGCCTTGTACAGAGGATCCTAGTAATAGGGTAATTGCTTGCCACCAATGCGCCACCACCGGGGACCCCAGTATCCTTACCCAACACCCTACACCAGAGAACTTGGTGGTCCAATCCTCCACTTTCCGTGTAAATCCTGATGCGTGCACTACCACCCAGCCAGATAGGGAATTCAAGAGGCTGGACACCTTAGACAAGAAAATGTTGTCTTCGGCGTGCCTTTCGGGCTGTTACTCCCTTCCCCTTTGGGATTTGGTTGTGCAAGTGCTACCTATGGTCCAGGAGGAGTCCCGAGCCATGCTCTCCTAAGCTATGGCATACAGGAGAGAAGTAGCTAAGTTCACCATCCAATGTGGATTGGACAGGATCAACTTGGCAGAGCGGTTTGTTCATCAATGGCCTTACGGCGCTACGCATGGCTGAGGACAACTGGCTTTTCATGGTATGTCCAAACGTCGCTTATGGACATGCCCTTTGATGGCACCTGTCTCGTCCGTGACAAGATGTACTCAGTGCTGGAGCGCTTCAAGGATAGCAGAGCTGCAACCAGGTCCTTGGACCTACCATGACCCTACCGCCACCCCAGTCTGCCTTTCGCTCCTTTAGTAGCCACGGAAGGCGCTTCCTGCAGCATCTTTACCCGCCCAGCCACCACACCATGCAAGCTCCTCAACCTCTGCGTGGCCAAGGATGCTGTACATCCAGACACCATGAGCTGGGCCGCCAGAGGTTGGGGCAGTACACTACCCTCCCCCAACAGCTGCAGCCTTCAAATCTCTTTAATTTGTCCTCCAACCATCATAGACAACCAGTGGGAGGCAGGATACACCATCACCTACACCACTGGATGTCGATAATATCAGATTGCTGGGTTCTCCAGATTGTCCAACGGGGCTACTGCCACCCTTTTGTGACTATACCTCCACCCATGCCACCCACTTGCAACAGACTGATGGAGGACCATCTCTCTTTAGTCTGCCAGGAAGTGGTGGCTCTCTAGGCCAAGGGAGCCATAGGGAGGGTGCTGATGCCAGAAGTAGGTCACGGTTGCTATTCCTGCCACTTTCTCGTGCCCACAAATGATGGAGACTTTGCCCTAGTCTAGACCTGCACCGTCTCAATTTCTTCCTGCAAAAGGAGGAATTCAAAATGCTGATGCTCGCTCAAGGTATGTCTGTCCACAACACAGAAGACTGGTTGGTAGCGTTGGACTTGCCATATGTATACTTCTATGAACTGAGTTCCCAACAATAGGGGACATCCCCTCAGGCACAACTCGGCCCTGTTAGGGGTTGTAATAGCTGTAATCTTCGTTATAAACATCGAAGAAGAATTGGTGTTTATACGAAGATTACAGCTATTACAACCCCTTATGGGGCCGAGTTGTGCCTGAGGGTACGTCCCCTATTGTTGGGTACGCAGTTCATATATATGTAAGTGTACATGACCGGAGTACACACAAAAGGAGCACATCAAACCATTCAAACTTCTCCTGAAACCAGGTTGTGCGCGAACAGCTTTACATTAGTATGTATGCTTCCACATTCACGTCTTGCCTACCCGCAGGCGTTACCAGCGATTCATGGTGGGCCACAAGCCATTTCAATTTACTGTGCTCCCTTTTGGCCTCACCATCTCCCCTCGGGTGTACAATGGCGGGGGTTGCAGCTCATCTGCGGATATCAGGTACACCAGTCTCCCCCTATCTCAACGACAGCTGTTGAAGGTGGGCTCGCCCCAGGCAGTCACCTTTCACCTCCAGACTATGGCAAAGCTCCAGCACTCACCGGGGTTCACGATCAACGTGACAAAGTCACACCTGACTCTCCCTCTCAGACGCTCCCTTTCATCAGAGCTGTTCTGGACATGGTGCAGCTTTGGGCATATCCTCATGAACGGCGAGTCCATGATAAAGATGTTTCAGCCTCCATCCTGTGTTTTTGTGAGACTGACACTGACGCTGCTGGGCCTCATGGCCTCTTGCATCCTGCTTGTGATGCATGCCCACGGGCATATCCAAGCTCTACAGTGGGTCCTGAAGTTTCAGTGGGCGCAGCATATGGGAAATCTCTGCAACATGGGCCAGATCTCGGAGGGAACTGCAAAGATCTGCAGTGGTGGTTAACGAACCACGATTAAATTAATGGCAGACCCCTTTTCCTTCCCCAACCAGATCTGACAGTTGGGACAGATGCATCAGTCCTGGAATGGTGCAGCCATCTGGGAGAGGTGGAGATCAGAGGTCTCTGCTGTCTGGTGGAATCCAAACTCCTCATCAACCTACTGGAGGTCCAAGTGATCCAGCTGGCATTAAAAGCCTTTCTATCCTCCATCAAGGGAAGGTAGTGCAGGTATTCACGGACAGCACTACAGTCATGTTGTACTGCAACAGATAGGGTGGGGTAGGGTCATGGACCCTTTGTTAAGAGGCCCTGAGCCTCTGGACTTGGCTGGAATATTCAGGCATATCCCTGGTGGTTCAACACCTGCTGGGCTTTCTGAATGCCAGGGCAGACGAACTCCACCGAAGATGCCTAATGGATCTCAAATGGCGTCTCCATTCGGAGTTGGTGCAAGGTCTCTTTCAGCAGTGGGGAGAGCCTTGATTAGATCTGTTTGCCACCACCGAGAATGCACAATGTCAGCAGTTTTTCATGCTGGAATTTCCAAGGTGAACCTCGTCTGGAGATTCTTTTCATCTCAAGTGGCGCTCAAGCCTCCTGTATACTTTTCCACCCATACCACTCCTGCCCAGAGTTCTCAAAACGTTGAGAAATGACCACGCCCAAATCATCCTTGTTGCTCTGTACTGGGCTCCGAGTGTTTGGTATCCCAAGCTGTTGAGCATGCCGATCAGGCTACCTCTTTGGGAAGATCTTGTGTTGCAACAGCAGTGGGTTCTACGCCCACACCTGGCAATGCTCTGCCTTCCTGCTTTGGGATTGAGCAGCGACAGTTGGCAGCTTTGGCCCAAAGTCTGCAATGTTATCTTGGCAGCCAGGCATCCACAGTATATACCTGCCTTTGAGGCAAGTTTGTAGCATGTCGTTCAAAAAAGCAGGTTTACCCCCTTTCTGCCTCCCTTTCTCAGGTCCTTATGATTGTTCTTTCTCTTGCCCAGCAGGGCTCTGTCATGGGCACCTTAAAGGGCTGTCTTTCAGCAATCTCTGCCTTTCTGCGATTGCCAGATCAGCATGAATAGGTTTTTAAAAAGTTTTCAACACGTTACCACCTTCACTTTTTATCATGCCTCTGGGAACTCATACAGTCAACAGTTGTTCACTGACTCAAAAGGAGCGCACATCCGAATCGTGGGTACTACACTCACCTTTCTAATGTGTGCTCCATTTAAGCCACTGCACAACTGTCATCTCAGGCTCTTTACAATCAAGACTGTCTTCCTAGTGGCCATAACATCCAGAGCCAGTGAACTCCCGGCTTTGTCGTTTAAGCCTCCCTACCTCAACATCTTCACAGACAAGCTAGTCCTTGCACCAGAGCTTCGTTCCTTCCAAAGGCAGTCACTCCCTTTCATGTAGGCCAATCCATCACTCTGCCTATCTTTTATGATCACTCTAAGGGAGAGAAAAGACTACCGGCTGGCCCCAAAAAGATCGTTGTCGTTCTACCTTGATTGCACGAAAGAACTTACTGATGAATGAGCAACTCTTCGTAGGGTATGCCGGAGCAAAGAAGACAAGAGGAAGGCCATGCAGAAATGAAGCATCTTCTGATGAATTATGCTCTGCATTAAAATCTGCTACGCATTGTCCAAGAAGCAACCCCCAGTAGGTTTGCGTGTTAATTCCACCAGAGCTAAGGCTGCAACCAGTGTGTAAGCATGTGGAGTCTCGGTCCTGGACATCTGCCAAGCAGCTACATGTGCTTCTCTGCACATGTTCACCAAGCACTACTATTTGGACAATCAGGTCAGTCAAGCAGGCACTTTACCCATTCGGTCCCGCAGAACCTTTTTGATGTGAAATGGTTTCGCAGACCCACCTCTAGGGAGATATTTCTTGGGTATCTAGTCTAAGATCAGGAATCTGTGCCTAGAAGATTCCCAACCAACCTACCCATCAACCCCGCTCTGCTAGCGAATTTCTAGGGATAGGGCTTTCCTATTTCAGGGCCCTAGTTTTCCACACCCGTGGTCGGTTCTTGGCTCTGCTCTCCTGGTGTGGAAAGTCACGAAAAGAAACTGACAGCAGCGTGATGAGGTGGTGCCTATATAGGCACCGCAAATGTCATTTTCGGCGTGGAAAATGCTGTGCGGTGCTTAACAATGCCACCTACCAGCGTGCAGGGGTTCTGCTCACAAAACAAATCCGGATCCAGTCTGATGATCGGGGATAATTCTAAGGTAAGGAATTTGCGGCAGATAAGGAGGTACCGAAGGTAAGTAACTTGTTCTTTTCGTACATTGACTTAGTTTATGCAACAACTGTCTAAGGTAGTGTCAGGGAAAGGTCTCCGTTTTCAGCATATCTCAGTATAACCAAGGCAACATATTGGCATCAAGTAAGACTGAAGAAAAGCCCCATGGATTCCTCCTCACACACATCATATAAATAATGTAACGCGTAGATACAATTTTCATTAATACTTTAATTTGCGTTTGCATCATGTTTACTTTTAGCCCAGCTGGTGCATTTGCTGTCACTACTTCTCAGTGCTCCTCAACATAGTGAAAAAATGTTCTCATATTGAAAATAGCATAAAAACAGGAATGTAAAGACATATTAAATATATAGTGATACAGGTACTGATATTCCCTCATCTATAGGAATAGCATTCCCAATAGACCCGATAGCAAAAAAACTCAACACGTACCTTTTCGCTTGCTAGACTCCTTGCTCACCTTAAGACAACGCGCCGGGACATTCCTGAATAGCATTTCGCGCTAAAAATCCAAATACCAAAACATATTTACCATTAATGATGCAGAGCGTTTTTTCCAGCTTCATGCATCGACTTCATGGTTGCAGCACAACACCTAAGCTAAGATGGAGTGGCAAGATATAGAAACAAGCTGTGAAATAAGTGTGCTTTAGGGCCATAATCGAATGGATCTAATATGTCAAAAGTAGTTAAGTTCTAACACAAGGAGTTTGCTACTTTTTAGCTTCGAGTGCTTTCGTTCCTTTGTTAATAATATTTTCTTAGATTTATACTTTGGAAAATGTATTTAAAATCACACTTTTGCTACAAAAGTCATATACAACAAGGATCACTGAAAAACCATACATTAAAGGGAGCATCTAAGGATTTTAAGTTATTAGTTTGTGACCTCTACACTCACTTGGCCTGAAGCATTCTTTCTTGTTTTTGCATTCTTGTTTTTGCATAAAGTCAGGTTTGACAGTCTCATCTGTCAAACTCCTACAGTTCTACCTGTGTGGAACTCTAATGTGCTTGATATGTTAGTCAATGCAAGCTCCATTCATCATATAACCCCTATGACTAAACACCCACTAATATGCAATTAATGTCTTTCAGGAATGTCATATTAGGCACAGTGTCTTATGGTGCAGGAATTGCTAATTGCCAGTGTAAATGATCTAATTTGGCTACACAGTTAAGAAGCTAAAAAGATTGCAACACATTTTGTTTCCATGTTTTATTAAAATTACCGTTTCAAAGAATTCACTCTATTAAAATACCCATACCGATGCTGCTCTGAAATTTTGGTGACTTGATCTATCCCAATATGTTTTTCACATTTATGAATATTTCATTTATTCTTTGTTCTCTCTTAATTATTAAAATCTGATAGAGTACTGATATGGAAAGGTCATTGACATGTGCAGGAAACCCATTTTTAGACTTACACACTGATACCGTTCTACAACATTGTAAAATATTTGATTTCAAAAATGTTTCCCAGTGTTTTTTAACGCACAAAGAGTACCGTACACTTATATGGAGAAAAGCATTTTTTTTTCGTTCTAAGTTCCATGTGTTTGTAGCAGGTTCTATACAAACGTGGCAAATATTATGTTTTGGATTAAACTCAAATCGTAATATTCAAGAAAATCTCACCCACATTCTGTTGCATCTAGAATAGTGCAGCCACATGAGGATGTTATTAATGCATACGTACAAATGTAGGAGCAACTGTAACATATTATCTGGCATGCTTTTAACACAGATTATATGGCAAATTAGTTGGGGCTGAATTGTCTCATATGGTAAGATTCACTCAGCTGCAATGGTCCTATTCAGTCAGCCCCTATTACCTTTCTTTTGAACCACCAGTCATTTAAATATTTTTTAAACCATTCATAATATAGTTTAGCTATTAAGATAGGTCAGAGAATAAACTGACTTAATACAAAAGGCTGTTCCACCAGAAAAATGTAGATGGATCACACTTTTTTAACCTCTGACCTAGCCTTTCATGGTCATCAACAAAATCAGCATCAATAAGTTGTATTGTTTATAGCTGGATAAAAGTATCTCACCAGTACAAGACTGATAACTAACTGTATATGGAAGAGAACATCTGTTAATAGCTTAGTCTCTTAAAATGCTTAGTTCTTTTTTTTTTTTCCCTTCCTTTACATTTTCATTAACATTTCAGCTAAAAGCAGCTCTATCTTAGCCCAAACTAGTGGTAGAATATTATCCACACATCAGTCTGTTAAGGTTTTAGATTTCCTAGCATATTGATGATTTCTTTGCGTAACCTCATTTAAAAAAAAAAATGACTGTACTTTTCCATTGCCAAAAAATTATATAGGAGATATTTTTTCCATCACATGTCTTTAGGAAATCCTCATAAATTTGGGATTTTTAAGCACAGTATTAGTTTTCTTTTCCAGTGCATCAAAATAATGTGTCACTATTCTACCTTTTCTGTTTTATTCAGACCATGGAATGAGACCTTACATTTGTAACTATTATTCTGTCGTAATGCTTTACACTAAGTTTGCCCCAATGCAAAAGCATTTCAATTGTTGTTTTCTTTTTCTAAATAATTTGTCCCACAGGTAGAAATGGTGTATTCTCTGTTGTCTATGCTTGGGACGCATGATAAAGATGACATGTCACGCACTTTGTTAGCTATGTCTAGCTCCCAAGACAGCTGTATAGCCATGCGACAGTCTGGCTGCCTCCCGCTCCTCATCCAACTTTTACATGGCAACGATAAAGACTCTGTGCTGCTGGGAAACTCCAGAGGCAGCAAGGAGGCACGAGCAAGAGCCAGTGCAGCGCTGCATAATATCATTCATTCACAGCCAGATGACAAGAGGGGAAGGAGGGAAATCCGAGTGCTCCATCTTCTGGAACAGATTCGAGCTTACTGTGAGACTTGCTGGGAATGGCAGGAGGCTCACGATCAAGGCATGGACCAGGACAAAAATCCAAGTATGAATAGCATTGTTAAACATTAGTCTGAAAATGAAAAAGTCATATATTAAAAATAAAATTATAGCGCTCAGTTGGGCACCTACGTCTATGGGCATTTGCTCTGCTTATTTATTTCGGCTACATAAAATATTGCATCTGATTTCATTTAGATAGGATGTCAAACTACAGATGCTTCTGGGCAATTGTTTGAATATGTGCTGAAAATGTTAGGATAAGAATCAGAGTTAAGGAAGTGAATTATAGATATTAATTAATAACCCTGAGTAGAGACATGTTGATGTAGGATGCAAGTCAGTTTGCCCCTGAAATATTAGTAAAGTCTAACGCATTAAACAATTAAAGCTCAATGTCTTCTATTTTGAATATGTTCAATAACTTGGAAGAGAAAATATTACTAATTTGAAACACTTTAAATTAATGTAACGAGAATGTAATGGTGAGCTTTCTTGCTCTAGTGCCTGCTCCAGCGGAACACCAGATCTGCCCTGCTGTGTGTGTGCTCATGAAGCTTTCATTTGATGAGGAACATAGGCATGCAATGAATGAGCTTGGTAAGAAATTGAAAGTTGTTTTATTTAACATTCTTGACGGTTATTTGAATTCATGATATCTGTATTTGTGCTTGGCGAAAGATTAGTCCTGATAGTGGTTATTACCACTGTGCATTTTGCTTAGCCTTGACCTGCATTGCGGGGGGATAGATCTAGAAGAGTCAGAAGAAATTCTTACCAATTCTGTTTGCCATTGATTTTAGATTGACCTAAGAGGAGGTTTTTATAAAGCTTCAGTTTGGGATTGAAAACCCTCTGTCATAATAGGAACACATCAGTAGCAAAGTGCAACTTGACAAATAAATATGCTTGCATCCTTGGTTGGCAAACAATATTGTTTTCCAATAATAGATCAACACATTCACATGCTTAGTAGAATCATTCTCTGGCATCATCAAAGGTTCAAAGAAACATCCTGTGGACTCTCAATATCATTTAAACTAAATTCCAAACTGCATTTTTTAAACCACGTTCATTACAACAAAAGGTAATTTTTCCTAACCCGTGTGGAAATCCATTGACACTAGCCTTCTCCATCATACCCATTTTAAGGTGCATATATTCTTGCAGAGGTTGAGATTGTGATCGGTTACACTTTTGCCTGCAATATAGTTACCTTTATTAACAATCGTTTACTTTGTGTTTAAGTATTCATCTCTTATGGATCTTGAATTTCTTTCCAGTCAGGTGTATAGATCTTTAACTTATTGTGTGTTTCCTTTAAAACAGTTAAGGTAACCATTGACATAATTACAATTGTGTGCATTACGTAGAAACCAACTATAATTCTTCATCATTGAATAGTCTTTGATTTCTATGAATAATTTTGATCTCCTGAAGAAAACCTGCTTGTCAGGCAACATTGCATTTTCCATGAAAAGGAAATTCTGTTTGTATTAGAACATAATCAAACCCATTTGGCTGAAAGGTCACTTTAAATTCCTACCCTCTCACTAAACAAGACAAAATAGTGCATACAGCTATCTCTTTCTATATTATAATTGCTGAGATGCTGATCTGTTTCAGAATCCTAGCAATGTCTTCGAGGCAGTTAAATTTTTCACTCTCTGGAGCAAAGATAGTTAAACCCTGTCATTTTTAAACTTCTGTTTTTTTGTGTTTCGACATTTGAAACGTGATATTTATCTTAGTGCTTTACTATATACCTCCTTCTTTTCTGGAGTTAAGATATTTTATTCATTTTTGACCCTCTACAGCTGCCTTTTTATCAAATAATCTAGCTGCTTTTGATAAGTGTCCCATTTGTGGTGGAAAGCCATAGATGAAATTTGGCAAACACCAGGAGATGATGGACGGAGCACTGAAACTTTTCAGACACTCACCCCCAGTCATAGATCTGGGTTGACTCCAACGTTCTTTAGCTCACTTCGCCACCTCAGGCAGCACACAGCCATATGCAAATCAGTCTTGACCCTGTGCCCATGGGAACAGTCCAGCCCGAACTGCCAAGCCAGGTCTTCCATGAACCGGAAACAAGCATCCTGGGACCAGTTTCGGTGTAACACCCCTCACAGCCAGGCTAGCTTGAATCCAGTGGCAAAGTGAGCAAGAAACCCAAGTCTGGGCATACCCTGCCAATTTAGGGTGAACACAAAGCAAACACAAGGATATGATGGACTGAGCGCTGAAGCTTTTCAGATACTCACCCCCAGTCACAGATCTGGGTTGTATCCATCATCGTTCTTTAGCTCACTTCGCCGCCTAGTTAACACTACTGTGACTTCTATTTATCCCTGATCACAGCATAGAGGTTGGATGGGCATCATGGACTTAAAAGGCACATTTTTTCTTATACCAGCCATCATGAAGGAAACTGTGATTTAAGATCTGAAACTTAGACTGCCAGTGAAAAGTTCTGCCTCTTGGCATGAAGTCAAATTTCATGCATTTCCAGAGTCTGACAGTGGTGGCAGCTTTTCGGAAAGGTCAGTACTTGTCTGTCCATATCTTATAGTTGATCAAAAGTTACACTTGTGGGAAGATGGTGCAAAAAAAAAAAAAAAAAGTATTCCAAGCCCTACACAGTCTGACCTTCCAATTATAATACACAATATCACTGACTTCTCCAATCCCAGTGATCCAGTAATTGAGGGCAGTTCTAGGCACTAGAGCTACAAAAGAGTGTGCCTGTAAGGACATGCTGTCTTCCATCTACCAAAAATGCTTTCCATTTCAGATGAGCGCTCATCATACGACCAAATGGTTTCTTCTTTTTGCCATTCCATGACATGCATATTCATTCTCTTAGATTCTGTTATTCACATAAACTCCAAGTGTATGGAGAATCTGCGATGCCAGGTAGCAGGAGACTGTTTGGTCAGGCAAGCGCTGTAGTCATTCCATTTCTGGTGCCAGAATAAGGTGTACAAGTAAATCCTCTTCCTCTTATCTCTTCTTATCTTTGCCCCCAATTCGATTGTGATGGATGCCTCACTGCAGGTCTCTTGGCTCGTGTGGACTAATTTACAGTGCAAAGACCATTTTGGGGGGGAAGGCAGCCTTATCAGTAGAAAATTCCATGGAAGGGAAAATGTGGCTTCTACACTAGTTGTCACCATGCTGACTCTACTAAAGGAAGTGATCTTGGTGGATTTATACATGCTTCTCCTGATAGACAAGCTCAATTGTACGCTTTGCAAATACCTGTTTAGTTTTGTACCCGCAGGTTACTCTGCATTTATCCCTATTGTTCAAGAGATGTAATTTGTTTGTCAAATTGAGTTTCAATAATAAAAGTTAAAGGCTCTTGATTTTGTTTCTGTTTCCACAGGTGGATTACAGGCCATCGCAGAACTATTGCATGTTGACTGTGAAATGTATGGTCTTACTGATGACCACTACAGTGTTACGTTACGACGATATGCTGGAATGGCTCTAACAAATTTGACATTTGGAGACGTGGCCAATAAGGTATATAGTTTTATATCTTGTGGCATGTTTTATGAACAGTGTGGTATTGAGATTTGTAATGTTACCTGTTGACCTCATCAAATCCAGCATGGTCCGTGTACTTGAGGAGCACAGTTAACTCCATAAGGAGCTATCAAACCCCTGTTTAGAAGCACACACCATTTTCACTGGTTTAATCCATAGTGGGGCTGTGCAAAAAAACCATAGGAAAGAAATGCTAGCTGAGGTAGACAAATGCCTCATACCTGTTTTATCCAATCCCCTTAATGCACTAGGATAGACCTTTATCTCTGAGTAAAAGAAAACCGAGATTATTTCATGATGAAAGTGCACTCAGCCTTTAAATTGTTCTACTCTAAAATGAGGCTATGCGAGAAATCTAGAAGTAATAGACCAATAAGACAGGTTAGAAAATGCCTTTGTTCACCTTATTAAATCCACTGGGTAGAGTCCCTTAGTATTGACATGTCTTTAATGTCGCCACCGAGCCTTCTATGAGAGAACTATTTCTACAGATTGTAGAAAATTAAATGGTTTGGAAATGCGGTGAGAACTGTCTCTAAGTGATCGTATTTCCGAACCAGATTAGTTCTACAGAGCTTCCCTCGTGTAGATATGTAAGATGTTCACTTTAATATTCAGAAGGTATATGTGGCGGAAATATATTGCTATTTGAGTCTTGTGATGATGTGCCAGTAACCTTTGCAGATTGAATGAGTTATTCATTGCCACGTTTTAACACTGGTGGCCAGATATACAACCCTGTTGAACAAGCTTGGATGAACAATTAGTGATGACATGCCCATGCAGTCACTCCCCCCTCTCCCCAGAACTGTGGGAATTGATCAGCTTAACAGTATGAATGTGGAGCAATTGAGTCCTTGACCAGCTGTAAAGGCATTTAATGATTTTATTTGTTTTTAAGACTGCACTTTGGCAACTGCTAATTGCTTGGAGAAGGGAGGAAAATGGTGTTTGATGTTGTGTCCTTAGTGGAAAGACACCAGGAGCCAGGATGTATTCTCAGGAATTATTTATTCAGTCTTCAGTTAAGGTTACAACATCTCTGTACTCCAGCCAGCCTAGTGTGGTACCAGCCCCACCAGGAGCAGCCTCCCTAGCTGCTCAGCCCATCTCCAACTGCCACATTCATCCCACTCAGTCACCCAGGCATTCCACGCATCACAGGCACACCAACATTCTAATACCAAGACACACTCTGGCTGAGCAGCGGGTGGCAGCAGGGCTAGAATACATGTTATCTAATTATGTAGGATATAACATTACCTCTTTTTCTTTAAACAAAAGAAAACAATTACATTGCAATACAAACACATTACTAATCACAAAGATGCAATAAATGAAAATCGCATCAAAGAGGATGGAATCATTAAAACCGGTGAAAATCAACAATAGAAGAAATTGCGAATCTCGAGAATGCAGCGATGAAAAATCATTACTAGAACATATTTCTAAACTCTAGAATGCAGCGATGACAAAACATCAGAAGAGAAAAACACGCTGTAAAGGAAAGATGGTTAAGATAAATACAACTTAATTGCAAAACCCCCCATCCCCCTTCAAAAGAGAATTTTTAAAACACTTCAGAACATTGCATTAAGTTCCAAATACTCTGTGCTAAAGGTAAAATTACCTAGAACTTAGTCCCAAAAATAGGAAAAACCAACCAAATGGGGCGTCACCCATATTTACAACCATAAAGGTACTGTGCACAACTAAGACAGGGATCCCACAACCAACCCCGCATAGGAGTTCACCCAGATACACACTTATGAGAACAAACTCATGAAGTAACTTCCTCGTGAAGATTACATACCCCAAAGTAGGAGCAGCACACTAATAAACTCTTGAAGCAACCCCGTTGTGGAAGTTACATACCCCAGAGTTGGAGTAAGACACTTTCCCATTGAAAACATACAAAAAGGGAACTGACTGAGGATTAAGACCATCCCTCATGTAAAGGAACAGTGAAAACCACAGTCTAAAAACTTTAACCCGTGGCATCACAACATTAATAGGCTGTAAGAAAACATAATAAACTCTAAATAGAATTTACACTACTGTCTCTAAACTCAAAACAATAAACGCTCTGAAACACACCGGTGAGCGATGTCTCACCCGAGTTGTGATCACTATCACTTTCCCTGTAAAAGAGAAAACAAAACAACGCAAACTATTTTCACAACTATTTTCTCATTTCCTTCGACATATATGAAACAAAGGTACATCAAAACCTGTGCTGCAACATGTAGAATGATAATTACTTGAAGAACTGTGCAGATAAATAATACAGCCAAACCTCACAGCACAGATGGACTCCGACATACTTGAAGCGGAGAAACTCAAACAGAAACACCTAAACTGTTCAAAATTAAAGATATGCTGAATGTACATTACACCTGACATCGAAGAAACAGAGGTTTTCTTAAGGAGATTCCAATTAAAAAAACGATCAGAAGCAAAGGAGATCGAGCACTCCACGTATTAGCATAACTCATGTCGACTTTAAAAAACTTTATTAACATAAGGCACTAACACCGTGGTTGGTAAAACGATGGAGTAACACATTCCAATGGAATAAGAAAAACGGCATTGCTTCAGAAAGATACCACTTGAAGGTGACACCACAAGATGGCAGCACGTTGTCGACGTCGTACAGAGTGGCTCACGGTGCGTCCATGCACCAAACGTCCAGAAGAACCGGATGACGAAGTAGAGACTGTAAACTATGCCGTAGGACTGCTCGTGACCAGAAGCTCGCGCAGGTAAGCGCGTGAATGTAGAGTAGAATTTGAAACCTGGAGAATAACCATCAGCAGTCAGCCGGGGCTGCCAAAAACCATTTTCAAAGTGCCTCGAAAATACACCATGTCACTGGTGAACAGCAAATACCACAAAACGATTGCCACGCTGATTGTCACATGTGAGGCAGAAACACACGCTGCGCATGCAAAACACATGCAAGTCGCCCGCAAAACTCAGCAGCGGCACCTTGTCCCCCTCGAAGTAGTCTGACTCCACAGCGTCATGCAGACTGGCAAATGTGTTTTTAAAAAAAAAAAACTATTGCAGCTATCATTATCTCCAGGCAAGATGTAATTTCCACATCAGCACAGTCACTTCAAGCAGGCTATGAAGACTGCAAAACTTTAGAAACAGATCGCTAATAACACTGTCATTGTAGTTTTGAGGGCTCTTTGGATCGCTGCAACTGCCATTAAACACAACAAATGCTAACTTTCTCTGTGCAGCCATTCCACGCAGTAAAATGTTGCTACTACAAAAACACACTGTGTTGTCACTACAAGCTGTTAGGTGACAAATTCTTGTTCTTTGTAACTACACATCCCAAATTAGTATCTTGACTGTAAATACACCATAAGCTCAGTAGAACGCTGTGAGTGTAACTCCACCATCTGGTCTTTTTTTTGACAGGACATGCCAAAGAATTGTGCCTTGAACTCTTTACAGTCACTTTACTTTAAAAGGCACACTTCACACAATAGTGTGATGTGGCTGGTACACCAACACCTGGTTGTAGCGACGCTACCCATCCAACTCAGTCATTCTTGTACTTTACCAAGTGGCTGGAACTCCAGGTGAGGTTGTAGTTTAACTACTCCACCAACTCACTGTAGACCTCGGTGGCTGGAACACCCAAAATCGGTTGTAGCTGTGCTACTCCTCCAACTCAGTCGCTGTAGTATTCCCAGGCTGTAGTGTCAGTTGGTGATGACTCTGCTTGTTGGGGCTGCCCATTGGAAGGACACTGGTGGGGCTGGCACTGGCTTGCCTGGAAATACCTTCTTTTTAGCTCTCGGCTAGCCGCGCGAAGCGCGTCTCCGCCGAGCCCCTATTGTCGGCATGTGTGCTTCCCAGGAGACAGTCCTGGCCGCGCGCATCGCCTTGGAGGCGATTTGAAAGTGGCACGCGCACGCGAACGAGCGCTGCGGCCAGGCGCTGTCTCCTGTGAAGCACACACACATCAAGTGTGTGCCGTTAGCGCGCGCGGGAATTCTCCCATAAAGCGCCCCGTCACCACACACCCCGCCCCCCGCCGCCACACACATACACACGGGCGCACTGATTACAGTCCGTTACCCCGAAGTAGTCCCCACTGTCTGCTCTCCCCTCCAGCACCCATCGCTCTTCAACCACGAATCAGTACCCCACAATGTGACCCCTCTTCCCAGTCTATGCGAGCCTCCATGAGCAGCTCACACTGTCCGATGCCACACTAGGGCCGCTCACTGACATTACTTTAGCGCCTCACACTGTCCGCACCCCCTAACCACACGCTCCCCCGGCCACAGCAGACTCGCTTGCGCCGCTCGCTTCTTACGTTCCTGTGAGAGCCGGCCCCCCGGCACAGTCCTCGGTGTCGAGCTCCACGTCCGGCTTGCGGGAGCACGGGCTGGAATCTGCCTCCCACAGACAGGAAGAACAGCGGGGCATCTGTAGGGTCCAGGGCTTATCCAAGTCCACGCTCCGCACTTTACGCAGTTGCTTGCCCCTCCAGTCAGCTCTGGGCGGCTCTCTGCCACCACCGCCAGGATCCCGGAGGCCAGCATGACCTCCAGGCTCGGCACCACTCGCATTCGCGGAGCCTGACCCGCCGGACGCTTGCAACCCAGAGGACGCACTCATGTTCCTGGCCGCGGCCGCCATTTTGTCGGCCATGGTTTACATTCGCTCTACTGGCCCCCAGCATGGAGCACGGGAGGGGGCGTGGTCAAGGGAGGCGGCCCCACCATGATGTTACCACACGAGCCGTGGAACCACGCCGAAGGAGGCTGGTACAATTTGTTTATTTATTTATTTAATTTGTCATATTTATTCTTACTTTTCCTTATACAGTCTGTTCATGCTATTTTTGTTTGTTCTATTTCCTGCAACAGTTCTCTCATGTAACGTAACGGGTTCTATTGTACAGCGCTCCGACACCTTTGGGTAAAGTGCGCGCTTTATAAAAATGCATTAAATAAAATAAAATAAACCGAACCAAATGCACCATCCGGCCCCTTTAGGGATGCGAGTGCACTGGGCACTTTTTGGTGTTGATCTAAACACAATATATTGTGTAAATACATGTAAAGCCCGCTTTAAACCCCCGAGCCAACCATTCACACAGAATCATCCGGCCCGCCAGAGACATATAAAGGGCAATGACTCATTCTGTGAGCGAGTCTCCCCACTCCCCGCGTGACTTTACAACTCGCACACTTGCAACCTTTAATTCTGCCTGTATGTCTATGCAACGCATGCAATCCTAAGTCCCTATCTTTGCCACAGTCTCTTAAGTAAAGCGCTCTGACTCCTTCGGGTAAAGTTCGCGCTATATAAAATTGCATTAAGTAACGAAAATGAACGGGAAATGCCAAAGAAGGAGCCCAGAGCTCCCCAACACCTCTTACACAATTTGTAATTCTGTTTGTATCTTTACGTAATGCGTGCAATCCTAAATCCTTATGTTTTGCAACAGGTTCCCATGCCAAGCGCTCTGACGCCTTCTAGCAAAGTCCGCGCTATATAAAATTGCATTAAGTAAACGAAAATGAACCTTTTCCACATTGTTGTTTTTGTCCCTTGGCCATTGTAAAAACTTTTATTTCTTTGCTAGTCAGCTGTTGAACAGTGGCCCCACCCCCCAATTATCTCTAAACATACCAATTGCAAATTCAAAAAATAAATTTAATGCAAAGCATTGTCATTTACAATGCCAGTAACTCAAATTTTAATGCTGCGAGACCTATTGCATTGTAAATGCTTGTTTCTTGTAGTTGCTTGTAGGATCTCTTGGTTACTCTTTAGTTTCTTTGATGTACCAAGAGTCTCTGGGGTTCAAGACTGTCCTCGTCTCCAAAATAATGTTGTGTCCTTAGTCGAAAGACACCAGGAGCCAGGATGTATTCTCAGGAATTATTTATTCAGCCTTCAGTTAAGGTTACAACATCTCTGTACTCCAGCCAGCCTAGTGTGGTACCAGCCCCACCAGGAGCAGCCTCCCTAGCTGCTCAGCCCATCTCCAACTGCCACATTCATCCCACTCAGTCACCCAGGCATTCCACGCATCACAGGCACACCAACATTCTAATACCAAGACACACTCTGGCTGAGCAGCTAGTGGCAGCAGGGCTAGAATACATGTTATATAATTATGTAGGATATAACATTAGTCTTTACAGAAAATGTGATTTTAGGATCAGCACATGCTTGAAGAGCACTGGTGAATGATTGCTGCTTCCTGTAGAATAATCTATCAAACGTTCTAAAGGCCTAAGTGAATGGTAGATTTTCTGGAGAGGGGAATTTGCTTCCAGAGGAAGGAGCTTATACACATAACATTCTGGTACAGTGGAAGCTCCTCCTTCTGACAAGGCGAGTAAGAGAATGGATGCAGTAGGGAAAAGGTTAGCATCTAACAATGCAAATCATTGGCGCATCACCAATTCAGTGGGCCTTTTGTCAAGATACAATTGGGCAACATTGGCTGAAATGGAAGATCTTTTGCAAGATCTCCCAAATCCATAAAAGACCAGAGGAAGACTTAATTGCGGAGGGAAAATAAATTTCAAATGCAACCATGAGAGGTGCACTAGATTGTGCAGACACAACAGCCAGAAGAATCAACTTTTCAATTATGCTATGTTGACGTGCATGGCTCCACATATCCGGTGTACCATTTGATAGTGAACCTGTATTTGGTCCTTAAGAAAATACTCAACTAGACCAAATCAAAATGACACAAACAACAAAGTCAATGAGAGCATTACAGTCCATTAGCCACAAATACCCGCCTTGTCACTGCTATCAAGGGAGAGGGGCCTTCAAAAATAACACCCAAAAGACCCCGAGCTACCAATGACTCAAATGTAACACCAAACATGTTATACGAAGTTCCACCAACAGTCAGGAAGAATCTACTACCTAGGTGATTACAAATCAAGAGGCAGAGGTCGAGGTATGCCGGCAAAGCCTGCCTCAAACACCAAGCAGTGAATTACTAACCATTTCCCTCGTTCATATATCACTTGTCGGGGGAAAGACTACAGCAATTCCATCGGCTGTGTCCTGAATTAACATCAGACCAAAGGGTATTAGACATTGTCAGATAAGGGTATTGCCTAGAACTCAAAAAACAGCCAACCAATAGCCAACCAAGAAAACACAACCTCAAACCACAGCATTTACATCTGCCAAAGGAAGAAATAAAAGCGCTATTACAGAAAGGGATTAGAGAACCTGTTCCACTCAAACATCAAGGAAAATGAGTATACTTCCTATACTTTCTAATCCCCAAAAGGGATGGCATGCTACGTCCTATCCTAGATTTACATCCACTACATCCTATTCAAACACTATCACATGGTGACACTACAGTATGTAATAATACAACTACTGGAGGCGACTTCATGACAAGACTAAATCTGAAGGACGCATACTTTCATATACCAATCCATTTGGCGCATCGTTAATACCTGTGGTTTGTGGTAAGTGAACACCACTATCAATACAGGGTACTACCATTCAGTGTAACAGTTCCATATGTGTTCACAAAATGTCTAGCAGTAGTAGCTGCAAACCTAAGGAGGCAGAACATACATGTTTTCCTTCATCTAGACAATTGGCTCATCAAGAGTTTCAGCAACCAAAAATATCTACAGGACCCCCAAATCACTATCAATCTTTTAACAGACTGCGATTCACAGTGAATGCAACAAAAGCCCACCTACAGCCGCTCCATACCTAGGAAAATACTCAGTTCAATAACAGCAAAAACTTACCCCAATCCACTAAGGGTTCTCACTCTCCAGAACTAACTGGATCTTATTCAGCTACATCGTCGCCCAACAGTGACCATGATGATGCACCTTCTAGGTATGATAGCTTCTTGCATAGCAATAATACCACATGCCAGACTACATATGAGACCTCTTCAAGAGTGATTAGCATCACTATGGTCATAAGCAGATGGCAACATGGAGGATCTAGTGGTGGTTTCTCCCAAGGTCCATACTATAACGGGAAGTCTCAATAGCAACTGACAGTGCGCTGAGCTGCATCTATGTAGACCCTGTAAATCATATCTGGAGTAGAACGATGTCCGTGCGAAGCTGCAAGGCACCAACCTTTCAGCTCGCAAAGGTACTCCCGAAAACTTTCCAGATCCTGCCTGATAGCCTGAGAAATATTCAAAAGGTGAGGAATCTGTGGCTAGATTGAATCTCTACCAGAAAGAGCCTTACCGAAGATAAGTAACTTGTTCTTTTTAGCCAGTCACAAATCTGCAATCATTTATACAGTATTTTACGATACAATAACGCTACACTTCATAGTTGGGACCTGAATTGGCACACTCCTTTTCAGGTAAATGTGACAAGGTTGCTGATCACTTGCACTTAAATACTCAATTGGTTACATCTTTTCTTTGCCTATAAAATGCTTCACTGAGAAAGTTGGAGTAAAAATTAAGATTGCATCAGTAATTGTTTGTGGGTAGATCTAGGGAGGTAGTACTTGAACATCATTTCTTTTAAGATTCAGTTAAAATGTAACACTTTGTTAGACTATCTATGTTCCTAGTACACTGGTTTTAACAGGTGCACCTCAGTCTTCAGTCTGCAAAGTCCTTAAGTGCTATGTAGAGTTCTGGTGTTTATAGTGGCATGTCTATTGATGTAATAAAATGAAATCTTGCATGTAAATAGTTAAAAAGCGATTACATTTTAGTTTCCATATTGGTACAGCATGCAAATAAAAATGTCTGAAACCTGTCACCCCATGATTTTTAAAAACCATTCCTATGTTTTCCTCCCAGGCCACTTTGTGTTCCATGAAAGGCTGCATGAGAGCCCTCGTAGCACAGCTGAAGTCTGAAAGTGAAGATCTGCAGCAGGTAATGCGGTCTCTGTGAATAGCGTTAAGTATTGTTCACACTAAAATAAGTGTATTCATAGCTAGTTTTGGGCTCGGACGGTTACAAGTTGTTTTTCTTCACAGAATTCCGAGTCACGAGGTATAGTGACTTCTCCTCCATTGTGTATTGCGTATGTTGCTCAGCTCCTTTGTTAGATTGTTTTTTACTGCCATCGGGCTCGGACGTCAATATCGCAACTCCAGGACAGAAGCTAATTTTTTCTCTCCAATCTAAAGGATTCCTAACCAAACCATATCGGCTGGTCATTGACCAGCGCCCGTCCAGGCCCAACCTTCCAAAACTTCTTTGCCTCCATTCTAAAGGACACCATCCACGAGTGACGGAAAACATGCTGTTCAGCTTTTGCCCCAATTGCCATGCAAAGTACTTCAGGCAAGATCATCACAAAGTGTGCAATCTGTTTGTCACCGGAACACGATGAGACTTCATTGAGGCATGCTTGGCGTTCTGGTTGAAGAAAACACTTTGGCAGTGAAGGCAGCGCAGTGGGGCCCCCACCACTATGCAGTGACCCACAGAAGAAGCAACAGATCTCTTCGGGGAACAGGAAACAGAGCACACAGAGGCGCAAAAGGCACCACTAACTGTGCAGATACTGGTGGCCAGCAGAGAGGACAGCTTTGACTTAGACGCCAGTTCCACACAGGGGCACATGCGTACCTTGGTGAAAGCCCAAACCCCTGCCATACCACCTAAACTGGTTTTCGGAGCTCCACTGCATTCGGGCCATGGAGGTCTCCACCAACACGCTCACCAACACAAGTCCAGTCTGCCTGAAAGCCTTTGACTAGAGTCGACAAATATAAAGCTTTTAAGTTTGTTTTGGTGACAGCTCCAAAAAAGCACCACATCAGCACACTCAAAGTCAGGTAAAGAGTTGAAGCTGAAGCAGCACAAAATAGATCCGAATAAAGCGTTACATCCTGAAAAAGCCTTGGATCCGAGATAAGCCTTTGAACTGAAAAATGGGTCATCCTCAAAGTTCTCAGCATCGAAACAAGCACCTAAGCTGTTGGCATCGAAAGCACATACCTAAAGATATGCCATAAAATACCAAAGATGACACTGAGACACAACAAGAAGCCATTCTTCAGTGCTCACAAGACAAACTAGGCTCTTTTTGTGTTTTTTCCCCTACACCCGGACACTGGAAAACTAGGCGCTAAACCACTACCACCTGTTTCCCAAATGCTTCCTTCCTCTCCCACTGATTCCATAGGTTGGTTCAGATGTTAACACAAATGTCACTAATTCTAATAGCCCCAACCTGGGCACAACCGGCATGGTTCATAGCCCTACTGCAACTATCTTTAGCGCCACTTGAGAAACTACCTCTTTGGCCACATCTACTAACTCACAATCAAGGGAGAATTATGCATCCAAATCCCAAGCAGCTAAATCTACTGATTTGGCTCCTGAAGTCCTAGAGTCTGTGAAATTGCCACAAGAAAGTATGGACATCCTTAAACAAGCTCACAGGCCAACAACTAGAGCACGTTACACTGCAAAATTGCAAATATTTGTAGATTACTGTACAAATAAGCAGATTTAGCTTTAGCATCTACAGAACAAGTCGCTATAGGAAACCTCTTCCATCTACATCCAACATGGCTTGCTTACACGTCTATCAGATTACACTTAGCAGCCATAGCTGCCTACGTGCAAAATAGGCAGTATATGTCCCTCCTTAAAATACCAGTAATCAAAGCATTTATGGAAGGACTCAAAAGAATTATCCCACCTTCCACTCCACTAGCCCCAGCCAGGAACCTAAACATTGTCCTTATCAGGCTAACGAGGCCCCATTTCAAATCACTTCATTCTTGTCAAATTCAGTTTCTAACGTTGAAAGTCACCTTTGAAGTGGCTATCACTTCTCTTAGAAGGATACGTGAATTACAGGCACTTACTCTGCAATAACCTTTCTTTAAAATGTTCTCAAACAAATAAGATCTAAGGATTAATCCGAAGTTTCTACCTAAGGTGGTCTCAGCTTTTCATACAAGTCAGACCATAGAGCTACCATTGTTCTTTCCTAACCCAGACACAGTAGCAGAGCAAGCCCTACACAAATTAAATGTTAAAAAGGCTATCATGTTCTACATTGATAGAACACAACAACTTTTTGTTGCTTTTAACAAACCTCATCAGGGGGCACCTATATCCAAAGTGGGAATTTCTTGATGGATAGTTAGATGCATTCAAACATGTTATCAAAAAGCCAAAAGAGTACTTACAGTACCACCACAGGCTCATTCCACACATAAGCAAGGAGACTTTATGGCTGTTCTATGAAATATCCCTATAGAGGATATCTGAAAGGCAACAACATGGAATAACCTGCATACATTTACCAAACACTACTGTGTTAATTTATTCACACACCAACAGGCAAGAGTGATCCTAGCTGTACTTAAGACATTTCAAACATGTACTTCAACCAGTCACTAGCCACCGCAAAGGAAAGCGCTGCTTTACATTTGATGCTAAATGTATGTATCTACGGCTAACATATGCTACGAATAGAATATTACTTACCCTGTAAGTATCTATTTATAGCTCGTAGTGCCATAGATTCATATGCACCCACTCTCCTCCCCAAACGCTTTTGGTTGCAATACTTCATAATATTTAGAAAACTATTTTACACATTCACAATTATATTAATGTGTCTTTGTTCTGTCACTTGATTGTTCCTTTTTCTAACGCTCATCCGAAGAGCCAATACCAATCTAGCAAAGGAGCTGAGCAACATGCGCAGTAAACATCGAAGACTTAGAAGAAAAACAACTTGTAATCATCCGAGCCCAACACTAGATGGCAGGGTAATGCTAAGCAAATGAATCTACGGCACTACACGCTACAAACAGATGCTTACAGGGAAAGTAGCATATTCCTTATCATTATTCATGAGTAAGGCTCTCAGTTTTCCGGTTTTACTGATTTTTACAAATAAATACAGACGGAAAACAATGCATTTCCTGTCTGTATTTATTTTTAAAAGGAGAAAAATACAGAACATTGTGCTTTTTGTGAGTGACTTTCAACACTGTCCTCAATGAATTCCAAGCCAACATCAGAGCAGAGAGACAGCATGGGGAGTTAAAAAAACATGTTGAGATTTCTTTAAATGTAGGCATACAGTAACATACATTTGTATATACAGCTAATATTTACATGTGGGTGTGGTGTTCTGCCATATTGGCTGCTTAATTTGCTGAAACGCAACAGGCATTAAAGTATGAGTGCATATTTTCAGTTAAATATGGAAATACACCATGTTACGACTCCATTTATTCGTAAAACACAAAATAAAGATGGATAAATACCCTTAAGATGGTCAAAAAATAAATAGGGCTAAATACTGAAAGAAATGTTGAAAAAATAAATACCATAAAACCGGGAGCCCTATTCTTGAGGTACTGTAATTTGTATATTTTTGTGTGCGTGCAATGTTGTTAGACACCGATTGTAGATAGCAGCGAGGTCTTTAGATAAAATGTATGTCTATAATTTCTTTCCTCTTAGCCACAGACACTGCGCAATGGATTCAGTGGGTCATATCCCAGTGCCCCACATCACAATTCAATCAATACACATGGAGGAAAAGGGGTAATATACACAAGGATACTGTCCACCTGCAGTGTACATCAATCTGAAGACTGCATGTCACAATCTACTAACTCTTGCACACGTTTTATGATCTGAGGCTTTTATATATCCTCAGTCTAAAAAAAAGATACATTTGTATCGTAATTAGAAAAACACTGTTTATCACAATAATTGCTTTTGTCAAATCAAATACAAACGCAAAGAGAAGAAAGACAACGAAAAAGGAAAAGACTCTAACAATCCTTTCATAGGACTCTTCTACAGTTGAATCTAGGTGTCTCTTGTTGAAAACCTATTGCCTCTAATACCTTAAAACAATTATTTATAATGGTCTTTATAAAGCCCCTTGCTTTTGATTGGGTGCCTTTTTTGATATATTTTTATTTTATACATTTACTTAGCCCCCCCCCTTCCAAGGCACATTGGAAACTGTACATACAATTCAGAGTGAATATAATACACTTTAACCTGAAAGAGAAGTGGGGGGAAAATAAGACGAAGGAGTAAACAAACAACCAAAAAAAGTACAAACAGATATGACAAGCAAATGATACACAATTAATTACTGTAGAAAAACAGACTAAACTATAACAAACCCTGTTTGACTTTAAATATAGCCATTTAAACCCTTAAACTATATTTAATTTACTCGGCACTATTCAACACACCGGGCCCCCCCAACATCCAATCTCGAATGGGCGCCCAAATTTTAGCACCCAATCTTCTCTTCCTACTCCCTTTGTTTCTATAAATTGATGCCACAAAGCTATATATAGCCAGCAATCTTGCTCTCCAGTTCAAGAAAGTTGGAGGCTCAGAACTTATCCACTCACTAGTAATACATGCTCTAACAACTGCCATCATCATAACCAAAAGTGCAACTTCAGCATTATTCATTATAAACGGAGATGACTCCAGACCTACCCCCAAAATCACAAGTTCACACGTAAGGGTTATCTGCTTTTGAAACAAAATATTTAAAAAAAAAACTCCAAATCCTGATCGATCCCCACTAATTTTGGACAGGAAAAAACAAATGGATGGAATCGGCCGCTAACAGCCCACAACGGTTGCACTTATCCACGCCGTTTTTTCCCCAGTGAGACACTTTCCTAGGCGAGTAATATAAGTCCCACAGGGCCATGTAATGCTGGCTACGATGCCTACTTGTTATTAATACACTATTGGCGAGTTCCACCGATCTATTAATATTAAGGCCCACCACATCAAATTTTTCCCCCCATTTCAATTGACAAATTTCCAAATCATCTGGAAGGGCTCTGACCAATTGTTTATAATATTGCCCAATCGGAGTCTTCTTCCTCATTTTCTCAATTAACTCAATTTTTACCAAATTGAATTCCCTAATTAGAACCAAATTTAGCCATGAAGCTCCGAATTTGCAAGTATTTAAAAAAGTCTCCCTTATCCAGGGCAAACTTTTCTCTAAACTCTGAAAATACCATCAAATCCCCTTGATCCAACAGTTCCCCTAAACAAGAAATTTCTTTTCTGTCCCATTTGAAAATGTCATCCCTAAAAATTGAGGGGAGCAGCCCAGAGGCCTTAAACGGAGTGTAAAAATTCAATTTTGGAATTTTGCATACCCGTTTAATTTGTTCTCATGCTCCTTGAGCTGCTCGCGAGGTCTTAAATCTTGTTTTTTTGAGGTACGATGGCTCTACAATTTTCACTAAGCATCCATTAGCTTTCTCACCCATAATCAGCTCATAGATTGTTGGTCGCTGAGATAAAGGAATAGGAGCTTTACTCCCCAAAATCAATGGCCCCATGATCTGCAACATGGCTGCCCAATAGTACATTATAAAGTGCGGGACACCCCAGCCACCGCGATTTCTTGGAAGAATCATTTTCTTATGGGCCCTTCGTGTTCTCCGATACCCCCACAAAATCTTGAACAAACTATCTAATTTTAAAAACAGTGAGTTAGAAAATTCCTAAGGGATTGTTCTAAATCTATACCAAAATTTGGGAAGAACAAACATTTTGAGGACATTACATCTACCATGCAGGGAGAGATGAAGGTGACTCAGACGTTCCAGAGTAGTATTAACGTTATCCATGACAGGAAGAATGTTCAGGACTGGGATCTCATCGACATTAGGGGTAATTTTGATTCCCAAATAAGTTGCCTCAGATGTAACTACCACGCCAACCGGGGGATCTTGCTCCCAGCAAAGAACTTGGGTTTTGCCGATGTTGAGCTTATACCCCGAAAAAAGAGCCAAACTGTGCCGCTAAAATTTTGATAACTGGAAGAGCAGTTGCCAGTTGACCAGATACTATAAGTATATCATCGGCATAAGCCAATGCTCTATATTCAACTCCACTAAAATTAATAGGTTTAATATCCTCATGGCAGTTTAATTTGCACAAAAATAAATCAATGTATAAAGCAAATAAAAGGGGAGCGCACGGGCACCCTTGTCGTGTGCCAAGACTGATAATAAATTCATCCGACTCCAGCCCTGAAATCTGTATTGTGGCCACCGGGCTGAAATATAGTCTTAACCGCTTGAATTAGTTCTGGGCAAAAACATTTCCAACGCAGGACCTCCCACAGATAGCCCCAGGAGACCCTGTTGAACGCCTTTACAGCGTCCAACAGGATCACCCCCATCGCAGAATCCTTTGCCTGTGCCTAATCCAGAAGGGTAATAACCCTCCTTACATGGCCGGCAGTGTCCCTCCCGGGAATAAAACTGTGTTGTACAGTAGAAACTAGAGGAGCAATAGCTGTCCCTAAACGCCGAGCAAGAATTTTTGAGAATATTTTGCTATCAGAATTGATTAGCGAAATCGGTCTATACGATGAGGGGGAAAGCTCAGGCTTACCCTTTTTTAAAAATACAATGATCGTTGTTTTTCTCCACGACTCTGGTGCTATCCCTTGTTGCACATTCAGAAACCGAGTCATAAGCTCAAAAATTAAAACTCGGCGAAACATTCTGTAAAATTCAAGTGGAATACCATTGGGGCCAACTGCTTTGCCCCTAGCTAGTAATAAGATTGCTGCCTCCACCTCTTCCCATGTAACATCTGCTGCTAGAGCCGCATTAGCACGCTCTGAAACTTTATTAGTTTCCAGATTGCCACAAAATTCTTCCATATGCCCTTCTATATTTGTTGTTACATCCTCTGTGTACAAACCAGCATAGAATCTACCAAAGACCTTCAAAATATCAGTTGGCGACTCCAGTACCCTATCATTATGATCACATATCCTAGAGATTCGATCCACATTCTCCCTTTGGCGCAATCTTTTTGCTAAAATTCTGCCTACATCTTCCCCTAAGTCATAAACCTGAGCCCTATGAACAGACAACTTGGATGCCATCTTTGTTACAAAGTGTTGATGAATTTTCATTTTCAGGATAGGGATTGCTTTTAGAGTATAGTCTATATTCTGCTGATGCGAAAGTTCATTCATAAGCTGAACCTCCAAAAGCCTAAGTTGCTTCATTCGATCTGTAGTTTCCATATTAAGCTTACGTTGCATCGCAATAGAGTAGCTCATCATAGTGCCCCTCACACTAGCTTTAAATGCATCCCAGACAATTGAGTCTGAGGCTGTACCCTGATTTATCTTTAAAAATTCTGGAATCCAAATACACATGCAATCCGGATCAAGCAACAGACTGCGTTTGAAAGTCCATGGTCGATGCTGCTGCTGTACTTTCAAACCGAAATCCATTACCACAGGATTATGATCCGAGATGATCCTCGGCATTATTTCTATTTTGGCATTAATCGCCACCTCAGTTGAGATAAAAAAAATAATCTAAACAGACATGCTTCTTATAGGGAGCAGAATAAAACGCGTAGCCTGGGACCCTGTTCTTTTGATTTGCCCATACATCGATCAAATTAAACTCTTTGATTTAAGCCTTTAATAGCTTTGAAGACCTTGGGCTTTTTCCCCATATAGGGGCAATTCCTCCCAATGTCAAAATCCCCCTCCAAATGAATATTGAGGTCCCCACAAAGAATTAAGGGGGCCGGCCAATCTGCCAGTTCAATACTTAAATAATGTAGCACACCCGGATCATCCAGATTGGGTCCGTACACAGAGCACACTGTCACAGGGGGGCCATTAAAACCCAATTCCACAATGACCCAGCGCCCATAGGTATCCTCTTTTACCCGCCTCTTTACTCCCAATCCATGTCTCATAAAAATTGCTACACCTCTAATATTAGAGCCTTGTTTAGTACACCCTATTAGTTCCATATCAAGATCCCTCAACCAATTGCGGTTATTCCAGGCTATATGAGTTTCTTGTATATATAACAAATCATACCGATGGATCTGAAGCATTTGAGCCAGCGCCCACCTTTTTCTTTTATCGTTTAACCCACAAATGTGCCAAGAACAAAAAGAAAATCGTCCCATCTTGATTCATTTAAGAGATTTTATCTGTTTTTCCCAACCTAGTAAAACTAATCCAAAGCATTTCCTCCTTCACCCAAAATAGTATCATAATCATTCTATTCAATCTCACCCACCACCCGTCCAATGTGCCTACTTCACGACCCTGCTGCCCCTCCCCCAACAGCCACCCACCCCCTGCCCCTCACCCAACAGCCACCCACCCCCTGCCCCCTTCCCCGCCAATAGAGGCGTAAAGACCATGTCCTCAATGATGGAAAGTGGATTGTGAAATGCGCACTCCCGCAACCCCCCGCCCCCGTGACCCTCCCTAAACAAACTTTTCTCACATTGAACCATTCTAAAGGCTGTTGAAAGCCCCATATAACTAATTTAGATGCATGTTAACTTCACATTGCCTGCAAAAATCCTTCTGACAATATTTCTAACACAAAATACTGAGTCTTCCCCTTGTATATCACTTTTAACTTTGCAGTATGCAGCAAAAAAACCTGCCCCCTTTAGACTGAAAAGCTGAGATCATTTGGCGAAGCCTCCATCTCTGTTGGATTGTAGCCTGACAAAAGTCTGGACGTACGAAGAAGTCGCACCCCTTACCAGTCCTCCTCCTGTCTGGCCTAGCCAAATCAAACCAAGCTTCACGTAACAGATAATTATTCAGGCAGATCAGGATAACCCTAGGTTTTTCATTAGACCCTCCTGCTTTCACTCTCTGAACAAAAGGAATTCTGTGTGCTCTAATGATCTCAGTCTCCCAATTCCATTGCTTTAAATCAGGAAAAGCTTCAGAAAACAACCCAATAACATATTGTCTCACATCCTTCCCCTCCCTGTCCTCAGGAATCCCCAACACGCGGAGGTTATTCCGTCTAGATCGATTTTTCAAGTCAGTTAGCTTCCAATTAGTGTTTTCCTTAATTTCTTGTAATGCTGTAATCGTCGCCTTCTGTTGGACTAACTGGTCTTCCATTACAGATATCCTCTCCTCCGCCTCCCCAATCCTCGTTGATATTTCCGTACACGACTTGGCAATTCGACGCACAGTATTCTACAACTTGCACACCGCACCCTGGGTCGGCAAGCCTTCAGCCTTAGTTTCTTCTCTGTGTGCCATTATCACTTTATATATTGTATTAAGCGTGATTTCGCTGTCACCATCAACCTTCACACCAGAGCTAGCGCCAACACCTTCGCCATCAGGCTGAGATAAGGGTGAACAGTCCCATACAAGCTGGCCAGCAGGGGTCGGATTCTCTTTCAAGAAAAGATTACATGTATCTTGTGTCTTTCAAACTGTCTCTTGATTCATCGAGAACTCAGAGCTTGGATAATCTTCATCTCGCTGAGAACCATTTTCATCCGCCCAATCACCTACAGCACTCTCACTCTCATTCTCATTCTCTGACAAATTGGAAATGTCAAACATTGAATAAAACTTCGCACCAGATCCGGCAGGTTCCATATCATTCAATATCTCCTCTGCAAAGTTCTCAGGTTTCTGTAGGTTCTGTGGATCCCCCACCGCTTTTAGCATTTTAATCCCAGACTTTAAACTAACATGCATGCCAGAGTCAGAGTCAACTGCCGCCACCCTCTCATTGTTACTAACAAAGCTGTTAGTTGATACAGTAGCACTGCTCGGGACTGCTGTTTTATTCACGACACTCTCTTCTCCAACAGCTACTGCTGAAACATTGTTGCAACCTCCCCCCCACCCCCAAACACCTGACCTGTAAGTTGATTATCCAGTTGCTCCTCGGGTTTACTTCGCAATACAGGTTTCTTTTTTAAAATGTCCGGAACAGTTCGGTCTTTCTGGAGGATTCCATGCTGCTGTCCTCCACTACTCTGTAATGAAGTAGCCGCCACCGTCTCCGAGTCACCCTTCTGCTGCTCACCATTGCGAGCATAGTCAACAGATTCTTATTTTCCTCCTTATTCTTTATTTGTCCTGCCTTTTGATCCAGCCCCCTCAGTGGCATTGACTTCCTTCCGTCCCCCGATACCTCCCTTTTTAAGTCTCTCATGCTACAGCACATTCATGAGCTCTTGCTTGCTAGGCATATTATTTACAATAAAGGACTTAAAATCCGCCTGTTGCTTACCAATCGTTGGCTTCATTGTCACTCTTCTTTACTGCCTACTAATTGGACAGCTCATGCCAAGCGTCACTTCCTTTTCTTTGTGTGGTGCAGAGACCTAGTACAGATTGATATATCTTAATGAGAGTCCAGCCGCTGAACATACTGTGATGCGCTTTTATATACATCTTTTAAAATATTTTTATATCACTGAGCACAGATGTTTCAGGACACTGCCTTTGTTTCCAGTTCTCCAGCTGTTTTCTACATTCCCCTTTATGCCTTATACCTTTGCATTTATGTTAAGTTTGGTTCCTTGTTTGTTACTTGCACCTACAACTGTAGTACTCCACGGTACTCTATTCTATGCTACGTCACTCTACTCCTCTCTGCGCCACTCCGCATAACTTAAATCTACTTTGTGCCTCTCCAAACCACACCATTGTGCTTCATTTCACTGTGCTCTACTCTACTCCAAGCCACTCTACGCCTCTCCTCTCCAAGGCACTCTGTGCTACTTCTTTCTGTGCTGCTCCAATCCACTCTACGCATGCCACTCTGTTCTATGCTACACCACTGTATTCTACGCCACTCCATTCTCTGCCACTCCATACAATGCTAGTCTACTCTAGGCCCCTTAACTCTGTCACTCTATACCACTCCATTCTACTCTACACCACGCCACCCACGTCCCTCTACTCCATGTCCCTCAGCATGGAGTAGAGTGATGGGCTGTATGGGAGTGGTCAGTTGGTGGGCCATAGGTTAACAATTATAGGAGTGGTCAGATCCTCCACATCCCTCTACTCCATGCTGCGTCACTCTTTTCTTCTCAGATGTACTCTACTCTAATCTATGCCACTCTAATCCACTCCACTTGTCTATTCTACTCCACTCCACTCTAGGCCATCTCTTTCTCTGCCAGGACGCTCCACTCTGCCACTCCACTCTACTCTGTGCCACTCCACTCTTCGCCGCTCTACGCCACTCCACTGTACGCCACTCCACGCCACTCTTCTCTACTCTACTCTATGCCACTCCATGTAATTCTATGCCCCTCTACTCTATGCCAATCCACTCTGACCATTGCCACTCCAACCACTGCCACTCCAGTCTGTCCTATGCCACTCCGCTCTATGCCTCTCCACTCTGCTCTGTGCCACTCCACTCTGTGCCTCTCGACTCTTCTCTATGCCACTCTGCTCCACGCCATACCACTAACATTTAGCCATGCTGAGCATCAGCAATGCTGCAGTACTGCACACTACTGTGTAACAACAGAAGTAAAAGGGCCAGTCTTCATGGGAGGTTACTAATGAAGAGAAGGCGGTACTAAGGATGGACTGACAAGCCTAATAACAAATCAGAAACCAGCATTTACGAAGGACAATGACACGAGCCAATGACAAATATGGGCGAAGAGTGAGTGGGGCTTTAAGTCCATAATCGAATACAACATGCCTAGCAGAGCAGTGCATGCGCTGCCAAAGCTCGACCTAAAAAGTCTAAATTCGGGCGACCTTATGCCATATGCACGCCAACGTGATGACGTTAGTGCATATAATCATAACCACACTAGGCCAGCAGAGCATTATCGTGTATACAAACTCATGCTTAAATATACTTCATCAATTTTCTTTTTTATTGATTCTTTTAGCTATTGTGGAAGAGAATCAGCAAAAAGTATTTTCAAAGCCAGTAGGTGTGCTTTGCTGTTAAAATGCTCGACTGATTGGTTGACTGACTGATACTTGTTTGATTCGTGATTGGTGCCTAAGTGTTGGAACTAATTTCTGGTCTCTAAAGCTAGATCCTTTTTTTCTAAGGAGTTAAGAGATATTTCATTGTCATTAAGCTTTTAATATCATTTTACCCATTTTGTGTCAGGATGAGTTATGCTATTGGCTTTTGAAATGGTTGATCTTCAAACTATATTGTATATGTGCTTATTTCCTAGTTTCCTTTTGTCGTATGTTCAGTGCTGTTGGGTGAGACTGGCAAGGGTTGCTTTGCATAAATATATAATGCCACTTTGTAGCAGGAGAAGGTGGGGAATACACACAGTTCGTTTTGAAAGCACTGCTTTCCCTCTTGAGCTGTATTAAAAGCAATAAATCCACTGTCTGGTGCAAATTAGCTGTAGCCTTCTTTCAGCCACCCCTATTAGGACAACGTTAAATTAACTTGCCTCGGCCTACTTACTGAAAAGGAAGTACGTAAAGACAAGATGTCTCTTCACATGTATCTTGTGCATCACAAACCTCTCAAACAAATCTTTATGGCGATGAAGTAAAAAGTAGAGGGGCCACCATCAAACCCAGATATTAAATAGTTTTGATAAATCTAAATGTTCTACAATTGCATTTTAAAATATACTGTTAACATAAACATACTACACAAAACAAACTGCAGATTCATTTTATTGAACTAATGACATAGTTCAGAGTTTGACTGGCTTCACCACCAGAAATTGAGGTCAGCTAATGTAATTGGAGATTATGCACTTTGGTTAATGCATTTACATACTCACTGTATTCCAGGCTATACTTCTGACATTTTATGAGGGAAGGGAAATGGTAAAATACTGATAGGCATATAGATGTGAAGAACAAAGTACACCCTCTTAAGATACAATGGTTTTACATGTTAATGTATAGCAGACCTTTGGCTTATCTTTACCTAGTCCTAATAGTAGTTGGGTCTATCTCACAAATAACACACACAAATTTCACTTTGTAGTAGTTGTGTGAAAAAGTGCACTTTTACTGCTTCTAAATCAGTTAAGAAGGTAGTTTGATTCACCTCAGTCATGTTTCTTGCCCTGAGCTGCACCCTCAGGGCAGTAGTGGCTGTGGTGGACACTGGAAGGTCACATTTACTATTCTAATTCCAGTCCTAGAATATTTAGCGAAAGAGCAGTTTTCTCCCAAATATTCCAGGAGACATTTTTACTTTTCCATCTCCACTCCTGGGTAATTTTAGGGAAAGTTATAAATTACCCAAGTATTTTTAGGAAGGGCTGAAAAGTAGTAATTTTGAATTGGTGAAAGTGCTAACCTGAGGGTGCAGCTCCGGGCAAAAAAACTAGGAATAATTTTGATTCAGCTGCTGATAAACAAGTCCACATAACTACTTGATCAAGAGAAAGTACTGCCGTCTTCTATAAAATTATAAACTTTGTTTCCCATCACTGGGGTACACCAAAGGGAGTGCTGCAGGGATGACTGTACACATCATTAACTCAAAGGGCAATTATAAGACAGTCTAAGCTACATTAAAGACTTCCAAGTCTGATCGCCTGCTGGTTCATGACACCTTCTCGCTGCAAGTGCTCACGTTCTTATCTGTAAAGGTAAAAGTTCATTCTTAAAGATGCGTTTAGCAGTACAGCTCTGTTCTGCAGGGCGTCTCTCCCCAGTCACATAGAACAAATAAGATTTTCGTGCCAGGGAATATTTTATTCAGCAGCAGTTAATATTGTCTTCATTTATATTTTTCAGGTCATTGCCAGCGTTTTGCGAAATTTGTCTTGGAGAGCGGATGTGAACAGTAAGAAAACTTTACGTGAGGTTGGAAGTGTGAGAGCTTTAATGGAATGTGCTTTAGAAGTTAAAAAAGTAAGTCACACATTGCGTTTGTCATACATGTTAAATGTATTTACATTACCAATATTACTATTTATTAGCATTGGCCTTTCATAGATGCACATGCATTTCATATTAACCTCCTTAATGCAGTGGACAACACATTTGCCACATTACTTCCATGGTGCAATGGGTCGATTCAAGCACCAGAAACATTTTCTTTTTGAAAAAGAAAGCCGGATGTAAGGTCATGTCACGTCTCAAGTTTAATTTTTTTCTGTTTGCTGTGATTCTCATCACAGTAAATAAAATGAAAAAACACTGCGCCATTAAGCATGTTCTGATTTTACTTTGATCGCTGCTCAAGTGGCTTAACTGCCCCCAGAACCGGGGAGGAGAAACCCAGTAGACACAGGCCCAGCAATCTTTCTGCTTCCCCATCCAAGCATTGGCACATACCCTCACCCTAACAATCCAACATCCTTCTCTAAATCCCTTCCCCCTACACTCTAATTCCTTGCAGACCTCAGTTTGACTACAATCACACACTTTGCTCCCATTTCTTCAAAGGAAAATTCTGCAATGCGCAGCAATCCACAAAAGGCCTACCACTGCTGTTCACGCATTTCTCCTGGTAAAAAGTTGTACCCCACTTGTGTGGCTGGGCTTATCAGGAATTGAGGGGCCTTTGATATTCTTTTTAATCCAGCACATTTTTGGTTTCCCATACTAATTGGCTTTAGAATCATTGGAGGGTGTCTTATCTGCAGATTCTTGAGTAATGTCCTAGAAAGGAGTCGGACAGATCTAATGGGCTTCTAGTAGAAACAGTGGGAATCACTACATGGCACAATACAAGAGAGACTTCAGCTGGCTACAAGTGCATTTTTCAGGCTGGTGCACTTTCTGCAAAATAAATATACTCATAGTATTAAGATAAATTGAGGAAAGCCTATCCTTCTTATTAGTCTGCCCTCTTAATAACAATTCCTTTCTCTCTTTCTTGTCATGGGTTGCTCTATTTTTGCCAGCTGCCTGTCATTTATCCTTCTCATTTTAAGTGTGCAGGTTGCTATTTTTGGGGTGTTTGCCCTTTCTCTCTTTCAGCTGCAGGTCTTGTACAAGGCTCTGCCCCATGCCTATCTCCAAGATAATGTTTACCTCTCCAATTGCAGGCTTCTCCCTTCATGAAAATGGACGGAGCTCAAGGGCCACTGTTCCCACCGTGCATCCCACAGCATGTTCATGAAGCTGCCTGTTAACCGCTTCCGCGTTTTCCCGCTGTGCGCTGGAATTTAAAAAATGGCTTGTTTATGACAAAGCCAGCTCGTCATCCGCGTAGCGCAGGTAACGCCCATGACGAGCTGGCTTTGTCATTAGCGCGGAAGGGGTTAAGTAACTCTCTACTGATACATTCATGTCGCTCCCTTTATCAACACCAACATATGTGGCACCCCAGCACGATGTTGCCGTCAGCAGAACTATGATTTCACTAAGTGCAGTGATGCCGACGGCCACATTGCCAGGTATGCTCGGGGCATTGCTGTGTTAGACTGTTCTCAGTCGTGTGGCAGCTTTCTCCTAAGGCTGAATCTTAATCTCAGTCTCTTCTGCAGCTGTCTCTAAGTACCTCTGGCAACCCTCAACCTGACAGTTAAGTCTGGACCAGTATAGAGCCTCCTAGTTTTGCTAACCTATGGCCCACCACCTGACCTCTCCCATATAGCGCTCTTTTTAATGGACATCATCCTAGACTATGGAGCCTAGTCCAATGTACATCGAGTAACAAAGTTAAACCATGGTCTGAGACTATTATTTATGTATAATCATCCGAAATTGATCACCACAGAAGAACGTTGTGTTCGAGGCATATGAGCTGCAGATTGCACACTATGCATAGATGGACACCTAGTGTTGGGCCCGGATGTTTGCAGTTTGTTTTTCTTGTAGAAAGTCTTTGGAAGTCACGAGATATGTGACTCCTCCTTTGGGTGATACTGCGCATGGGCATCGGCTCCATCCCCAGATTGTTTTTTTCCGCCACCGGGCTCGGATGTGGTTCCTGCGCTCCTTGTTGGAACAGATTACCGTCGGCGCGCAATCCTCACCGGCTTCAAGAAACTACTCTCGAAAGGGTTTTCCAGTCGACACTACTCTTCAAGACCAAGAACGTAGATTCCTGTCGTCGACTACGGCCTTCGGGCCCAACTAAGCCTAGACTCCAGCTAATGGAAAGGACGTCATTTAAAAAGTGTCCTCGATGTGGGTCAAAGTTTCCCCACACCGACCTCCACGAGGTCTGTAACCTCTGCCTCTCTCCGGAGCACGAGGCAAAGGACTGTTCAGCCTGTGCCTCCTTCCACTCCAAAAAGACTATCCGGGACCGGAGAGCCAGAAGAACAATGGCTCGATCTTTAGCATTGATTCCGGACGACATCTTCCAGAAATGCGTTGACATCCCAGAACAGCACGACGTCGACAGCAACTCAGAGGCAGAAGATTCTGATGTCGAGGACGTGACCCCAGCGCAGCGGGTCGTAAGTAAGACCGTCGACCCCGACCCTCCCTCGACACACACTAAAAATGCTGCGGTCACACCCTCGGGCTCGGGTGCACACCGAGACACTACTTCGACGGCCCCACCTTCGGGCTCGGCCAAGAAGTCAATAAAGCCTTCGGGCGACTCGGGCTCGAGTCAACCCCCACTCGGTGTCAGCCCACACTCACCGGCACCGAAGAAATCATCTAGTACCCCACCGAAGCCATCGGCGTCGAAACACCCAGTTCCCTCGGCACTCAAAACAACTTCGGAGCCACACAAAGCTTCTGACCCCAAGAAAGCACTGGAGCCGAAGCACACATTGGATCCGAAAAAAGTATCGGACTCGAAATAACCCTTGGAACCGAAAAAGACTTCGGAACCGAAAAAGACCCCGGCTTCCCCCATTAACCCGTTTCTTGCTTCGAACGTTCAGCGCCAGTGCTGAACGTTCTAAGAAACGGGTGGAGCCCGTTGAACGTGCGCAGCACTACGGAGGTAGTGCTTGCAACGGCCGACGGCAGCACTAAAGGGGTTAAAGATAAGAGGTCCTAAGAAGCCGCTACGGCGCCAAAACAAGCTTCCATGCTGAAAGGTCACACTCCTGAAAGAGACTTGTTTACTCCAGACCCAAGGCAAAAGACTCTCATAAAAGATCCCAAAACTAGTCGATTGACGTTCTCAAAGAAACGACCATCAGAGGCACCAGCACCAGCTCCGGCTCCAAAGAAGGACATTGCTACATCACCTATGCATGTGCCTTCCCCGTCTCCTGCACCCAATCCCTCCCCCCATATTTCATCACCTCGCTCCCCTACACCATTTAGCACACATGATGATAATGGGGACGACATATCAGATATAGGGGCTAACCTAGAGGAGCCATATTATCCCCCAGCCTCGCCAGACCCATGGGACAACTATAATACACCAGACGTTCCAAATGTACCTCAAGATGACATATACCCCTCTAGGCCTTCACCGCCAGAAGACACTATGGGGTTTAACCAGTTACTGATTAGAGCAGCACAATACCATGGGGTAGATATGCACTCCGATGCAGTAGAGGAGGACTTCCTGCTAGACTCATTTGACACCGCACAAAGGTCCTCAACAATCTTGCCAATCCTCAAAGGCGTGGTTAAACATGCCTCTGAGGTCTTTAAAGATCCAGTCAGAACTCGAGTCATGAACCCAAGAGTAGAGAAAAAGTATAAAGCTGCACCATCTGACCCAGCATATACAAAGGCACCAGTCCCCTAGACTCTCTAGCTGTATCTAACGCACGTAAAAGAGCTAACTCTCAAACATCAGGCGAAGCTCCCCCACTAGACAAGGAGTCTAAACTCCTTGACGCGTCAGGGAAAAGAACTGCCTTACAAGCAGCAAACATGTGGCGCATTGCCAACATACAAGCCTTACTAGCACGCTATGATAGGGCACATTATGATGAGCTCGAAGACATAATGCAACATCTCCCTGATAAATTTAAAGATAGAGCTAGTGAGCTAATTCAAGAAGGGAAAATTATCACTAACACATCTATCCGCTGTGCTCTAGATGCAGCAGACACAGCCTCCAGAGCCATCAATACTAGCGTCCTGCTGCGCAGGCATGCTTGGCTGCGTATATCTGGCTTCAAGCCAGAGGTCCAAAGTGCTATACTCAATCAACCATTCGATGAGCAACACTTATTTGGACCCAATGTGGATGTCTCCCTCGAAAAAATGAAGAAAGACACCGACACAACAAAATCTATGGGAGCCCTGTAGTCGCAGGCTCCCAGACGTTCATTTCGTCGCTCCACATATAGAGGTGCAAACAGAGGGTGCTCATCAGACACACCTTCCACATGGTACAAAAGCCCCACTGAGTCTACCTACAGTAAGGGCTACCAAAAGGGAGGTTACTGAGGTAACAACAACAAAGGCAGAGGCAAGAACAACTCACGCTCTGCCTCCACCCCTACCCAATGACTCCCCTCCCCTTCCCCCGCCCCATTCCACTCCTGTCGGGGGAAGGATACAGCAATACCTACCAGCCTGGGAAGACATCACATCAGACAAGTGGGTGCTTCAAATAATTCAGTCAGGTTACTCTCTAGAACTAACATCTACCCCCCAAACATACCACCCAAACAGCGTCCAATGTCACAAGATCATTTAACGCTGCTCAGACAAGAAGTACTTTCTCTCCTGCAGAAAAATGCAATAGAAGTATTTCCTATACTTCTTAATTCCAAAGAAGGACGGATCTCTGAGACCTATTCTAGACCCCAAACCTCTAAACGCTTACAAACAGTCAGATCATTTCCATATGGTCACACTTCAGCAAGTCCTTCCACTCCTGTTGCAGAACGACTTTCTTGTCACACTAGATCTCAAAGACGCCTACTTTCACATCCCAATTCACCAGGCGCACAGAAAGTATCTAAGATTTGTGCTAGAAGGACAGCACTACCAATTCAAAGTACTCCCATTCGGAGTAACGACAGCGCCAAGAGTGTTCACCAAATGTCTAGCAGTGGTAGCAGCACACTTAAAAAGACAGCGCATCCACTTCTTCCCATATCTAGACGACTGGCTCATAAAAGCACAGTTGTACAGCCAGTGTGTACAACACACTCACAATACAATACTGTTACTCCACAACTTGGGCTTCACAGTAAATTACACCAAGTCACATCTGCTATCATCGCACACACAACAGTACCTAGGAGCTACAATCAATACTTAACTAACACTAGCTTATCCCTCTCCAGCAAGGATAACAATTGTGCAAACGCTCCTAACAAAATTCAAATCACAACACTCGCTTCCAGCTCAAATGTTTATGCAACTCATAGGGATGATGGCTTCTTGCATATTCATAGTACCTCACGCAAGACTGCAAATGCGCCCACTTCAAGAATGTCTAGCACGTCAGTGTAACCAGGCTCAGGGTCAGTTAACAGACCTAGTGTTGGTAGACAGCCTGACTCATTGCTCTCTGCAATGGTGGGACACAAAAAACCTGTCAAAAGGCCGACTGTTCCTAGAGCCAGTTCCACAAATAATACTAACAGCAGACGCATCGCTCTTCGGCCGGGGAGCCCACCTACTGCATCACACCACGCAGGGAAAGGGGACACCAATGCAAAAACTACTCCACATCAACCATCTGGAGTTGTTAGCTGTGTTTCTAGCTCTAAAAGCATTCCAAAAACAAATTGCAAACAAGACTGTCTTAGTCCGCACAGACAATATGACAGCCAAGTATTACATAAACAAACAAGGAGGGACACACTCTCTGCAGCTCTCTCAACTAGCTCAGCAGATATGGAGGTGGGCTATACCTCAGAACATCTTCTTAATAGCCCAACACGTCCCAGGGGTTCAAAACACCTTGTCAGATCTGCTAAGTCGGCAGACTCAGCAGATGCACGAGTGGGAACCTCATCCACAAGTTCTTCATCCGTTCTTTCAAATGTGGGGACAACCTCAGATAGACCTCTTCACCACCCACGACAACGTAAAATGCCCACACTTCGCCGCCAGATACCCACACCCATTGGCCAAAGGCAATGCGATATGGATGAACTGGTCAGGACTATTTGCGTACGCTTTTCCTCCTCTACCAATGATTCCTTTACTAGTACGCAAGATGCAGCAACACTCGCTTATACTAGTAGCTCCAACGTGGGCCAGACAACCGTCGTACACCACACTGCTTCAGCTATCTGTGGTACCACATCAAAAACTAAACCTATCTCCACATCTTTTAACTCAGAAACATGGAGAGATCAGGCACCCGGACCCAGCTCAGCTCAACCTTGCGATCTGGCTCCTGAAGTCATAGTTTGGGTATCTTAAACTCCCTCAAGAGTGCATGAATGTTATCAAGGAAGCAAGGCGTCCCACCACTAGAGCATGTTATCCTGCTAAGTGGAAACGTTTTGTAATATACTGTCAAAACAACAACATAAATTCCCTAGATGTGTCCATCTAACACATCTATTTACTACACCTTCAAACGTGTAATTTAGCCTACACATCTATCAGGTTGCACCTAGCTGCCATTGCAGCTTACTTACAAAATAGACAACATCTGTCTCTTTTTAAAGTACCAGCCATTAAAGCTTTCATGGAGGGTCTCAAAAGAATAATACCTCCAAGAATACCACCTTCATCTGTGTGGAACTTAAACATAGTGCTCACACGTCTCATGGGACCTCCATATGAACCTTTACATAAATGCGAATTGCAATTTCTCACATGGAAAGTGGCTTTCCTAGTAGCCATTACTTCTTTAAGAAGAGTTAATGAAATGCAAGCATTTACCATTCAAGAACATTTTCTGCAAATGCAACACAATAAGGTTGTTCTTCGTACAAACCCTGAATTCCTTCCAAAAGTAATTTCGCCATTCCATCTAAACCAATCTGTGGAACTGCCAGTTTTTTTCTCGCAGCCACAAACAGTAGCAGAAAGAGCTCTGCACACCTTAGATGTCAAAAGAGCATTACTATACTACATAGAGAGAACACAAAGCTTTAGGAAAACAAAACAGCTTTTTGTATCTTTTTCACCACCGCATAAAGGCAACCCAATATCAAAATCTGGTATTGCCGGATATGTTATCACAAAGTTAAGCGTACACTAACAATTCCTCCAAAAGTCCATTCTACAAGGAAACTAGGGGCTTCCATGGCATTATTAGGGAACATTCCCTTAGAAAACATCTACAAAGCAGCCACATGGTCTACACCGCACACATTCACAAAACACTATTGTGTAGATGTGCAAACAGAGCAACAAGCCACTGTTGGCCAAGCTGTACTTAAAACACTATTTCAAACAACTGCAACAGATACGGGTGGTCGCCGCTAACGTGGGTTCTGCTATACAATCTATGCATAGTGTGCAATCTGCAGCTCATATGCCTCGAACGGAAAATGCTACTTACCAGTATGCATCTGTTCTTGGCATGTAGAGCTGCAGAATTACACACTCCCACCCACCTCCCCAGTTACCTTTATCTGTTCCAGTGTTATCGTCATTAGATACAAACACACATGGTCATCACTATCTCTTAGCTCCATCACTTCCCTAATGGCGAAAAACAATCTGGGGATGGAGCCGATGCCCAGGCCCAGTATCACCCAAAGGAGGAGTCACCTATCTTGTGACTTCCAAAGATTTTCTACAAGAAAAACAAGCTGCAAACATCCGGGCCCAACTCTAGGTGGCCATCTATGCATAGTGTGCAATTCTGCAGCTCTACATGCCGAGAACAGATGCATACTGGTAAGTAGCATTTTCCTTATACTATAAAAAAAAATGAAGCAGTTTAAGAAGTAAAGAGAATCCATGGTTTCCTCCGTTTCCATTAGCTTTTGCGGAGTCCCTTTCCGAGTAAATAAAGCATTTGCTCATTGGGTCAAAGCACCAGTTTATTGGCACATTCGTGCTTTTTTTTTGTGTCCATGAGTTTTCTCATGTATACTTGCTTCCTTGCATTTATTACTGGGCTTCTTCTTATGGGGCATATCAGTGGGTTAAAAAAATGCTGATCCTGCGCTTCAAAGGTCTTGGATGCTGGACCCCATCCCCTAATTTTGTCTCTTGCTTAAGGTCTCAAGACACCATTTGCCATTCTTTTTCACCTTAGTTTTTAAAACCTTGATTAACCGCATCAAGGCTGAGCAGATTTACCGCTCTGCGCTGACTTTTGCGGATTCGCATGTTACGTGACGAGCTGGGCTCGTCATGAGCGTGCGAGGAGGCTACCTCATGACGAGCCCAGCTCGTCATGAGCGTGGAAGGGGTTAAACCATGTGGTCGGACCTCTAAAGAGTTAAACTTTTCTGATGGATACTTCTTACTTCAAATTTCTCACTTTAGAATACTCCCCAGTGCAAGACTGTATCCAGAAAACTTTTCATCAGCAGTGCTCTTGCATGCCACTAAGTCGCGCTGTGTGAATCTGTGTTGGCTCCATACCACCCCGAAAGTAACAGTGCAGATCAATATATAAACATCACCCTGTGTTTGACGCCTGTTCCTTTCTTTCCATGCCTTTTTACACTGATACAGAGCTTCACATCCAATTTAGCTGGTCTGATCCAGTATTCCAACAATGTCTCCAATCCAAACTACAGGTTTCAAACCATGTAGCGACTGCAGAAAACAGACGTCGGTCACCCAAACCCGTAATGGTTTGTCTCTGATGTCTGAGGTTGTGCAACAAATGTGCTGGCATGCACCCAAAGGTGATCCAGCACCAAGAGGCAAAGCTGTACCTCACCGAACACAAGAAGTCATGGCCTTCACGTAAGTCCCTCTCCAGGGCCTAGGCTCAGGCCTAAAGCTATTCTGAGAGAAGTTAACATTCCGCTTGATGTCCTGTAATAAGTCGAAATCCAAGTGCAGACATAAAAATGCAAAGCTGGTCACCACGCCATCCTGCCACTCTAAATCAAAAGAGAAGGCGCAAGGGCATCATGATGTGAGTTGTTGGCCTTTGAAGTCTCTGGTTGCCGAGTTGATTCCTCAACTGATCCTGGTACACAGTGAGTTTCCCAGATCGGTGGTGCTGCAGCAGATTGAAGCTTTCAAGTAGGCTACCCTTCAGATTTTTGATTTGCTTCTGTTTTCCTCTGGTGCTTTTGTCCCCATGGAATGCAGGGGTCCTCCATTCATCAGCTGATCTGTTCTCTGAACCATCCTGACCCTTTATTACCTACTTCAAGCCCCACAACTACATCAATACAGGCTTTCATTCCAGTTACAGGGCGACACCAGTCCCTTCCTTATTCCTTGCTCTCTTTTAATGAGGACCTCACTGACAACTGGATGGCTAATTGGTCAGAACCCTGTTCTTGTCCACTAGTAAATATGCTGGAGCCCAGGTGTCACAGGCTGGCTCCTGGTGATCCTGATTTTTTTAAACCAAAATCCTACTCCAGAGAGTCTTAGGCCTCAACCTGTAAAGTGAATCTCACTTCATTTCCCCCAACTCTTCAGGATAGGGAATCTAAAAGGGTCAAGGCTTTTGGCAAACATATGTTTTCCTTTGCCATTCTGGCATTTCAATCTGTTAATGCTGTTTGTTTACTGGGTCATTATACTCACTCCCCCTTTGGTATATGGCCAGTGATCCAGGAAAACCTTGCGACCTCTTTGGCCTAAACAATTGATAATCGTCAAGACGCGCTCAAATATGTTATCTGCACTGGTCTAGATACTACTAATTGCCTGGTGAGGATAGTTTGCACCACTATTGTACTTCGTTAACCCACATGAGATGACTCCACAGGATGTATGGGCCTCCATTATGGATATGCCTTTTATTCCCCCTCGCCCCCTTTTCGTTGAGAAGGCAGACTGTGCTGGAGTGCTATGAAGACAGTAGAGTCTCAGCACACATCTTGAGTATGTTGACCCCTACCAAGCAATGTCCACACCAATTCAAAAAAGGTTCAAAGACTATTCCAGAGGGCTGGTGTATAGGCAAAGACAGTGTTCCCTACCAATACATCAGTTTCCCGGTCCTTTAGAGGCCGTAGACATGGGTTTTGGCTGTGATGACCGAACTCTTCCCAACTCTGTGGCACGCACCCAGTGGCACTCTGTGGACCCCTGCTCGTAATTTCTGATAAATGTGAGCAGGAAAGTCCCTGCAACTGGGGAAAATTTGTAGGTGAAACCCTAGTGATTGTGGATTGCGTAGGTTATTCCCGAGATTTACACTTATGATTGCCTGATTTATTTGAAGAAATACCATCCTGCTTAATAATTATGGCCATAGTATCTCCACACCTTAAATCCTGCCAACTCATAACGAGGGCCCGAAGTGGCAAAGGAAATATGTCCTTTTGGACCTCTTGATTTTGATTAACATTTAATTAAAAAAAATACTGTACTTTTAATCGGGGAAGCTGTTTGGCTTGTGATGGCTATCCGAACCCAAATGTTTAGTGTGAATGGACATTTACTGCTTAAATTTACAAATGATATTTTTCTTGCTTAAATTTTCACTCGGTATGTTTACAGGGTGTGTGTTGCCATTGTTTAACTTTTCTTGCCAATACTTTCCTTTAGTTAGAATAACATTATTATAATTGTAAATAGAAAATCATGAGTCCATTTAAAACGTCTGTTTAATAGCAGTCAGGCTCTAATAGTTTCCAATCTGTACAATTTGTTCGTCCTATCTGATTCTAGTTTGCAGTCCTGGTTTCCTCATACTCATTCCATGCTATGCATTATTTCATGGGTTTTCAGTTCCAGCCTTTATTCCTGTGTTCCACATTAGGTTGGGTTTCCTGCTAACAATCCCCGAGGGCTCTTTGTAGATGTTATGTTATGGTATGTTATGTTATGTTATTTATTTTCTTCAGTAGCGCACGGCTACTCACAAGAGCATCCCGGCGCTTTGGCGAAGAGAACTAGGTACAGAGTAACAACACAACAGCTAAAAACTGAGGAGAAACCGGAAAAAAAACACTATTCAGAAAAGAGCCAAGTTTTTAGTTCCTTCCTAAAAACTAGAAGGCTATTGGCCTTTCTTAAAAACAAAGGTAGCTCGTTCCAGCCCCGCGGGGCAAGATACCGGAAAGACCGGCCTCCGATTCTGGAACGCTTGATGATAGGCACAACCACTTTGGCCAGAGAAGCTGAGCGCAATGCCCTGCTGGGCAGGTAGAAAGAAAGACGTTTCCCTATGTACTTGGGACCTATATCATAGAGGGCTTTAAAAACCAAGGTCAGGCTCTTAAATAAAATTCTCTTGGAGATGGGCAGCCAGTGTAATGCTTTGAGTAACTCAGCGGCGTTAGCCCGTCTCGGGAGCCCAAAGATGGCTCGGGCCGCGGAATTCTGCACCACTTGCAGGCGGGTCAAAAGATATTTAGGTAGACCCAAATAGAGGGCGTTTGCATAGTCCAAACGCGACCCTATTAAGGCCTGCACAATGGTTTTTTTGTGGTGGAGTGACAGCAGAGGAAGAAATTTCCTAAGCATCCTGAGAATGCCAAAGCATTTCCCTGAAAGCCCGATGATATGGGGCCTGAAAGATAGGTCACAATCAATCAGAATTCCCAAGTTTTTCGCTTTGGAGGAGGCATTGTCCGGGGGAAACATATCCCGAGGCCACCAAGCCTTTCAACCGGGATCAGGGGTACAGCCAAAAAAAAGCAGCTCCGATTTATCGGAGTTGCATTTTAGGCCATGACACCGGAACCACTCGAAGACAGCACCGAGACAGTCCCTAATCCGTGTGCCGTCGAAAGCCCCGCTTCTGTCACCAGTGAACAGAAGCTGGGTATCGTCAGCGTAGGATATGATCTGGGCGCCAAAGGATTCCGCTACCGCCGCAAGAGGGGCCATAAAGATGTTAAACAGCATGGGGCTAAGAATGGAACCCTGAGGTACCCCCACCTCTAGCGGCGACATATCGGCAGAATTAGGGGGCGCCCAGATCATTTGCCGGCGGCCGGTAAGAAAAGATTTAAACCAGCTCAGCACCGTCCCACGTAGGCCAATTTCCCAGAGTCTTATAAGGAGGCCCTCGTGGGGAACGGTGTCGAACGCCGCCGACAGGTCAAGCATGACCAACATAGCCTTACCTCCAGAGTCTAAAACCTTCCTGATGGCGTCGGTGACCTCGAGAAGGGCAGTCTCCGTGCTAAAATTAGCACGGAAGCCAGATTGAGACATGTGAAGGAGGTCGTTCTCCTCGATGAAATTGGAGATCGACCGATGTACATGCTTCTCGGTCACTTTCGCCAGCGCAGGGAGGAGAGAGATCGGCCTGTAGTTCGCATGACTAAGAGGATCCAGGTTTGGCTTTTTAATCAGCGGTAGGATCAAGGCACATTTCCAGGCCTGAGGGACCACACCATTGGATAAGGAAGAATTGAGAAGTGGGTTCAGTATGGTGTTAAGGACTGGCGCCACTCTCCCCAGACACTTCGCCGGACAATGGTCCAATGGCGAGCCAGACTTCAATCGAGACAGGAGGTCTAGAGAAGTGGTAAGGGACATAAGGGGAAATTCACACAAAAATGGACCGGTCCCATCCAGAGAAGACAGGAGAGGCCAACTACTAACATCCAACAAGGGGCTAGTGAAGGGAAAAGAATCCTGAATGAATTTAATTTTATGGACAAAAAACTCAGCTAATTGATTTATCCAAATCTCTGAGTGCGAATGAGAAGGAGTGTTTAGGGAGGGAGAGATAAAATCCTTTACAATTCTAAAAATCTCGTTACTGGCGTTATCGGCCTCGTCTATTCTGCGCTCCAGGTAGACTTTTTTTCCCAGCCCAGATTTGCCTGTGGTATGATCTCGTCACCACTCTGTATTGCAGTCTTTCGGCTGGGTCATAGGCTCGTCGCCAAGCCCTTTCCGCCTTCTTACACTCCTGGCGTAAGGCCCTCAGATGTGGGGTAAACCATGGGGCAGAACTACGCCTCTCAGTGGATTTAGCCCTCCTCTCAGGAGCCAACACCTGCAGTCTGGCCGTAAACCATTTCTGGAAGAGAATAAGATTCTCTTCCAGATTGCCAGAAAGTTGGCAAGGGAAACTAAGGAGAGCTTCCGATAACATATCGGCAGAAATCAAGTGAAAAGCCCGAGAGGCCCTCTTAGTATCTTTTAGAGGTCTCGTCCGGGAAGTAGCCGTAAAGAGCAGTGCAAAATTAATTAGAAAATGGTCAGACCATAGAACAGGCTGCGGAGGGGACACGTTAAGTGGTCTTGTAGAAAAAACCTGGTCCAAGGTGTGACCTTTGTTATGAGTCGGCCCCTGGATAAAAGGTAACAATCCTAACGGAGCCGTAATATCGACCAATTTCGCAACATCTGGGTCCAAATTGTTGTCCATATGCAAATTAAGATCGCCAATTAAAATACACTGTTCTGACCTAAGACACGGCACAGAAAGTGCCGCCTGGAGTTCATCAAAAAAAGACCCCAGAGGTCCCGGTGTTCTATAGAGCAGAATCCCAGTGGAAGCTTGAGAGAGATGGAGAGTAAAACCTAGGGACTCACAGCCCTGAATGTTATTTACAGGAAAGGTCGTACAGGGAATATGATTATCAACGATCAATGCCACTCCTCCTCCTCTACCAGTCTCTCTATCCCTCCTAAAGATGTTATAATTAGGAGGTAAGGCATTAGCCAAATCCGGGGCGGATCCCTCCCCCAACCAGGTCTCAGTGAGGAATAAGCAGGATGCATTAGACTCCCTCAGCAGATTCCAGATGTTAAAGTAGATAGAACTTTGTTTCTGCTCTTCTCCAATCTTTGACATAGCAGATTTACCTCCTTCTGTTCTACAACAGCTCGTACACTTATTTGATATTTTCCTGTCTGGATCAGTTCTCTGAATTTTAAATCTGTGCTTCCACCTCCAAATTCTAAGGTTTTTAAAAATCTGTGATCTGTCTATGGATTTTTTTCATCAAAGCCACAAACCTCTGGACCCGACTTTCTTCTTTCATTGTTCAGATGCCTCCCTCCTCTTCTCAGTTTGCCTTGTGCCTGTTTTGTATCTGACCACAAGTGATTATGGAACAGAGTGTCACTTGTAGATGGAATTGAGTATCACTTGTTTTTTAACCATACCAATTGTAAAAGAAGTAAAGCTCTTTAGCTGGCATGTTACATTGTTAATTTAGGACATGTGACATTGATAATTTAGGACAAAACATCAGGTTGAACTGGAGCCTCTAACTAAATAGACCACAAAAGAGTTTTTATTTATTTTTAGACTGATCCAGTGAGATTCAAAACACAGTTTGAAAGTGCTTTGGCCTTGGTTGCATCAACTTCTGATATGCAGAGTCCCACTGTTGAATTGTGGCCAAGAGCCACAAAGCATTACATGAAGTTAGTGTCACGGACAGGTGACTAGCTTGGCTGGGACAACAATGCATTTTATGTACTTTGCAAGTCTGAGTGAGATTGCAAAGAAATAAAAGTCTAGGTGGTGATCTTTTAAAAACATTAAAATAATAATTTGGTTAAAGAACATAGTGAAGTACCACCCAACCCCAAAATAGCACCACAGATATGTTAAAAGGCGCTCAATACTGAAGCGTGATACATGGATACCATAAAGTGTGCCTACTGGCAGAAAATGACATTGCTGTGGATGCTTTTTCTATACCTATCCATTTTAGGTACCTCAAATAGAGGACCGACATAGTTTCCTTGAAAGTATACCTATGAGAGTCAAAGAAGCAAGCCCTCAAGAAGATGTTATGTCTATACACAACATTGCATAGTGTACAGAACACATTGACTCCAGTCTTCAAGCTGTTACGACGTTTTTAAAGCATAGCTGTTATCTTTAAATGGTCTCCCTGGCCCTAGAAGGAAGACTATTGGGTTAATTAACCTGGAGTGAAAAGCCACATTTTGCAATTTTTCTTGAATAGGGTGTGATATGTAATCATCCGAATTGTGGTAGAAAGTATGATACATCTGTAGTATTCACTGCTTTGTCGGACAAGGTTTCCTATTTTAGATTACTAGCTCCACATTTGCAAATTATGAAATGAAAGGGTGAAGGAGACCGGAGCAAATTAGTGCACCGAGAACGATATACAAAGGAAAGACTGCTAACTCCCAACATAGGGGACTCATTTACAACCAAGAATGAAAGGAGCACTATCCAATGAGTACAAAAAATTACAAATGTACAGTAAGATTATTTCCATGTATGTGACTGGTGTGTAAGAATACACAACCTGACATATACCTAACAACGCAATTCATGTTTTTATATATTTGTATTTTGAAGGGCAGCCTTCTTGGCATCAAAATGGATTTATACACTGAGAAGCAGACTATAAAGCACATGAAACCAATATGTGATAATTAATATATTTCATATCTACATGGCAACTATATGGGATCCACTTAGGGCCTTGTCACTAATTAGGAAAAGCTCATTGAGAAACGTTCTACAAAGGGAGATACAGTTAACACTGGAGGATCATGAACTTCACATTTGAGAGCCTTTTAACAACTATATGGTTTTTCATTTTACACCCATCGTTAAGTATGTGACTACAGGGAAGTACCCCCTTCCTCTTGGCTGATGAGCTAAAAAGAAACCCAAGTAGGGTAAGTTAGATCACTGATAGTTCCACACATCCACTTTCTATGCATTCACATTTGCATCTTTAATTACATGCATTTTAATATATATAGTTTTTCTTTCTTTTTATACAGTGTACTGTGTATGTCGGATAGAGACTTCTAGCTGCAGATTCCTTACCTTAGAATATTTCCCAGGCATCAGACTGGATCCAGAAATAGTTGAGCTATTCCACTGCACGCTGGTAGGTGGTGTCATTTGGCTCCGCTAGTGGTCGACGTCTGTACCAGAAGTGATGTGCATGTGGTGTATATATAGACGCCCCCCCCTAGTGTGATGACCTCGCTTCCTTCTTTTCTGCGCCATCTGCATAGATTCAGTAGAGCTCACGTCAGTAATTTTATTGTGTGGATTTTTTTGATGTTTTGTTGAAGATAGTGTGCCATTTTTCCTACTTAATTTTACGTAATGTCCCCGAAGAAGCTCACTGGGTTCAAACTTTTTAGGGCCCGCCATCCACAGGTGTCAGTTACAGGCCATAACAGCGATAATATCTAGGAGTCAAAAGGAGTGAAACTCACTGTGAAAAACAGAACCTCAACACGGAAAAACAATAAGTTGATAAAGTGGAGACCCAAATGTGCAACCAAGTGTGACAAAAATATGTGTGAGCTAAAGCTCGAGGGCATAGGTAATTTTTCTCATCAGTAGCCGCTCTGTACCGCCCTTTTTGAGATCATATGGGTTCTCCTTGCCCAGGAGACAAAGGACACAGCCTACTGGTGTTATCGAGGCTGTGTTAGAACCGTTTGCGTGATGTATTTCAATAATAGGTGGTATAGATGGTGTATAAATATAAGTGGCGACTGAATAAGCAGTGCAAAAAAAGGAGTTGAATGTGCAAAATTAAAATTGGATACAACTGAGTAGATGTTTATCTTTAATGTTATCTCTCGGATTTTCCAAATCTAAAAATGACTTTCAAAAACAGATTTAACATAATATCTGTGAGCAATGATGGTCGACGTGTTTCAGCATTCCGATGGCAACGTGCAAATGCTTTCTTCAGGACCCGATGTTAGCTACTGCTATATAATGTGAAATATAAAAATGTCACCTGCAAATTCCAGGTCATGTATTTCGACCACAGACTATTATCACATCATGTTGAGGAGACGAAGACACAGGAGACACATAAACAAATAGACGTTAGCATATTTGCAGACAAATACACAATACAATGATGTGGCAGAACTTAAAACATCATGTAAAGATTTGTCCTTGATACCACTGCGTGACATAATGGTACTACTGCAGGATATCATGGCCACTCACCCATTAGTTGTGGTGATGGCGCTTCACCCCACCTGGCTGCAGCTCAGGTATAGAGGAGCACCGCTCTGTATTAAAATGAGAAGACAATCAAAAACATTACAGGTTGGGTTATAATTGTTTTTTTGTTTTTTTTATATATATTTTTTTATTGAGCATTTGCAAATCATGAAAGCTACAATTACATCACGAAGTCAAGTGAAATGTACAATAAGCACATTAAGATTCGACAATGCTTTCCGATGTTATAAAAAAGGATGCAATTTTCTTTTTGTAACAGTTCTAACAATAACAAAGGTGTTCGTCAGGGTGACCATTAAAGAAAACAATTCTAGCAGAAGACAGGTTGGGTTATAATTAATCATATTCTGGAAGATGTCATCGAATTGATTAATCTGATCTACTGTGAATCAGAACTCCCTATTTTCATTGTGTGTATCTATATCGCCCCTGTAGATGTAAATGGGGCGCCTCTTTAGTCTGAAAAAAATGTTCGCTGTGGGTCAATGTCTAATATGTTTAAAGCCATGCACTATTAAACTAGAGTCGTGTTTGTCTCATAACGTGGGAACAATAAAGTATCATTGATGCTTAAACAATGGAATTCTTTATGCTCATGAACAGTATGCTATTATGGTTAAACAGCGATATGGTGAAGACGGGATTAGGCAACCACACTAGTTAGTTCAAAGTGCCGTTTTCAAGCGTATGGACAGCGAAAGAAAATAACTTGAATTACGCTGTCTCCGACCGTGACAATAGACGGTCCGCATTTGCTTAAGAGCGTATTGCCAATGGAAGCGTCAAATAAAACATATAGAGTGAGAAACCACTCAAGCAATTGCGATGTTGCTACCCATTTGTCTTATGCCATCTAATGTAGGCACAACACCCGGTTTGGCTCACCTGTCCGTCAATGTCTCCGGACTGGCTTCTGTGCTGTCTGGGGAGGCACCGAGTGCTCGCGGTGTTGCCATTTTGAGTGCCGGTGTTTCCGTACACGTGACCACCCAGTCACGAGACGGCGGGCAATCTGGGTAATGTAGTCCATATACATCGCCGCTAGCGATAAATGGTTTGTTTTTAGCTCGTTTGACACAGAAAATAATATATGGAGCCTCGTGGCTAATTCTACATATATAGGAAGGATCTAATCATTTTGTCATTCCGGCAAAAAATTATGCCGGCATAAGAGTTAAATTAGGGCGTAATTGTTAAAAAGCTTGATTTGGCAACTGCAAAATTTCGAACAGTCGATATCATAGTACTACACTTATCAACCCATGTGACATCTGTGCAACTACTTATAAGTAAGCTGTTAGACTCACAAGGAGAGGCAATCAATATAGTATAGAGACAATCCTACAGGGGCCATGATGTTTCTAATGGCAATGAGCCCTGAGTCCTTGAAGCTGGCCATGGTCCTAATGATTTTGTTTGGACTGTCTTAGAACAGCCTCCGTTACCTGATCACTGCCCTGACGTCAGTAAATTTCTGTTCAAGAAAGAACAAAAATGGGTGTATAAGTTAAACAGTGACAAGGAGGGACTAAACGAACCTATACCCTGGATGTCGCTCTAAATCGTTGTAACCTTCATATGAGGTTTAGATTCTTTCATGTGTATCAACGATACCTATACTACTGACATTTAACACCAAAAAAAGGGTCTATATCTTTGTGCATTATATTATTGTTAGAGATATCAACTGTGTAATGTGCTGTATGCATTACGCAGTAATAAAGGGACGTGTCAGCAACTAAAATATTATCTTATAAGGTCCTTCCTCAGGACTCATTGCCATTAGAAACATCATGGCCCCTGTAGGATGGTCTCTATACTATATTGATTGCCTCTCCTTGTGAGTCTAACGGCTTAATTATAAGTAGTTGCACAGATGTCACATGGGTTGATAAGTGTAGTACTATGATATCAACTGTTGGAAATTTTGCAGTTGCCAAATCAAGCTTTTTAACAATTACGCCCTAATTTAACTATTATGCCGGCATAATTTTTCGCCGGAATGACAAAATGATTAGATCCTTCCTATATATGTAAAATTACCCACGAAGCTCCATATATTATTTTCTGTGTCAAACGGGCTAAAAACAAACCATTTATCGCTATCGGCGATGTAGATGGACTAAATTACCCAGGTTGCCCGCCGTCTCGAGACTGGGGGTCACGTGTACGGAAACACCGGCACTCAAAATGGCAACACCGCGAGCACTCGGTGCCTCCCCAGACAGCACAGAAGCCAGTCCAGAGACATCGACGGACAGGTGAGCCAAACCGGGTGTTGTGCCTACATTAGATGGCGTAAGACAAATGGGTAGCAACATCGCAATTGCTTGAGTGGTTTCTCACTCTATATGTTTTATTTGACGCTTCCAATGGCAATACGCTCTTAAACAAATGCGGACCGTCTATTGTCACGGTCGGAGGCAGCGTAATTCAAGTTATTTTCTTTCGCTGTCCATACGCTTGAAAACGGCACTTTGAACTAACTTGTGTGGTTGCCTAATCCCGTCTTCACCATATCGCTGTTTAACCATAATAGCATACTGTTCATGGGCATAAAGAATTCCATTGTTTAAGCATCAATTATACTTTATTGTTCCCACGTTATGAGACAAACACGACTCTAGTTTAATAGTGGATGGCTTTAAACATATTAGACATTGACCCACAGCGAACATTTTTTTCAGACTAAAGAGGCGCCCCCATTTACATCTACAGGGGCGATATAGATACACACAATGAAAATAGGGAGTTCTGATTCACAGTAGATCAGATTAATCATTTCGATGACATCTTCCAGAATATGATTAATTATAACCCAACCTGTAATGTTTTTGATTGTCTTCTCTTTTTAATACAGAGCGGTGCTGCTCTATACCTGAGCTGCAGCCAGGTGGGGTGAAGCACCATCACCACAACTAATGGGTGAGTGGCCATGATATCCTGCAGTAGTACCATTATGTCACTTAGTGGTATCAAGGACGAATCTTTACATGATGTTTTAAGTTCTGCCACATCATTGTATTGTGTACTTGTCTGCAAATATGCTAACGCCTATTTGTTTTTTATGTGTCTCCTGTGTCTTCGTCTCCTCAACATGATGTGATAATAGTCTGCGGTGGAAATAAATGACCTGGAATTTGCAGGTGACATTTTTATATTTCACATTATATGGCAGTAGCTAACATCGGGTCCTGAAGAAAGCATTGCCACTTTGCCATCGGAATGCTGAAACATGTCAACCATCATTGCTCACAGATATTATGTTAAATCTGTTTTTGCACGTTATTTTTAGATTTGTAAAAACTGAGAGATAACATTAAGGATAAACATCTACTCAGTTTTATCCAATTTAAATTTTGCATATTACACTCCTTTTTTTGCACTTCTTATTCAGTCGCCACTTATATTTCTACACCATCTATACCACCTATTATTGAAATACATCTCGCAAACGGTTCTAACACAGCCTCGATAACACCAGTAGGCTGTGTCCTTTGTCTCCTGGGCAAGGAGAACCCATATGATGTCCAAAAGGGCGGTACAGAGCGGCTACTGATGGGAAAAAGTACCTATGCCCTCGAGCTTTAGCTCACACATATATTTTTGTCACACTTGGTTGCACATTTGGGTCTCCACTTTATCAACTTATTGTTTTTCCGTGTTGAGGTTCTGTTTTTCACAGTGAGTTTCACTCCTTTTGACTCCTAGATATTATCGCTGTTATGGTATTTGATGTTGGGGCATGTATCTAGTTTGGGCCATTAGACTTGCCCTTGGACCCTCTTTTCGATTGTGGTTTTGATATGTCAGTTACAGGCTCCCACTTCGTGTCTCCGATGCTTGGAAAGGGACTATGAATCCTCTGCTTACACAAAGTGCCAAACCATAAACCCCAAGGCCCTCGGTGAGCGGCCCATGAAGCTCTTAGTTGCTCGCAATGCGACTCCACGCCGCTGCAGGTCCTGTTCGTGAGGGAGATATCGGTACTTCTCCCGGAATCGTTCGTGTCGATCCCCGCCACAAACCCAGACTTCTTCTGGTGAGTCTCAAAAGTAGTCAAAGTGCTTTTATACATTCTTCGGACAACGTGAGAGAACTACCCACAGATCTAAGCCCATTCACAAGTTGTTACTCTGCAACCAGCTTCTGACACTGGGTCTGCTCCACACAACCTCGAGTTTCCCAGAGCAACCCATGTTCAACTCCATTAATTCTATAAGGACATGAGCCTCATGTTTGAGCAGCCAAACCCTTGTGGGTGCGCCTTTGGGACCCATGGGTTAGGGAGGGCCTTGAACTGGGGCTCACCCAGTGGGTCCACACTTGGCTCCAGTCAACCCCATGGGATCTGCTGATGGATCCTGATCACCTCTGGCTGTGACTTTGCGACCTCTTCCGGGGATTGCCGATCCCAATGCTGCTGAACCCATTGTGATTCCCGATTCCAAAACGGAGCCGGACTGGTGTCGCCTGACATTGGCTATGGCGCCGGCCATTCCCCATGGCCTGAATTGGAGATGTATCCCTATTTCCCTGAGGGTCCTGCTGAGGAACACGAAAAGAGGGGATCCGAGGATCCCTATGGGTATTCCAACCACTTAGCAGAGCTCATTCCTGATGACACCTGGTACTAGACTTAGCTAACGCCAGTGGCCTGGACACCTCACTCCTTCCACAATGGCGGCTGAGGTCATTAGTTTGCCCTCTTTCCACCATGGGCGCCCAGTTAGTGGCAGTATTTGATGCCACCTTCACCAATGACATGCATAACTTCATGCAAGTGGATACTTCAAATCGTCCAGCGAGGCTATGCACTTCCATTCCAACATACCCCGCCATTGTCCTCTGATCGACTGACTGAGGAACATCTCTTGGTCTCACATCAAAGGAGCCATTTAGAGGCCAAAGAAAGATGGAAGCCTCTGGCCTGTATTAGATCTATGCCCTCAACTATTTCCTGAAGAAGGGAAAATCCAAGATGCTCACCTTGGCTCAGGTCTTATCTGCCTGCCTTTAAGCCTGGAGAGTAGATGGATGATAGCTTTGGACTTGCAAGACTCTTACTTTCATATTTCCTTCCTGCCAGCCCACAGACTGTACCTGGGGTTCATGGTGGGCCACAAGCCCTTGCAGTTCGCTGTGCTCCACATTGACCTCACCAGCATCCCTCGGGTCTTCAACAAGCTTATGGTGGTGGTTGCAGCACATCTGCGGATGTTAGGGTTACGAGTCTTCCCCTACCTCGACGACTGGCTGTAGAAAGCGGGATTCCCCCAGACAGTAGTCTCCTACCTCCTAACTATGGCAGACCACCTTTATTCACTGGGGTTCACTTTAAATGTGCTGAAGTCACACCTGGCTCCTTTGCATCTGAGCTGTTCTAGATATAGTGCAGTTTCGAGCTTATCCTTTGCAGCAGAGAGTCCAGGATATTTGGACTATGATTCCGATGTTTCAGCATCTATCTGGGATTTCGGTTAAACTGATTCTGAGGCTGCTGGGCCTAATCACCTCTTGCATTCTGGTGGTAAAACATGCCCATTGGCATATATGGGCTCTGCAGTAGGATTTGAAGACCCAGTGGGAACAGCATCAGAAGAATCTCTCTGACCTAGTCTGGATATTTGGTGGGGACTGGAAAAGTTCTACAGTGGTGGCTCACAGACCGCGATTGGGTCAGTGGCAGATTTATTTTCCCTTCCCCACCCAGAGCTAACAGTGGTGACCGATGCAGCACTTCTGGGTTGGGGCAGCTATTTAGGAGAGGTGGCTATCAGAAGACTGTGGTCTCCTGCAGAGTGTCAGATGCACATCAACCTGTTGGAACTGAGAGCGATCCGATTGCCATTGAAAGCCTTTCTTACTACAATCAAAGGAAGGCTAATTCAAGCGTTCACAGACATCACTACTGCTGTGTGGTATTGCAACAAGCAGGGTGAGGTGGGGTGGGGTTGTGGACCCTGTGTCAAGAGGCCCTGCATTTCTGGAACGTCAGGCATTTTTCTGGTGGTTCAACATCTGCTGTGTTCTCTAACACCAGAGCAGATTAACTCTGCTTTCAATGCCTCGCGGATCATGGATGGCATCTCCATAGTGAGGTGCTTCAAAGTCTGATCAGAGATGGGGCACCCTGGGTTAGATCTATTCTCCATTGCCGATTGCGCACATTGTCAGAACTTCTGCGTGCGCAGTTTCCAAGGTAGCGCGTGCTCAGAAACACATTTCATTTAAAGCTCAGGATTCCTGTACACATTTGTGCCAATAACACTACTGTCAACTGCAGGGGCCAAGTTATCTTATTTCTCCCTGGTTGGGCAATGGGATTCTGTTATCCAGAACTCCTGAGCATGAGTATCTGCCCTCCGATCAGGCTGCCCCTTCGAGAAGGACTCCTGTCACAGAATCAGGGCAGGATTCTTTATCCAGAAACTGTCCACTCCACCTACATGCGTGGAGATTGACCAGCGGCAGTTGATTGGGTGACCTCCTTCCCAAAGTGTGTGATCTCATGTTAGCAGCCAGGCCTCTCTTCACAAAAATCATTTTTTTGGCCGATGGGACACATTTTTGGGTTGGTGTGCATCCAAATCTGTTAATCCTTTGTCTGCACCCTTGTCTGAAGTTCTCCTGTTTGTTCTATTCTTAGCCCAGCGAGGCTTTGCATTGGACACATTTGAGGAATATATCTCCACCTTCCTGCGATTTTTGGAACAACCTTCACCTCTCAAGTCACCTGTTGCAACTCGATCCCTTGAAGGTTTGCAACAAGTTTCCTCCTGCGACCTTCGTTATGCCCTACTTTGAACCTCACCTTTCTCATGTGGTCACCATTTGAACCAATGCACAGCTATCCTCTAAGACTTCTGACTGTCTTCCTTGTGGTTATCACATCTGGCAGGAGTGTTAGCAAATTGCAGGCACTTTCTGTTAGTCCCCCGGACATTTACGTCTTCCCAGACAACCTAGTTCTTGAAACCCAAGCATCTTTATTTGCCAAAGGGGGTTACACCTTTTCACGTCGGACCGAACATCACACTGCCTACCTTCTTCCCTCCCCCCTCATTCTACCAAGGAAGTGGAGAGACTCCGCTGCCTGTACCCTATAAGAGCATTGTCGTTCTACATATATCATACAATAGAATTCCGGGTGGATGATCAACTCTTTGTTTGGATTTGCAGGAACGCAGAAGAGGAAGGCAGTCCAGAAAAGAACCATGTGTCAATGGATTATCGTCTGTATTATGATATGTTACGCAATGGCCAAGAAGCACCTTGAGGGCTTGAGAGCTCATTCTGCCAAAGCTAAAGCTGCAAACTCTGCATTAGCTAAAGTCTCAGTTCGGACATCTGTCAGATGGCCGTGTGGTAATCACTGCACACATTTGCCAAACACTATTGCCTAGACAGTCCGGTTCCAGAGAGATGGCATTTTGCCCGTTCGGTTTCCCAGGACTTTTTAGTATGAATAGTTCACAGACCCACCTGCTTTAGTTTCTATTCTATGGTAAGGAATCTGCTGCCAGAAGCATCTATCAAATGAACAAGTTTCTTACTCTCGGTAATGCCTTATCTGGTAGAGACTATCTAGCAGAAGATTACTGACCCTCCCATCCGGGCCATTCTATGGACTGTTTGTAATTCTCAACTGCAGAGATCCTTCAGGACCTCACCTGGCACACTGGCCATTCTTCCTCAGGTTGGCTTCATGCTTCTGGTTTGGAATAACAGTCAAGTACTGAAGTCTGCGCGGTGGGGTGGAGTCTATGTAGGCAGCACGCACATCACTTTTAGCACAGATTACACCACCTACAAGGGGATTGCAAAAAAAAAAAAAAAATCCGAATCCTGTCTCACAACTGCGGAATAGTCTAAGGGAAGGAATCTGCTGCTAGATACCAGATAAGGAGTTACCAAAGGCAAGTAACTTGTCCACCAGGAACCGAGGTCACTTGATAGTGCATGAAGTGATAACAAATGAGTGTGTGAAGAGTGAAATGATTATGAAAAAGTAACAAACATATATCTTAATTATTTATTACTTGTAAGTGCCTTGCAAGTACTATACATAACAAAAAAACTGGTTTAAGAACCTTGGGTCTTAAATCTTAAGTGAATGTTTTTATTGAAAACTCCACGAAGGCAGGAATTACTATAACCCTGAAGAAAACCGGAGGCCCTTTTTGGGCTTATAAGAATCTGCTGAAACATGCAGGCAATTGTTAAAGGATGTTTGAACCATTGTTTGTGCATATGCATCTATAAATTGATTTTTACCCTTGACATGGTTCCCCACAGAATAAATGTAGTTATCTTATGGGGATCCCCATGGTCATTTTTTTTTAACCAAACTGGATTACTGTGCTAAGCCAGAAAAACATTTTCATGACGAGCTCCCAACAGATGGTTGAGCCCATTCGAGTAGTAGCATCTACTAACTCGAATGAGGAGACATCTTTGATGACGCATGCCACTATTAATTGTGGGTGAGCTGTCCTCTAATCCAGTGAAGTAATAGGAGATTCCATAATAAGGAAATTCCCGGTTAGGAACCCACGCACTCTTATTTGTTACATTATAGCTGAATCTGCCATACTGATGGAGGGTCCAGCTCCAGAGTCCACCAGGAGGAAGACCAAGGTGAGGGTTGTTATCCGAGATAATGACTTTGTGTTTATCACATTTAAATTGAATGCAGTTCTTCTTTATCCAACTGAGGACATATGTGTCTGGAAAGTCTCCTGAGTGGTGGAAGGATTTTCTGCAACAAATACTGTAATTTGTATCTCATCCGTATAACACATAATTTTGAGTCCGAAAAAACAGACTTCTGAAGGCTGTGGGAGTAATTTAATGTTAAAGACTCTTGGCTTAGAGATTAACCTTGGGGGGCTCCACAAGTAATATGGATAGCTGAGGACTGAGGCATAGAAACCTTACTTTGTCTTATCAATGAAGGAGCAAAGCCTGTTACAGTCTTCGTTGAAAATACCAAATTTAAAGAGCTTGGCAATCCGTGTGAAGCATTGAGGCTATATTGACTACGACCAGGAAGTCCAACAGAATTAGGGCTGCAGACTAAGATTGAGTTTGAGGTTGTCAGTAACTGTCACCAGAACTGTCACAGTACTATGTGAGGTTCTGAATTTGGACTGAACCAAATCTAAAAGTGAGTGTGACTCTAAATAATTAGATACTTGTACTTTGATTTGTTTTTTAAGAATTTTAGACGGTAATATCAGAGCTCATATGACATGAAAGTTAATGAGAATGCAGGGTCTCTATATGTTTTTTTTATTTTTACCACTAATGTGTATCCACAATAGAGGGACAGTTGCGGATTGTAGATTTAGATTGCCAAGATCTACAGAGAGGCAGGTGATTGCGAGGCCATCCCAATTTGGTACAGGTAAGTAATTTCTCAATGTTCTCTATATTTAATAGTGAAAATTCAGGAAGAAATTTCAGAGATGTTGAGACAGAAGCTAAAGAATCCTGTGATGGCTCATCTGGGACATCAGGTTGGATTATGCTATGTTATTATATAAGGAAGAAAGATCAGACAGAGTTATTATGTGAGTATGATGGGGTTATGTATATCAATGGGTGACACAAAACATTTTACAGTTGTGAAAATTTCCCAAGAAGAATTATTGGTGGTGGTAATTATTAAAGAGTAATACCAAATACTTGCAGCCTGTATACGATTTTGATGTTACTATGATTTAGTATTAGTGTTGGAATATTTATTTGAAAGCTGTTCATGAGATTTACACTGTTTAGCCTTGCCCAGATACTCAGTGTACCATGGAGCAGAGGGCATCTTGTGATGGATCCTATCCGATTTGCAATGGGCAATACTGTCCATAGCATTGAATATCCAAATATAGAAATCGCTATGGCTGTGCCAACATGGGCACCTAATGTCAGTAGGAAAGCAATGAGAGTGCCAGAGAAACAATTGTAGGAAAGTTTGCCTAAACCCTGAACAGAAGCAAGTAAAGTAGAGAATTGAATTGTGGAATTGCAGTCATAGCCCAAAATCAAAAAGGGAACTACATAGTTATCTGTCCATGTGAGAGTAGCATTGTGGCTACAATGGTACTATTAAGATTAGTGAAGATAGGATCAAATATATGTCCTGCTGTCCGAGTAGATGTTGTAATAGCTTGACAAAGTCTTAGGGATTATTGATGATCAAACAGGAAGCAGAGTCTTCAGTTGGAAATTGAGGTTTCCTAATACGATGAAAGTGCTTGCTTTCAACATGTAAGGAACAATACAATCTGAAAATGTAGAATAAAACTTCGGTTTGAGAAAAGGGGGAAGGGGTGTTAGATCAGGGCCCCTGAATGCAAGGTGGTAGAATTGATTGTGCTAGAGAGAAGTGTCCTTTCACATAAAGGAAAGTGGGAAGGGTCAAGAAGAGTACATGACAAGTGAAAGATAATTGCTAGATCTCCATTGGGTTTTCCTTTGCAATCCCGTCTGATGATATGGTATCCTGTGGTGACTCCAGAGGCAATTTCTGGCATAAAAGATCTTTCAACCATGCTTTACTAATAAACGTAATATCCAGTTGGTCTGTGATAATGAAAGCAGGTGTTACGAAATGATGATTGGGTATTGGGAGGGCAGTTTCAGTTGACTACATTGAATGCAAATCGATTGTCAAAGCGAAGTGGGGGTTGTCGGCTGCATTGCTAGGACTATGAAGTGAATGTGGTTAAAATAGAGGGAGACTTAAAGTAGGTAAAGTCAAGTAGTGGCAACGGAAATAGCTGTATAATGGTAGAGCCTCAATGGAGCAAGCGGAGCAAATTGTACCTTTTTGGTTGAGTGTAACCAAGGTGTCTGCCGAGCAAGTCAGCAGTTATGGGGTCAGATATCCAGAGTTCCTGGTACGGAGCACGTCCTTGGGTGCAGATGGGCTTACCTTTGGCATACCCAAAGCATGCCATCAGAGCATATGCTGTGTGGACAGGAAACAGCATAGATAAGAGAGGGTGCCATTGAGTAGTAGGTGTGTCCATTCATGAGCCAGATTTCTGCTTAATTCACTCTCAAATCCAATTCCAAAACATTTGGGGAGGAGAAAGTAAAACCGAAACAAGAGCCCAGTTGTTCTGATGCTAGCCAGGGAGGTACCTCCCTGGCGCTATCTACTGCAGAAAAAAATTAGAACTAAAATATCTGTGAAATCTTCATCCTCTCATTCTCTGCGACCCAGGGTTTTTGGTAGAAAAGAGAAAGCTCGTACTTTTGTTGTTACTCCGGGTTCATCCTCTGCATTTCTTGACTCCATGGGAGAGAAAAGACAGTTATTCGGATGTTTCAGCTCCTGGTGATAGTTTTCTATGATTTCATTTGAATGAAGCAGCATACTTCCAGAAATTAAAGATGAGCTGAGATCGTGTAACCCCAGCAAGATTAGCTCTAACTCTCCAAGTCATCAGCTGCCAGATAAATGCTGCTTAGGAGTTGTAGTTGGATCTGTCTCAACAGTAAATTGTTTAACAGTGCCTTATTTAACCTTTCCTCAGAAATTGCTAACCCTGAGAGCTATGAATGTTCTTAACTCCCTCCTCTTTCTTTTCTTGCTGACACTCTGTGGTAGCATCTTACAAATCACCTAGAAGTGCTTGCATACCTTGTTAAGTGTGTTTGTAAAGCACACTATCACCCGTGAGCGTATCTTGGTGCTTGAATTTGAACACTTTGTTTTAAAAAGTTGCTTCCCAGCGCTGAAACCTTTCTTACTCTTTTAGTCTAACAGTGATGAAAGCTTCTCAGAAATCATACACAAGATCTCAAAAATAGCTGTAATGTTTTTATCAGTCTGTGTCTATTAATGCAAGTACATCTTTTTACTTCGGTCTGTCCTGATTTACAAGTTTGTTGTACCCATGGTCTCATTGAATGTGCAGGAACTTAAGTTTTCAGGGTAAATTGTACGTTCTGTTCAACATAATAATATAGGAGAGGGTGAATCTCCACATTCTGATAGGTTTGTTGATATTAAAACACCACTTGTAGGTATTTTTCTGTCCTGAAAGCATACACTGATTTGCTTGTGTGCATACACTGATTTGCTTTCGGCAAGGGACTGCTCTAATTCATGGGACTGTTCGGTAAGGTGTTTTTCTATGCAGGATTATATTATGCTGTGTGGAGGTAAAAAGTGCAAATACATGGTGCTTTCTTTACGCAGACAGAATTTACCACCAGGAGGATCTGGGATTATTTAGGATTATAGTGTAAATCAGAAATGTACTACAGACGTGGGGGGAGGGGGTCTGTAACAAAACTGGTGCACATGTAAAGCGCTCTGATATCTTTGGGTCTAGTTTGCGCTATATAAAACTCTATAAAAAAAAATGTTTTAACTATTGTTACCACTGATTTGAAATGTACAAAATGGACTTTGGCTCCACCTAGAGGAATATTATTTTCTCCCTTCTTGCTATTGGCTATTTAGTTCCTCCCCGTATGGAATGATTGCATTGAAAGCATATGGGACTATTTTACATCTGAAAAATACACTCTGTCATTACACATTGAATACTTTCTCTAATACATGCATTTCATACAGAAATGAGACCTTTTTTAATATAAAGTTTTTTTTTTTAATGTTGTACGGTATGTGTGCAAACCATTCACTATCACCCTTACTACCACTGTTTTTACCACCAGCACCATTAACACCACCATTATTACCTACACTGCCACCATTCCCAACACTATCACCATCACCCCAACAGCCACTACTATTACCTTCACCAACATTACCGTTCTCATTACTACCACCATCCCTGCTGCTACTACCGCAAACACCATCATTATCATTAGCACCATCACCTTTTTGAATAAGAGTGTTTGCCTGTTTTATCTTATGAAAGTCAGAACTGTTGGCTTTGCGGTTTTACCTTGTTAATTCTATTTGGTTGAGAATTTTTTTTTTTTTTTTAGCACTTCCCATTGCATCACTTTGAAATGATAGTGCTCAATGTAACCACTTCCACGCTAATGACAAAGCCAGCTCGTCATGGGCTTTACCTATGCTGCGCTCATGACGAGCTGGCTTTGTCATGAATAATGGGATTTATGAACATCCAGCGCACAGCGGGAAAACGCGGTAGCACTGAAGCAGATAAAAGGAATTAGGTTCAGTGTTAGTGTGAACATAAGCATGTTGATTTCTTTTTAATTTTGAGAATATACAGAGAGAAGGGAAGGAAAGAAAACACACACACACACACACACACTCTCTCACACTCTCACACCCACACACACCCACACACACCCACACACACCCACACATTGTATATGTTTCCCATTTCCAGCTAAATAGAAGAATGCTCCCGCAATGTGTATTTGGGAGGTCCTCTAATAACCTAAAAAAATGAATCAACAAAGACAAACAAAAGAAGAATTATTAGAAGGCTGAATTTAGAGGATCATGCTGCACACATGGATGCTGTGTTTCACAGACCACTGCACATTAGAGAAAAACACATCTGTGAATGAACATCGGTAAACATTGCACATCAGTGTGCACTTTATGCAAGTGGGGGTCGCACACAGACATGCAGATAATATCGCATCACAAGTTCCTTCTCGTAACCTAAACTAGTACAGGGCCTCATGGTGTAGTATGACAAGGGTGGCCTTGTAGTCAAACAATAAAAGCACTAAGGATCGTGCTTTTCACAGAAAATGGCGGAAAAGCCCATGATAAGCAATTTTCTGTTACTCACCTAATAAAAGGTTGCACCCTACTTTTACACCTACTGAGGCATCTGTCTCTTCCTGACGATGTGAGGGGAAGCGAAATGTCGGTAGAAGAAGAGGGTTGTGTGTGTGTGCGCAAGCTACCATGGGATTTGTGGAAGCATGCCCACATGTGAAGGCATGTGACATGTATCTGAGTGAAGTATCTGCCCTATATTCACTAAGGATGCTTGTGTCCAATGTGGTCTTTTGGCTGCTAGACCCATCCTTCCAAACCAAGACAAACATTAAAGCAGCAGTGCTGGCGAGTGCATGTTTGTGCGTCACATTCGCCGAAGGTGCCATAACCGCTTTACCAATAAACCCTACCTGTAAACACTTAACCATAAAGCTTATACCCCAAAACCTTCACCTAATGGCCTAAACTTTCCATTCTTAACTCTATACCCTTAACCCATACACTCTATACTGTATATTCTTAATCCTATTCTGCAAGTTTTTTAAGCTTCACCTGCATTCTTAATCCATAACCTTAACCCCAACCCCTTAACCTCTATACCTGATATATACCCTTATTCCCCAACACCCCTTCACATCTTTTCCCCTGTCCCTGCTTAATTATATTTTGGGAACAAATACTTTGGGAATTTTTCCTTTTTTAAAGTATTTATTATTAGAATCACATAGGAAATGTTATTTTTAGAAATTGTATTTGTCAGGTTTTGAAGCAATGCTGTCATTGTCCTTGCTTGTTTCAAGTTTATTTATGTAATTTGTGAACTGGTCCCACCATTGCCAAAACTACATTATTTACTTTGTATTTAACAAACTCATATTTTAATCTTTTTTTTTTTAAGGTGTTTGTTGTTAACACATGAACACATGCTCAAATGGCAATTTTACGTTGCCCGTACAATCCAACCGAATGGTATTTGAAGTAGTGTTTCCGAAAAATATTTCACATTTTAACATTTTCAATGTCTGTGGTGTTAATAAATTAGAATTGTTACATTGGCTATGAAATGTGAGCTCCATTTAGGAGCACTCTGTTTTTGGCTACAATGTTAGAGCCTATTTAATTGTCATTTGTTCCTCTGTTTACAGGAATCTACCCTGAAAAGTGTTCTGAGTGCCTTATGGAATCTGTCAGCACATTGCACTGAAAATAAAGCTGACATCTGTTCTGTGGATGGTGCTCTTGCCTTTTTAGTTGGCACTTTAACTTACCGAAGTCAGACTAACACCTTAGCTATCATTGAAAGTGGAGGAGGCATCTTACGAAATGTGTCCAGTTTAATTGCTACAAATGAGGACCACAGGTACGTACTGAACATGAGAGAATAAACTTGAGAACAAAATGTGCTTGTTTTGGAAATGACGGGCTACACATAATGATGTTAATTTGTGGATATTCACATATCTTTCCATTGTTCACACTTAGTATGCATATCAATACTTGGCGCCAAAACCTATCGGGGCAATTTAGGAAATTGAATGTTAAACTCTCACACTGTGCCTGCACAGTAATTGAAAATTCTGCAAAGACTGAAATAGTCTATTCCCTGCCACCTCTGCCCCATCTCTAGTTTTGTTTCCTCCTGACATTCTGATCCTCGTCCCTGCAAGTAAATTTTGGGAACAATTCAACCTTAAAATTAGACTTTAATCAGTCATCACTACTACATCAAAAGTGTCTAGAATCTTTTTGCTCACAAGAAGGACAATTTACTAACACTTCGGCTTCTATGCAGCTAAGTCCCCCTTTGACTAGAACATTCATTTTACCACAAGCACAACTTTCCAAGAAAGACAATACCAAGCTACTTCCGTCATTGTCAAGCTTGGGTAGCTGCCTTCCATACACTGGTTGCAGAACAAATGACTCTCCCTTGAATTTCGATTGACACACTATACACAAGTATGATTCCTACCCCCCAGTATGTGACAGGTGGGGTAGAGCCCAATGAGAACCTGGGATAACCACGGTTGACACGAGCACAAGAGAGAATCACCTTCCCCCTTCCATCAGGGACCTACAGGCCTGCACACTTGGAGAAAGAGTGGGAGTGGGCGCTGTGCCCCGCAACTAAAAAATGTGCACCTAGTCCAATGGAACTTTGACACAGCGACTTGTTGGGGGTGTGACCAAGATTACAGAGACAGACACCTACTCCCCTCCCCTGAAAGTTTGCAGCCCGGTGCCAAGCAGTCATAGTGCCCCAGGAGCTGCACCATCACTCTAATATAATAAGGCAGTCACTCTTCGCAGAAGGCAGACTAACATGGGGACATACAGAACTTTAATACAATAGCTTAGGCATTGCTGAGGCCGATGCAGCTGATACCCTACACTTTCTGGGTCTTTCAAACTGCCCACAGACGCTGGGTGCAGCGATAATTCTTTTTATTCTTTCTTTCTTTTGGTCATATGCCTCAAACACCATTCCATCACTCGTTCCTGGGTTTTCCTGCCCTTTTGCTGGAAATGAGAGAATAAGGAGTTCAAATAGTTATTGCCCTTTGAATGTGAAAACCTTTCTCCTGGCCACTGTTCCTTCAAGCAGTACCTGCCCAATAGGATGTGCGCCAGCCGAGGCGGAGAAGGCTTAATCATTGGACCCCTCTTCTGTCCTATCTCTTCTTGCATCTGACCACCTTATGAATGGTTGCCAATAGTCATACCTTTTCTTTCTATTGTCAGATATGTCCAAACTAACAATGTACTTTATTGCTGATATCCAATTCTCATGACGTGTGGGCGCTGAGACAACCCATTTACTGCAAATTTTCCTGCGTGTCAGCAACATTGCGTAAAATAACTTCGGGTACTCCCTATCTTCTTTTAACTGCACCTCCAAACATTCGTGAAAAAACAAGCAAACGCTTACCTGAATTTGTAGCTTCAGGATATCAGACAAAGTTCTACTCACATCCTCCCAAAATTGCTGTATCTTAGGACAATGTATAAACATGAAGATCTTCGTCTTTCAGTTGCCCACATTCCGGGCAAGCCACATCTCCTCCTTTCCCAAATTTTGATTGTCTCAGTGGGGTTCAGTATGCCCTATGGAGTGTAAAAAAATGATTTCTCCTTAAATAGGCAGGTTTTACTATTTTAAAAAAGCATAGACATTGATACTTGCCATAGGTTCTGCAGTGAAGGCTCCAGCAAGCATCTTCCCCATAACTCCTACAGCAACGTGAACTCAGGTCCATCATACTCCAATACCAAATCGATATTTCTTTCTTCATGGGTACTCCGGACATCAGCCTCTCTTTGAATTCATTTGGTGCCCCAATCGTTGTGCTGGGCGATTGATAACAGCTCTGTATTTGGAGAAATTTGAATCTTGACACTCTTTATTGGGCGTCCTTTCTCTACACATCTCCCATGTTATCAAGTGACTGTCATGGATTAAATGTTCCCATCTTAGTACACCTGCTTCCCTCAATGGATCAGCCAACTTGTCTTTTCTCCAGTTTGGGGAGCCTGGAGAGTCTCAAATTGGAGCTAGATTTCAAAAATACGCCAACTTTAGGTGTCTTCTAATGCTGTACAAAGTCTCCGCTATACCCTGTAGCATTTTTAATGTGACTTTTTTTAAAAAGTATTTGGGGTCAGCGTACTTGTGCAAAAATCCACAATCCCCTCCTTTTAAATCCTTTAGCATCTCCGCTACTAATCTGCCTATTTCGGAGCACAAAGGTATATCCAACAGTATTTGCCCATTTTTACAAGAATGGCCAGGAGTAGAATTGTAAATCTGGTATTGTTAGCCCCCCTTTCTCTCTTTTCCTTCTCAACTTCTTCCACGTTATGCAAGGTCCCTTGGAGGCCCATATAAAACTGCTAATGTGACCTTGCAGCTTCCCAAACCACTCCTTCTTGAAGGGTAACGGGATTGAGTTGAAAAGAAAAGTAAACTTTGAGAGGATAGTCATTTTTATCAGGTTAGCACGGCCAACTATGGTAAGTGGGAAATGTGCCCAATTCACCAACAAACTACACACTTCCTTCTTGATTCTTGGAGTTTACCTTAGCCAGCTCCGTAAAGTCTTGGGTTATCTTAATTCCTAAATACCTCATCTTTTTTCACTTTTTCCTCATCTTCCTCCGTGTTCCAGGTAATTATTCCTGTCTTTCCTCTATTGATTTTATATTCTGAGACCTTGCCAAAGTCCATTGTTAATGCCATAAGCTGATTCATAGACTTCTGCAAGTGTCATATAAATCAAGAGATCATCCGTGTATAAAGTTTCTTTTCCCAACTCTTAAATCTGAAAGGCAAGATCTCCGGGTTATTTCTAATTTTCCTTGCTAAAGGTTCAATATATATAGATCGAATAATAATGGCGACAAAGGGTAACCTTGCCTCGTACCTCTGGTTATTTTAAAAGGGTCCGTCAAAGAGCCATTTACCAACACCCTTGCTAATGGTGAGGCATATATTCCCGCAAGTGTTTTACAAAACATTACTCCCAGGTTAAGAGATTTCATTATTGTTTGTAGAAAAACCCAGTTGACCTGATCAAACGCCTGTGGCGTCTAACGCAATTACTGCAAGAGAGAGATCATATGTAGTTGCCAGATCTATGGAGCCGACCAAAGTGTATGTTGATTCTTTTAAAGATCTGCCTTGTATGAACCCCTTCTGGTCTTCGTGTATGAGATCTGCCATGACCCCATTAAGCCTTTCCGGTAGGATTTTCACAAAAAGTTTGCAGTCTCAGTTTGATAGCGAGATCAGTCTATATGCGTCACAGTGTTTAGAACTTTTCCCTGGCTTCAGGATTAGGGTAATAATAGCCTCCTTCCATGACTCTGGCATACTAGCTTCTTTCAAGAACATATCATTAACCCCTTCCACGCGGGCTAATTCCCCCACGGTGCGGAGGGGGAGGGGCCGTGTGCGGCGCTGCGGTACTCATGACTAGTCTAGCTCGTCATGTTGCACAGTGGAGCTGTGCTCATGACGAGGTGGACTCGTCATGACTCCGCCCACTCCCATAGAACGCCCCCACAAGCGGGGAATTAGCCGCGCGTGGGCCGGCCGCGGCAGTTATGACGAGCTCACCTCCACTGTGCCCCATGACTAGCTCAGCTCGTCATAAGCATGCAAGGGATTAAAAATCTCGGTTAATATTGGTGCTAGCGCTCCGGCCGGCGTTTTATACGTTTCATGGGGCAACCCGTTTAGACCAGGGGTTTTCCCCTGTTTTCCATCCTTGAGTGCTTGGTCCACTTTCATCCGGTTTATCTTCACATTCAGAGCTCTACTTTTTGCCTGCGTTAAAAATATAAAATGCTCCTGTTTTAACCAGTCTCTCACCCCCTGTTCCGATATCGCTACCTCTTCCTGATAAACTTTTTCAAAATACCTAAAAAGGCTTCCTCTATCTCCTTTTTGCCATTAAACTCGGCCCCAGTGTGCTCACATTTAATCTGCTTAACCATGTTCCTCACCGGGTCCTTTTTGATTTTCCATGCCAGCAGTTTACTACAGCTCTCGCCATATTCAAAATGAGCTAGCCTACTGGCCTCCCATCTCTTTCTAACCCTGTCTTCCAATACATTGGCTAAGTTTGTTTTAGCCTCTGCTATTTCCAACAGCTGAGCCTGTAAGTCATTCTGCTCTGATTTTATGGTGACCAGTTTCTTTTCTAATTCTTGGATTCTCTCTTCTAGACTTTTAACCATTTTCTGATAGGCCTCATTCTAGCTGCAGATAAACTTCCTATTCTGCTTCTTAAATAGGCCTTGTATGCGCCCAACACTACTCCCACCGAGGAAGAGCCTAGATAACTTCAAAAAACTCTTTTGTCTCTTTATTTAATAGCTCTACTACTTCATCCTCTAATAGCAGAGTGTTGTCCAATGTCCACCTAGTTTTGGATGTTATTCTCAGTTAAATTTAATTCTAGTTTTACAGCTGAGTGGTCTGAAAGATGCTCCCCTATATGTTGGATATCTTGCACCATATCTTTTAAGTTTGTCAATTAAAAGCAAATCAATTCTTGACTGGTGACAATATTTCCTGTTGTTATATGTATAGCCCCTCTTTAGTCTTGCCCTCTGATGCCAGTATCACAAAGGCCCATTTGCTCGATGATTCGCCTCATCTGTCCTGCCAGTTTGGGGTTCGCCGCAGCTCTGCTATTAGTGAAGCTATCTAGAAAATTATCGAGATCTACATTAAAATCCCCCGCCATAATGATTATAACCGGGAAGTTCAATAGCTCTGTTAGGACCTCCTTGTTTTGGTCCATATTAACCAACTAATGTAACACATTGCCCCAAAATCCTAAGTTTTGCAATAACCCATCTTCCTTTGCTGTCTGAGACATTTTCCACGATGGTAATTTTTGCATCTTGTTTTACCAGGATGGCCACCCCCTTTGGTACGCTACTTGTTGCACCCATCTTTTCACTTTAAAAATCTCCAGGCACTCTTTTTCCATCAGATGTGTTTCTTGTATAATTATCTGAGCTGGACAGTCTTTTACGGTCTTACCTAGCAACGCAGCGCATGAGTTGCTCGCGCCTTGGCGAGACCTATTGTCGGTTTGTCAGTGGAAGAGAGACAGGACATGTGCACGCGCGCTTGCTGAGGACAGAAGTTGTGCACGCGTACTCACATCTCCTGTCCGGGCTCGCGTCCTTTGAGCAGAACGCTTTCACTCACCCGGCGTCCGCCTGTTATAGCCCAACATGTGACTTCTTCACCATCAAGGTGCTCACGGCTTCACAAGACGTTTTTTCCTATCGCTGAACAGAAGGATTGTCTGAGAGGATCCGCTGCAAAACTAGGACTCTTTGCATCAGGCTGAGTCTCAAGGGTGTGTGACAGAAATAATACCTACGCATTATCTACACTTAACATGGCCGCGAGAAAAAGCGCATATACGCTTAGTATTTATGCGATAAAGACTCTTAAGGCAGACCAAAGTGTTGTCCTACGTCTTTGTCGCTGCTTCCTATGTTTCGGCCCCCAAGAACTCGTGCTGCGTTGCTTGCGTAAGTGCGTTGTTCATTATCTACGGTCAATACAATGCTTTTGTAAACAGCAGACTGTGCTGTGCTTTTGTAGGCACCTTCGAGCTCCCTTCAGTGCGGTGAGAGGAGCAGTAATGAGAGTAGCGAGTAAGTGAAAGAGCGAGAAAAAATTAAGTGCTGAAGGCGGCAAATTAGGGAAGTATGTGCATGTACTCGTGATCAACGAAGCGGTTTTCGAAGTGCCAGACTAGTAATGCGTACCAACTGCCTATTGTTTTTCTGAAGTTGGGATAGTTGGCGTATCACAGTGCACCCCCTTAGAGCTTCGGTATATGTGGCCACCATGTGTACCTTCCTATTATTGGGCTGACATCATTTGACCAAGGGGACTCCTACCTTTTCTGTAAAAAGTTACTTCAGTTCAATGTAAATCATCTTGAGCTACTAATATTGTTAATGTTGTAATAGTGAACATGTCAGACAAGATTACATTTGTCGCCATCCCATGAGATATTACCAGCAGTGTTCACCTCCATTCCATTTAATTTGGTATACTTCTACTTTGGTGATACATGACAGCCGTAGCAGCAATGCTGCTGGCACCTAGGTACTAACATTAGTATTATTGCATGATTTATTATCAGCTTATGAGTTCTAAAGATGTACACTTTTTCATATTGGAAAAACACCCTTTTTAATTCTGAAATACATATATTGAACCAAGCAGCAGCTTCTAATTTAGGGGCTGGGCTACTTCCAGGTGGATAGTGTGGAGAAGTGTGGCTCACTGGTTAGAGGAGGCAGACCCTGAAGCAGAGGTCAGACCCGGGACCAGGGTTCAATTCCCGACGCGGCAGGGTCTTGAGCCCAAATATCCACGGACTCGATAATTCTCGTTTCGGTGCCTACTCGAGTCACGGGTTCACACTCTGCAGCTCTGGGCATTAGCTTGCTTAATCTCCACTACGGCCCCCCCCCCCCGTGGCGGGATGCCTGGCTTTCCCCTTGGGGATGCCCAGTTCAGGGTATCTCACAGGGAAAAGCCAGGGCGGGTTCCCAAGGCAAGCGCCGAGATGCCTACGGGTAATCGAGCGCTATATAAGAACGCATAATAATAATAATAATTATAATAGTGTCGGCCTCACTGAGGTTGTAACTAGCTGCACTTTGCAGCTTTCTCGAATGTTAGTTCTTGCCACCCCAGTAGTAGCACATTAGCTCTGTGTCAAATTATGACATAGTGTGCACCTGCTGCTTTCACCCACCATTTGGGCACACCACTCATTACTTTTTAGGTTGAGCCTGGGCAGCGTATGCGCTGCCCTACAGCATGCTGTATTGGAGTATGGAATTGAAGCCCCTCCCACTCTCTGCCCATATTTGGTATTGGCTTGTGCCATTGCCCTTCGTAATTGCTGGCTTCTGATTTGTTAAAAGGCTTGTTAGTCCCGCCTTGTCTTCATTAGTAACCTCCCATGAGGACTGGCCCTTTTAATTCGGTTGTTACACGCTATGTGGTTTTCAGTCTGTAAGCACTATTTTCTTGATGGAGTTTCCCCTACTGCAGGCACAACATGCTTTCCTGCAACATTCAGCGTGCCATGCGTGCTTTCACTTTCAGAGCTGCTCGGGACAATGGTGGCTTTTTTGAGCTATTGGCATTGTAAATGACAATGCCTTTTAATTGTGTTAATTAGCAAAACAGTTAAATAAAAGGCATTGTCATTTACAACGGCAATAGCTTAAACTCTTGAAAATGCGAGACCTATTGCATTGCAAATGCTTGTTTATGCACTGTAGTAGCCTTCCCGTCTCCCCTTACCCTTAAACCGATTATATTCCAGGATAGAATTAAGTGTGCTGGTCGGTTCTCACCCATCTCCCTTCTCGACTAAGTGTATTATTGATATTGCTGAGGCTTCTGAGGGCTTTTTTCTTCTGCTTTTCTCCCAAATGGTCCCCACTCTGTGACACCTGTCCCTACCCCCGCCGTATGCCCACCCCCTCTCCTCCCCACAGCCCCCCCCCCACCCCGAGAACCCATCCCTGACTCACTATGGCTTACGTCTTGTGTGTGTCCCGCCACCTCCCCCGCCCCCGAGTGTGCCTTATCTTAACCCCTTCCACGCTCATGACGAGCTGGGCTCGTCATGAGGTAGCCTCCTCGCACGCTCATGACGAGCCCAGCTCGTCATGAAACATGGGAATAAGTAAATCTCAGCACAGGAGGGGAAAATGCATAGCATCGATGTGGTTAATATTTTGAAAAATGTGGAAAAAGTAGAAAATAACCATTTTCTTGCCATATAAAGCTGTACTGCAATCGAAATATTCAGACCCCTAGCTGTCTACTCTCAATGAATTCATTACCTCCCTGACCGAGCGGAAATTATACATTGTTGTTTAACATCACTCTCAAAACTGATGGGAATTTTAGCTAATCTGTGGCTCCCAGTTTCTTTAATCGATCTTTCCCAGTTCCCATAGTCGGCAGGAGGTGAATTTTGACAGGTCTGATATAATTTCACACTTATCCCCATATACGTCCAATGTTTTCTTGCTCAAAGCCTTCAGCAGAATTTTTTACTTTTATGTGTAGGTGAGAAATTACGCCAATATTCTCCTTGGCTTGGTTCTATTGGTATTTAGCCTGAAAGGGTCCCTGAGAATCCTCGGAATATCCCTGGCAATGTCCTGCTCTGGCTCTTCCAATTGCAATTCCTTTTTGATCAATTTAACTACAAAAGTCTGAAGATCTTCTCCCTCTTTCCCTTCTGGCACCTTTACAATCCGCAAATCATTTAGTCTTTGGAAGTTTTCCATTCTGTCCAGTCTATCTTCCTGCTCTTGCTCTTTCAGCTTTAGACCCTCGATCTCTGCCCTGTTAACATTCACAGAAGTTCTGAGGTCGCTGACCATCTTTTCCAGAATTACTGTTCTATCAGTTAGGTCATCTATCATTTTACCCAGGTTCTCACAAGCCAGCCTCATTTCATTTTGATTTGATTCTGGCACCTCAAACCTACATTTGATCTCAGAGGAAAGTGTTACTAAAAGAGAACCTACTGAAGGTTCCTTACTGTTTATATTTCCGTCTCCTCTCTCATTTTCCTTCGGGGCACTTTCTCTCCTGTGCTGTCTAAGGCTAGGGCTTTGTGCTATTACCAGAGCACTGTCTGCCCCATCACCTGAGGCTGTCTGATCTTCTGAGAACAGAGGTTGGAAATGATTATGGCTTAAAGCGCCTGACCATTTTGCCATATCCGGTACTGCCATGGTGTCTGTCCGCCCCTTATTAACCAGCTTACTGACCGACTCCTTATTTGCCATATTCACCTTACTGCTTTCACTTAATATTAATGTTTTTGGCAGAACCTTAAAGTAAGTCCTAAGAGAAGGAGTAATCCTAATCCTCTGATCTAAGTTCTTCTTTTTTGTTTTTAATACGTATGTTTATCAGTGGCTGACCTTTTGCCAACTGTTTGGCTTATGTCTTTTTGTTCTTCTTTGTCTCCCTCCCTTTCCACCACAGATTTACCACCTCCAGTACCCTCAATACCACCAATACCACTGGTGCTCTGCCTCAACAACTCTCTCCCTCTTCCTGGACTCCTCAATATGCATCGAGTCAACCCTTTTCCCTCCTCGGGCGTTTCCTTTTCTTGTTTTCCTTCAAACGCACTTTTCCTTAGAGAAGTGCCTTCTCGGTCTGTCTTTACCTGGATCACTTGCTGCAGGGACTGATCTGGTGATGGAGCTAACAGCACTTGCTCCTCTGCATCCCCCTTGCGATCAGCTCTCCTCTCTTTCTCACGACCCCCGCGCCTCCTCTGCCACGGAAGGGGATTCTCACGACCAAGCCCGACCTCTCTGCATCTCCATCGCGGTCCTCGCCTAAGGCTGCTCGATTCTGCCTGCCGTGATCACTTGGTATCCCGAGGGCTCCCTGTTTCCTGAAAAAGGGGGTAGCTTCTGTGCGGTAAGGCTTCTGGCTTAGTTAATTAAACTTCCAGACTTTTCCGATGTAGGTTATCTCCGCATCGCAAGTCCCATTACATTACTTAAATTCTGCAAAGTATACTTCTTTTCCCCATCAGAGCTCTACTGCACACTCTGAGCTCTCCCTCTACCTGCCACTTGCCAGCCGCCATGTTTACTCCTTCCAGCGATATTGATTGTTGTACAGGCTTCACACAACAGGAACCAGTGGGGTCATATACCCTGACATTGTTGATTGTTCAGATTGGGACCTCAGGTGGAGAGACCTCAACTAAATAGCAGCAGCTGATTACGTGGACGACAAAGATACCCCTGAAATGTAAGGTCACCTGAGTGCCCATAGCCCGGTAAAGTGCTGTATCAAGGACAAGGGCAGACCACAGAGAGGGTTGAAACAAATGAAAATGGATCACTACAATCTCAAGGGTGGGCCTCGAGACTGGACCCTCCCCTGGGGGCATGGCTGGGGGACGACGCCATACAGTCAGAACACACTAGAGCCCAAATCCTCATAGCCATAGAGGCTTCCAGCTCCGCATCCAGGCAAAAATAGATGCAATGTCACTGGATATCGGACTACTGCGGACCGACCTTCACACTGTCGCAAAACACTCGATGGCCACAGAACAATGTGTTAGAGAGCTACAAAATGAAGTCTCTAAATTAAAGGCATCTGTAACAAACCTATCTCTCAAAACAGCAGCCCTGGAACGCCGGGCCAAAGATGCAGAGAGGCGCTACCTAAGGTGCAACCTGTGTTTTGTAGGTTTCCTGGAGGATGCAGAGGGAAAAGACCAAGAACTTTTTCTGGAATGGTGGATCAAGGAGGCACTCCCCAAAGCAGAACTTTCTCTAATATTTGTAATTGAGCAGGCGCAGCGACCGCTGGTGCCACTACCACCGCCGGTGCCCAGCCCAGGACCCTGATTGCGAAGATTTTAAATTATAGGCTCCAGGATTGCATCCTGGTCCCAACCTGGGGAATCCAGCCTTTGGAAATCAAGTAATCCGTATATTTCCAGATTACACCTGTTTGGTACAGCAGCAGAGAGCGTCTTTCAATGGAGTGAAACAGAAACTGCTGCCCATGAATCTTCAGTACATTCTCCTCTACCCCGCAAAACTGAAGGTCTCCACAAGGATAGAACCCACTTCTTTATAACCTCAGAGGCAGCCTGGGACTGGCTGGAGGTCCATGGGGACGAAAGGATGATCTACCGGGGGAGAACGTCGCAGGGACCCTCAAATGTCACCAAGTTGGGAAAAAATAACCGCAACAGAAAAGCCTTGCGATCAACAAGCGTGGTTGCACACACAGATGGATCGCTGGAATTAGTGAGGACAGACTCCGGCAGTGAGGGCAGAAGGTCTCCCAGAATCGACCGATAGACACAACAAGCCGAACGACAGGGTGCAAAGGCCTTAGTGGAAGTAGTAACAGCCACAAGCTCCAAAGCTAACCTGGGAGATGTAGTAGAGGTCACCCCACAGCTGGGAAACCCTTGACCTGGCCACAGACCGGGGTAACATATATGGGAGGCTGAAGATGACACTGAACTGGAGAACATGCAACATCTTCAACCGCACCCCTGCTCTGAATGGTCCAGCACCACAGTGGTGTCTAACCGGAGAAATGGGTGAACTGAGATGGGCACCACTATTGGATGGGCCAACTGCTTCTCCTCCTCCCCCCCCCAACTCTCTCGTTAATTTATTTCTGTATAATTTTTTCCTTCACTATATTATTGTTTTCATTCTTTCTCTATTATTGTTTTGCAGATCTGTGCATCCTTCCTTTTTGGATGCCAAATTGGTGTGAAAGTGGGAGTTTTTTTTTTTAAATAGTTTTATGCGTAGATGACAGTGGAGATTACAATTTGGGTGGGCGCTAGTCACAGATGTATAGTAAGTCGGAGACGTGGGCTATCCCTGGCCCGGTGGGAGATATATAGTGAATGGTTACAAGTGGAATGTATGTTGGTACAATGAGATTCATGATTCATAAGAAGAGTGTGTATGTATAGTTGATTACATTATTTTGTTTATGGCAGGATTGATAATTATTTTAAAAATATATATTTTTATTAAACCTGCTCTAAAACATAACTAGATAGATAATGGTTACACACACACCGTTGGGTTAAGTTTCACAGCTGTGATATAGCATGACGAGATCATGAAATCGCAATTGCATTTGAAACAAACAAGAATTCTCTTTTGTTGCTCTACTGTGCATATAAAGTGAGCTGTGTCTAGCTTACATTCTTGCCTTGAAGGTGTGTGTGGTTTTGTGTCAGGAGGCTCACATTCCCCTGTATTTTCACCATGAGAACCATATATTTTCCCACTTCTTCTAGCACCCCCTTCTTTTGTATACTACTTATTCCGCTTGTTGGCACCAGTCTACGTCAGACTTTCATTCCGCCACTGATGGGGGAAGGGACGCTCCCCATTGTCTCGCTATATTGTGTTTTGCCACCCATGCCGACAGTGCCAGCCAGAGGCCATTTTGTCTAGGCCAGTCCCCCTCCCCTGTAATCATCAATAACAACCACCTGGCATCCAACAATCTCTCCATCCCCAGCACCTTTGACATCACTGCTGTTACTTTCCTCCAGAATGAGTTAATTACTGGGCAGTCCCATAGTATATGGAAGGAACCCTCTTGTTGACAGCCTCTTGAACATAGTGCAGTCTGAGCCTTCCCCATTCTGTGTAGTGATGTGTGGGGATAGTATGAGCGATGTAGTATCTTGAGTTGCACCAGCCTGAAACGTGCTTTGATCGCTATATCACTGGGGCTCTGTAGGGCCTCCGACCAATCCTCGTCAATGTTACCCAGGTCATCTGTCAATGCTCTCCTAAGGGAGGTCAGCGGGTCTGGGGTATTATTCATTACTTTCCGGTATATTGTGGACGTTGCTTTATCTGAGATAGGGTTCACTAATAGCCTATCTTCTAGCGGTGAATGATTGAGGATGGTCGTGTCTCATTGTATGGGGTTTTGTAGGGCATGTATGAATCTTATGTATGAAAACCTCTGGGAGGAAGTCGTGGCATATTCTTGTTGGTCATCAAAGGAGAGAGGCCCCCCATCTCTCCACACATCTCCCAGATGCTCAGTGCCTATGGTCTGCCATCCCCTGAACCACTCAAGCATGGCCACATATCTGTCGGTCACCTAGACGCAGGGATGTCATGCCTGTCAGTCGGCTCTGCCATCCTAGGTACCTATGTGCCTCATTCCAGCATTTGACTACTGCTGTGTGTGCTGGCAAACCTCAACCTGCCATTCGCGCATACAGGATAGGCTCATCGTTTCCACCCGGCATCACGTCTTTATCCACTATATAAGCCGGATCCTCCTTATTTGCATAGACCCAGTCATTTATTACCATGAGTTGCAAGGCCCAGTAGTAGAGTTTAATATCCGGGACCGCCAGAACTCCTTCGTAGACCCCTCCTTGCAATTTATGTAGGGCTATTCAAGGTGCGCCTCCTTTCCACAACAGTGTGCGTAGTTCTTGGGCTATCTGTTTGAAAAGGTTTAGAGGAATAGTGTAGGGGGTATTTTGCAGAGTGTACAAGAGGCACTGCAAGGACATCTTCTTATACAACGCCTCTGACAATTAAAGTCAGCTGTAGAGTGCGCCAGTGTATTATATCGGTGTAAAGTCTAGTCAGCTGTGGAAGGTTCCTTTGCAGGAATGTTTGTTGGTTGCGAGTTACATAAATGCCCAGATATTTGAAGCCTAGAACTATTGGGCGGCACGGCTTGCCGGGAGCCTTGGGAGGGACCCAACAAGGGGAACACCACCGACTTGGACCAATTTATGATGTAGTCTGAGTAGCTCCCAAAGAGCTAAAAAATATGGAGGACTCTTGCTATGTAGAAGTAGGGTCTCGACATATATAGGATTATGTCATCAGCATACAGGGAGATACGTTTTTCCCATCCACCCAGCGCCGCGATGCCCCAGATAATCGGGTCTACTCTGATCCAATGCGCCAATGATGATTTTTTTTTTTGCGAAATTCAGGGTTTGGGGTCGGGGGTGCAGATTGGGTAATATATGGGGATGCACGTTTTTTTTAATGTAGTGTCTACCCGGGGGGGGGGGGGGGGGGTTGTTTCAGATGTTCAGTTTATCATTTTTACTGGCAGCGACGGTGGTAAAATGTAAATGTAAATGTAGTATACTTGTAAAGCGCACAGCTGCCCCAGCAACGGGGCGTCCCGGCGCTGTATAACTCTGGGGAACCCGTCCTGGCTTTCCCTGTGGGATGATCCCTTGCTGGGAGTCCCCAAGGTGGAGCCAGGCATCCCCGGAATTGGTGGGGCCGTTGTGGAGATTAGGCAAGCTAATGCCCAGAGTTGCCGAGTGTGATCTCTGATTAGAGTAAGCACCGAAGCGAGAATTATCGAGTCCGCTGACCAATGTCCATGACCCTGCCGCGTCGGGAATTGAACCCTGGTCCCGGGCTGACTTCTGCTCTCAGGCCTGCTGCCTCTAACCAGTGAGCCACACTACTCCAGTCACTGACGCGTATACAGTGGGTAGGACAGATACAGACTGGGAGAAATAGAGCAGTATAATTTCATAACATGGAACGTGAGGGGGCTAAACTAGTTTGTGAAACTCCATAGAATACAAACATACTTACAACGGCAGGGCACTCATGTTGCGATGCTCCAAGAGACATATCTGTTAGACATCAAAATACAGAAGCTTCACAAGAAATGGAGAGGACAGTTATCCGCATCCACCTATTCCACATATGCTAGGGGTGTGGCAATCTGGGTGGCCCCACAGGTCCTATTCAAATTACAGAAAATGAGGCAGATGAAGAAGGCAGATATGTGGTAGTGCATGGTGAGCTTGATGGAGTGGAGGTGTGCCTGGCGAACGTCTATGCTCCAAACATGATGATGGATAGTTCTTTAGTGCCATAGAGAAGCTACTTCTCCCTTACATTGGGATGCATTAATATGGGCAGGAGTCTTGCATTGCGTATTGGACGGCACACTAGACAGGCACCCACCGAAACAGCACACTAAACCTCATGTCGACTGATTTAAGAGAGGTGGTGAGCCGACTAGATTGCATCGACATTAGGAGCGAAACACTCATGGGTGAGCGGGGTTACACCTGTTACACACCAGGTGCAAGGTTTCCAGTAGGCTCGATCGTTTCTTGGGAGGTATGCGGAGCTGTAACACATACCAAATTGCTTGGTCATTTTCTATTCGACCATACCCGGTAGTGTTGGAGTAGGGACCCGAGCGACATAGACTGAGGGTCCCACTGTAGCGTTTGCGACCCAATACGTTGCGTGACTTGAAATTCTGAGAGGAACCCATGGAGGCCATCACAGGTTACTTCACCACGAACTGGTCAACAGACGCTAGAGGCGTGGAATGGTACACACTTAAGTGGTCACCCGCAGAGAATGCTTGTCTAGGGTGGGGGTTACAAGAACAAGAACTGACAGCTGCAGGAGACAGGTTAACCAAACTCCAACATGGGAGGCAGATGTCAGAACCAGGCTGCGAGACTCTCCTACAAGCACAGCGGCGGGTTGGGGAGATATGGGATAGATTAGATTGCCTTGTCAGGCACGAGTATCAGGGTAGTTATTGGTGTGGTTACTGAAGCAGGAGTGTCTTTCCCCTTTTATACTCCCACTACAACACCCAGATGGAACCATGGACCCCACACAGGCAGGTGTCAACTAAGTGCGGTTCATTTAGCCGAGATATACTATGAGTTCCCAAGGTCTGCGCCACCAGAACGTGGGGAGTACCTATCTGACGTCCCCTCCCCTGCCTCACTGAGGAAACGGAAGGTAGAACTGGATGCAGCACTCCAGGTGGAGTAATTTCAGGAGGCACTACAAAGCATGGCTCTCTACAAATCACCAGGCCCGGATGGATTCCCGGTGGAATTCTATCATACATATGCTGATTTACTACTCCCACACCTACTGGAGACTTTACAGGAGGCAAAACGGGTAGGGAGTTTGCCGCAATCTATGCGGGAGGTGCACATTGTCATGCTCCATAAGCCAGGCAGAGGCCGAGTGATCCAGGAGATGTTGGGTGTGGATTCTAAATTACTTGCTAAATTCTTGACCATGAGACTGAACAGAGTGGTAACTTTCATGGTGCACGAAGACCGGTGAGAGGAACACATGAAAATACGACGGTTGTCCCATGTCTTACAAACCCTAGATATTGAAAAAGCATTCAACACTTTGCGATGGAGATATCTATGGGAAGTACTGAAGAGAATGGGGTTCGGCAGGGAATATATGGCCTGGGTCAGGCTGCTCTATCATCAGCCGAGAGCTAGAGTGCAGAATGGTGGTCTGGTATCAGAGGTAATAAAAATTAAGACGGGCACTCAGCAGGAGTGTCCACTACACACACTACTTTTCGCGCTTGAGATGGAACCCCTGGCAGTACAGCTGAGGAGGGATATGGACCTGTGGGGCATAGCAGTAAACGGTCGCACCAACGTGCTCTCCTTGTATGCGCACGATGCACTCCTATACATTTGTCAGCCAGAAGAGGCAATTCCAGTACTTTCAAGGATACTGACGTCCTTTGGTTCTGCGTCCGGCCTTTATATTAATCATCAGAAAACAGTATTATTACCGGTAGCTGCCCTTGCGCACGGAGAAACACGGGATCTCCCCGAGGTGGGATTTGTTTGGGAAAGTGAACATTTCAGATGTCTAGGCATACATGTAGCCCATCAGCCGGAAGCTCAATACGCAATAAACATGGGTAAAGTCCTAACAGGCCTGAAAGAGTTGATTCAGTTTTGGAATAAGCTCCCTCTCTCGTTAATAGGAAGAGTGGCCGTGCCAAAAATGGTGATGCTACCCCACTGCCTGTGCATATTGCAGAACTCCTTTTGCAGTATCACGAAGTCCACATTTGATACCCTGAAGAGGCTCCTAATCTCACTGGTGTGGGCCGGGGGACGAAACCGAGTTAAACTTGAAATGCTTAAATTAGACATGGATGCTGGGGGTCTGGGTCTCCCAGATTTTAGACTTTATTATATAGCGGGATCAATGCAGTATGCAGCACAGTGGTGCACGGAAGAGCGCACTGTGGAGAAGGAGTTGCTGGGGGAGTGGAGTAGTGGGTCAAAATTGCAGAGATACCTTATGATGGGCTCAAGGGCCCCCAAGGACTGCCCGCATGTAATACGGAGAGTGGCAGAGGCCTGGGGACAGGCTGTCGCCTTGGTTCTTCACAGGGCTCCCTATGCCGGTGCTCTCCCACTCAAATGGCTAGAAGGCTTTAAAAAAATTCAGACAACCATGGACATTACGAAATGGTATGAAGGGGGATGCATGACAGCCGGAGACATGTACCTAAATGGGACTTTCCTAGCACTTGATGAGGCAAAAGAATGGGTCCACATCCCAGAAGGTCACTTCTTACATTAGCAAAAATCTTGCATACGGTCCACGAGATATGGACCTCATTCCCAGAGGAACCGCAGGAGTCACACACGCTGGTGAAACTGCTGGACCCGGCATCCAGCAGAGGGTTTATCTCCCGCATACACAAGGCACTGAAATAGGATTGTGCGGTCAACTTGTCCGCAGCCAGAGGAATATGATAGGCGGACTTACCGTCCCCAATAACAGACCGTGAGTGGAAAAGAGCATTGGCCCAGGTGGCAGAGGTAGCCAGTAATGCCAGGTTCAAACTCACCCAGTTCTATTATCTACACCGCACATATATGACCCCACAGCGGTTGGCGCGGTTCACCCCAGGGCAATCCTCTGCGTGCCCACGATTCGGCACAGAGCCCGACACATTCCTAAACATGACCTGGAGTTGCATACACCTTCAAACATATTAGTGTCAGGTGACAGACTCTCAGCAACGGTAGTGCGAATGGAGGTTTCCATTAAACAGTGCTTGTTGGGTGTCCTTCCAACGCCAAAAAAAGGGATGTGGATACGGTATAAGGTTGTGCTTCCGAGCCTGGTTCTGGCAAAACACCGAATCGCGATACACAGGATCCTCTCCACTACCCCCACGCTAGATAAATGGAGGGAGACGTGCAGGAGTGGGACGTGGCCGAAGAGTGTTGCCTCAGGGATGTGAGTGGATGGGCATGCAGAGAGAGACCTACTGGAGTGGGGGCAAATGTTGGAGGGAATGTCGTTGACAGCAGACCAGAATGAAAGCGAGGTCATACACACACAAACCAAGAACCACACCCCACTGGTATGTACCTATAGAAATGATAATGGCCCTCTCACCCAAATGTAAAGCGAGATATACCAGTCTCCCTGAAGGTCAGACCCTATACAAAAATGTTATACTTCTCACACTTGGGTGGGTCACTGCCACTGTTGTATAGCATTTTAGGACCCGACTGTAATTTGCCTGATTCATGCCCGTATATAGGTATAAATCACCATATCCTTATATAGGCATAGAAATCATAACCATATTTAGACATAGCTCATGCAGTCCAAATACGACAGGGCTACTTACACTAGTTCCAAAAATCCACAACGATTTCTTGGAAAGCTCTGCTTCAGCAGCTAGGGACTTCCCCTTGCTTGAATTCTGACTTGTCCAAGAACTCACGGAGTTTTCAAAGAACTGAGACTCTTTGATGACGTTATTATGTCCACCTTTTCGTCAAACTCTGCACCTTCAAGGTATAAATATGCCCACACTTGCCATAGCAAACACACAGTGGTTTGGAGCAGTTTGACTATCTACTTGCCCGACGCATCCTGCTACAGCGAGTGCCGAAGGAAGCTGACCCTCCAGCAGACGCACTGAGAGAGACGCTGTCTCTTCTCTTGGCGAGAAATCCAGCTCCAGTGTTTCAAACCTACCCTTGCGGGTTGTTAGGAAATCGAGTCCTGAGCCTGACCTTCTTCATTCTAAACCAAGGTACGGAGCTGATTAGACCCTTAGAGAAATCTTGGATAGATTCTTGGCAAAGAATACTACATTTATGCTACGCCTCACTTACTCCTTCCTTCGTACTAGGCTTAGGTTAGGTACATCAGGGTAGGCGTATTTTAGACGCACCAGTTGCGTACCTTTTAGCCTTTGTTATTTATGTATGTATTTAACTAAGGTGTAGGAGCCATACAATGCTCTTACAGTATTATTTTATCCTACTCTTTTTACTGTACGCATTATACTTTGCAACCAGTATTACGATTGTAGCAGTTCATTTCTTCTGCTTGAGAAAGAAGACTGTTCAATAAATACCTTTTATTGAAAATGCCCGTCTATCTACTTCTCTGCAAACTCTGGTGAAACAAAGCATCTCCATCTCAACTAACCTGAAACGATTGAGGGGGAGAAGCACGCCTTAGGTACTGTTCGGGGACCGGCTCCCGTGTATGAAACCCGTCCATCCGCCCGCCAAAGGCGGATAAATCCCATCCGCACACTGCAGATGGGGTTTATGACCTCGTTGCAGTGCCGGCCCAACGAGGAGCACCTGCCCGATGATGAAGCATGACATCCTTCGGGGTGTGTGAGGGCAACAAGTGAAAGGACGTGTTCGGCCCACTCTACTAGGAGTTCTGTCTCTCTCCCCATCTTTTTCTCATTTGAGAGGTCTGGGTGACTATTTGCACCCGACCATAGGAACAGTGTTCTCTTGTTGTAATTGCTAGGCATGAGGAGCTTGAACACTCGACCATAATTAGCTCCTAGGTCCCCTTCTTTTGTTGGATTATGATACACGGATAGTCTTATGATGTGGAAAGTAATAATTGGTTCCTAATGGTATATCACCGGTGTGCTGTAACATGTTTATGATGGATTTGAAATGTCGTGCGGTGCAATGTCATTAATAAAGACAAGTTTATTGAAAAAAAAGTATGATTCCTGAGCTCAGCTGACCTTTGCTTCTCACTGTACTTCAATCCCTCTGCTCCTCTGATACATGTCCTACCAGATGTGTGTATATATGTGTGTGTGTGTGTGTGTATGTGTATATATATATGTGTGTGTGTGTGTATATATATATATATATATATTTACACTGCATGTGAGCAGCTCACTGAAGTAACACTCAGGCACTACAAAGACCAGCAGGCTGAGGGGGAGCCAACGCCCACTGGGGCAGGTGGTGAGACTTTAATTAAGTGGTGCCTTTTGCAAACATGCGCTGTTTAGAACTGAAGCCTCTGAAGAAATGCGAGAGCGCATGAAATGCGTCAGGCTGTTTGAACTTTTGGTGGGTTTTCCATCTACTGCGCTGTTATTTTTGCAAATAAAACGGATGAATACCTACCCGTCTGAGGCTCTCCTAAGTTGGGAAACTTGAGATTTGGATATATATATATATATATATATATATATATATATATATATATATATATATATATATATATATATATATATATATATATATATATATATATATATATATATATATATATATATATATATATATATATATATATATATATATATATATATATATATATATATATATATATATATATATATATATATATATAATTACCTACTGGCAGTCGCCAGTAGGTAGTTATAGTTTTCCTTCGGAAATCCGCAACATTCTATTGGGAATAACTTTGGCGCCGAATGAGGGATCTGCCTGTAATTTTCCTTAACTTTGCCTTGCTCCGCTCCTTCCCTGAAAGTTTCGGAGGGATCCGTCAAGCGGGGGCCAAGATAAAAGGGGGGTCCCAAAACGTGTTTTCCCCATGTTAATTTCCATAGGTTCAGTGAATGTGTATCTTTCTGAAAAATAAATATTTTTTATATATGTATATCTAAAGGTTGATGGAAGAATAAATGGGTAAATAAATGTCTAAATGGATGTTTTTTTTGTGTAAAATTGATTGGTTAACTGACTTATTAAATGTATCTTAGTGAATACATATATTAGCGAGTAATGTTTAAATATTTAAATATCTGTATCTGTGTCTCACTTTGTGTATAAGTGGCTGCATGGGTTGGTGAGTAGCTACATGAGTGTGTATATGGGTTATTAGTTGTTTTTTTGAGTATCAGTGTCTGTATGGTTCGGTGGGGGATATTACTTAGAGCACAGATGCATGAATGAGTGACTCACTATTTGTATGTATTTTGAAGACAGCATGTGTGCAAGACTGTATGGGTGGATGATTGTGTGTATGGGTGGGTTAGTGAGTATGTGTTTTTATAATTGATCGTTTAAGAGAGTAAATATGTTTCAGTTTCTGTAGAAGTATGTGTAGTGGTGTGTATATAGCAATATAATCAAGTAAATGTTTTTTTGATAGTTTATTTGCATGTGTGAATTTGTGTGTGAGTAACTATATGGATGAGTATTAGTGTGTAACAGGATGTATAGGTGTATGAGTACATATGATGAGTAAGTACATGCATGAGTGACTATATAGAACTGTTGGTGAATGAGTGGATGTGTATGTAGATGTTGGAATTACCTAATAAGTTGTTGTAATTGGTATTGGTTTCTCCTTTTTTAAGAAAATGTTAGTTTCTATATTTGAATGTGTGTGTCAAAGGTTATTTTATGCTGATAGGAGGTCTGCCACTTTGTCACAAGGATGTTGTCATCAGTGATGTCATTTGAGATGTCATCAGTGATGTCATGAGTGATGTCACTGACCATGTCATGAGTGATGTAATATGTGACGTCATCAGCAGTGCATTGCACGCGCAAGTTATAGTGAGTCCAACTAACTATAACGTGGGAATTTCAATGGTTTTATGCGAGTAACATTTCCACCTAACTATAACTGGTGTGAAACCTATGGTTTTTTCAGTGAATATATATATATATATATATATATATATATATATATATATATATATACATATTACCTACTAATATATATCGTTATAATTAGGACCTAGTTTCCATAGGAAGAGCATTTTGTTTTGCTTATAACTTTGGCGTTGTTTGATGAATCTTTATGAAATTTTTAAAACCAATCCTTTGTTCATATCAGCTCCTATTTTGAAAGTTTGAGGGTGATTCGTCAAGGGGGAGCCGAGAAAAAAGGGGGGTCCCAAAATGTGTTTGCTCCATGTTAATTTCCATAGGAAACTTTAGACAAGGCTACAGGTCGAACGGGTGAACATAATTACCCCAAATTTGGCTGGGAGAAGGGTCTTGGTCTAGAAACACGCTTTTGTTTATTTGGTGTAAATCCGTTCAGTAGTTTTTGAGACATATCGAAATTTAAAGATATCGATATTTAGGAATTCTGCCATCTGATTGGCTGAGGCGTTACGAGCACGAGCTTGCTGCTTATTGGCTGGGAGCGGTTGCAACTAGGAAGTGTTGGCCCCCATTTTATGATTTTGTTGAAGTGAGTAAGGGGGAAAAAAGGGCGAAAAAGTTGGAAAGGAGGGTAGGAACACTGTAATCTTTGTGGGGAAGTGCTAAGCGAAGTAGTCACTCTTACCGGTCTGAAAGTGCGGTGTTGCTCAGAGTGACATGGTGCTGATAATATGGTGCTACACTCTGGTGTGAAACCGAGAGCCTAAAGCTTGAGCTCATTGCAGTAAAGTGATGTGGTCTGGTTTTTGTAGCATATGTGTGCAAGTAGTGTTAGTAGGTGTTTATATCATACAGGGAGTGGGAAGCAAACTACTGACCGCTATCGTGAGTTTATACTAAACCGGAAGCAGCAAGCGAAGTATTCACGCCTACCGGTGTGAAGACTTGGAGATGAAACCGAGGTGATTGCTGTAAAGAGATGGGCTCTGGGCGCTGGAGTATACGTGTGCAAGTAGTGTTAGTAGGCGTGTGTACCATACAGGGAGTGTGAAGCGAACTACTGACCGCTATCGTGCGTTTATACTGTACGGGAAGCAAAGTAGTTGGCCGCCATTTTGTTATTCAGTTGAAGCGAGTAAGGGGAAAAAAGGGTGAAAAAAGTTGGAAAGAAGGGTAGGAGCACTGTAGTCTCTGTGGGGGTGTGCGAAGCGAAGTAGTCACTCTTATCAGTCTGAAAGTGCGGTGTTTCTCAGAGTGACATGGTGCTGATATGATATGGTGCTGCACTCTGATATGAAACAGAGAGCCTAAACCGTGAGCTCATTGCTGTCCAGTGATGTCTTTGTAGCTTACAGTAGTGTTAGTAGGCGTTTATACCATACAGAGAGTAAGAAGCGAATTACTGACCGCTATTGTGCGTTTATACTATACTGGAAGCGGGAAGCAAAGTACTCCCGCCTACTGGTGTGAAGAGTCGGGGATGAAACCAAGCTGATTGTTGTAAAGTGATGGGCTCTGGGCGCTGTAGGATACTAGCCGCTGTAGTATAACTGTGTAAGTAGTGTTAGTATGCGTTTATAGTATATAGGGAGTGAGAAGCGAAGTAGTCACTCCTACTGGTCTGAAGACTCGGGGATTAAACTGTGAGCCTAAATCGTGAACTCATTGCTGTAAAGTGACGTGCTCTGGGCACTGTAGCATACCTGTGGAAGTAGTGTTAGTTTGCGTTTATACAATACAGGGAGTGGGAAGCGAATTACTCACCCCTAACGGTCTCAAGACTCGTGGATGAAACCATGAGCTCATTGCTGTAAAGTCATGTGCTTTGTGTAGTATTCCAATGTAAGTCCTAGTAGAATGTTGGTATGTAATTCTACTAGAATGTAAGTATGTAATGTTAGAATGTAGGGCTGTCCTGAGGGGAACCTTGGGGAGTTTGTACACGGTGCTGGAAAAGACAGTTGCCTTGCTGTCTGCTCCTGTTGGTGACTGTTTAAGGTGTCTTGTTTTCCTGTAATAAATCTACTTATCGGATCCACTGCTGTCTGCCTCTTTACTACATAAATTTGGCGACGAGCGGGAGAAGGTAAAAAGAAGGCAGCACTCAGCAATATTTCAAAATGGATGAAGACCCGTTCTCTTCGTGTAGCTGTTTCTACTCATCCCAGGGTCGTCGGCTCATTGAACTATGTCATCCGACCTCTGGTACGATTTATATTTTTAGATTCCTCTGCCTCTTCACTACACTCTGGTCGCTGTACTACATGTGTATAAGTAGTGTTGGTATGCGTTTATACTAACCAATGCATCATGGTCCTAGGGAGCGCAACTTCCCAGGCGCAGCTCATACAATGTCCCAGGGTGTGCATCCGCAGGACATGTGTCTTTGCTATTAGAGGGCGGGTGCATGGCTTCCACCCTGTGATAGCAAATCCTTGTTTGACTAGTTGATGTGAGAGGAGGAAAAACTTGTATCGATTTAATAGAGCGGATCCGGATGGTGGTAATGGGAGAGAAGGAAAAAAAGCGGAGTCTCACCCGTTCATTTAAATGAGGCCCTTGGTGGGTAATGGTCCGTGGCCAATCCTATTATAATATTGCTGGGTCTCTGTAGGACTGGGGATCTTAATGTTACATGTAAATTAGGCACGAGAGGGCACAGACGTTTTGCAGCCTATGGGAACGTCCCCTTCCTGGGCATTGTTTACTAGTTGTTCGGGGGGTTCCAGGCTAACTGAAGTCTGGGGATCACCACCCTCCGGGGCTTTACTTAAATATACAGGGTGGACCTCGGTAGTCCCTGAAGCCTCGGTGGTCCTAGGCAGTGCCTTATTGGTTCTGTAATCACACGTCAGTACTCATTGTGTTATAAAGTGATACACTCATAGAACCCTTGCAGTTGTAGAAATACCCAGGCTTCATTTGTGTAATAGTCAGTTGGATTATGTTTGGTAGGTGCACCGGTAAATTACAAAAGTTTCCCCTCATAATCTCCTATAAACAGACGATTTTCACAGTAAACTATAGACAAGTGTTGTCAGAAAAAGACCTATACACTCAGTTATTTATTGGAGAAAAAAATAACCTTTATTAAAACACAAATAAATGGAAATGTAAGTTTGTTAAAACAAACAACAGTATACAATAAAATATGTGGGTTGGACTCCTGTTGAAGCAGCGTTCAAAACCTGCAAGACAAAAATGAAGCATAAGTATGTGTTATTCAGATCAAAGAGAGAGAGAGGACTAGGTAAGCTAGCCCGTATCCCCTGTGTTTATATGTAAGTATCAATGGGGGCTAGTTAGCTTTAAAGGGAAGGTAAAGGGTGACTCAGGTACGTCAGACAATACAAGGAAAAAAGCAATATTTTCCTTTGAAAGCCCTCACCCACCGACCTAGTCGGTGGCATGCTTCATCATCGGGCCCACCACAGTGGCACCGAATGTGCCCCGGGTGTGCTGCAACGCCAGGAGACTGCGGAGCTGGTATATTGCTGCGTGTGCAGTGAAGGTGTGAGATGTGAAAGATTAAAAAGCTATACAAGCGGTCCCAGCACCCGAGGGTTAACAAGTATTTAATAAACTGGGCCTCCGTTAGCTGTTTAAAAAGGCGAATGGACAAAGTGGAGTGATTAATGATCTCCCATGTCCAGTGTGGTCTACATGTTTCTGCCAGTGCCTTTTCTATTATAAGCTGGCTTTCCTCAGGACCAAAGAGTTAAGTGAAAAAGTGCAATTAAATAATAAACTAATAAACTATATTAAGTGATTGTGTTATTTGTTGGCTATGTGTCGCGCTCGCGGAAGGACGAATAGGTCCAAGGAGGAACCTGACCGAACTACTCGGTCTCTTTCTCTGCCAGGCGACCCATGAGGCTTTTTACACAGAAATAACAGAAAAAGCTTGAGGGAATCCCCCTCTAACAGCTACAGCGCCTTAGCGAGCGCGACACATAGCCAACAAATAACACAATCACTTAATATAGTTTATTAGTTTATTATTTAATTGCACTTTTTCACTTAACTCTTTGGTCCTGAGGAAAGCCAGCTTATAATAGAAAAGGCACTGGCAGAAACATGTAGACCACACTGGACATGGGAGATCATTAATCACTCCACTTTGTCCATTCGCCTTTTTAAACAGCTAACGGAGGCCCAGTTTATTAAATACTTGTTAACCCTCGGGTGCTGGGACCGCTTGTATAGCTTTTTAATCTTTCACATCTCACACCTTCACTGCACACGCAGCAATATACCAGCTCCGCAGTCTCCTGGCGTTGCAGCACACCCGGGGCACATTCGGTGCCACTGTGGTGGGCCCGATGATGAAGCATGCCACCGACTAGGTCGGTGGGTGAGGGCTTTCAAAGGAAAATATTGCTTTTTTCCTTGTATTGTCTGACGTACCTGAGTCACCCTTTACCTTCCCTTTAAAGCTAACTAGCCCCCATTGATACTTACGCATAAGTATGTGTGCCATGTGGAAGAGGTAAAGAAAGGTAGTCTGAATGAAAGGACAATAGTGAGAATGGGAGAGAGGGGGAGGGGGTGGAAGGGGCAAGGGGAGGGAGAGTCAAAAGAACAGAGGCAGGAGCAGACAGAGCGTCGGCCTACTGTACACAGCCCTCAGTGTTTACCCTCCAGTCACCCGTTTGTCTAGGACGCTGGGGTCCGCGAGAAAGAGTGTGGTGCAGCAAGTCCTTAAAATGAAACATATGAATGAGGCCAGTGATTACATTATTAGCTACGGGAAAATCGCTTGCCTGCACCTGTGCACCCAGGGTGCTGCACCCCAATCCCTTCCCCCGCACTGTGCTCAATTGTAGATCCTGCGCACCGAGGCTTGACTGCTCACCTGCATCATCGGTGTGTCCAACAACGTTTTGGTGCAAGTTCCAAGTCCAGGGTACTTTTGTAGGGTAGGAGAGCAGGTCTCCGGTCGGGGACGGTGTTATGATACCACGATGGAAGGCGTCCGAATGCCCAGGGCATCATCTCTGGGTGAGCTCCCGCTCCGCCCATTTTGGGTCCATCAATTCAGTGTCTGAAAAGGGAGAAATAATTTAATGGTGGAAACGTCTTGGGGTAAATTAAGGTTTATTTCAAGCTTAATAGAAAACAGCAGTTAAGTGCATCCTTCGTTTTTTTAGTACGGTCTACCAACTGTTAGTAGTAATCGTGGTACAAAGAGGAGTTGGAGTGCATGAGAATACACAAGGTTAAATAATATGTTATACGAAGGTTCACATACAAAGGAACAGAGCGCATGATAGAAGCATAATGTGCGCATGTAATGCAGTGGCGGAAGGCTGTGTGCATGTACACTTAGTAATGAGCTCACTATAGTGCCCTAAAACCAACGCCACGTGTCTGTAGGGCAGCTCTGCCCGCTGGCTCTGGCCTACAGTACGGTCAAGCAGGTCTTTAAAATGAGACAGAGATGTGACTCAATGAGGTCAGAGATCACATCATTACGCACGGCAACATCGCTTGTTTGCACCTGCGGACCCAGGCTGATTCACCCCACCCCTGGCGCAGCACTGCGCTCAACACGTGTCTGTCGGCAGCGCTGCCCGCTGGCTCAGGCCTACTGTACGGTCCAGCAGGTCCTTAAAATGAGACAGAGATGTGACTGAATGAGGTCAGAGATCACATTATTACGCACGGCAACATCGCTTATTCGTACGTGTGCAGTCAGGCTGATTCATCCTACCTCTCCCGCAGCACCGCACTCAAAACGTGTCTGTAGGGCAGCGCTGCCGCTGGCTCAGGCCTACAGTACGGTGCAGCAGGTCTTTAAAATGAGACAGAGAACAGACTGAATCAGGTCAGAGATCAAATCATTACGCACGGCAACATCGCTTGTTCGCACCTGCGCAGCTAGGCTGATGCACTCCACCCCTCCCGCCGCATCGCGCTCAATTGTAGCTCCTGTGCACCCAGGCCCCACTGCTCACCTTCTGTCATTGTTGTGTGCACATAAACTACGGGCAGCAGTGCTCACAATTCAGATGGAGTGTTGATTGCAGGATGGTGTACACCTCATAGATTCCTTTGGAAAGACGACGGGCAGTAGGGTTCACAATTTAGAACCAGTGTTGATTGCCAGGATGGTGTACACCTCATGGATCCCTTTTTTCTTTTATTGCGCATTGTGATATGCGAGGTGGATGCAGCCATATCACCTGGGCAGTGTGGAAGAAGTGGGACATGTGGCGGCATCAATATCCTATTTATACGTACGGAAAGTGGGCTTGCGTTGCGTACGCCAGGCCAGCTTAGGGGTGTGAATAATTATTTCGGGAACCTGAGCGTTGTTCAGTTCCTGCCTGGCCAGGAAGTGTACTTATGTGTGTTTCTTTTGTAGTTTTGACACAGCAGAATGCGCAATTTACATTAATGTAGCATGTGTCGGGAGGGAGGCAACTATCTCTAATGAGATGCTGTTCGAAAAGATTGAATGTCGAACATCACATGTCGTTGTCGAGGTTGTGAATATGCACAGACACGCATGTCAATGGGGCGCAGTATTATTGAAAGTGTTGCTATCGCAAAGCGTACACATGTCAATGTGCTTGGATGGAGGGAGGATCAGCAGTGAGGCTACGTCATACACAGGAATAAAGCTCATTACAGTCAAGCAATGTATGTCAAACGTGAATCTGAAAGTCTCACATATAACAAACTACTATACTGGTAAAGCTGACAACCGAGCGTACAGCAAAAGAAATCTACACATTGCTGTTTACTGTTTGTCACATGTGATCTAGGATGTGCACTCTGCCCGTGGCTTCTGATACTTCTTAGAGCCACCAATACCTAGGCCGAAAGGGAGCACAATAATGTACACACACACACACACACCGCCGCCGCCGTCGTCGTTGCATGTTGTGTGTAGTATAAGATATGTGTATACAGGAAAAAACTTTTTAAAAAAGCTCTCTAAGCAGAAGAGGTGTCTCATCAAACGCTGTAGAAAGAATGGCTAAAATGGGTGGGGTCCTCCAACTGTTACAATGGGAAATGTTATGAAGCAATCAAATTTCTTTTTAAGGTCGCATGGCAATCGCGCACCGAGCGCGCAAGGAGGCCGCACCGACGCGATTTTGGCAAAATATATTTATCATAATATAAGTTTATTACAGTTGGAAATATATAAATGTTTAAAATATTTTAGATTATCGCTTGCTCTCATATACTGTTTAAAGTTATTTAGATATACTTTTGAGACAACAACAAAAAATACGAGGGAATGGCGTACCCGGTGCAACACTATACTTGTGTGACGTAACACAGGGCCTGGCAGCGTGTACTCGTTGCAAACGCAACGCGAAGTTGGCGCAATCGCATACGAACATGATGTAACGTATGGCTTGGTACTGTGTACCCTTCGGATACCAAAGTAGCTGCTGGGGCGACTTCATGCATATATGATGTTACGCGGGATGCAGCGCCCCAAACTCGTTGGATACGAAATGCGCATCATTTACGAGTTTAGCAATATGGTGGATCGGATTCGCGTGGTGCTGGTGCTTGGTACGCTACCGCGGTGCAGTTTCCGCAACAAAATTGTGTTATATATATATATGATTGAAAATAAGCTGTCATAAATGATGTAATATGTGGGGTTATTAGCTGTGCATGGCGAGGGTGCTAGTTACAGTTTCCTTCAGGCATGACTTATAGTTACTTGAAATAACTCTTAACTACTTTAACAGCTGAATTTCTATCCTTTTGTGTGTGTAAATTCAGAACCTACGTATAATGACCCGTTAACCTTTTGGGTTTTTTCCAGTGAGTTTCTAGGTTTTTTTAAAAATTCTATTTCCTAACTATAACACCCCTGTAACATTTGTTTTTTCCAGTGAATTTCTAAGGTTGTTTTAAGGTTACGTAATATTAAATTACATTACATTAATCCAACCCTCGCTGTGCACTGCCTTCAGCCATGCGCGTCTGGGGTTACCGCAGGACCTGGCCTCTGGTCAAACCCTTGAACACATCCAACATTGCACGGCCTACGGCCGAGCGTGGTGCACGGTTTAGATGCTTACGGAGGTTTGGCCTTGCTGTGCGTGGCGCAACACCACCGCACATGGCCAAGGGCCGTGCGTGGCGCTGGGTTGGATGCGTATGGGGGCTTGGCTACAAGGCCTGGCTGACGGGTATGCATGCTGGAGGGTTGGATGCCTATGGGGGTTGGCCGCAGGGCCCGGCCTCAGACTATGCCCTGTGGCCAACTCCCACTGGATTAACGTAAGGTAATTTAAGGAGCTACGGGGGTCATCGCGGCCATCCTCCATAGTCTCAATTAAGCCCTGAGAAGGTGGTGGGTCCCGGGGCTCTAATCTGCCTGAGGAGGAGGGTGCATGCAACCCCCATCCATTTTGTTTCCAAAGCCCTGGAGAGGTAGTGGCCCCCGGGGCACTTCACAGCTTGAGGAGGGGAACCGCATGCACTCCCTCCCTATTTTTAATATACTCGTACGAATTTACGAACGAGGGACCTTTATACAGCACGTCGACATCGACTGGGATTATTGGCCACCACATTGGCCTTGGAAAATACAGGACGATGAGAACTATCATCCTGCACGTTACTACGTTTGTGTGGATGTGGAGTACCCTGTTTACCGGTTGTTGACTTTGGGAATTACTGACCCACGTACTTAGAACGTTTGGATTGAGATTACTATACCTCCATTTGGAACGAAATGCGTTGGCTGATGTCCAATTTTAACAACAACTACAATAAAATTTAACAATTTTTAGGAGCATCTTCCTCCTCCTTACGACTGTACATATATAAGACAATTACAATCCTAATACATCGATTGTCAATGTGCTACCACAATGCTAAGACAAAAACCCAGGAAACATAAACCTCAGAAAAAGTCCTCAGGAGTGGACTCATTAAGGGTCTGTCACCCAGATTATCTGTATTATTTTCTATTATGGTCAGCTCAAGAATACTCACTGAAATAAATAAATTTAAAATGTGCACTACAGTGATTAAGAGAATAAACCTTTAAAACAATAAAACCTAAATAGATGTCTTTATACTGATGCATGTCTCACAGCAGATCTGGTCCTAATGTAATCATAAAGCATAAATCATGCTATTCAATATAGAGTTTGTGTTGGCCATGTGCGAGTGAAAGAAATTACAAATGTATGCTTGTGGATAAAGTTGCCTGCCCAGCTCTTAATCATCATTCGTTGTTTCAGCGTTGTAAAACCATGAGAGTACAAAAAATACAGGTATCATAATGTTGATTGTGTACAAATTGATTATATACAATTAAGAAACCCATTAAAAACACATTATAAAAAATTATCATAAATTGTCTCAGCAAGGATCGGGTACATTATATGCTCACATAAACCAGTTCGTCAATTTTTAAAAATTCATCTCAGGATTCCACTTCTCATGTTGGCTAGCCTTGCTATTAGAACTAAAAATACCAAAGTTTAACCAATTTTAAATCCAGAATATAAAACAATAATATTTATCTGCTGAACTTTATATGAACATTTTCTTACACACCATGTAAAAACAGGTACTTTGAGACAGCAAAAACTATTGGTTGAAAAGTTTCATATTTGAACAATTTAAGAGCCATTTGACAAATAGAAATTCCTAAATTACTGCAAATATGGATTATCCACGGGTGCCTATGCTTTTTGTAGACTGGGCATAAGAATAGAACATGAGCCTTGGTTTCTTCTAAAACTCCACAAGAAGGACATTTCCGATCTTGCTCCCGACTCCAGGTGCTATTGAAGATGCACAACGGGAGGGTACCATGCCTAAATTGTAGATGGAGTTTCCTGGCTAAAACCGTCTGAGTCTCATTCAGGAATATCTTGCGCTGTAAATGTCTTTGATCTCAATGAATCTCTGAGTGAGAGAGCCCAGGGTAACACCCGTCAATAGAGAAGAACGCGTGAACCCCTTAAAGCTGTCCACTAGTTTTCTCCTGGATGTTACCAATGCTGCTGCTGCGGGATCGCACAATAAGGATGCTGCTCCAATGCTGAACAGGGTATCCCTGATATAGGAGAGCAGGGTGCGATTTTAGCCACAGGTGTTTCGAATAGTTTCTCCAGGACAAGTCTATATGAAAGCAGGTTTGTGGTAGCACAGTCTTTCCCTCCGTGATAGGCCTCAATCCTAAATCTTAAGCAAAGCGAAATTAGGGGAGTTAGGGGAGTTCTAGGGGAAAGATTTGCTAATTGCCTAATATAATTAATCTTTTTCACAGGTTTGGGCCTCCATAACTCCGCCCCCATAGATAATAGCTCCATGGGCGTAGCTTTAGTAGATCTCTAGGGGTTAGTAAGCTGAAAAAAAACGAGGCATTTTGTACCTTGGCAAGACCACTGGTGCTCTGCACAAGTTTCAAACTTTGTTTGCCAATGTGAAAGGACCAGTCCATATGCTCATTAAGAGTTCGATCCAGGCAGTCAAAAGTAAAGACCCTCTCCAAAGAGATTCCACTCAGTGAGGGGTTAGCTCATGTGGAGGGCACTGGATTAAAGACCATGAATTTTGTCTTGGTGATGTTAACCTCAAGATACCGCTAAATCCAGAAAGAGCTAAACCAGTCTAGGATTCTTTACATGCCCATAGGAGATTTTGACTGACGTAAGTTGTCGGCAAACATTTGGGCTGGGGTTTTGGAGGAACAGATCTTAGGAGCATCGTTATCTCTCACCCTATTCAAAATGTCCACCAAACCATTAATATACATACATGCAGAATAGGGTGGGGCCAATACACATCCCTGGCGCACTCCCCTAGTTACAGGAAATAGTTCTGAAAGCTCACCCAATTTCCCACATAGGACCTGTGCAAAGTTTTCCTCATGCAGCCTCCCAATGATATGGCAAACGCAGGTAGGGACCTCTATATCGCTTAATACAGACCAGAGTTTACCCCTGGTGACTAGATCACAGGCAGACTTTAGGTCCACAAAAGTCTGATTTAAAGTACCACCATCCAACACAGCTGTTTTCCAATAAAGGAGATGGAGGCGAAACATCTGATTGATGGTGGAAGTTTTTGTTTCCTAAACCTTGTTTGTAATGTACTTACGGTGCTATGGTCTGCTATCCTCTCATGTAACCACTACTGTATTATCTTGGTGATAACCTTCTGCATTGCAACTATTAAACTGATGGGTCTATAATTCTCTGGTAGCAGGAGGGAACCTTTATTGTGCACCTGTATTATTTCAGCACCATCCCAGGACTTAGGGATGGGCATGCCCCCATTATAGCATTAAAAATTACCCACAGATATGGGTCCCAGACTTCTGGTTCGGTAAGAGACAAGTCCCCATGTATTTTGTTAATGCCAGGTGCTTTGTGAGGAGCTATTTTAGATATAGCACTATGTAGTTCTGTGGCAGTGAGGGGGGCGTGGGGGGGTGGAGGGAGGGAGTCCTGCAAATCGGCCTGGAGAAAGCCACTTATGTGTTGGCCTGTAACTGTGTTCACCTTCTTCCTCCTGTCTCTCCTGCCCATCATATAATGGCTGAAAGTGTCCCTTCCATGCTTCGGCCGTAATATTGGGCTCTATTTGTTCTTCCTTCCCTATTCCCAAAGGTAACTATTTTCCAGAAAGCCCTGGAATCTTTGCACTTAAGGGCCTGGAGGAGGGAATCCCATTAAATCTGGTCCCAGTCTATTTTAGTCAATTAAATACCTTTCCTAAACATGACTCGAGCACTTTAGATCCAGCTCTTGTCCTTGGATTTCAATGCTACAATTAAATCGTTCTTGGCATTTCTGCATTGGCCATTAAACCATGAAGGGATAATTTGCTTATGCCCATCGGACCGTATTTCCACAAAAAAAGAGATCCTTCAGAGAGGCTGTTGACACTGATTGAATCTCAGCCACTACCTCTGGTTACTTTTTCCCCTTTATTTCAGTGCACTTTTACCGATCTGCTATGGTATTACCCACCACCTCATATGTGGCACTAATGGAATTATGAAATTGCTGCACCCTGGCTCAATAGTTTCCCGCCTGGATGACAAGCACAATCTGGCATCGAGTGGGTCACAACACTTTTCTCGCCCAATCCCATCTTGTAATGAAAAATCTAGCACCAAAACATTATGGTCGCTATCATATCAAGATATAACAAAAAAGTCTAAAACTGATCGTCAAGAACCTAATCAATTAATGACTGGGACCCTACCTGATTGAACCTCAGATGACCTTGCCTATCAGACTGAAGTAGACCATTGCAGGCCAGTATTGAATGGTTCAATGTAAGAGCTTTTATTTGTTAGGGTAGGGAAGACCATTTCTTGATAAGGGGGATTATTAATGCTGGTATGACCCTCAGCCTGTCTTCCTCCCCTAATGTGTCAATCTGTCTAATCCCCAAGGGCTCGAATTAGCAATTAAATTCACAGCTGATGACCTTGAAGGCTGCCCCCATCATAGAGGGTAAAAAGATTACTAGTTGCTCCTCTACTGAGGATTCCTGTCCATTACGTATGGGCCTGGAGTAAACATTAACTAATGCTATGACTACTACAGGGGTGAATTTCAACAAGACACACTTTGTCTGGCGACCCAGTCTGAATCTCCCTCACCGTAAATACCAGGTGAGTGGCGATCCATATGGTAAACCCTCCCCCCCTTCCCTCCTTCCCCCCCCCCATCCTACCCCCTTCCGGGTCTACCCCTTCCACCTGACACTGCAGGCTTAAAAAAAGTCACAAAGCCAGGACACCGTAGTTACTCTTTGGGCCAGGTTTGCTGGAATAACACCAAGTCATGTTGGTCTATCAATAGCTCCTATTCACTACAGTCCACCTTGTTTCTGAGTCCCACTGCATTCCAGGAAGCTATCTTGATGGTATTGGTTGGTGCTTCACTGACTACTGTGGTCTCCTCAATGTCATCCTCCTGCATGTGCTCCTAGACCTGTCTGCCTTGGTCAGTGCAACTATCAATATACCTCCTGTTAACTGTCCCCTGTTTCCCCCATCACTTTTGTCCAACCCAATACCACTCTCTGCGTCTAAGAATGAAGGTGTTTGAGGCACGCCATAAAGGGCCGTGACCACATGTGGGTTTCTATCATACCTGACCACATACACCTTAGAATCCAGTCAGACTTTTACCTCAGATCTATCCTGTCCATCTACCCTGTGAAAGAACTCTCGGCTTGAGTCTGCCTTTTTCAGGTATATACTAGGGGCAGGGTAGTTATTGACTTCATGGACCCTGTCAGAATAACAATCTTTTTTTCTGGGTCCCTGGAGCCATGATCTCCTTGTACCCAATATGTCAATCCACTTCATACAGTGAATCAAAACTACTGTATACAGGTATAGCGTGGGGGGAGAGGGGGCATACATCTGAGGTGGTTGGGGGACAGACTTGGAGATGAAGTTTGTAATGCGCCAGGAATGTCAATATTGCATGCCTAAGGGTGGCTATAGAAATAACCAAGTGGAAGGGCCATCACAGACGAATTCTAGGACTGAGTAGATAGATCGCCTAATAAGAGATTATAGACCAAATTTGGGTCCCTGAAATTGATGACAATACAGCCCCCTGGCTTATCTTTAGCACCTGTCCCTAGCGAACTGACTCTGTGTGTTTAAATGATATGCTCTGCTCTATCAAGATGGAAATGCCTGTGCCTTGATAGCCCATACAGACATTTATTTTTTATTTCCTCTTGTGAGTCTCTCTGATTGATTTTCAGTTCCGGAGCCACTGCTAGAACTACAACATAGGTGCAAGAGGCTGGGGGCAAATTAATGATTTGAGGTTTCACGGCAACAAGAGGATGTAGCCTAACAGCTAGGGCGGTCGACTTCAAATCTGGGGAACCGGGTTCGAGTATCGGCAATGACGCTCAACATCCTGTGATTCTGGGCAGACCACTTAATCTCCCTGAGCCTCACAAAAATGAATGTGTCCTCATGTAACGCAACTGGTGCTCATGTAAAGCACCCTGATACCTGATTTCGGGTCAAGTTTGTGCTATATAAACTTCAACAACAACAAAAAACGCCCCTAGGATCCTAATGGTACTCCCCCCCCCCCCCCTCTGCTCTGCTGGAAGCAGTTCCTAGTGGCAGCTGTGTCCTAGAACATATACCAGTTGACCTCATTTGAACCCCTTCCCCAGTTGCCCTATAGGTCCCTTCAGTGTCCTTTGGAAGACATACCCTTGAATGCTTGGTGGAGACAACTTTGGTAACTTGGTCAATTTGGCGTCCAATGTCCCTGTGCCCATAGTTGGATCAGTGTATAAAATTGCATAATGAGAGGGTTCCGTTTTTCACTTATGTGGTTTTAACCTCCTCTGGAATGTCCCTTGTATGGCTTGTTATCCAAGGGGTGTTGAGCTTCATCTCTCCTATTATTGAGAACACTTGAGGAGATGATAACTTACTGCATTCGCCTGCACTTTTGGAGGCTTTTGGTGTACGACATGGAGCAGTCTTCTTTTTAACGGCCCCGTTGGTGATGTGTTTGAGAATTATTGGAGTACCCTTGCAAGCCATTTATATGTCCTGGGCCTCGTTATCCTTTTCGAGGGGCACATCAGGACTGCATAGAGGGGTATGTTGGTGACTAGGTGTTCCACCCGGGAGCACCACAAAACCTTTGATTTGAAGAAAACTGGCAATGTCCACACCCCACACTAGATAGCGAGACTGTGTAAGGTTTTTGAATCTATAATACTACCAGTAGGGAACTGATTGTTATAAATAAGTAATAATTTATTGTCTGAGACTTCTTAATCTAAATTTGCAGAGTACTGGTGGACAGTCTTTTTAGGATAAACAATGTGCTGGTGGACTCTGTTAAAAAATAAAATGTTAGGTAGCATTGGTAGCATTGGTTTTGATGGATCCATCTAAGCAATATTGCCCACCTTCCGCCCCCAGATATACAGAGACATACTGGAATGGATAATTCTGTTACATGTTGGATTCAAAAGGTGATACTTGTATATTTGAGGCCACCACTTGGTGAAATAAATCAATTTTATTGTGGGAGCCTGGTTAAAGGATTTTCAGGTTTACAGCATGTAACTGTAATTTTTCAAATGTATCAAATTTGTAGAGCGTCCTTCAGACTTTTTTCTTGAGATTCTTAGTCTTTAGCCGTATTAACCTATTAAAGGATAGCTAACGGATGTACAGAAAATACTTTACAAGTTGAGGGCTAAGTGCTGCACTTCTATGAATGGGTTCTAGAGCGGCAAGTTAGGTTCTTCCCATTTGATTACTGGATGCCTCCAATTTTCTATGGAAAATGAGAGCAAGATTAATGAAAACTTTGATTAGATTACAAACAGGGTGGATGTTGATCCACAAATTGCTAAACCTACCAAAACTGCTTTCATTTTTAGACAAGGGTGGCATTGGTTTGTGGAAAGCTCCTAGGATTACCCAACTTGGATCTACTTTGAGAAATACTTATCCCACAGACATCATAATCTTGATAATTTAACGATAAATCCAGTCATTTAGCCCAATGAAATGTATAATTCTTGATAGGCTCTTCTGCAAATTGACAAACTCGAAGAACCAAATACCTCATTCAAATGTAATGGCTCTCTGGCACAATAAAAATTAAACTGGGCAATTACCACAGTCTCTGGTCAGCTTGGGCAAACAAAGTGATTTCACAAATAAGACCTAATTGTAGGCGATAGTCGGCCTAACGTTTGCTGTACTCCAAGCTACCCATTATCTCCTTGACATGGCCATTTGTACATTCTTAAAGCACAAGGCCAAAATATCTAACCTAGGATGCCTCAAAGCCACAGACCTACCAATATGGTCACTTAGCATTGAAAATCTATAAGATTATCCATGCACACAACATCAAATATCCTACACCACTTCATCTCAAATGGAAAAAAGAACTTAAAACCATTAAATGAAACCCAAACCCAGAAGTAATTTGATCCACGATTTGTGAAAATACATTGAAATACAAAATCATTCCAGCTTTGAGCCAGTGCAGGCTTCTCTACACCAGACACTTGTTGGACCCCAGCCAAACTCGCTAAATTGGGTCTAAAAGACTCTGAGAAATGTTGGAAATGTTGGAGCTGCATAGAGACACAACGCAGCCTTGAACAACATATCTTCACTCTAAAAGTATCAAATTATTTGGCAAAATGTAGCCCTTCACCTCAGACCTTTTCAAAATTCATATCGAGCTACATTTCGTGACAGTTGTCTTCTTGAGGGATTCCTGCAGCTCCTCATAAACCACAATTTTCAACACCAGGTCGGAGACCTATAGATCTGTTTTTAACGAGAGCCAGAAAACATACTTTGGTAGACTGGAAATCTTCCAGTCATATTTCTATACATACCTAGTGAGCATAGGTTGTGCACTTTCAAGGGTGCATAATTTATCTCAAATTCCACTGAACAACACCACAAATACTTCTCACATATGGAATACACTAGTCCCTTGACAATCCCTCCACCAGGGCAGAAGCTTGACAACCTTGATTTGAAAAGTGAGTTCTCTGTAACCAATATTTCCTCTATTTTTTGTCCTCTTTGTTCGGCAGTGTAAGATCTCTGTGCGCTGCAGGCAAGTCTGTGTGCACCAATGAACTGTCCATATGAGTGCTATGCTCAGCTATAAAATCTGTAGCAATCACCACTCTAATCTTTTGTTTACAACAATAAAGAAAACTGATGTATTTTTCACACACAGCTACATTTAATAAGGTCTTGAGACAGTTTTGTAATGTCAATACGCTACGTCATGATGTATTGTTTACTCTAGTGGCACCTACACCACAAGTTTAGTGAAGTATAGCACTCCGAAGGCTGTACCCTTATAAGATTTTACTGAAAGTAAAGTGGTGTCCTGGCGAAAATGACCTGGAAGGGTTAGAGCTGGCTAATTCAGCCTCTGTGGCCCAAGAAGAGGGTGTTGGGATGGTGACATTTGATACAGCATGCAATTAGAAAACATTCCCCAAAGCGATCCTAATGGGGAACAATTCATAAATGACCAACGAAGAGAGGGGTGGTCATCTTACCTACAAGAGCGTGAGCTTCTTCTTCTTCTTGGAGTTCTGTATCATCAGGTTGATCATGGCCAGGTAGGAGTACGAGGTCTTGGCATGACATCTATTGTTTTTCCTCTGCTTTACTTCCTCCTTCTTGCATTGTTTCCCCGAGTCTCTTCCCCTCGACCTGTGAGCCCCTCTCTTCCCAGGCCGTTCATTACGGAATCCAGAACCTCCATGGGTGTTAGGTCTGTGGATCTTAAACTTCACATTATCTACTTTCTTATTAAATCTGTCCTGCAAGATTATCAGTGTCCCCTCACTTCTGGACAAAACCCTTCGCGCTATATAAAACTCTGCAAAATAAAATAAAAATAAAATAAATAAATAAACCCACTATATAACTCTCCGCAGGCTCTGCTATCTGCTGATTCACCGTGAAGCTAAGACCGCAGGTGAAAGTATTTTTCTCATCACACAGGTGAGAACCAAATAGGTTAAAGCTTGCCTGTGATGTTGAATAATTTTGAGAACTGCTCGACTTGGGTGTCAAAATAGAGTTCAAACAGGTACTGGCCTCAAACTGTGACATTATAGAGAAACTTTGCTTGGAATTCTTGAATCTAATAATTGCTGGCCCTAATCAACAGTCTGCGTAAGACAGCTTCTACTTGTGACTTGATTGTGGGGTGAAATCTTACAAGATTGAGTAGAAGCAAAAGTTGATATGCAATATGTACTGTAGATAGTCATGCAAAGTGTTGTTTTGTACCCGCCATTACATTCAAAGTCAAAGTCAAATAATTTATATAGCGCGCTACATACCCAGAGGGTCTCAAGGCGCTTGAGGAAGGGTGGGGAATTACTTGTCGAATATCCAAGTTTTAAGTTGCTTTCTGAATGATAGGTGGTTCTGAGTGAGGCGAAGGTGAATGGGGAGTGAGTTCCAGGTTTTAGCTGCCAGGTAGGAGAAGGATCTACCTCCCATGGTGGTTTTGTTGATACGGGGTACGGCAGCAAGGGCTTGGTTGGAGGAGCGTAGCTGGCGGGGGGGGGGGGGTGTAGAAGGAGAGTCGTGTGTTGAGGCATTCGGGTCCGAGTTCGTAAAGTGCTTTGTGTGCGTGGGTTAAGAGGCGGAATGTTATTCTCTTATTGACAAGGAGCCAGTGGAGGTTTTTCAGGTGACTAGAAATGTGGTCTTTACGCGGGATGTCTAGTATGAGTCTGGCTGAAGCGTTCTGGATGCGTTGGAGTTTTTTCTGAAGTATTGCGGTGGTTCCGACGTATAGGGTGTTACCGTAGTCCAGGCGGCTCGTGACCAGTGCGTGGGTGACCGTTTTTCTAGTTTCGGTGGGGATCCAGCTAAATGTTTTTTTGAGCATGCGAAGAATGTTGAAGCAAGATGATGAGACGGCGTTGACTTGTCTGTTCATCGAGAGTGAGGAGTCCAGGATGATGCCCAGGTTCCGTGCGTGGTCCGTCGGAGTGGGTGCTTTTCCAAGGGCCTCTGGCCACCAAGAGTCATCCCAGGCGGAAGGGGAGGTGCCTAAGATAAGGACTTCTGTTTTGTCTGAGTTCAGTTTCAGACGGCTGTGTCTCATCCACTCGGCTACTTCTTTCATTCCTTCATGTAGGTTGGTTTTGGCGGTGTTCGGGTCGTTGGTGAGTGAGAGGATCAGTTGAGTGTCATCAGCATAGGAGATGATGTTGAGGTTGTGTTGGCGTGCGATGGTCGCGAGGGGGCTCATGTATACGTTGAAGAGAGTGGGGCTGAGTGAAGATCCTTGTGGCACGCCGCAAATGACTTCAGTGGCTTCTGACTTGAATGGTGGAAGGCGGACTTTCTGAGTTCTTCCGGTAAGGAACGAGCTGAACCAGTCCAATGCTTTTCCTTGGATTCCAATGTTTCTGAGGCGTTGTAGGAGGGTGTTATGACAGACTGTGTCGAAGGCTGCGGAGAGGTCAAGGAGGATGAGGGCGACTGTGTCTCCATTATCCAGTGGGGTTCGAATGTCGTCTGTTGCTGCGATGAGTGCGGTCTCAGTGCTGTGTTTTGCTCGGAAGCCGGACTGTGAGGAGTCGAGGGATTTGTTGGTTTCGAGGAAGGCGGCGAGCTGGCTGTTGACGGCTTTCTCGATGACTTTGGCCGGGAATGGTAGGAGCGAGATGGGGCGGTAGTTTTTGAGTTCGTTGGGGTAAGCTGTGGGTTTTTTCAGAAGGGCGCTGAGTTCGGCGTGTTTCCAGCATTCTGGGAAGGTGGCAGAGTTGAGGGAGCAGTTGATGATGTCTCGGAGGTGTGGTGCTATGATGGAGTCAGCTTTGTTGAAGATATGGTGGGGGCATGGGTCTGTGGGGGATCCTGAGTGGATGGAGTTCATCAGGCGGATGGTGTCATCAGTGGAGATTGGGTTCCAATCAGTTAGGATGTTCAAGGGGGGTGAGGGTACGGCAGAAGGTTGGGTGGCTTGGTTTCCGTGTTGGTTGTCGAAGCTGTTGTGGATGTCTGCGATTTTGTTGTGGAAGAACGAGGCAAGGGAGTCGCAGAGGGTTTGAGAGGGAGTGATGTCGTTGGAGTTGGCTGAGGGGTTGGTAAATTCTTTGACGATGTTGAATAGTTCCTTGCTGTTGTGGGCGTTGTTGTCTAGACGGTCTTTAAGTGCAGCTTTCTTGGCAGTCCGGATCAGTTGGTGGTGTTTACGGTTGGCGTTTTTGAGGGCGTCCTTGGAGCTGGTGTTTGGGTTTTTTTCCAGGCCTTCACAAGGGAGCGGCAGAGTTTCTTGGATGTCTTAAGATCATCGTTGAACCAGGGGGCGTTTTTGCTACCTAGTTTGATTTGACGTTTTTTCAAAGGTGCTAGGTTGTCAGCGCTATTCGTTAGCCATTGAGTGAGGTTAGCGGCTGTTTGGTTGGCGTTCGAAGAGTGGGCCGGGGGGTTTTGAAGGAGCGATGAGGAGATCTGGTCGATGGTGATTTTGTTCCACTTTCTTCGTAGAGTGGGTTGAGGAATGTAGTGGGTTGTGGTTTTTTTTGTAGACAAAGTGAACACAGCTGTGGTCCGTCCAATGGAGAACTGTGGTGTGACTGAAGGAGATATGTTTGCTGGAGGTGAAGATGGGGTCGAGTGTGTGGCCTGCGTAGTGAGTGGGGGTGTTAACAATTTGTTTGAGTCCGAGGTTGGCCAGATTGTCCAGAAGGGTGGTGGCGTTGCTGTCGTTGCTCTTTTCCAGGTGAAAATTGAGGTCTCCTAGTAGTATGTAGTCCTCGGAGGGGAGGGCGTGTGGGGTGATAAAGTCAGTGATGTCTTCACTGAATTGTGCAGGGGGTCCTGGGGGCCTGTAGAGGAGGGTGCCTCGGAGTGTGGTCTTGGGGTCGGTGTGGATCTGGAAGTGAAGGTGTTCGGCGCTAGCGAGGTTGACGTCTGAGCTGGTTGAGATGCGGATGGAATTCTTGTGGACGATAGCGATGCCTCCTCCTGTTTTTTGGTTGGTGCGGTCTTTTCGGATGATCTTGTAGCCTTCCGGGATGGCGATGGTGATGTCTGGGGCTGAGGAGGCGTTCATCCAAGTTTCTGTTAGGAAGGCAACGTCCGGAGAGAAGGTGTCTAGTAGATTCCAAAGGTTGATGGCGTGTCTGTGGACCGAGCGGGTGTTGAGAAGGATGCATTGTAGGTGGTTGGTGTCAGATCTCTGTTTGGTGTTAGTAGATGGGGAGTTGGTCTTGGTGCCGTTATACTTGCAAGAGTTGCATGTGAAGGGTCCATGGGTATGTCCAGGTGCGGCTTGGACGCAATTGGGGAGAAGGCCGGCGTTTAGTGCTAGGAGGGTGGAGGCGGCGTATGTAATGCGGGTGGGCTGGGCATTGCGGGGACCAGGGGGTCTGGCGCTGGGCGCGGTCCAGGCGTGGACGGGCGCAGACGGACTTACCTTTGGCGCACCTTCGGCGCGGCCGCAGAGCGTGGACGCTGCGCGTTGGGACATCTGTCATTAAATGTAGAGTGGAGGGGGAGGAGCGTGGGAGGGGCAGCAGGGAGGCGGGAGCGGGGATTAATTGGATTAATCTGTTGTTTACCAGTGCTCCTCAGCTCGTTGGGGTTGATACTAACACAAGGAAATTGGGATTCTAGCACCCAACTCCACAAATAAAATGTTAATTATCACACTTTTAACTTAGTTTGCCGTATCACTTAAACTTGATCTAGTGTTATATCTATTACATGTACACAAGCCTAAAGGAATGTAAAGTAGACAGTGAAGACCTGCCATCTCCTACGAGACCACCAAGGAGCCAATATCACAGGGTGGCAGGGAAAATAAGCTGAGAACAACTGTAAAAAGTAGATTTCTAGCTCATTTGTGGAGGCTTTTAATTGCTGTTGTCTATTGAGGGGTGTGAAAGCAGCCTAGAACATCAGCACCAGCCTCAACAAACCTTTTATTGGGGTCAGAACCGGTAGGGGCCAGTGTCTGGAAGCAGCTAAGGGATGGGTCATCTTGCAAAGGAGGCAAGCCATTGTAGCTTCCCCTTCGTGTACCCTGCCCATCCTGGGGAGGAGGCTTGGCAACTTGACCCAGGATGTGCTTTGTTTCAGGACCCCGAGAGCGGCAGGCTCTCGACCCAGTGGTCCAGAAACATGTCTGGTAGTTGCAGCTGGCGAGCAGCCACTCTGCCAGGACACTAGAGTCAGGTCGTTTTTCATGGGGCATCTCTGAGATGCCCTCTGAGTGCACTTTTCATTAAATCTCACTCTGGCATCAGTGTCGGTGTAATATGCTGAGAAGTTTGATATCAAACTTCGTAGATTTCAGTAAAGCTATTATGGTGCTGTGCAGTTTGTAATGGCAAACTCCCAGACCATGTACTCTTTATGGCTTTATTGCACTTAAAATGTCTAAGAATGGACTTACACTGTAAGGGTACAGGGCTCATGCATCTGTACCCTCACCAGTGGTATAGTGCACCCAGCTAGAAAGGGCGGCTTGCCTATGCCATGGCAGTGGATTGTAGGCATGGCACACAAGGATGTGTGCCATGTTGACTCCTCACTTTGCTCTGCACCAAAACACTCAGTCTGCAATGTGTGTGTGTGTGTTTTTTGTGTGTAAAGGTAAAGGGCCTCTAAGGGTGGCACAATAAGTGCTGCACCCTTAGATGCCTTTCCTATACACAGTGCTCTTGGTACCTATGGTTTCTTTTACAAGGGACTTAAATGTGGCCATAGAGTCACCAATTGGGTTCGCAGCAGTACCGTTTTAGGGAAAGAGCATAGACCCTGGGTACCTGTTTGGCACACTAAGTCAAAGAGTATCAACATTAGGCAAAAAGTGGGGAGCAACCATGCAAAAAAGGGGCACTTTCCTACCATGGACATACATATTACTATTATGATGTCAGGGAGGGGAGGGATTGTTTGCCTTAGTTCAAAAATTGCATTTTTATAAACCAAATATCAGTCCAACTTTATTTTTATCACTCATTCGTACATATATTTGTTGCTGAATTAAGCTTTTGTTTTCACCGAAATGTGGATTATGCCAGAGTTAATGCTCCGCTAACCGCTACCACATGGTAGTGCATATTTATATATGAAAATGCAGTAAAGTTTTTATTTTATTTTTTTAAATGAGGGCTTGTCATTTTGCTTATAATTTCATGGCATTGTCCTGTGCACTCGCTGGACCTCTTGTTGCCAGTTCCAGTCTTTGAGTCCCGGGAAGGCCCGTTGAAAGAGATCTAGAATGCAAGTCCGAATATCTGATTCCTCCTTCCCTTCAGGACCCTCAGATTATTGCGTCGCTGACGGTTCTCACTTTCTTCCAATTTCCATTAACCGCATCCGCGCTAAGCGTTTTACCGCTGTGCGCTGAAGATTGCGGAATCCCGCGGTTCATGACGAGCTCAGCTCGTCATGAGCGTACGAGAGGTGTACCTCTTGGCGAGCTGAGCTCGTCATCAGCGTGGAAGGGGTTAAATGTCCGTGATTCGTTCCTCTTATTCCTTGAATTGGCTAAGTTTGTCAGTTACTTCAGTCTCAACATTGCTGACTCTGGTTTCACACTCCGTAAGCCGTTCACCAATAATGTTACATGATTTTGTTAGCTTCCTAACTGCCCCCTGGACTTTCCGTGCAGCACTCTGCACTTTGCGGGCATCGGCCCGTGTTTCATCTCAGTGTTGCATTATTGTCTGTAAGACATTTTCCAATGTTGGAACATGCAAGCCAGAGGTGTCCTGGGGTACTGCGTTTTGAGTGAGGTTAGTTGGGTCAGGTAAAGAATAATCCCAACTCATTGCATCTTCATTTTTGCTTGATATTATTGAGGATCCAGAGTCATTACCTGACCACCCAGGGCCATCAGACAATGAGAAGAAGCAATCTGGGTCTATATCCACTTTGGGGTTTACCTGCAACACCCCTTGCCCTTGACGTTGGGAGCTTGACTGGGCTGTGGGGGTCCCTGGTATGGTCAATATTGCTGTCTCTATCTCTGTTGTTGCTGGCCTGGTGTTCATTATACCCTCGATAGTCTCCCCCTGGCTTGTCTTCTGTTCGCCCTCACTGTCTCCACATTGTTCTGGCAAGCCCCCACTGTATCTCATTTGGTCTTCAATTGTACCCTCTGATACATTGAAACTCTGCCTTGTCTCAGAACTTACTTTCTGGCTTCCAGTAGGTAAATCCTCAGCCAGGACATCCACCCCAGCCATTGCTGAGTCGTTTGATTGTTCTGACTCATGAGGAAGACCCTCTTCTTCAGCTTCGACAGTGCTTGTGTCTTGGACTATACTCTCCGTCCGTTTATCGCTGGAGGCACGGAGCATTTCAAGTACTGTGCCTCCCGGCACATGCCGTGCAGACGAAGTCCCGCCTCTTCCCGTAACCGAAACCGTCTCACTCTCCTTCTGTGGAGCCGGCTTCCGTGTCAGCGGCGCCCGCAGGCCGCCTCGTTTTCCCTCGGGGCCCACAGAGTCCACCGTTGCGACCGCTTTCCCTTGGCAGAGCTGGGCGCTTTAGGAGCCATTTGGATATTCACTCTTCACCGACACCACCGACAACCAGCGGATGCATGAACTCACGTCAGAATTTTTACTGCTGCAATATAATCGCACAGCTGCTCCTCCCCAAGGCTGCCTTTGGATCCAAGGTTGGTGTCCGCCGCAGTGTCTGAGCCTCCTGTATCCACGAACATTAGGCGGGTGAGTACTGTTTATTTAGATTAATTTCCCAACTCTGTTTGTCCCTCGGTTCACAGGCTCCTGGCAGGTCCGCTCCTACAGCCTCAAGCGGCCGCCATCTTGCTTCCCCCCCACCCTTTACTATGAGAAATCCAGTCAGGGAGGGATCTAACACGAGCCATTTTTTTGCGGCGGGGGGGGGGGGGCAATTTTCTTTTGAGACAGGCGGTGTTCAAAAAAGCCAGGCCAGAGGCTAAGAGAAATGTTTCTGACCTCTCTTTTTTTGTAAGACCTGACTTTTGTCATGTCACCATAGAGAGGAGGTGGCGCTTGCGCCAATTGATAAAACCCTTTCAGGACAAAGTGTTTCTGAATAATCCTGCATCCTTAAAGGTAGTCTGGCAAGGGTCAACAAAGTTTTTCACATGCGAGGTAAAGGCTCAAGAGCTCCTGGCTGGATTGAAGCCCTAGGATCAGGAGCAGAATGAAGAGTTGTAAGGGGAGGGGGGTATCCTTGCTCCTGTCATGTTAGGTTTTTGAAATCTATCGTATAGATACCCTTCTCTCACTTCCTTTTTTTTTTTTTTTTTTGGCCTCTTTTTTTCTCTCATTTTTAGGAGGAATCCTCATTGATAGGGTTACTCCTTAAGAAGATAGTATGGTGTGTATAAGGGTATCACGGTGCTGGCAAATCGCTGTCCATCTCTGCCAATAGACCGATCTTCGGTCTGGTCATTTCCCGGGAATGGGAGAGAGGGAGGGGGTCGGATAGGGACTAGGGGGATGGGGGGGAGGATTGGGTTGGTTGTTCAAGGGGTTCTGGGTGGGGGGCAAAAAACAGGGTGAAAAAATTCAGAGGGACAATGGGTAAAAAATACTAAATCCTAAAATGCTAAGAATGACAGGAATGAGAGTAAATTACTATTACTTAGTTTTTGGCTTTGAAAAGGAAAGGGATAAAACAAAAGAAAAGGGACAATACATCAATTTAAATGGGTAAGGTGATTGTCTGCTCGGTTAATATAGGTGACATAGGAGACCGGAATAAGCGAAACAGAACTATGGAAATGCTGAGATTTAATAACTCCGATATAATTGCACTTCAAGAAACACATATACCATTGGAAAAGAGGGGGCTAATCACGATAAAGAGCTATTCTTTAATGGCCTGCTCTACGCAAACCTCTAATATTAGAGGGGTGGCTATTTTAGCTAAGAACCGAATAGGACCCGCTAGGCGGACATTGGCCTATGCAAGAGGGATGTGCGCTTTAGCGGAGCTCGAATATGGAATAACAATAGTAACGGTTTATGGCTCAAACCAGGATGAGCCCAACACATTCGAAGACCTGGAAATGGAGTTAGCAGCCTGGCATACACCTTTAATTATGTGTGGGGACTTTAATATACATCTAGGAGTAGGTGATGTGATGCTTAACAGATATCACGGGCGGAAGCTCAAAGTCTACCAACCATTAACATCGCTGATTAAAAGCCATGGGCTAATAGACGTATGGGAGTCCAAGTTTCCCTCCGATCCAGGATATACATACTTTTGTTATCGCCACCAGAAATAGGTCAGGCTGGATTATTTTTTTTATTTCAAATCAGATTCTAGGAGGGACAGAAATAGAAATATTGTCGAAATCGATGTCTGATCATAACCCTTTGCTTCTCGGGCTAAGATTGCCGCAAATCCATATGTGCCAAACACAATGGATGTTCGACCGGAAGGTGTTGGTTGATCAAAAATATGTTTGCCACCTTAGAACTTGGATCAACAATTTTTTTAACAGGAATAGATTTAGTGCTTCACGTAATGTGGTCTGGGAAACGTTTAAGGCTGGAGGAAGGGGGAGACAATAAGCTTTGTATCTAACCAGAGACAACAACAAGCGAAGTAGATTAGGCAACTATATGCCAAGCTTCAGGATTTGGAGAGAGAACACCTGGGTAAGATAGTGCGGGGAATGGATGCAGCCACAACTCAGCTAGATATGATTGTGGGTAAAGCTGAGATAGGGTCTTATTATTCTCAAAAGACTGCAGCAAGTTACCAGACTCCTAGGGCGGAGAGCTAGGAGTATGGAAAAACTGTTGCAAAAACTACTTACCTTAAAGACTAGAAAAAAATCCGTGAAGAGCCAGATATCTCTAATGACTAGTGGGGGTCCTCATATACAGATTCGGGCGATATTGTCGAGGTCTTTCATAAATTTTATCAAGATCGCTATACATCAAGATCGCTATACGGAGGAGATGCAAGGTCCCCACGGGGATGTCTTTGTGAGGGCTAGCAAGGAATATAGGATTCTGGGGGACGATGCTAGTGAGAGGTTGGAGACAGAATTTACACTGGAGGAGACACAAATAGTGATACAGCAGCTGGCTTTGGGCAAGGCAGCCGGCCCTGATAAGATTCCATCTGAATTTGATAAAATCTATCAAAAGGAGATAGCTCCCTTGCTCTGGGATCTTTTTCTGGGGGGTACAATATTCTAGGAACCCACCCGACTCTTGGGGGGGTAAACAACGTTAATGACGAATTTATCTTCCCCCACGGAATCACAAAGCGGTCGTTACCACGACCGCTTTGTGATTCCGCATACCATTACTCCGCAAGTCGGAACAACGACTTGCGGAGGTGGGGGGGAGGTGTTGGATTTAAAATCCAACAGCTTCCCTAATGTCCGCACAGACTGGAGTTGGAATAGTAAATTATACTATTCCAACATCCAGCACCCCACCCCCCCTCCACAAGTTGTTGTTCCGACTTGCGGAGTAATGGTATGCGGAATCACAACACGGTTGTGATAAGACCGCGTGTGATTACTGCGGGACAAAGAGGTATATTCCTCCTGGAAGGGTACTAATATTGTCATTATCCCCAAGAAAGATAAACCCTTGGATAGGCCCACCTCATATAGGCCTATCTCTTTATAAATACGGATGCCAAAATGTATTCTAAAATCTTGCCGAACCGTCTCCAGGGGTCATAGCCAGCCTCGTATCACCATGGCAACATGGCTTTGTACCAGGTCGAGACACAACTGACCATGTAAGACGAGGTGGCCCTATTTGACATCATTGGGGAGACTAATGGATATCTGGCTATGATCCTCTTGGATGCAGAAAAAGCATTTGATCGTGTGTCATGGGATTATTAGTGAGGTGTCCCAGTAGCTAAAGGGGTCGGCCCTCGGGCCATCACTGCAATCGAAGGGATGTACAGGGCTCCCTACGCGAAACTACAGCTGATGGGTAGAGAATCTGACTTGATAAAGGTTTCACGAGGAACAAGGCAGGGATGCCCTTGCTCCCCAATACTATTTGCCCTATATATCGATCCACTTATTCAATCGTTGATTGAGAACCAGGCAGTTGCACCAGTGATGACCCAGGGATTCAGTTCTAAAGTACTAGCATATGCAGATGACATCACGGTATTAACACCTAATCCCGAGGAGGCAACGAGGGAGATTGAAGCCACTGCTACTATCTTATATTTATTGAATAAAACTAAGACTCAATTTGCACCAAAAATGTTACTCTTTTGGATAGTTGACGAGTAAATATAGCTACTCATCTCGGAGTTAGGATTACTCCAAATATTGGTCAGATTGTCCAAATCAATTTAAACCCGCGACCAGTAAGATTGCTAAAGACCTTATGCAAATGAATTCACTTCATTTAACCATTATAGGTAGAGTCAGTGTCCTTAAAATGATTGTGTTCCCTAAGGTATTGTACCTGTTCAGGACACTTCCAGTTAAAATTGAAGGATCTTTAATCAAAGCTTTAGATTCTTTGTTTAGCAGGTTTATCAGGCAATATGGTAAGGTCAGGAGATCTCTAAAACTCCTTACTTTGCCACAAGCACGGGGAGGGTTGGACGCTCCTAATTTAACTTTTTATTATTGGGCAGTTTTGTTACACCAAATAAATATACTTTTCTTTGAAACAACTGGCAGTGCCAGTGAGACACAGGTTGAGGATCTCCCAACAATCTCCGAGTTGGCACTCTGAGAAAGGGCAAAAGCATTGTTTTTGCGTGAGCTGGAACCTAGTTATTATAAGAAGGTTCCATTTAAGATCATATCGAATGCATGGAAAACTTGGGGTAGAATACAAAAGCATATGAATATTGCGAAGATAAAGTATACACCCATCTGGAAATCATCCCTATTTCCCCCTGTGTTTTACAATGTTTTAGCCAGGCAATGGGAGCAACTTGGTTTACGGACAGTGGGAGACATCCAGGCAAGTGGCCAATTATACCTGTTTAGTGAGCTGCAAATAGAGTTTGGAATATCGGATGGGCACGATCTTAAATATCTACAAATAAAGGGTGGCTTTGGTAAAATGAGATGGTCAATCTCTAATGCTAAAATTGCACTGTTTGAAACCATGGGGAGAACTGCCTGTAAAATCAAACATTTATAGAGTATGATGATGGAACTTGCTCTGGATGATATTGAAAAAATATAGACTAAATAGGCCAATAGATTAGAGGACGAAGATATTGATATGTCACTTCGGTTAGTAAAAAATAACGCTCCTATCCACTAATCTAAAGTCACAACACTATAAAACGATTTATAATTTGTATTTTACTCCGGCCAAATTATTCAAATGGGGGGAAAAGGGAGGATGACAAATGACCCAGATGTGGGGTAGGACCAGCTGAAGAGATTCATATGTTTTATGGGTGCCCACAACTTGATCTGATAAAAACCGAACTAGTAAAGTTTTGGGAGAAGATCCTCGGAAAAACTGTGGCATTCACTTATGATGATTGGATATGACCGCAGTGTTGAGCTAGATCAACCTCAGACTAGCAGCATATTCATTTCAGTTGTGATACTAAGATTACTTATTGCAACTAGATGGAAGGATCTAATGCCCCCAAATTTTTATGAATTCTTGGTCCGTTTTATAGCCGTACATAAACTTGAACAGGCTCTATATGCCTGTAAGGGGTACCAGGTATAAAATTATGGGCTCCAGTTACGAAGTGGGTAAAAAGGGTAGGATAATGTATATAGATGACATTTTTATTTTTTTGATCTGGTAATACGACTGTTTTTGATGTATTGTATCTCCTTGGCTCTTTTCCTTTCATGTATCAATATCAATTTGGATTAACATATAACTATTGACAATGTATAAACAAATGAATTAATGTTTGTTTGTATGAATGTATGTAGAATGTCTCTGAATACAAAAAAGAAAGTATATTAAAAAAAGAATTGCATGGCATTGTTCATGCATGTGAATATGAAGAAGCTAGACAGAAAACAGTTACTTTTTTCAAACTATTCTACTTTGCTGTTAAAAATAAAAAACGTTATTATCTGTAAGCTAATTTCCAAGGCTTCTCACACATATTGAATGGTAAATGGATAGTTGTGGAGTTGGTACAGAATAAGCTCCTCATTGGTTTTAAAAAATGTTTTTCATGACTTTCTTCTTTAATAGTAATAGCCACATTTCTTTTCTTACAGGCAAATTCTACGAGAGAACAACTGCTTGCAAACACTATTACAGCACTTAAAATCTCATAGTTTAACCATAGTGAGTAATGCATGTGGAACCCTTTGGAACCTTTCAGCCAGAAATGCAAAAGATCAAGAAGGCCTTTGGGACATGGGAGCCATCAGCATGCTCAAAAACCTTATTCATTCAAAGCACAAAATGATTGCGATGGGCAGTGCTGCAGCTCTGAGAAACTTGATGGCAAATAGACCTACGAAATATAAGGATGCTAACATTATGTCTCCTGGATCAAGTGTGCCTTCTCTTCACGTCAGGAAGCAAAAAGCACTTGAAGCAGAGTTAGATGCTCAACATTTGTCAGAGACGTTTGACAACATTGATAATCTAAGCCCTAAAGCAACTCATCGGAGTAAACCAAGACAAAAGCAAAGTTTGTACAGTGACTATGTTTTAGATTCAAGTCGACATGATGAGGGAGTTTGTCGACCAGAGAATTTCAACACCAGTAACATAACTGTGCTTTCACCATATTTAAATTCTACAGTGTTGCCTTCCTCATCTACAAGAGGAAATCAGGAAAATTCTAGGTCAGAAAAGGACAAAAGTGTGGATCGTGAAAGAGGACATTCTATATACCACGTATCAGCTGAAAGTTCAACTAATTCTTCCAAAAGAATTGGCTTGCAAATGCCTGCTACAGCTGCTCAGATGTCCAAAGTCATAGAAGAGATATCAAGTTTTCACATTAATCAAGAGGACAAAAACTCTGGTTCTACTGCTGAAAAACACCCTGTAGCTGAAGAGAGGACTGCACAAAGAAGAAGTACTGCAGCTCATCCCCATTCTAATTCTTACAGTTATACAAAATCAGAAAATCTCAGTAGGACCTGCTCTGCACCGTGTGCAAAAGTGGAGTACCAGAGAGCATCAAATGATAGCCTGAATAGTGTTAGCAGTACTGATGGCTATGGTAAACGAGGTCAGATGAAGCCTTCTGTTGAGTCCTACTCTGAGGATGATGAAAGCAAGTTTTGTAGTTATGACCAATACCCAGCTGATCTAGCTCACAAGATACACAGTGCAAATCACATGGAGGACAATGACACGGATCTTGACACACCAATAAATTATAGCCTCAAATATTCAGATGAACAGCTGAATTCTGGAAGGCAAAGTCCATCACAAAATGAAAGATGGGCAAGGCCGAAACACATAATTGAGGATGAAATTAAACAAAGTGAGCAAAGACATCAGAGAAGTCAAAACAATTTTACAGTATACAATGAAAGCTGTGAGGATAAACACCAGAAACTGCAGCCCCAATTTGGACAGGCAGAATGTGCCCCATCCTATAGAGCTAGAGCAACTCCCAATTCTGAACAGAGTAGAGTTGTACCTACTCATGGAATTAATCAGAAAGCAAACCAGACTATTTGCCAAGTAGATGACTATGATGATGATAAACCAACCAATTACAGTGAACGATACTCTGAGGAGGAACAGCCTGAAGAAGAAGAGGAGGAAGACAGGCAAGCAAATTACAGTATTACATTTAATGAACAGGAGCACCATTTAGACCAGCCCATTGATTACAGTCTTAAATATTCTGATGAAGAGCCTCCAGCTTCTCAAAAGGTTAAACATAAGCTTCACATCTCATCAAGTAGTAGAGCATCTACCATCCCATCAGGTAGCAGTAATAGAACAAATCAGCTTCATCCGAACGCTGCACAAAGTAGAGGTGGTCAGACTCAGAAACCAGCTTCTTCTAAGACTTCATCTATTAACCAAGAAACTATTCAAACATATTGTGTAGAAGATACACCCATATGTTTTTCACGTTGCAGTTCCCTGTCGTCATTGTCCTCAGCTGAAGATGAAATAGAGGGTCGTGAACAAACTACACATGCATCTGAGAACAGCAACACTCTTCAGATTGGGGAAATGAAAAAAAACAGTGGTAATCAGTCTACAGAATCTACCCCGAGTGAACCTCGATCAACTTTGCAGCACATTCGTACAAAACAAAACCGGCACCAAGCTTCTAGTTTATCCCCTTCTGATTCTTCCCGACACAAAGCAGTTGAATTTTCATCTGGTGCCAAGTCACCATCTAAAAGTGGTGCTCAAACTCCTAAGAGCCCACCAGAACACTATGTTCAGGAAACCCCCCTAATGTTTAGTAGATGCACTTCTGTGAGTTCCTTGGATAGTTTTGAGAGCCACTCAATAGCTAGTTCTGTACAAAGTGAGCCTTGCAGTGGAATGGTAAGTGGGATTATTAGCCCTAGTGACCTTCCAGATAGTCCTGGACAGACAATGCCACCAAGCAGATGTAAAACTCCACCTCCTACTCGACCAACTCATGTCAAAAGAGATGCAGGTAAAAATAAAGTTACCACTAACAGTGAAAAACGAGAATCTGCACCTAAACAAACTGCCGTGAATGCTGCAGTTCTAAGAGTTCAAGTTATTCCAGATGCTGACACACTGTTGCATTTTGCTACAGAGAGCACACCTGATGGATTTTCTTGTGCATCAAGCCTAAGTGCTCTCAGTCTTGATGAACCATATATACAAAAAGATGTAGAACTAAGGATTATGCCTCCTGTGCATGAGAATGACAATGGAAATGAAGTTGAATCAGAATATGACAAGGATACTAATGATCATCCTGTTAAAAAGGCTGCAAAGACTTCTGAAACAGATAAAGACATACTAGATGATACAGATGATGATATTGACATTTTAGAACAATGTATTATTTCGGCTATGCCTACAAAATCTTCTAGAAAAAACAAAAAGTCTCCTCAAGCTGTTTCTTCTAAAATACCTCCCCCTGTGGCTAGGAAACCAAGTCAGCTGCCTGTTTATAAATTACTTCCCTCGCAAAACCGATTGCAACCTCAAAAGCATGTCAGCTTCACACATGCTGACGATATGCCAAGAGTATATTGTGTGGAAGGGACGCCAGTAAACTTTTCAACTGCAACCTCTCTTAGTGATCTCACTATAGAATCCCCACCAAATGAATTGACAAATGCTGAAAATATTGCACAGCCCATACCCACAAAATTTGAAAAGCGGGATACCATTCCTACTGAGGGCAGAAGTACTGATGACACAGGAGTAGGAAAAACCTTGAATGTGGCTCCCTGCACACTGGATGAGGATAAAACTGAAGAAGGGGATATTCTTGCTGAGTGCATTAATTCTGCAATGCCCAAAGGGCGAAGCCACAAACCTTTCAGGGTGAAAAAAATAATGGATCAGATTCAACAAGCATCTGCTTCAACAGGTGGCAAAGGCCAACAAGAAGGTGAGAAAAATAAGCCAACATCACCAGTGAAACCCATGCCACAAAGTAATGAATCCAAAGGGTGCCCAAGAAAAACGGCAGAACATAAAGTAAGTGAAAATAATGAAAGACCTTATTGTGGCCAAAGTAAAGAGTCAAAGAAAATTAATCTTAAAAATAGTTCAAGAGAATCAAAGGAAAAGCCTCCAAACAATGAAGAGCGTGTAAAGGGGAGCTTTGCATTTGATTCTCCTCATCATTATACACCAATTGAGGGAACACCTTACTGTTTTTCACGAAATGACTCTCTGAGCTCCCTTGACTTTGATGATGATGATGATGTTGATCTTTCTAAGGAAAAGGCAGAGTTGAGAAAGGGGAAGGAAACCAACACTAAATCAAACAAAACCAACCAAAAGTCGTCCCCCAGCCAACTGTCAAGTGGTAGGCTTCAAACTTGTTCAAAGGAGGCTTCAAATAGAGGACAGCCAAAGCATTCACTCCAGAAGCAGAAATCCTTTCCGCAATCAGCTAAAGATATCCCTGACAAAGGAGCAGCAACAGATGAAAAAATGCACAGTTTTGCTATTGAGAATACCCCTGTGTGTTTTTCCCGCAATTCATCTCTCAGTTCACTAAGTGACAATGACCAAGAAAATAACAATAAAGATCCTCCTCCACAGACAGAACCTCTAGATTCACAGGTGGCTACTAGACCGCAGGTGTCTGGTTATGCGCCAAAGTCATTCCACGTTGAAGATACACCTGTCTGTTTTTCAAGAAACAGTTCACTTAGCTCACTCAGCATTGATTCTGAAGACGATCTCTTGCAGGAATGCATCAGTTCTGCCATGCCTAAGAAGAGAAAATCAGGAAAAGCTAAGTTAAGCAGTGAAAAGGGCAGTAACCGAAATATGGGTGGCATGTTAGCAGAGGAGCCAAACTTAACGCTAGACTTGAGAGATACAAATAGCCCAGATTCAGAAAATGCCTTTTCACCTGATTCGGAAAACTTTGATTGGAAAGCTATACAAGAAGGGGCAAATTCTATTGTTAGTTGCTTGCATCAAGCTGCTGCTGCTGCTTCACTGTCTAGACAGGCCTCATCAGACTCCGATTCAGTGCTATCATTGAAATCTGGAATTTCTTTTGGGTCTCCATTTCATCTCACTCCAGACCAGGAAGAAAAGTTATTCACCCACAATAAAGGACCACGTATTGTAAAGCCAGGGGAGAAAGGAATGCTGGAAAATAAAAAATCGGAAACTGAAGGTGTCAAGGCCATTAAAGGAGGAAAGAAAGTGTATAAAAGTGCAATCACAGGAAAGTCTCGCTCCGTTTCAGATGTTTCAAGTCAGATTAAGCATACACAGCAAACAAACATGCCCTCAATTTCACGTGGTAGGACAATGATTCATATTCCTGGTGTTAGGAACAGTTCACCAAGTACAAGTCCTGTTTCAAAGAAGCCACCACCAAAAACAATATCTAAAAGCCCCAATGAAACTCAGAGCTCAGCCAGCTCCCCAAGAGGCGTTAAAACTGCAAAAGCAGAACCAGGTATCATAACAAAACAGCCACCTCCACCAGGGGGATCCGGTAAAGGTTTTGTTAGATCTGGATCAAGAGAGTCTACCCCATCTAAGCCATCACAGCAACCATTAAGTAGACCTATTCAGTCTCCTGGGCGCAATTCAATTTCCCCTGGAAGAAATGGAATTAGTCCTCCAAACAAACTTTCACAGTTGCCTAGAACAGCATCCCCTAGTACACCTTCAACCAAGTCCACTGGTGTAGGTAGAATGTCTTACGCTTCCCCTGGCAGACAACTGAGTCAACAGAATCTGACAAAGCATAGTGGTTTATCAAAGAATGCTAGTGGTATTCCTAGAAGTGAATCTGCATCAAAAGGTCTAAACCAAAGCCTCAACAGCACTGGACCGAGTAAAAAAGTAGAACTCTCTAAAATGTCATCAGCAAAATCCAGTGGAAGTGAGTCTGATCGATCAGAGAGACCTGTTTTAGTACGCCAATCTACTTTTATTAAAGAAGCACCAAGCCCCACCCTGAGGCGGAAATTAGAAGAATCTGCTTCATTTGACTCTTTATCTTCATCATCTAGGCCTAGCTCTCCTACCCGCTCTCAAACGCAAACACCAGTTTTAAGTCCTTCACTTCCAGATATGTCTCTTCCAGCAAATGCACCGGTTCCCCCCGGGGGATGGCGTAAGTTACCGCCCAATTTAAATCTTCCTTTAGAGTGCAGTGATGGTAGACCAGTAAAGCGCCATGATATCGCTCGCTCTCATTCCGAGAGCCCATCTAGGCTTCCAGTTAATAAAGCAGGAACCTGGAAACGTGAGCACAGTAAACATTCTACGTCCCTTCCCCGTGTAAGCACTTGGAGAAGGACAGGAAGTTCTTCCTCCATTCTGTCTGCTTCTTCAGAATCAAGTGAAAGAGCCAAAAGTGAGGACGAAAGATCTGCTTTGCCAGGGCCATCACAAAGTACAGAGTACCAAACTCCTTCAAAGGGAACCTGGAGGAAGATTAAAGACACTGAAATTCCTCAGACAATAAATGACTCCTTGCCTGAAGAGTCACCTGGAGTAATTAGTGGTGCTGAATCAAAGGCTTCGGTGTACCAGATGGCACCTGCCGTTTCTAAAACAGAGGATGTGTGGGTGAGGATTGAGGATTGCCCCATTAATAATCCAAGGTCTGGAAGATCACCTACAGGTAATGCCCCTCCAGTTATTGACAATGTTACAGAAGTAGGCAATCTAGATGATGAGGATTCAAAAGTCATTCAGGGGAAACTAAATCCAGCTAATGGTAATGTACCTGTTCGCCCACTGGGCTTAGAGAGTCGCTTAAATTCATTGAATAGATTAGATATTCCGGATCTAAAAGCACCGGAAACAAAACCTATAAGTAGCAACACCCCTCTTGCACTTGAAAGCAATGACAATATGGTTTCCGAGCGCACGCCCTTCAGCTCCAGCAATTCCAGCAAACACAGTTCACCAAGTGGAGCCGTAGCCGCGCGAGTTTCTCCTTTCAACTATAATCCAAGCCCCAGAAAAAGCAGTGTGGACAATGGTTCAACTCGACCTTCGCAGATTCCTACCCCAGTAACAGGTAGTACAAAGAAAAGGGATTCCAAAACGGAAACCACAGACACTAGTGGCTCCCAGAGCCCAAAACGCCATTCTGGATCCTATTTGGTGACTTCTGTTTGACGAACTGGATTGCTGCTCAAAAAGAAAACACTTATGTATTATTGTCAACTGCTGTGTACAAATTTTGTTAAAAACGGACTTTCAAAAACTTTTATTTTGTAAATATGTTTGATTCTTGAGGGATCTTGTTCGGGAAGCCATATTTGAAAATATACATCGTCTTTACTGGTTATTTATGGGATGGATGCTTGGTGGCTAGTGTGAAAGTTGATTAAGAGAGTATATTTGTACAGTATGTTTTACTTGTATTTAAGTAGCATCCAAAACCATGATCCTTTGAATTTTGCTTGTCCCTAGCTAAATAATGAACTCTAAAACGAAGATACAATTATATTAATGTATCAACAATTTTAGATAAATGGACTAAACTACATCAGGGAGAAATTGGTATTATTTATGCAAAAATGTGGATGTATTACTTGTGAATACATCTAACCCTATAATTAATCATATGGCTGTGAAATTCACAGCAATATGATTCCTGCTGATCATGCTTTCCTGACCTGCTTTCTGCATGACGGATGGTCCTTTTCTGAAATAACGATTATTTTTTCTGTGGTTACACAATGTGCATAGATAGGTGAACTGTAATACCTTTGTGATCTGCAAAGCAAGGAAATGTGTGTTAATGTAAAACCTTAAATAAGATTTTACCTGGGTTAGATTTTATCAGGAAATTCATTAGGTAGAATTTTTGCTATGCTGTAACTTGTTGTATATTCTATTATTTGAAGTGAGATGGCTGCTCTTTTTGAATGGGACATGACTGTCTCATCACAAATTAAAATTAACATTTCAGAATAAATTATTATTGTATGTATACTTAACCTGTGTTTTTCTTATAAAACATTGAATTCTTTTTCAGTTTTTGGGTGATTTTAAAAAAAAATGTTTTACTGAGGCTCTCGCCACCCTGCTTTGTGATGCATGATTGTGTTAAGTCATACATGGGGCAAAATGGCATGCATATTGAGTGTTTTACCTTTTTCATCAGTGCGTAGTGGGGGAAGGCACTTATGAGCCAGGAAAACATTCTGTTCTTTTTATCCCAGGTGTGTTGCGAGAAGTGGAAAGGTGAATAACACAGAGTAAATGGTGAAGTCATTACCGAATACAGTACGGCCTCTTTTTCTTATTTCTTTCAACTTCAGGATGTCGATGTTTCATTTTAGCTTTCTGGCGAAGCTGAAGATATATCATTATGTTAAAATGCAAAGGTATTTTCATGGATCCAAAATGTTTGTACATTCCCTTACGACCGTGCCCCTTGTACTCCTGATTAGGGTGACCACTTCCCTCCAGGTGATAACAGATATTGTTTCCAAATTTTACTATCTTGTCTGATGTATTCTGAGTGTTGTAGCCTCGTTATGTTTCCATTTAACTAATCAGACTAACTCAACTGAAAATCACTTATGTGTAGATGACAAGTGCAGGTCTGGAGACAGTGTTCCTTTAAACCCTGTAGTGAGTTGATCACTCAACTCATGATAGTTCTTAATATATGATTAGAAGTTACTTTTCAGAAGACACCCACTTGTCTATTTAAATCATAATTGAGCCCGTATTTGTAGATGAAAATCCTTGCATGGCAAATAAAAGCTATGTTCTATCTTGTTCAACTGACCCTCCCGCAATCTGATCCCATTCGCGTCCTGTCTCCTGTGTGTTTGAGTGTGCAAGTGCATATGTTGAGACCGATTTGTGTAAAGTATATTAACTGGCTGTTGCTGGAAGACATGTTGATGGTTGCACTAAAGGGAGGTTCTTTCCAACCCCTTAATATTATTTTTATTCTGCGGACTTACAAGAATCAATGCTGCTGTTATTGGGTACTTTGCTCTCCCCAACACTGTGTTGTACTGGGTGTCACCTAGCAACAGACCATTATAGTCTTAATTTCCTGTTTATACCCTCCCTAGTATCTATAAACCCTAACCAGCCAGCCACCTGCCTTCACTGTAACAGCCTGGAAAAACTCTTTAAAGAGAAGTAACTCTACTCTGCTAGGATGAAAGGAGAGTACGAAATTCAAAACATACTTTTATGTTGTTGTTCCCCTATTAACCCATCCAGTGTCCCACTTTAGAATAGATTATGTTTTCTTAAGGCAGTGGTTGTACTTTATCTGTGTTTATAAATCCTGCAAATCATTTTTTTACCCAGGCTGGTAGGTTCCTGTATTCTACACCATGTCTTATTAATGATTGTACTTTTGTGGTGACCACCCATAGATTTTTATACTTCATGTTTGCTTAGTTGGGGGGGTGGGGGATTTTTCATTTTAATTTACGAAGTCTTGTCATGATTGTGGTTGGTTAAAACCAATTTCTGTCAATCACGTTTTCATTCTTACTATTTTTTTATGTATTTTGTTACAGATTTTATTCTGAAATTTTATATAGTGTGCAAACCTAGAACATTGTTTGTCGCCCTCCGCTCCACCACCTCACTTATATAAGTAGATCTTTTTAAACAGTGAATTCTTGCCTTTGGTATGCACTGATTTAATGTTTCAAACTATACACAAATGTAAACCCCCAAAACACATCTTTTAGGTACAGGAAAGAGGTACAACACCATACATAAATTACAAAATATACCACCTAACTTGTATCACATCTTAATGAATTGGAAATTCTTGCTATAATCTACACACTCAAATTATGTATCGCACATTCATTCTTTGTCTTATGCTAAAAAAACTTTAATTCATATATTTCTCAGAAATATTTATAACCGCTAACTCAGAACAAACCTTGCATCCCAATCTTGCATATACATACCAGTCATACCTCATCTGATAGCCATCTAGCTGCAGATTTCTTAACGTTTGAATTCTCCCCAAGTGCCAGACTGGATTGGTAAATTTTTCAGCAGTACCTCTGCGCACCAGGGGATGGCGTCGTATGACACTGTGATGACGTCTACTCCCGTTGTGAGGTCAGTGGAGTCGTAAAAGTCCCCTCCGGCACGCAGCCGTCAGTTTCTTCTTTTACGCGCTGTAATGCGGATCTGGAGAAGAGGTTCCTATGGGCGTTTTTTCTTCGTCATCATGCTTTAGGTCTTGTGCACGACAGATGTCGACTTCAGACCCATATCCTGTTTGTATGTGGTGTTTGGGAGAACACCACAACTCTGAGGGTTGTGGCTCCTGCCAAAAGCTGAAGCCGAAGGCGCTAGAGAAATGCCGTATGACACTCTTGGCGCTTCTCTCGCAGTCCTCTGAGACTTCACTCCCTCTGTCCTCTTCTTCCCATTTGGAGGTCCGTTCACAGGGCCTTTCCAGGAGCCGGAGCCGGAGCCAAATGTGAGGAAGTCGCTCTCCTTCAACGTCTCAAAGTAAGCACAGGTGCTTTAAAGTCTCGGTACCCCACCAACTTCACCACGTGGAGACTCTGTCTCCCATGGCTCCTCATGCTCGCCGGTTGAGGCCGTACATGCCCATGCCTCCCGTCTTTCTGAGAGCCGGGGCATCGATGGCCCAGATGAGGGAGTACACATCTCATCTTTGGGCCCCCACCTTCCTCTAGAGTGCCGCCGGGCCGCAAGGAGGTGAGTAAAGCCATGCTGGTGGGTTCGCCCTTGGCTGCAGTTGGGCCTACAGAGTCATTAAGTCGACGTCTGCCAGCTCCGCTTCGATGCCAGTGCACAGCCCTCCGGGGTCTCCACCTTGGGCATATGTCCTTGATCAGCCAACTCCGGCACCAATGGCGGTGCTGCTCGTGACCATTCCATCTCCTATCAACGTCAAAGCATCGCCTTTTTGGGGAATATTGTCTTCCCGCTTGTCTCTTGTGTTGACAAGGAGGAATTGGGGCTTTTACAGCCGATGTCTGCGACCCTTCCACCTTTTTTGGAAGAGAGTTGGTTGTCTGCACTTGGCGATGCAAGTGGACTGGAGTCATCTCCGGTGCTTCTTTCCCCTCCTAGCTTTTCTACTGAGGCGAGTTCCTCCTTTGCAGACATGCGTAGGAGGGTGGCTATAGTTTTGGAGTTGTCTCTCCCTATGGTGGAAACATCTACTGATCCCCCCCTGATTGATGTGCTTTATCAGGGTCAGACAGGGATGGAGTCTGATCTCCCTTATAGTAAGGCCCTGTACGACATATTCTTGGGTACTTCGGCTAAGCCTGATACAGGGGTCTCAGTGGATCGTGCTATATCTCACAGGCACCTTCCTGCTCCTGGATATCTAGCTTGTCTCCTCAGGCATCCTACCTCTCCTAGTCTGATGGTACAGGCTGCGTCAGCATCTCAGAATATGGATTCTCTGGCTAATGCCCCATTGGATAGAGAATCTAGGAGGCACGATTCAGGTGCAAACATGTGTTCGAGGCATATGAGCTGCAGATACTACACTTTTGCATTAGATCGCCACCTGGTGTTGGGCTCGGATGATTGCATGTTGTTGTCTTGGATGAAGTCTTTTGTAGTCACGAGATAGGGGACTCCTCCCTTGGACGATAGTGCGCATGGGCATCGACTCCATCCTTAGATTGTTTTTTTCCGCCACTGGGTTCGGATGAACTTTTTACGCTCCGCCTCAAAATCTACTTTTCAAGTACTTTGAAGCGCAAAAAATCATTAAAATTTTACTTAACTTCCTTCAACATCGACTAACATTGTTTCGACTCCATCAGCTCGATTCCGGTCGTCGATGCGGGCTGTTGGGCCTATCCACGCCGTGAGGCCTACACCTCATGGAAATGACGCCATTTAAGAAATGCCCCGAGTGTGGAGCAAAGTTTCCACACAGTGACCACCACAAGGTCTGCAACCTGTGCTTATCGCCAGAACACGACGAATCCAGCTGTACAGCCTGCGCGTCCTTGCGATCCAAGAAAACCATCCGATATCGGAGGGCCCGTCGGCGCGACATGCAGAGATCAGCTCCGGAACCAGTGGACATCTTCGACGAGGAGGTTCCGCTCGTTCCCGAAAAAGATTCAGATGATCTCCAAATCGTATCAGAGGCAGACGACTCAGATAACTCCATACCATCGGGTCAGCGCGTGAGTACTACTGCCTCTGCTCCACACACAGCACCCAGATCGAAGGCAAAGGTCAACACTCCGCCTCCGGGGCCCAGTCGCGACCGAAAAACCACATCGAAAGCCCCGCCATCGAGCCCGGCTCCGAAGAAAGCAGTTAAGCCTTCCGGTAGCTTTTTACCGAGAAAGCCGCACGTGTCGATCCCACCAGCTCGCTCGGCACCGAAACCGAAATAAGTCTCGGCTCCAAGACCGTCAACTTCAAAAGACAAAGGTGCGAAGCCAGCATCCGACGCCTCGAAGCCGACAAGACCAGCTTCCACTCCGAAGACATCGTCTTTAGTACCAAAACCGACAAGGCCTGATTCCGATACGCCCAAGCCCGCGAAACCGCCTACGACACCGAAAACAACACCTTCGGTGCCGAAAACTACGCCAAAGGACAAGGTAACACCTCCTAAGGCTAAAGATAGGCAGCAACCTCGTCCGGAACCGAAAAAATCGGCGCCGACAAAGCTTCCACAAGGAGAACTTTTCCAACCAGATCCTCTGCAAAAGATCTACATTGACCCCAAAACAGGCTTCTGTATTCACTATACCACACAAGAAGAGGAAGGCAGATACAACACCGACACCTGTAGTACCTGCCAGGAAGAAGGACTCTACCACATCTCCTATGCACCCTTCTTCTCCTATACTTCCTTCTCCTTCATCCCCTGTTCCTCTTAACATTTCACCACAGATTTCTCCTCCACATTCTCCTACTCTGTCTTCACACTCACCTCAACGATGATGAGTATAGCCTAGGGAGAGGGATAGACCCAGATGAGCCTTTCCCATACCCTTTAGATGATCCAGACTGAGATGTACCAGATATTCCTGACCCACAGTCATACCCATCAAAACCTTCTCCCCCAGAAGATAACATTGGTTTTGGGCACCTATTGAACAGAGCTGCCATTTACCATGGGGTCACTATGCATTCTGATGAGGCATAGGAGGATTTTCTATTAGACACATTTGAACAATCGCAAAGGTAGGTTCAAATTCTTCCTATGTTCAAATGGGTCATCAAACATGCTCCAGAGGTATTTAAAGACCCTGTACGTACTAGGATCCTAAACCCTAGAATTGAGAAAAAATATAGGCCTGCACCTGCAGATCCAGCCTACATTAAAGGACAACTACCATTAGATTCACTAGTTGTATCAAATGCTAGGAAAAGGGCAAACCCCACCTGACAAAGAATCTAAAGTTATAGATGCTTCAGGCAAAAGAATAGCTGCACAAGCTACTAACATATGGCGTATAGCTAACACACAAGCCCTCCTTTCAAGATATGACCGGGCTCATTATGATCAGTTGGAGAAACTATTAGAACATCTACCTGACCAATATAAAACGCAGGCAAACGACCTTATACAAGAAGGCAAGCTAATTTCCAGTGCCTCAATCAAGTGTGCACTTGATGTGGCAGACACTGCGTCTAGAGCTGTGGACACAAGTGTCCTACTTAGAAGACATGCGTGGCTACGCATTTCAGGATTTAAACAGGAAGTGCAAACTACAATTTTAAATCAACCTTTTAATCAAAATCAATTGTTTGGACCAGAGGTAGACACAGCACTTGAAAAGATGAAGAAGGATACAGAGACTGCCAAATGTATGGGAGCTTTACAGTCCACACAAACTAAAAGTTCCTTTTGTTGCTCCTTCTTTAGAGGAGGCTCCAAACAGACTGGAGCAGACAATACAACATCCTTCAAATCTAACATACAAACATCCTCTAACAAGGGTTATTTTAGAGGAGGATATAGAGGAAATGACAACATAGGAAGAGGTCGGGGGTAACAACAATAATCGAACCTCGTCCACCACAAAACTGACTTTCCTCTGCTCCCCCCACAGCATTCCACTCCTGTGGGGGGCAGATTAACACAGTTCCTACCTGTCTGGAATTCCATTACAACAGACAAGTGGGTAAGTCAAATTATCAAGTATGGCTACTGCCTGGAACTAACAGCAACCCCCCCATACATACCACCCAGGCAGCGTCCAATGTCTGCAGAACATCTTACTCTGCTCAAAGAAGTCCTGTCACTTCAAAAGGACGCAAGAGAAATAGTTCCTTTACAACACCAAGGAACAGGGGTTTACTCGCTGTATTTTCTAATACCCAAGAAGCGAGGGACACTAAGACCAATTCTCGACCTCAGGCCCCTCAATCATTACATACAATCAGATCATTTTCATATGATTACTTTACAACAAGTGCTTCCACTGCTGCAACAAGGCGATTTCCTTACAACACTAGATCTAAAGGATGCCTACTTCCACATTCCTATACATCCTGCTCACAGGAAGTATCTAAGGTTTGTACTAGAAGGACAACATTATCAATTCAAAGTCCTTCCATTCGGAGTTACAACAGCACCAAAAGTATTCACAAAGTGCCTAGCAGTAGTAGCAGCACATCTCAGGAGACAACAAATACATGTCTTCCCTTATCTAGATGATTGGCTCATAAAAGCCAAGTCATTCAATCAGTGTGTTCAACGCACACACATCAGACAATTCAAACATTGCACGACTTAGGGTTCACAATAAACTACACCAAGTCGCACCTGCAACCCTCTCATATACATCAGTATCTAGGGGCTACAATAAACACGTCTACAGCTCTAGCGTATCCCAGTCCAGCAAGGATACAGAGCATTCAGGCCTTAGTCACAAGCTTCCAACATCAACACTCTCTCCAAGCCAGAGTGTTCATTTTTTTTTTTTTTTGTCCTCATACATGCCATCAGTAGATGTTATCTCTAGATGAGCTTACTCCAGGCCACCAACACTACTGTTCTTTTCCGCCCGTGTGTTATGGAGAGCCTTTGGAGAATGCCCAGAGGTAGGTCAATTCCAATCCCACTCCCAATTTCGATGTTGCTTGCCTCTTTGGGAGGATCGGACCATTTAATCTCTGGCATAATCATTGGACTTATAGATTTCATTTTTCACACCATGTGTTTAATGCTGACCACAATTTTGTTGAATTAACACCACCACACAACAAATCTAAACAACTTATTTCCATAATATTCCTTAAACAGTCTGCAAATTTTGGAGGACTTTCAGATTTCCACTCCCTGCAGATCTCTCTCCTAGCGATAACAATAACGTAAAAAATAAACTGTGTAATATAACTATTTATGTTATAATCTTGTGAGAGACCAAATAAAACTAATCTAGGGCTATAGCTTATTGGTATTGATAACACTTCTTCGAGAAACTCACAGACCTGCCTCCAATACGTAACTATTTCTGAGCATTCCACAAACATATGACCATCGTCCGCTGCTGGAGATTTACATCTTGGACATAAGTATTCTTCCGTTGCAATTTTAGAAAGTTTCGCAGGTGACCAATACGCCCTGTACGACGTAAAGAGATGGTTTCTTCGCAGGTTTGAAGGTTTTATGATTTTTTGGGATAGGAAAAAGGAATCTTTCCAAACTTTCGGCAGGTCACCTTCTATCTGTACAGTGGAATTACCCCATAGCTTAATAATTTCCGCTTCATAGTTATCCCGTCTTCCCACTAGAATCCTATACCATAGTGCAATCTCGCCTTTCCATCCCTTCTCTCTACTAATTGATTCGAAAATGGGACTCTCCTCCTCACGAGGCCAGATCTGATTTCCCCACCAAGCTGATAATTGATAAAATTTAAATCTAGTCATCGTTCCTCTTGTTAGATTTGATAGGGATTCCCAGCTCAATAAAGCGGAGTTAATACATAAATCTCCCCAATAAGTAATACCAGCTGTTTTCAACGGAAGGGCAAGTTGATCCTGTAAACATTCCGGAGTACCGGGAGAATCCCATATCGGGGTATAAGAATGATAATATGGAATACCCAGAATTCTGCGTATTGATTGCCAATTATCTAAGGCTGCCCGTAAAAACTTCAAACAAACTTTCTTGAAAAACTTCTGATCTCCAAATTTATAAAGAAAAAAATCTGGACCGTATATTAGGTCTGATGTCATTGCTCGGAGAAGTTTACCATGCGATGACGAGTCCAATTTATTAGCCAAGAGTCTGAAATTTTTAAATTGAAAAGCATAACAGTAAAAAAGTAAATCCGGAAGAGCCAACCCCCCCAGTTTCAACCCCCTCCTCAATTTCTTCCAAGCTATTCTTGGGGATTTTGTGGACCATATAAACGAACCAATCCTCCCTTGCAGTTTAGAAATGTCTTTTTTATAAAATTTTAAAGAGATGGAGTTAAAAAGGAAGGAGACCTTTGGTAATATAATCATTTTTATTAGGTTAACTCTACCATAGATATTAAGAGGCAGAGTATTCCATCTGGTCAAACGCTTATTTATTTCCTTAATAACCATTGACCAACTCGTTTTTGGGATTTCTTCCAACTTATTTGTGAGATAGATCCCTAGATATCTAATTTTTAATTTTGCTTCAGGGATATGAACTAGATTATTCCAACTCATTATGTCAGTTTTGTCTTCATTTATGGTATATCCCGATACTGAACCAACATTTTTAGCTAATTCAAAAAGCCTTGGAATAGCCTCAATAGGATTAGATGTATAAAGGAGGAGGTCGTCTGCGTAAAGAGCAGTTTTGAGAATCATATCTCCCATTACAAATGGTTTAATTATTGAATCTTGTCTCAGGGAGCAAACAAAGGGTTCGATGTAGATATCGAAAAGGAGAGGAGACAGGGGACAACCCTGCCTTGTTCCCCTGGAGATATTAAGCCACTCAGACATGCTACCATTGACTAAAACTTTAGCCCGTGGACTCCTGTATAAAGTTTCAATCCCTTTAATGAAGATATCTGGGAACCCAAATTTTGTCATAGTCTTCCATAGGAATCGCCAGTTGACTTGATCGAATGCTTTTGCAGCGTCAATGGCCACTATGGTGAGGGGCATCTTCTTTTCAATCGCTACATCAATTGCACCTATTACTTGGAATTTCAGTTCATTCAATTGACGGCCAGGAATAAACCCCCTTTGATCTGGGTGAATAATGGACTTGATGATTTTAGCCAACCTAGATGCCAGTATACCGGAATAGATTTTTGAGTCTGAATTTAAGAGAGAGATGGGTCGGTATGATTCTATTTTTTTGGGGTCTTTGTTTGGTTTGACTATTAAAGAAATTGTGGCCTCTGACCATGAGGATGGAATGCTTTCCCCCTGTAACAATATTTTATTGAAAAGCCTCAGTTGCGTAACTATCATTTCTTCTATATTGTCTTTATAGACCTCTGTTGGCAACTCATCAGGGCCGGGGGCCTTATTTCCAGCCATTTTTTTCAGTTGGGATCTTACTTCTCCCTCCGTAATCTCAGCAGCTAAAAAAGTTCTGTCTGTCTGACTAAGCTGAGGAAGATCTCTCAAAGCCCACCAGGTTTCTAACTCATCCAGCCCTTGTGTATTCTTTTCCTGATATAATTCCTCCATAAAGGCTCTTGCCTCTTCCTTTATCTCTGTGTCTTCTGTTAAAGGTAGCCCCGTATTCCGCTGTACTAGAAAGCTGATGTTATTCCTACTACGTTCTGACCTTGACTTCCAGGCTAACATAGAACCGCACTTTTCTCCATACTCAAAGTTACGCAACTTACTCGCTTCCCACCTGTCTTTGGTTATTTTATCTGCTCGGGCTTTGAATCTTGCCTGTAAATCTAGTATTTCTTTTTCGAGACCCTGTATTCTATTCCTATCATTTAATACTGCCTGCTGCAATAGAAGTTCCTTTGTTTTTATTAAGTTCAACTCCTGAGTATCTCTTTCTTTCTTAAGTTTCCTATTTAAGGCCATTTGAGAACTGAAAATCCCCCTTAAATATGACTTAAGTGTGTCCCATAGTATTTGGTCTGAGGTCGTTCCCTCATTAAACAAGAGAAATTCCACCACACTGGCCTTGGTATTATTTTTAGTCTCATTATCCAATAGGACAGTCCTATCCAAAGTCCATCTGTAATCTAAATAACTGATTTTGAGAGATAGTTTTAGTTCGATCGCTGAATGGTCTGACAGTCCTACTGGAATATGTGAAATTGAGTCTATATTGGAAAAAAAAGATTGATCTAGCAAAAAAAAATCTGTTCTAGAAAATTGGTGGTACTTTTTGCTATAAAAGGAATACTCTCTAAGATTTCCATACTTGGCTCTCCAAACGTCTCGCAAAGAAAAGTCTTTCATGATGTTCTTTAAAGCCGAGAGGGATTTATTGGGGGGATTGTATTTGGTTTTGGAGGTACGGTCTAGTTGCGGGTCCAATAGAAGATTAAAGTCACCTACCAGTATAACTGGTACTGTGTATTGTATTAGGTATTGCTCCAGTTTTTGAAGGAAGCATGCATTATCCTCATTGGGACCGTAATAAACTGCACACAGGAATTTAAGGCTACCAATTGAGAGAACAGCTGCTAACTATCGACCCGTCTGGTCTGTCCCCCAGTCGTGAATCCTGATTTCTTTGTTAGATCGTAGTACTAAGGCTACCCCTCTAGTAGAACCAGTTTGCTTAGAACAAAGGACTTCCTGTACCCAGTTAAATTTCATAAATACTTTCTTGCACTCTTCCGCCCCTAAATGTGTTTCTTGTACAAAATATATACATGCTTCTGAATCTTTCAAAAAATCACAGACTCTTTGCTGTTTTTTTGGGCTCCCGATACCATTTAAATTCCAGGAAAGAATTTTGCTATATAATGCCATATCTGGAATTATGTAATAGTGCCTTTACGCCTGCTAGTAATAGTGGCCTGTGGTCAAATTTCAGTGTAGAAAAAAATAGACTTGTGGCAGTTGAGGACATTTTTATTTGTTTTTCCCACCTAGTGTCCCTCCCTTCCCACCCCCCGAGGAACCCAACCCTTCTGTTTGGCATACTCACGCCGTTTGGAGCCTCCGTACCCCAAGACACCCAAGCCAGAGTGTTCATGAGACTAATAGGCATGATGGCATCTTGCATCTTCATAGTACCATATGCAAGACTGCAGATGCGTCCGTTACAGGAGTGTCTTGCACAACAGTGGAATCAGGCTCAAGGGAAACTAACAGACCTGGTGTTGGTAGACAGACGCCCACATCGCTCACTGCAGTGGTGGAACACCAAAAACTTGAAAAAGGGGCGGCCGTTCACGAACCTGTTCCACAAATACTGCTCACAGCAGATGCATCTCTCACAGGATGGGGAGCCCATCTCCTACATCATACAACTCAAGGACAATGGAACATTCAACAAAGATTGTTCCATATCAACCATCTAGAGCTGCTAGCAATATTCTTAGCACTCAAAACATTACAAGTACAAGTACAAAACAAAGCTGTATTAATCCGGACGGACAACATGACAGCTATGTACTATATACAAAACAGGGGGGGGGGATACTCTCTACAACTGTCCCAGATTGCACAGAACATTTGGAGACGGGCCATTCCACAAAACATATATCTGCTAGCAGAGCACATTCCAGGAGTTCACAATCAGATAGCAGATCTGTTGAGTCGGCAGACACAACAAATTTACGAATTGGAACTACATCCGCAAGTTCTTCAACAATTTTTCCACAAGTGGGGTCATCCAGACATAGATCTGTTTGCCACACACTAAAACGCAAAATGCACAACATTCGCCGACAGGTTTCCACACCCGCTGTTAGAGGGCAATGCGATATGGATGATCTGGTCAGGCAGATTTGCGTACGCTTTTCCGCCACTACCATTAATACCATTAGTAGTACGCAAGCTCAGACAACAGTCTCTCAAATTAGTCCTGGTAGCTCCCACATGGGCACGCTAACCGTGGTTCTCAACACTGCTAGAACTGTCTCTAGTTCCACACCAAAAGTTACGACTAACACCTTCCCTGCTAACGCAGAACCATGGAGACATCAGACATCCAGACCCAAATCAACTGAATTTGGTGATATGGCTCCTGAAGTCTTAGAGTTTGGTTATCTTAACCTACCACCAGACTGTATGAACATCACTAAAAAAGCCAGGAGACCTACTACCAGAGCTTGTTATGCTGCTAAATGGAAGAGATTTGCCATTTATTGCAACAATAACCAAATTGATCTCCTGGATGCTTCTTTCCAGAATATCATTTGCTACCTTTTACATTTACAAAGATGTAACTTGGCATATTCATCCATACGCCTGCACCTTGCAGCAATTGCAGCATATTTACAAAACAGACAACTTCGGTTTCTTTTTAGAGTACCTGCTATTAAAACATTTATGGAAGGATTAAAAAGAATCATTCCACCCAGGTTACCAACTTCTCCAGTATGGAACTTAAACGTTGTTCTTACAAGACATTGGGTCCCCCTTTTGAACCTTTACACAAATGTGAACTGCAATTCCTCACATGGAAAACAGCTTTCCTTATTGCTATTACCTCTCTTAGAAGAGTAAGTGAGATACAAGCTTTCACAATACAAGAACCATTTTTACAACTACATCGTAACAAGGTGGTTCTAAGAACTAATCCTAAATTCCTTCCAAAAGTCATTAGTCCTTTTCATTTAAACCAATCTGTAGAGTTACCTTTGTTTTTCCAAAACCCTGACTCTGTAGCAGAAAGAGCTCTACACACACTAGATGTTGAAAGAGCTCTTCTCTACTATATAGATAGGACTAAATATTTTCGAAAAACAAAACAATTGTTTATATCTTTCTCTCCACCACATAAAGGCAACCCCATCTGTAAGGGTGGAATTGCAAGGTGGATTGTAAAATGTATACAAATATGCTATCAGAAAGCAAAACGTACATTAACAGTTCCTCCTAGGGCGCATTCCACATGCAAACTAGGAGCCTCTATGGCTTTCTTAGGGAACATCCCCCTAGAAGACATATGCAAGGCAGCAACATGGTCTACAACACACACCTTCACTAAACACTACTGTGTTGATGTGCAAGCCAAGCAGCAAGCTGCAGTAGGCCAAGCTGTCCTTAAAACTCTATTTCAAACTACTGCAACAGACAGGTGGCCACCGCTGAGGGAGCCACTGCTGCACAATCGATGCAAAAGTGTAGTATCTGCAGCTCATATGCCTCGAACGGAAAATGCTACTTACCAGTATGCATCTGTTCTTGGCATGTAGAGCTGCAGATCACTACACGCCCACTTGTATCTGTTCCAGTTTTATCTTACTTAGATGCACACGCATGGACATCCTTTCTTTACTTCTACTTATGCCATCATTTCCCATCATGGCGATAAACAATCTAAGGATGTAGTCGATGCCCATGCGCACTATCGTCCAAGGGAGGAATCACCTATCTCGTGACTACAAAAGACTTCTTCCAAGAATGAATGAATGAATGAGTACATGCTTATATAGCGCATGGCTACCCGGACGCATCCCAGTGCTTTTAGACCAAGGCATATAATCACCCCTCAATGGAATAGAAAGGTCTTCAACCGTTTCCTGAAAGCAAGATGGTTAGATTCCAGCCGGATACCGTCAGGAAGCTGATTCCAAAATTTGGCTGCATGAAATGAAAAAAGTCGGTCACCCATACGTGTCCATTTGATCCTAGGGACTAATAGCAGGTTTTTATGGTTAGATCTGAGAGAGCTAGAAATCTGATGACGAAGAAACAGGGGGCGTAGAAGGGCCGGGCCATTGTCAATGGTTGACTTATGGACCATACACATGGCCTTAAACAGGACCCTTTCCTGCACCGGCAGCCAGTGTAAGGTTTGCAATGCTGCCCTAGCGGAGCTGCGTTTGGGGACATCCATAAGTAGTCGGGCCGCACATTTCTGAACAGACTGCAGGATTTTGATAGTACTTAGTGGTGCACCCAAATAGAACGCATTCGCATAGTCCAGGCGGGATAGGATAAGTGACTGGACCAGGAGGCGTCTAGCTTCAGGGGGAAGCCGGGCCAGGACCCTCCGTAAAGTTCTGAGCAGACCATAACATGTAGCTACCACCTTACGTGCTTGTGCTTGGAAACCTAGACTAGGGTCCAACCGTACACCCAGGGTCTTGATTTGATTTTTCGGGATGGGAGGGGAGCCCAGGCACTCCGGCCACCAAGGGTCTAGATTAATGGGGGCCTTGTACCCTAACATCATGATTTCGGTCTTTGACCCATTGATCTTTAGGAAGGAGGAGTCCATCCATACAAAAGAACCTTAGTGAGACAGGGAGAAAGATTATTTATCCCTATCTCAACTACATCGGCGCGCGAGAGGGAAACAACCAACTGCGTATCATCGGCGTAGGTGACCAACTGAATTCCTCAGGGAAGAACCACAAAAGCCAAAGGCCTCAAGTAGATGTTAAACATGGTAGGGCTCAGTGAAGATCCCTGGGGAACGCCATATTGCAGAGGGATCTGTTTAGAGGTTGCTTCATCCTCAAACACGGCGAAGGTTCTGTCAGTGAGGAAGGACTGAAACCAATTAAGGGCAGTCCCCGTGACTCCTACCTCCCTCAAGCGCTGGATCATGAGCAGGTGGTTGACCGTGTCGAAGGCTGCGCTGAGGTCTAACAATAAGACGACAACAACATGCAATCATCCGAGCCCAACACCAAGTGGCGATCTAATGCAAAAGTGTAGTGATCTGCAGCTCTACATGCCGAGAACATATGCATACTAGTAAGTAGCATTTTCCTTTCCTCTGCTAGTTCTGCCTTAAGGTCCACTAACACGTCTAATCTTGAACAGCTGATTAAGGATGGACAACATGCAGCCAAGCTTATTAGATGCGGCATGGATAATACTGATTCGGTAGGTCGAGCCATGGCATCCTCTGTGGCACTATGTCGTGCCTGGTTACGGACCTCAGGTTTTTCAGAAGACGTCCAGGCTGCCTTGGTCGATATGGCCTTTGATGGCACCCATCTTTTTGGTGACCAAGCCGACTATGCTTTACAGCCTTTCCGTGATAGACGAGGTGAAACAGGGTCCTAATGTCTCCTTTTTCTAATTCTATTCATATTGATTTTTTCCTATTCTAGGGTTGTATGGGGGATATTAATGTATTGGTTCTTACATGCTGACCTTGTTATGGCAATGCCTTGGTGGTATAAGTTCCGACTGTTGGAGACACCCAATGTGTTGTTCCTGTGGTTAGTAGATATTATTGTTTCAATACTTTCTTTGACAGCTTATGTGGTACAAGGATACCTATTGCATATGTTTTTCCCTTCCCTTTTTTTCTATAATGATGGGGTTCATGCTCAAGAGGTCATTTGCTTGTGATGTTTCTTCCAGTTAGGAAGTTTACCTATGTCTCATGCTTCTTTGGAAGCAGTTCGGTATGCTGGTATGTATTATATTTGAATTTCATTATCTCTTATGCCGTCATCTTGCTTATGCCCTATCGGAGACCTTTTATGCAGAGAGTAGCTTATTATAGGTCATGCTACCCTATGAGGGTGTTTTTTTATCACGTTGTGTGTTTCTTGCCTGCACATGGGGTTTTGTCCCTTGAGATCTTTTCCTTTTTCTTGGAAATGTTACATATGGCAGGTTCAAGGGCTGTATTTTGATTTTTTCTAAATGATTGTTACTAACTCTTACCTCTGATTATGGAGGTTGTATGGCCTACTTTCATTCTTAGAAGATGGTTGTTCCACAATCACTGCTTGTTATGTTATCTGGAATGTAGTGTCAGCATATTTTCTGACCCTAAGGGTTGGCTTTTACGGCCATGTCGAGCATTTATCTGGGAGGATTTCTTCTTTTCTTTAAGAGAATGTTCACCATTATGGTTCTTCTCTTCCTTAAGAATATCCTGAGTTTTCCTTTCCTTATACTTAGATGTGCTGGTGTAGTTGCACTTTTCTTGTCAAGAGTTGGATTTCCTATGTTTCCTTGCGGACATTTTCTTTCTCTAATAAGTAATTGCTCCTTTTGTGACCTGCAGTCCTTTTAGGGTTCAGATCTATATATGTATATGAGCCCTCATCTGATTCGCTGTCAGATTTTGGTTCTGTCTAGTATACCTTGTTGTTAAAAATTCCAACTGGATATCTCTTTTTGAGATTTTCTTGGGTTGGGGTGTACTTCATTTTGACCTATTGGGCCGAGTGTGGTCGTAAGTGTTTGCTGTTGGTAAGGTTTCATTTCCCTGTTTTCTCTTTAAGGTCGATAGAAATAGCCTCTCAGGATATTTTGGAGCAGGTGGCATTACCTTAATGCTAAGTCACCTAGGGTATATGGCGTACACACAGGTGTCATGTATCTGTGTTGTGCATATTTAGATATAGCTTTGCTATAAGCAATAAGGCTGTATGTATTCTGGCTTTGCAAATCTTACTTTGAGTTGCAATTTCCTTCTCTTTTCTCTGTAGTTTTTTCTGTGACTGTATGTCATATCCTGTAGATATAGGTCTATATTTATATACATATATGTGTGCGTTATGAGTATGGATCCATATCTGTATGTAGCATATGAGCTATATAGATTTGGCATTGTTTGTTCATTATTTAGGACATGTTTATTTATTTATTTATTTATTTATTTATTGCCATTTATAAAGCGCGACAAATACCCGCAGGCGTCTTGGCGCTAGTTAATTTGCATACATTCAGATCGATGTTAGTTGCTCCAACAGGTTACCTACATTTGTTAAGGTTATTGGGTGAACAACCAGGTCTTTAGTCTCTTACGAAACTAGAGGAGTGTAGAGCATGTTCTGATGTCTTGGGGCAGAGTGTTCCAGAGTTTTGGGGCAGCGACCATGAAGCGACGATCACCCCATGACACTGTTTTAGCGCGGGGAACCACTAAGTGGTTGGGATTGGAGGACCGAAGCTGACGGGAAGGTTGATATGGAAGCAGTTGCTCTGTTAAGAAATGCGGGCCTTGCCTGTTTAGCGCTTTGTAGACTATACATAATGACTTAAATGTGATCCTGTTCTGGATCGTCAGCCAGTGAAGTTGTGTGATGGTGTCCGAAATGGCCGCAAATTTTGGGATTCCAAAAAGCAGGCGTGCCGCTGCATTTTGTATCGACTGCAATTTTCTCGTAACCCTGATCTGCGTATTTAAAAATAGGCCGTTGCAGTAATCCAGTGATGTTAAGACCAGGGAACTAACCAAGGTTTTTATGGCGGCCGCTGGCAAGAACGGACTGATTTTTCTGATCATGCGTAATTTATGGTGGGCTGTAGAGGCCACTTTATTAGCATGATCCATGAAACTTAGGCCGTCGTCAAAGGTAACTCCCAGATTTCGAACCTTTGTTACTGGCTTTGGAAGAGCTCCAAATGTGGCAGGCCACCAAAGAGCTGACCAGTCCGGTGAGAGAGGTCCAAAAATCACTACCTCAGTTTTTTCTGAGTTGAGTTTCAGGCAATTTGTTGCCATCCACTCTCCTATCTCCGTCATTCCATTTTGGAAGCGTTGGGCGACTTCCCCTCCGTCACCCTTGATGGGCAATACCAACTGCGTGTCGTCCGTGTATGAGGTTAGGCTCATCCCGTGTGCTTTGATGACATTAGCAAGGTCCGACACATAGATATTAAATAGTGTCAGACTCAGCGATGAGCCTTGAGGCACCCCACATGGCAGCGCGAGCTTGGCAGATTGATAAGGTCCAAGGGTGACGGCCTGGGTTCTGTCAGTGAGAAACGAGGCGAGCAGGTCTCTCGACGTAAGGCAAATGCCCATCTTTTATCTGGATAATTGCCATCTTTCCATCTATACGGTTTCTGTGCGTTATGGAACCCTTGTATTGGTCATTTTATCTACTGACGTTTTCTCCAAGGATACACTTTGATTTACTTCAGTTCATGTACTTGGTTTGGTCTTTTCAAGCTTACGATGAATGAGTTTGTTCTTCTGGGCTCTAATGTAGCTGTGTTCCGAAAGCTATTTAAAAAAAATAGATTTCTTAGGACAAGTTTCTTCTAATACTTTCTTACTGGTGTAGTGAACAGTAGTTTACATGGCATTCATTATTGTCTTTAGCCTTTCTAATCCATAGGCTAATTTCACCTTTGAGGGGTCATGTATTACTGTCCTACTGTTGACTGTTATTCTCTGACAGTGTTATTCAGCTGCCCTTTGGGCATAGTTTTTTCCATGCCTGAAGGGTTGTTTTTAATTACATAGCCTGTGATCCTCACTATAATTTTTATAAGGAGTGCATGCTCTTTTTAATCTAATTCCTGTGTACGTACGGTCTATTGCTAATTTCGACTCGTTTTCTCAGAGAAATTTTGTAGGATTAGTTTGCCGACCTGTGGCTCGATGTCTATCAGATGAACAAGTTACTTACCTTCGGTAACGCATTATCTGGAAGAGACTAGGGGCCAGATGTATCCAAGGGTTTTACCTATTCTGTGCCTGTGAGAAAATACGTTCATACATATGGTCCATAGTCTAGCCGCAGATTCCTTAATGTCCTGCCCATCCTTCCCACTCTGTGAACGATTTGTAGTGTAAGAGGTATTACCTTTTCCAACTCCGGTTTATACACCGAGGGTCACTGTTAAAGTAGCATTGTGTTTCATCGAACCATTTGATCTTTCCTGATGGACCACGTCTGGGTGTAAGGGTTTTACCTTTTTCCAGTACTGGTTTTATGCACCAGTATTCGCTCTTTCATGTAGTTGTGAGATTCTATGAACCTTTTGGTCTTACCTTGTAAATCTTGTTACTGTTTTCTAGTTCTAGTTATTGTTTCAAAGATACCTTGATCTCTTTTTTGGGACGATGTTTCCTCAGCCAGTTCTTATAGTGGCTCTGCGTTGTGGCAAGGAAGGATTCACAGAAAAAACTGTCGTCCTCACGCCGGAGAGGACGTGTATGACTCCACTGACATCACAACCAGAGTTGACATCATCACGGAGTCATACAACGCCATCTCCCAGCACGCAATGGTACTGCTGAAAAAATTACAGCTCCAGTCTGGCACTTGGGGACAATTCAAAAGTTAATGAACCTGCTGCTAGACTGTCTCTATCAGATAATGCGTTCTCAACGGTAAGTAACTTGTTTATTAAAGTTCTTGAGCAGTCCAGGAACTTGTTCTTGTCAAACAGTCAGGAGAGTACATGTACCCTCCTCTGCCAAAGACTGGATCTAGGTTCGTGGACTACATTAAAAACAGCAGTCGCTGCACATTTGTATGGCCATGATAACTTTATTGTCATCTTCCTCTGGGCCAATGGTGTTAAGACTTCTTCTGCAAATGGACTAAGGACTTTTCTTATCTAAAACCTATTGGACAATAATATTACAAGTTATGGATCATTAAATAAATAACTTTATTACTTAATCTTTAATACATTCACCAAGTGATATCTCTACCTTTACAGTGGGATACACATTGCCCAGTGATTCCACATTACATGAAATGGTGACTCATCCTTATTTCCCATATTGACAACATAAACTGCTCAGATTTGTACGTGGCTTTACTTCTCTAGGTGATTGCTTGTGCAGACAGAACATAAACCCACCTCTCTGGCCACACATACATCTCTGGTAACCATATTGTCAAATGGCTCTAAACGATCTATAAATAAGGCCATAATTAGTCTAGCAAAAAATCTCTAACGAGTCTCAGCACTCATATTACATTGTGCTATAAGCGGGAAGCAAGCAGTGCAAATGGGACTTTTTCCAGCCTCACCCCTCCATTTGAGAAGTCTCAAGAACTTCAAGATGACCCAGAGTCTCGCTCTTGGTCCCCTACTAAGTAACTGATTCTGCAACTGATTCTAATGCACCATGAGTTCCTGGGTCCATTGGCGTCCAAGCAACAAATTGAGGAGTTTAAGTCCTGTCAGGGTTGATGTAGGGAATGTAACATGCAACTCTCAGGCCAACAGGAGCAACAAACTTCCCGGGCCCCAGCCAATATGGAAAAGCCTCCAAGTCACTTTACTTTAACCTTACTGGCATACAAGCGCCCTTGGGAGGCTGGATCACCCATTTCGCCTCTGGTGGCAAGAGGTAACATTTGACAGGTGGGTCCTACTGACAGTCCAAAGAGGCTATTCCCTGCCATTCCTTTCTGACTCGCTGCCTCGTCCTACATCAGTCTACATCAGAGCAGCTTTTGGAAGACTATTTGTCCTTTTTGCTGCATTATATCTAGGGTCTCTTTGAGAAAGGAGCTATAGAAAAGTTTCCAGCCGTGGAAATTTGAACTGGGTATTCCTTGATTTCATTGAGCCAAAGAAGGGTGGAGGCCTTGCTCTTATTTTACATTTTCAATCTCTAAACTTCTTCCTGCAGAAGCACAAATTTAAGATGCTCACACTGGATCAGGTTTTCTCTGTCCTGAATCCAGGAGACTGGATGGTGGTAGTCACAGCACATTTTCGGAGGTCAGGGGTACCAGTTTTCCTCTAAATCAGCAACTGGCTGCTAAAGGAGGCCTCACCAGTGGACGTGACCGTGGCTGACGGCCCAACCATATGGAGAAGTAGTCGCTTAGGAACAAAAGGAGATGATGGATGAAGCACTGAAACTTTTCAGACACTTACCCCCAGTCACAGATCGGGGTTAAATCCATCATCATTCTTTAGCTCACTTCGCCACCTCAGTTCGCACCCAGTTATATGCAAATCAGTCTTGACCCTGTGCCTCATGGTAACAGTCCAGCCCAAACTGCCAAGCCAGGTCTTCCCTGAACCAGAAACAAGCATCCTGGGACCGGTTTCTGGGTAACACCCTTCATCAACCAGGCTAGCTTGAATTCAGTGGCAAAGTGAGCAAGGGACCCACATCTGGGTATACCCTGCCAACTTAGGGCGAACAAAGCGAACACAAAGAGATGATGGACGGAGCGCTGAAACTTTTCAGACACTCAACCCCAGTCACAGATCTGGGTGAATCCATCATCATTCTTTAGCTCACTTCGCCACCTCAGTTCAGACCCAGCTATATGCAAATCAGTCTTTACCCTGTGCCTCATGGGAACAGTCCAGCCCGAACTGGGTATCCCTCTATTTCATTGTGCCAAAGAAGGGTGGAGGCCTTGCTCTTATTTTACATTTTCAATCCCTCAACTTCTTCCTGCAGAAGCACAAATTTAAGATGCTCACACTGGACCAGGTTCTCTCTGTCTTGGATCCAGGAAGACTGGATGGCGGAGAAGGACCTACAGAATGCCTATTTCCTGCGGTAGTCACTACATATTTTCGGAGGTATGGGTTACCAGTTTTCCTATACATCAGCAACTGGCTGATGAAGGCGGGCTCACCAGTGGACGTGACCGCAGCTGACAGCCCAAACATATGGAGATTTAGACGCTTGCGCAACAAGAATTGGAAATCAGCCCGCAATACGGAGAACAAAAGTCAGGTTGCTCAAAGTCGTCCGGCACTCATTCAGATTAAGTAAGCCCTGTGCAATGAAACATAGTACACATATAAAAAAAAAAGCTATAACTTCCCAAACAAGGACGTCCTCTGGTTCCTGTCCTGTAACAAGCTGATAGCCCTCGCTCCTAGGATATTATAAAAGGTCTCATTAGATACCCCACATGATGACCTGCAATTTCATGAGGTATCATCTCAGTTGGTCTTAGACCGAAGTTTCAAAAATTCCGACCTACAACACAACAACGGCTGAGCAAATAGTCATTTCCCCGTTGTTTTCAAACAATGATTATATAATTCTGGTTGGAATGAGCATGAATGACAAAGTATGGGAATGAATGAATGAATGCGAGTATGAGGAATTAGTGGTTTAGTAACTGTGGAGTAGCATAGTGTGTTGAATAAGTGTTTCTTCATGAAATAATGTATATGTATGGTAATGGTTCCTTGTGTCTCAAAAATTGACAGTTTTGTATATAAAATGAAACTAATAGGCATCATTGATTGTATTAAAATGTATAATAATGCACACATTATTCTATAGCGCTAAACATTTTATATTTACTTTTTATTTGTTCAAGCAAAGCATAAAATATAAAGACAAATACAAATTAAGATATAAGAAATTGATAATGTTAAAAAGAAATAACATTTTGATACAAAGAAAAAAGGCTGTGGTTGTATAAACGTCTGTACACCATAGCCAGCCTCAGGAGCTAAGATAGGCCTTACAGGAAGTAATACAGGTGATGTGGGACTGTCCTTTGCATTTTTTGTTTCTTTTTCCCCGGGTCCCAAACAATATAAAGTATTGTTTTTTAGGGGGCACTTTTAAAGAGGGCTCACCACCGTCCATCATAGACCACCTTCAGATGACAGCAAACATTTTATCGTTGAGGCTCAAGATCAATGTGTTGAAATCACACCTGACCCTTTCCCAGAGGCTCCCTTTTATCAAAGCCATCCTGGATATGGTGCATTTTTAAGCATTTCTTCTGAAACAATGAGACCAATATATTCGGGTTAAGGCCAAATGTTTCACAATCAGTCCTGGCACTCCATGATGATGGCTCTGAGGCTTCTGGGTCTATTGACCTCCTGCATCTTGCTAGTCTATCATGCCAGATGGCATATGCTGGCTCTGCAGTGAACTCTAAAATCTCAGGGGCCCAACACCAGGTGAACCAGTCGAACTGTATCCAGGTTTCAGAGGAGACTTAAAAAGATCTACAGTGATGTCTGCTCAACAGCAGTTGGACTAGTAGCAGACACCTCTTCCTGTCTCATCCAGAGCTGACTGTGGTGATGGTCTTTTCACTGCTGGGTTTGGGGAGGTCATCTGAGAGAGTTGAATATCTCTGGCAGAGGCCAGTCTCCCATCCAGCGACTGCAGTTACGGATCATTCACTTGGCATTGGAAGCCTTTCAGACATCCATCAAGGGGAGGCAGACAACGCAACTGCTATGTAGTATTGCAACAAGCAGGGCAGACCTTTCTCTTAGACTATGTTAATTGGCCCTGCACCTAGAACTGGCTGACTCATCAAGGCATCTCCCTCATCATACACCACCTGCTTGGATCTTTAAACACAAGTGTGGACAAACTCAGCCAAAGATGTCATAAGATTTGCTACGGTCAAACACACCCGTCGGTGGCACATAACGTCTTCCACCATTGGGGAGAACTCTGACTCGATCTCTTTGCCACATTGTTTATTAGTCGACCCAGATTTGGCTAGGATAATGTGGTACTCAGGATTTTTTGGGCCTGTCCTCCAATGAGGCTAATGCTTCGGGGAGATCTCCTGTTGCAGCAGCAGGTCAGCATCTTGCACCTGGGCCTACGCAATCTACCTACATGCATGGAGAGTGATGAGGGGCAATTGACTGCCTTGAATCTGCCTCCCGAAATAGTGGCCATCATCTTGGTAGCCAGGTATCCTTCTACGAAGTCTGCTTAGACTACATGCTGAGAAAATATTGTAGCTTGATGTGTGTGGTACCATGTGTTGCGGTTTGTTCTGTCCTCGGCCCAGCAAGGACTTGCAGTGGGCACTGTTAAAGGTTACTTGTTTGCCCTTTCTGCCTTTTTTACGTTAACTGGACCAAATGTCTTTGTTCAATTCACATTTTGTGAGGAGTTTCCTCAATAGTTCTTCTGTGGTGCCACAATGGGACCTTAACTAGTTCCTTCCTTTTTTATGCGTACTCTTTGAGCTGTGACACAGCTGGCCCTTTCATCTTCTTACTCTGAAGACAGTTTTCCTCATCCTGATAACATTAGCTTGGGCACAAGTGATGCTTCAAACCCTGCCAGTCCAGCTGCCCTACACCACCACCTTCCGGACAGGCTGGTGCTGAGGACTAAAGTGGCTTTTCTTTCCGAAGGTTGTAACCTCTTTTTATGTGGGACAATCCATCATTCGAAGGAGGAAGAGACACCATTGTTTGGACCCTAAAAGAGCACTAATGTTGATTATAATATACTCCATCTGGTAGACAATCAGCCTTCAAAAACGTTGGAAGTGTGGCTGGAGCCTTCTTGAGATTGGTTAGTTGGTTCTGTGAAAAATATATATGTGGACCAGTTAGAACTTCATTTAAAAAGTTGCAAAATTCAATATGAAACCATTAGGAAAAAAGGAATAACCTTCGTAGAATGCAGGGGCACTCACAGGGCTACACACCCCTCTGCTTCACTACGTTGGGGGATATGTGGGTGGAGCATATCGTTCTAATAGTGACACTGCAGCAATCAAGGTTGTCTACCCATCAGGCTAAGCAGGGCTGCTTTCCAAGCTTCAGGCATGGAAATCCACAAAACAAACTGGCAAGTGGGCCCTATGTGTTATCCTGGAGTAGAATGCTAGGAGAGATTGACTGATACACATGCCACCTACTAGATCAGATGCAGCTCACATAGCAGTGCCATGTTGGAAGTTTCAGTACCATTCTTTTTGTATTCTGAACTATGTACCAAAGGGTGTATTGTGAAATTTTCTACATCACCCTTTTTCATTAATACATTAGAGTCTATGCCTGAAGTAATTGTAATTGTAAAGCTTCTTATATAGCGCAAACTGTCACCCTTCGGATATCCTGGCGCTTAGATTAAAAAATAACGGACATGCGAACGGGCCAAAGCATCAGAAAAAGAGGAGTCAGTCCTTGGGAAAGAGCCAGGTTTTCAGGATCTTTCTGAACTCAGTCAGAGAGTCAATTTGTCTGATACTCTGTGGTAGTTTGTTCCATAGATGTGCAGCAGCCACACTGAAGGCGCCCCCCATCCTAGAACGCTTAAATCTAGGAATCCTCATCAGATTAGCACTGGAAGAGCGAAGCTGCCTCTTAGGGAGGTACCAGGTGAATTTTTCCTGCAGTGGAACAGGCCCCTGATCGTGTACCGCTCTGTGTACCATACATAGCGATTTAAACGGGACCCTTTCCCTGATAGGCAGCCAATGTAGGTCTCTTGAGGCCACAGTAGTGGAGGACCTACGTTGCCTATTTAGCACCAGCTTTGCTGCTGCCAACTGGACTCTCTGCAACCCATGGAAGATGTATTGAGGTGCTCCTAAGTACAGAGAGTTGCAGTAGTCCAGCCTGCTTAGCACTGTGCTTCTCACTGCAAGGGAGCGCGAGTCCTTTGGTAGCAGTGGGAGTATCTGGCGAAGCATGCGCATCAAGGAGAAGCATACGCTGGCGGTTTTGTTTGACTGCGACTCCATTTGTAGATTATTGTCCAACAGAACCCCCAGATTGCGCGCACCGTATTGACCGGGGCCAGAGGTTCTTCTTCAGGGGTGAGGCTAAACTCCAGTGGCAGATTCTAAGACATTTTAACCGAAGAGCAGTACACCACCTCGGTTTTTCCACCATTGAACTGCAGCGAGTTTCTCCTTAGCCAACCAGCGGTCTGACGCATACACTCCTGTATTCGTGATGTGGCCCTCGTATTGCATGTGCGAGTCTCAGTTGGTTTTTTTGCTTCTCTTAGTCTAAAAACCTTCTAATGCTAATTTATTTACCAACTCAAATAAATGATGTATCCATCTACTCTGTGTATATGAAATACATGCAAAATTTGGATTATGTGTTGTAAGTTCCCAGGATGTATTGCCTTATTGACTCTCAAACACAGCCGACATCTTGGCTGTGTGATAGCCTTGGCTTATTATCATCCTGTATGAATCCGGAAAACATATGGTCCTAAGAGACCTGCAAAGCTTCAAGGAGAAATGCATTACTGTACTAATTTGCCCTTGATACAAACAATATAGTATGTATTGGTATGTGTCTTTACTTTATAGACGTAACATTGTGTTTTATTACAATGCATCATATATATGGGAAGACTTCACATTGCAGGTATGTTTTCCATAAATAACGTGTGTGTATGTGTAAGTATATATATGTTTATATATATTCACTGAAAAAAACATAGGTTTCAGGGGCGTTATAGTTACAATTTTAGCATTTAAAAAACCTTAGAAATTCACTGAAAAAACCAGGGACATTATAGTTAGTTGAACATTTCACACGAACAAAAGTAGAGAAATTCGGCTGTCATAGTTAGTTGAGCTATCTATAACTAGCGCCCCCACAATGAACTGCTGATGACGTTGATAGAGCGCGCGAGGCCACCCGACCAATAGTTTTCGCCGTTTCCGGCTTCAGGGCCCATATACTTTTCAAATCACCATATACATCGATCAGGTGACTTCACGAGCTCTACCAAGTTGATGTGTGTGTGTTCCCTGCTACCAATTTTCGGTGCACCCGACTTACCATCCACCGATGCGGGTGCCTAATGACCACAATGAATCAGGGAGCTAGCTGTAAAGGAAAGGCAGCAAAATACAAACTCAACCAATAACATTCAAATACTGTTTAAATGACCACGGACAACTGGAAGTTTTAAAATGTTTATCTAAAGTTCATTATTTTCTTGCATGAGGTACAATAAAACAAGGCAATCAATAACCAAGATAACGTAAATCACATAGGCATAAAGAAATAATGACAGAGTAATCATCAAAGTACTAATAAAATGTAACGAGAAAAGATACTATGCAAGTCAGTATTATCTAAACAGGGATAGCCTAAGTGTGGGTGACTATAGGAGAGTTTATAATGAATAACACGCTTCACTTAAGGTGAATGGGCCTTTGAACAATCTAGGTAATGAAGTTCTAGACCATATCAGGAAATGACACACTGCTATGCAAAATATAATTTCTAACAAATGAGAAGACATAGGAATAAACTTATGGAAAAATATAAATGACTTTCAATAGTTGCAGAAAGGCATGGAAAATATCACATGTGCAATATTGAACTTTATTAAAGCAAAAGTTAGAAATTCAGAAGGTGCAAGATTTTAAGAGTTTTCAGAGCAATATTTACCTAGAAAGGTGTGGAAACCAAACCCTGGCCACGGGTCAGTTAAGGACAGGAAACCCTCAAGGAAGGATACCCCTCAAAGGACAGCAGGTGCAGAATGGACACCCAGGATAGGACAGGATACCCTCGGAATAGGAATCAGGACAGGACCCTCAGGACAGGACAGCAAACCCTCAGGACAGGACCCTCTTCAGGACAGGACCGGAACCCACAGTTCGGAAGCAACGCCTGCGCTCCACCCGCTCTGCAGCTATCGATCAAGACCCCGATTGGGTCAGCGAACTCCCAGCTAAGTGCTTTGCCAGCACTTTAAGGTTCAGTAGAACCTTAGCCTATGGTCAAATTCGGACAGAGTGCTCCGCAGCGCTCTGTATCTTCAGTCACCTATTGAGTGCGTTGGGTCAGTGACAGGTCAGCTAAACCAGACAAGTCGGACGGTTCACTAGGTGAACCCAGGGTAGATATACAGTTTGGGGACAGTGTACCACCTCCCAATGTTGCAAAGTGTCAGAATCCCTCAATTTCGATTGGTCCTAAGGTAGGATTTGGGTAACACACCAATCACAATACACGATTTGAAGCCTTCATTAACATATTTGGGTACCGCCTAGCAGGTTTGGGGTTCTCATGAGAACTGTGCAGAATATTAACATTGTAACACATGAGGAGCAACATTCGCCGTTCTCGTAGCGCAGAGGTGGCTTTCCCAGGCGCATCTTGACTGTGGCTGCCAGCTGGCTGAGTTCCACTGTCCAAAGTGGCCACCTTTCAATGCTCCCTGGTCATGCGCAGAAGAGACCGTCAATATGGCTCCCAATCAGTTTGGACCCCCATTCCCCGCGGTACATGAAAAGTAAGCGAAAACAAGTTAATACATAATAATGTCATTATGAAAATACATCATAGGGTTTGTACTTTTAACTCATCATCAAGAAATAAAATTATTGCATTAAATGTTAGCTACATTGACACAATCACAAGAGCAGTGGCACGAGCAGTACCACATGATAAGCACAGCTATGAATTACGCATGCGCATAACTTTCCCTCCACTTCTGCAGACGCGTCAGGACACGTGAGTGTGGCTGACGCATGCGCAGTAACTAAAATACAAGCGGCGGCCATATTAAAGGACACGGATTAAATTCATTAGAAATACACATAGGCAAGCTTCGGGAACTTTGCCTAAACAAAATAAATGTTAGTAAAACATACGCTTTTGTTACCTTATTACACATAAACGAGGTTCTTGACTTCGGCAAGCCGCAAAATATGCGAAGCTTTGCTTCATCAATCCCCTCTTTGATGATATTTACTATCATCACAAATTATAATGGAACCAGATGCCAACTTTCTTTCATACCTTATAAAGTTCTATTTCTTCCAGCAACCGTTCTAACTTTTCTCTCTCAGTTTTAGCAGGGTGAGAAGTCTTCACCTTTTTGTATATCTGATCATTCACTTCCTCTAATTCAATCTCATCCACACTTCGTTTCACTCCTCTTGCATTTACCTCGTGCTTTTTGGTGCGCTTGCGGCATTTACAGCATAAGAAAATGGAAAGTATAATAAGACCTATAATACCAATTGGCATCAGAATTTTGAATAATAAGCTTTTACCTATGCTAGCAAGCCAATGACCTACATTTGAGAGACCATCTACCAGTCTCTTCCAGGCACTATCAACCTCGAGTGGTTTGAGTTCCTTTGCCAAATTAGTAATGTTTTTCACATATCTTTTGATCTGTACACTTTTATCCGGAATATAAGTGCAACAATGTTGCGCCTTCAACATCCGGCAGACTCCGCCCTCTTTCGCTAATAAGGTGTCAAGAGCAAGTCGATTCTGTAAAACCATTGATCTGATCGCAACCATTTCGGTATTGACCAGCAGAAATCCATGAGCTGTTTCAGTAGACAGCACATCTACTATAGTAGACAATTTGCAAATTCTGTGAGTGTTCAGAACCACTCCCACTCCAGGTATCAGTGCACTGAAAATACTACCCATAATTTCACCTATACTTTCTCTTTTACTACGCACTAAGCCATTAGTATCTTCATTGCTTCCAGCTTTTCCATTCACATGGTATATTTTCGGGAAGACAATGCCAAAGTAGCAGCTTCCATACCAGTGATCCGGCAATTTGAAATAAGCCTTGTCCCCACAAATATAATAAATTCCAGGAAACACAGGCTCTGACCCATTTTTGAAACCCCATCCTCCAATTACCTTGTAATTATGTTCGCATTCACTGGAACCAATGAAAACATTATTATAATAGCTAGTCTTCTCGCGGTGAAGACATAGCTTGCGTTTCTTTTCAAAATCCAGCAACAGAGCAGGACCCGCTCCACCAGATGAGGTGCCTTCCATGTTCTCTGCCCACTTTGGCTTTTTCTGACTTTCGTCATTAGCCTTCTTTTGAATTTTAATTCTCCTTTTCTCTGCCATGTTCAGGAACATCTTTTCCTGCTCACGCAAAGAACAAGTCAAGTTATCTCTGTGTGCGTCTGCTATGTCAATGTTACCTATAGTCAGAAAGTAGTCTCCCATATATCTTATGGTGTCAGTTTTGGTATGTACAGGATTCAAGTTCCCACGTATAGGAAGTTCAGAAAAGATCACGTCATTGTTAGAATAATAATACTGTAACGGTCCCCTTTTGTAAAATAAACTAGCTAAAATGCTACAGGAGATTCCATATGTCAATGGCAGGTGATGGTATGTCACGCCTTCAGCCACAGAAGTAGGTAGCTTCATGCAGACATAGCAATCTTCTATTTCCATAGTCTCTACATAGTGTATTAATAAGTTTGCGAAAACGTTTAAGTGTGTCTTGTTCTTAACTCCATGATAATGTAGTCCTCCCTCATCTGATGCTAAGTTCTGTTTTGTTTGTCTCAAAGCTCTTTCATGTCGTGCTACACTCTGTGTTGTTAGCTCCTCATTGTCAGTATTTACAACTTCAGTAGGGACAATGTTAGTATCTTTACTTACAGCAAAGGGAATGAAAATTGTTAATCCTATCCAGATAACTATCAGTACTACTACACTACATATACACACCTTGCAACACGTCTTAAAACGGCTGCAACTAGGTCTACCATTCACCGTTGAATCAGACATTTTGGCTCAGAAGGAGTGTTCTCACCCCTCTTTTTGGCTTTTTTCACAACTAGCTTACTTTGTGCAAATTCACGGTGGTTCGTCTTCCTCTTCAGCTGAGTACTCTGGGACGGGTTCTCCGTCGCTCACGTCAGTTATATCAAGATCTTCAAGCTCCTCCAAAACCAGTGTCCATTCAGGAGACTTGTACTTTTTGTTTTGTCTTTTTATTCGCTCACTCCTTCTTTTGGAAGAGTCTTCTTCTTGCTCTGCTATCCGAGCACTTCTTCTTGCTTCTGCACGTTTTTCTTCCACTGTCTTTATCCTTAGTCTCAATCTTTTTACAAACCTAGGCTCAAGGTTGTTTCTTTTCTTTAGTCTCTTAGTCGGTACTTGGACTTCACTTTCTTTTCTTATTCTCTTGTTCTCTTTATCTTGTGGTAATTCTTCTCCACTTTCTTCTCCTACTTCCCTTATCTGACTAGTTCCAGGGCTAGCATCAAATTCTTCTGCCTGGTTGCTAATCTGGCCTTGTTCAGGAATATTTTGTTTTTGGCTTTCGATTGTCTCTGTTTCTGTTTCTGTTTCCTGAACCCGTTCTTTTAACCCTCTCTGATCCTGTTCAAGCACTTCGATCTCTTGATTTTCTTCTGCTCGAACTATCACTCTATTTCTAGTCTCTCCCTTATCTGCATCAGGTGTTAGCGGTGGTGTATCGAATACCTGCTCTGTCCCTGTCTGACCTTCTCCTTCCTCAGTTTTAATGTGAATCTCAAGCGGCTGAGGTTCTTCGCCTGGGCCTTGCTTTTCCTGACTAGTCCACTCTCTACCTTCACTAAGTCGTTCTCTTGTTCTGATAGGATCTTCGGTCAGATCAATCATCGGTATCCATTCTTCTGGCCATATGCTTGGCAGCTCGTCTTCAGCTACTTCTGGCTCAGTTTCCGGGACCTCTTCCACAGGCTGGTTTCTTGGCAGTTCGTAGTCAACTACTCCTGGGCCAACGTCTGCTGTTCCTGCAACCTGACTGGTGCTGGGCTGCTCGTTGTCAGTTGCTTCTGGTCTGGCTCCTTCAGGGTCCTCTGCTGGTTGCCCTTCTTCTTCAAATCCTTTGTCTGGCAATACCTTCTGGGTGTGTCCAGCGTGGATCCACTGGGGAACACCTGCGACCTTCACTGCAGTGGTTGTCACCAGGATTACTTGGCGTTTCTTTCCCCACCTTGGTGCCAGACAGCTTGATCGAGTGTGCTTCTTTATTTTGACCCAATCTCCTGGAACCAAGCTGTGGAGAGGAGTCGTTGGATTGAGGATGCCGTCGTCTCCAATCTGGCGAGAGATAGAACGCACTTGGTCACCCAATCTTCTGCAGTATTCAAGCACCAAATCATCAGTAATACTCAACAGTTTGCTTCCTGGCACCCATGCTTGTCTCATCACTCTTCCCATAATGATTTCATGGGGACTTAGGCCTGTCTTGCGGTCAGGAACACTTCTCAGTCCCATCAGGACCAGGGGCAGGGCCTTCACCCAGGTCATGCCAGTAGCATCTGTCAGCTTTGCTAGTCTGTTTTTGATAGTTCCATTTACTTGTTCCACTATTCCAGAAGCCTCTGGGTGGTATGCACAGTGCAGTTTCTGCCTTATTCCAAAGGCCTTACAGAGTTCAGCCAGTATGTCATTCTGGAAATGTCCACCCTTATCTGATTCAATAATGTATGGTATTCCGAATCTAGGTATCAGTTCTTTTAGTAAACACTTCGCTACTGTCAGTGCGTCACTTTGAGGAGTAGGGTAAGCTTCTACCCATTTTGAAAATACGCAAACAATGACAAGGACATATCGTTTCCCTTCACAACGGGGCATGGTGATGAAATCAATCTGTATCCTTACAAAGGGACCCCCTGATCTCCCAATCCTGCTCAGTTCAACCATTGTCCTCTTGCCTGGGTTCATCTGTTGACATGACAGGCACCTCTGGCAGAGGGACTCTGCTACCTTCCTGAACTTTTTACTGTACCAAGTCTGTTGAAATACCAGAATCATGGCATCCCTACCAATGTGTGATCCTTCATGTATTAATCTTGCCATTGTGCCAAGCAAGTGTCGGGGTAACACAGGCATACCAGTTGGGCCCAAAATCACACCATCCACACGTCTCGGTCTACACCCATCCTCCTTCCATTTCTCTCTTTCTTGCCAGGGAGCCGATTCCTGCCACTCTCTCACTTCATCCCACGTAGGCACTTCTTCAAACACCTGAAGCTGGCAGCTGGTTCCTGGCCCCCCTCGTTTTGGATTTACAATATACCGATCTTTGGCACACCATTGGGCCACTCGATCAGCATAATCGTTTCCCAGTGATACTTTGTCCATGCTCCTTTGATGAGCAGCACATTTTACCACTGCCAGTTCTTTGGGCAACTGGATGGCCTCTAAAAGGTCATGAACAACCTTCGCATTCCGAATGGGAGTACCTGAGGAAGTCATGAATTCCCTCTGTAGCCATAATTGGCCAAAGTCATGCACAACTCCATAACAGTACTGACTGTCAGTATACACTGTTATGCGTAAGTCCTTCCCAATTTTGCAAGCCTTTATCATGGCTATCAATTCGGCTACTTGTGCAGACTTGATGTTATATAGGTAACCTGCTTCTTCAATTTTTGTGAAAGACACTACTGCATAAGCAGCACTCAAGCCTCCTAGTTCATGTCTTAGACAGGAACCATCCACAAATAGTTCTTTATCATGTTCAGGCAATGGCGTTTCTTTTATGTCTGGGCGTGGTTTAGTACTGAACTCTGTCAGGTCAATACAATCATGTTCATCATCATCCCCACCTTCTATTTCCAAGGGGTCGGGGAGTAAGGTGGCAGGGTTCAGAATACCGCACCTAACAATGCTTACATTTGCTGCACCCACAAGAATCCTCTCGTATTTAGTCAGCCGACTAGGGGTGAGATACTGTGTTTTAGTTCTGGTCAATAGAATTACCACTCCATGTGAAACATACACGGTCACAGGATGTCCCATGACAATGGACTCACTCTGTTCCAAACTTGCACAGGTAGCAGCTACTGCTTTCAGACAGCCTGGTAACCCAGCAGCTACTGGGTCCAAAGTGGCAGAGAAATAGGCCACAGGCCTTCTGGTCGTGCCATGTTCTTGAGTCAGGACTGACAATGCGCAATTATCGCGAGTGTCACAGAATAGGGCAAACTCTTTGGAATAATCTGGCATTCCCAACGCAGGGGCCGTACACAGACAGTTTTTCAGTCTTGTGAAAGCCATTAGACTTTCATCGTCCCACTCTACAACATCTGGCATTCCTCTTGTGGTCATTTTTATCAAGGGCCTGGCTAAGGCTGCAAATCCCAGAATCCACTGCCTGCAGTACCCTAATACACCCAGGAACATTCTGACATCTTTTTGAGTACGGGGTAACTGCATCTTTTGAATTATTCTCACTCTTTCTGATGTGACTTTTCTGACACCCTTTTCTATCTGGTGTCCTAGATATTTTACTGATTTCGCACAGAACTGTAGTTTGTCAGGGGCCACTTTATGCCCTTTCTCACACAGATGATTTAGGAGGGCAATGGTGTCAACTACACAGTCCCTGTGACTTTTAGACGCCAGTAGAAGGTCGTCTATGTACTGCACTAACACAGAGTTCCCAGGTAAGATCAAAGTCTCTAGACATTTTTTCAAGATCTGATTAAAGATAGAGGGGCTCTCTGTATACCCTTGAGGGACCCGGTTCCAACAATACACGTGACCTTCGAAGGCAAATGAGAAAAGAAATTTGCTGTCGGGGTGCAGGGGTATCGAAAAAAATGCATGACATAAATCAATCACAGTGAACCATTCAGCATCCCAAGGAATCTGGTACAATATCACTGCAGGGTTCGGGACAATAGGGCAGCAAGGAACTACAATTTTGTTAACCTTTCTCAGGTCCTGCACTACCCTATACTTGCCACTAGGCTTTTTGATGCCCATAATCGGTGAGTTACATGGGCTGCTCATCACTTCCTGTATGATGTCTCCTTCTAATAATTTTTGTATTTCCAGAGTGACACCTGCTTTCACTTCAGCATTCATTCGGTAGGGCCTAGTGTTAGGATATACTGCATTGTCCTTGATGGCTATCTGTATGGGGTCCACATCTTTCATCAACCCCACATCTTTTCCAGTGAAATCCCACACCTCTGGCTTTACGGCTTCCTGGAGTTCTTGGGGCAAGTCCTGCAGGGTCAATCTTTTAGTTTCTGAGTCAGGTCTAAGCAACAATAATTTATAAATGCCATCTTCATCTGGGGTCTGTATTTCAACACCTTTTGGTGTGCAAAAGATGGTACAGTTCATTTTGCACAGCAAATCACGACCCAGTAGATTCACTGGACTGGTGTCACAGACGACAAATCTATGCATCTGTTTAAAATTTCCAATTGAAATCTCCATTGGTTCGGTAACAGGAGTACTAATCAATTGATTAGATACACCCACTACTTGGATATTTTCTCCCGAGAGGGGTAGGTTTGGAACGTCCACTGTTCTTACAGTAGAACGGGTAGCGCCAGTGTCCAACAGAAAGGTGACATCATTTCCGTCAACCTTTCCTTCAATATATGGTCCAGACTGGTCTACCGGCAAGGAAGCGCCAAGTACGCACTCCTCGTCCTCCCCTCTCAGGCCCCGTCAGTCCTGATCATTACAAAGGAAGGTATCATTCAGCAGATACTGCGAAGTTGCTGTATTTCTGTTCTCCCCGCTTTCCCAAACCTCTATCTCTTCATCTTCTGCCTGTCTTCCCCTGTATACCTGCTTGGGTGCTCGAGGCACCTGAACTGTTTTTACCTGGGGTTGAGTCTTTCTTGGTCTTTCTTTCTGCGTCTGTGGAGTTAAATCAGGAGTTTTTTCATTAATATCTACTAATTGGGGACACTCGTTTCGCCAGTGTGCAATTTCGCCGCACTGATGGCAGGGACATTTTTTCATAGCCTCTTCCCTGCTAAATTTGGGCCGGGGCTTTCCTCCACCCCCTCCCCCAGGACCTTTGTTCTCAGCATTTTTAACCATGTTACTCAATTGTTTTTCCTGCTGTTCTGCGAGCTTCACCTGAGCCCACATCACCTTTTCCTTGAGGGCCTTTTTCTTTTCTGCCATCTCATCCTCGCAGTACTTAGCGTACCGCAGGACCTCATCCATTTTCTTAGTATGCCAACAGATTTTATTATCTTTTATCCACTGACAAATTTCAGGTCTTAAACCATTTACAAACCTGTAAATAAAGTGCGTCATATCCTTCAGGTCGATGTTATCAATACCACTGTATGTTTTAAATACCTGCAATAACCTCTCATAGAAGGAGTGCACTGTCTCGTCCCTTTCCTGTGTTGTTCTATCTATTTTTGTCCAATCAGTTTCCTTTGCGGGCACCTTTTCTTTCAAGTGCTGAATTACCTGCTCATATTTTCGCATGACATCCTTTGATGGCTCCCCTGTTTCTTTATTTCTTGGGTACTCCTCACTCGGCCAGTCTATGTTTATTTTACACTGGGTCCATAAATCTACTGGAACCACAATGTCGAAAAACCCATCCAGGTCTTTCCACAGACATTTCTGTACCTTCACGAACCTTTCCACCTGCCTGTACCAGTCAACTGGTTTCTCTCGTAATTTTGGAAAATCGTTCGTGAAGGACACAATATCCTGCCTAGACCAGGGCACATGCACATATTTCCCTCCTGGAACTTCGCGCATGGGGCATAACTGCTCGGGTTTTTCTACCTCTCTTAAAGCAAACTCAGGAGTCACTTGTCGGGAGCGAACCTCTTCCCTCTTTTTCGCCCACCTGCTTCTCCATCTTTCCACATCTCCCCATTTCTGCAGTACCCCCATTAATTCTTTAATCTGCAACTTCTTCCCTGCCACATTCAGGTGTTCTATATCTTTGTCTGAGAAGTCTGCTCTGTACGGTTTCTGTAAGGGCTTGGATTTTGAGATATCTACCCCCATACTAACTGCTGTTTCGGTCAGTTTTTCGTGGAGCACTCTGGTGTTCCTTGTAAAGCTTTTACATATGAACGACAATTCTTCTTCAGAGTAGGTATTCTTTTTTTTTTTTTTTTTTTTTTTTAAAACCTTTATTGTGCACAAAAAGTAACAAATACGGACCCACAACCTACAGGTCGGGCACGATACAGTAAGCACAAAAGCAAATAGGACAAATTCCCAGCAGCACCAGGATTTATAGCAACAATCAAGAAATAGCCCTGCAAACGAGAACGTGTCACCAGGAAACAGGAGCATGAAAGGTTAGTTTTAAGAGTTATAACAAGAACTTAAACAGTAAGGAGAGAGATCAAGGAGTACTGAGTCCGAAACATTACGTCAGAACAGGAGGAAACAACAGCATAGTGTGGAAGCAAACCCATAAGCGAGCATCAAAAAACAACATGGCAAATCAGGGGCAAAGAACAAGAGCTGCGACTAGCAAGTACGCGCCACGTAGCACGCCACCCTCTTCCACTGACCCGTCCCCCGGACCCAGAACAGAAACAGATAAAGAAAAGCGCAGAAAATAGATAAGGCCCATAGAAATGAACTGTATGAAATGAAAACCCGCCCCCCACCCTACAACAAAGCGGAGGCTATGGCCTACCCCCCCCGACAGCGTGTCTTTCGCCCACTAAAGAACCCGAAATATAGAAAAAGAAAGAAAGAAACAGAAAAAGAATACCCTAATAACAGAGGAGGGCCGAATTCCAAAGCACCCGGACTCCCCGGCCGGTAAGTCTCTCCACCACCCAGAACTACAGGATTAGAGCGACAATACGGAAAGAAGCAGGGAGAGACGTCAGAATTAGTGTAGCACGCGTCGAGGAAGCGTCCCAACCCGGGCCCCCCACCCGCCCATCAAGAACAAGAAAACAAACAGGATCACCCCTAACCCTGGCCAGATTTCAAGCGGCCATCCAAATACGACCCCGGATAGCACATCGCCCCACAGAGAACAAAGGGGTAAAATGGCCGCCCTCTACAAGAAGAAGGGCCCCCTGCACAAATAGTACAAACCCAGTCACTAAGCGTGGCACAGATCCAGGATATCGCCGCACCAAAATCCACCCAGTCCAGCATAAAACAGCAATAGAAACCCTCAGCATCGCCATCCTGAGCAGCGTAGGAACACCATGGCGTCTCCAATCGAGCCGCAAACGAGGATAAGGGTCCACACAGGATAGGAAACAATGTAGCTTGCACGAAAGACAGTGGCGGCAGTCCTGAAAAGAATCCAGTCACAGAGCGTTTCACCCGCTGAGTAGTACGCCGCAACAATGTCTCGATTGCAAGTCCAGGAGAAAGTCGATCAACCTCAGAAGGGGGTCCGGCTGGCGGGGCACTCCCCGATCCCAGAGCGACCGCGTCCAACTTCGCGCCAAGCGCACAGGAGCAATCGCGCCATTCTGCCCTCAAATCGGCCAGCGCTGCAAGGATGGAGGCGCGAGTGGTGCAAGGCGGTCGAGCTAATGAATCGGCAGCGCGGAGTTCAGCGAGGTGTGCCGACCGCCACTTAGAGCCATGGAGGGCACCATCACTAGGGGCAAAGACGGAACCCAGTCGCGCCACTGAGGGGACGATCGCCATATTGTGCACCAACACAGGGGCAACTACACAGGAATGGGTCCCAGGATAGGTAGCTGGGGTGCAGGCACAGGCAAAGTCCAGAACTCCCTTCAACAGTGTACAACAACGCATGCAGGACTCGGCATGGAGACCCGATCCTGCGTGGAACAAAGGCGAGCTGTAGCGGCCATTTCCTCCTCTCACCACACAATATAGCGCAGCTCACCACACACCGCCATGAAGGGAGGAAGCGACGAAGACCAGTGCCGGTCAAGCAGCTCCGTCACAGGAGGAATCGGCACGGTTACCGAACCGGCCAAAAATCGTAGCAGGGGACACAGGCTCAGCATCCGTCTGTGGGCTCCGAGAAGCTCTAGCCGTCTCCAGCGGAGCACATCCACCCGGGGCACAGGTCCAGGGCTCGGCACCGGTCGTCGAGGAAATCCGCATTTATCACCAGTAATCGGGCCGGGAAGAGCACCGGAGAAACGCCACCAGCGACAGCGCACCTCCCTCGTCTTTTCGCGGCCACCGCGCCTCAGGATAACAATCAGGATGAAGTTTTAGTAGAACAGGCTCGGGGAGCCGGGCAACTACACGTCCGTCTCCGCCGCCATCTTGGCTCCTCCCCCAGAGTAGGTATTCAATCGATCCAACCCCACATTTCCTGCCATTAATTCTTCTATTTCGACCCTCAGCTTGTAGAGGTCTAAAGGTTTTGTTTGCGGAGTCTGTTTCTCTAATTCACGACTCCAACTCTCAATTTCATCCGGAGTTACCAGAGAGACATTCCTAGTACCTGTTGCTGTCTCTAATTTAATTTCTTTTGTATTAAAAGGGTTATGCCTCTGCTGTATTCCCTTTCCAGTCTGTTTGTTTGTTAATTCCAAGAACGCAACTTCAGACTCGCACTCACTGGACTGATCATCTATGATGATCGGTTCCTGTCTCGGGGTTGCCATGACTGGGGTCATAACTGGAGTAATCGGATTTCCCTGACCATTTCCGTATAACGGGACCACCGGTCCAATAGTTACTGGAATAGTCAATGCCTCAGGACTGGTATTTAACTGGGAGATTTTCTGAATTATTTCTGTCCTTTGTCTAGCTAGAGCCTCTTGCTCCTTTTCCACTAGTACCCTTCTTAAAGTTGTGTCATGTAATATCTGTGGGGTCAACGGAGGAGTAAAACTCGGGGCAGTAGGATGCGTTTCACTTGGTCCTCCCCCATAATTAGGTTTCGGGAATAAAGTTCCAGTATTAAAGGACCTGCGCTCTTCCCCATATGGAGGTTGAACAAAAGGCAGTCCTGAATTCGATGGTTTCTCTTCGCTTTCATACAAGGGTCTGGGAAAAAAGATTTTCGTACGTGAATATTTTTCTTCCTGGCTCGCGGGCACTTTGGGATATATATCCCTTGTTTCCGTCAGTTCGGGTTTTTCAGGATAGGGCAATACTTGACCACCCCCTCCCAGTCCCAGGGACCTGTCTTCTTCCTTTAGGAAGTGGCGTCGGGGAACATCTCCTACACTGGAAGGTCGGGTTCCCTCATTGTAGGGTGGCGGACTTCTGGTACAGATGTCATCTATTAGTTCATCATCTGAATCCCCCAGGGCCCCCCAATGCTTACATTTTTCAGTACTTTTCTCACCCGCTCCAATGTTATGACATGCCGGCATCATGGGAAACAGACCCTCAACAATCATGCTCTGCCTCCACTGTTTCATCCTTTTATCCCTGGATTCCTGTTTCTGCCTGGGGTACCACTTGGTCAAACCCTTGTCCATTCGGGGTCTTTCTCTTTCAAAAGCCTCAATCTCCCATTCCTCTAATGCCTCATACTGCGTTAGTCTCGGTCTGGGATGCAGTTCATTCATTCGGGTTCTTAGATTAAATAAGATCCTACCATTGAAAGTACCATCTAACGGAAAAGCCAATACTCCGTCATCTTTTGTGTACTTCACCCAATTCTCCAACCACACACAGGTATTGTACCCTCGGTCAAACATCATGAATGAGGCAGGAGTATTAGGTGGTGGGACAAGAACACCTTCCCTAGATTTAATCGGTTTGTCCGTTTTAAAATAATTTTTCACCTTACTTACAAGGGACAATTTTCTCTTGGTTCCGTACATAATATCGTATCTATTAGTTTTCCACTGATCCCTTTCAAACCCTAGGTGCCTTGGATCAGGTCGAGTTCCTGTAGTCTGCGAGTGCCACATACGACTTCTGCGCTAAACTTTGTTTACAAACTACCTCCAATCAGAACGCGCTTCAGAAATTCGTGCAACCAATGGGTGCGCGACACTAAATAAGCTCCGCCAATGGGTGCGCGGCCCCTTCGTGAGACAGTTCCCACGCTCCGGCGCTCACCCCTCCTTTACAATTCCAGCTCCGCTACCCGCCCGCTGCTTCTACCAATCCCAGCGCGGCACAGAGTGACGTCAGAGGCGCTTCGCGACTGACTCCCTCCCTTCACAAGGTAACGGAAACTTTCTTTCTTTTAAAGTGCTCAGTGCTTGGTTATTTTACAACAAATACACATTCGCCACAGTGCTCAAGTGTCTAGACAGAGAAAGAATTGTTTTACTGCAAGTAAACTACTTCCATTTACTTTTCACTCGCTGCGGGCAGATCTCTTCCGCCTACCCTTCACTCTAGCATCGGTGAACCTGTTATTCCCCTAAACTCATCCACTTCTTTCCGGGATATATTCCGAGTTTAAGGTTTCTCAGCGGACCCCTCTGCTTTCACGCTAGCTCCGAGGAACCTGCTACTCTTCCGATGTGACCCTTACTAGGTTACGCCACTATGGGAATTTTGCCAATGAACCCCGTTACTGTCATTTATTCACACATGTATTCAGAAAACCCTAGTTAGTGCTTCCCGGTTATCCTAACCTGCACCTAACTTTCCTCGAACCTGTGACCTCAGGACAATGGATTCTATTCACCACTTGCCCTTTCAATTCCCCGGGGAGTTCGGACAACATACAACTAAACGATTGACAATTGCATGGATTAGTACATATAACAATATAAGAACAAGAATAATGGCAATACAGCAATTCATGAATTTCAGCAGCGTATTCACAAGAGAGTGATCAGTTCCCTCAGAACAGCCGCTCTTATAGCAGCATTAATATAATAGCAGCTTCCGACTTAACTAGTCCAACTAATCCCTGCCTTACTCTCAACTAGTCCCTAACCATCCTCTAGCTACCAGAAAACTGATAGAGCGCGCGAGGCCACCCGACCAATAGTTTTCGCCGTTTCCGGCTTCAGGGCCCATATACTTTTCAAATCACCATATACATCGATCAGGTGACTTCACGAGCTCTACCAAGTTGATGTGTGTGTGTTCCCTGCTACCAATTTTCGGTGCACCCGACTTACCATCCACCGATGCGGGTGCCTAATGACCACAATGAATCAGGGAGCTAGCTGTAAAGGAAAGGCAGCAAAATACAAACTCAACCAATAACATTCAAATACTGTTTAAATGACCACGGACAACTGGAAGTTTTAAAATGTTTATCTAAAGTTCATTATTTTCTTGCATGAGGTACAATAAAACAAGGCAATCAATAACCAAGATAACGTAAATCACATAGGCATAAAGAAATAATGACAGAGTAATCATCAAAGTACTAATAAAATGTAACGAGAAAAGATACTATGCAAGTCAGTATTATCTAAACAGGGATAGCCTAAGTGTGGGTGACTATAGGAGAGTTTATAATGAATAACACGCTTCACTTAAGGTGAATGGGCCTTTGAACAATCTAGGTAATGAAGTTCTAGACCATATCAGGAAATGACACACTGCTATGCAAAATATAATTTCTAACAAATGAGAAGACATAGGAATAAACTTATGGAAAAATATAAATGACTTTCAATAGTTGCAGAAAGGCATGGAAAATATCACATGTGCAATATTGAACTTTATTAAAGCAAAAGTTAGAAATTCAGAAGGTGCAAGATTTTAAGAGTTTTCAGAGCAATATTTACCTAGAAAGGTGTGGAAACCAAACCCTGGCCACGGGTCAGTTAAGGACAGGAAACCCTCAAGGAAGGATACCCCTCAAAGGACAGCAGGTGCAGAATGGACACCCAGGATAGGACAGGATACCCTCGGAATAGGAATCAGGACAGGACCCTCAGGACAGGACAGCAAACCCTCAGGACAGGACCCTCTTCAGGACAGGACCGGAACCCACAGTTCGGAAGCAACGCCTGCGCTCCACCCGCTCTGCAGCTATCGATCAAGACCCCGATTGGGTCAGCGAACTCCCAGCTAAGTGCTTTGCCAGCACTTTAAGGTTCAGTAGAACCTTAGCCTATGGTCAAATTCGGACAGAGTGCTCCGCAGCGCTCTGTATCTTCAGTCACCTATTGAGTGCGTTGGGTCAGTGACAGGTCAGCTAAACCAGACAAGTCGGACGGTTCACTAGGTGAACCCAGGGTAGATATACAGTTTGGGGACAGTGTACCACCTCCCAATGTTGCAAAGTGTCAGAATCCCTCAATTTCGATTGGTCCTAAGGTAGGATTTGGGTAACACACCAATCACAATACACGATTTGAAGCCTTCATTAACATATTTGGGTACCGCCTAGCAGGTTTGGGGTTCTCATGAGAACTGTGCAGAATATTAACATTGTAACACATGAGGAGCAACATTCGCCGTTCTCGTAGCGCAGAGGTGGCTTTCCCAGGCGCATCTTGACTGTGGCTGCCAGCTGGCTGAGTTCCACTGTCCAAAGTGGCCACCTTTCAATGCTCCCTGGTCATGCGCAGAAGAGACCGTCAATATGGCTCCCAATCAGTTTGGACCCCCATTCCCCGCGGTACATGAAAAGTAAGCGAAAACAAGTTAATACATAATAATGTCATTATGAAAATACATCATAGGGTTTGTACTTTTAACTCATCATCAAGAAATAAAATTATTGCATTAAATGTTAGCTACATTGACACAATCACAAGAGCAGTGGCACGAGCAGTACCACATGATAAGCACAGCTATGAATTACGCATGCGCATAACTTTCCCTCCACTTCTGCAGACGCGTCAGGACACGTGAGTGTGGCTGACGCATGCGCAGTAACTAAAATACAAGCGGCGGCCATATTAAAGGACACGGATTAAATTCATTAGAAATACACATAGGCAAGCTTCGGGAACTTTGCCTAAACAAAATAAATGTTAGTAAAACATACGCTTTTGTTACCTTATTACACATAAACGAGGTTCTTGACTTCGGCAAGCCGCAAAATATGCGAAGCTTTGCTTCATCAACGTCACGTATTACATCACTCATGACATGGTCAGTGACATCACTGATTTCACTGATGACATCATCCAGAGACTGGGTGATTTTTAAAAGTTTAAGAATGTTAATTATACACACGCAAAGGTGTATTGAAGAATGAGTGGGTGTTTGAGTGTCTGAATGGATAATTTAGTGGGTACGTGACTATAAAAGTGACTGATTAAACATGTCTTAGTGAATACATGGATGAATGACCAATCTGTGTGAATGCCTGTATCAGTCTGTCAATTGGTGTGGCAGTCGCTGCATGAATTTTTGAGTAGCTACATGAGTGTCTGTATGGGTTAATGATTGGTTGTCTGAGTACCTGTATGGGTGCCTGAGTGTTTGTGTGGGTGGGTGGGGGGATGTAACTCCCCGCATGGATGTGTGAGTGGGTGATTCAGTGGGTGTATGGGTTCACGAGTGCGTCAGCAAGGTGTTGTATAGGTGAGTGAGTTGTGCGTACGGCTGTGTTGATGAGTGAATGCATGTCTCAGTGGTATATGTGTGAGTAACTACATATGTGAAAGGCAGTATATGTGAGTGTTGGAGTGTATAACTGACTATATGTGAGAGTGAGTGGTTGTGAGAGTGACTGTATGGATGAGTGTGTGCTTGTGTCAGTGATTGTATAAGAAAGTATGTATGTATTAGTGTCTGTATGAATAAGTGAGGTGGTGTGTGTATAACTATTGGTGAGTAAATGGCAGTGTAATTGAGTCTTTGGGTGACTGACTAGGTGTGTATCTCTGTGGATGAGTGGCAGTATGTGAGTATATGGCTGTATTGATGAGTGACTGCATGTATGAGTGACTATCGGTGAGTGAGTGGATGGGTGTAGACCTATGAATCAGTGAGTGGGTACGTACTAACTGGTATTGGTGTGTCTGTGGTTTCGAGAATGGTAGTCTGTATTTCAGAGTGGGTGTATGAAAGATTATATTAGGGTATGAGGAGTTGCATCAGATATTAAGTAGATGTCATCAGTGATGTCACTGACCATGTCATGAGTGATGTAATATGTGGTGTCTTCAGCAGTGCATTGCGGGGGCGCGAGTTATAGTTACCTCAACTAGGTATAATGGCTGAATTTTTCTCCTTTTGTACAAATGAAATGTCCACCTAACTACAGCATCCCTGAAACCTATGTCTTTTTCATTGAATTTGAAAGGTTTTTTAAATGCTAATAACTAACTATAACGTCCCTGAAACCTATGTTATTTTCAATGAATTTCAAAGGTTTTTTTTAAATGCTAATTTCTAACTATAAGGTATTAGTCGCGTTTGCAGAGTGGTGCAGAAAGGGGGCTTAGCCTCCAACCAGCACTCAGGGATTCCGCTGCATAGGACTTACCAGGATGGCTTCATGACCCCCTAAGTACCTCAGGAATGAAAATGTGGACTTCATCCCCCAACCCGTAGTGTGTCAGGAGGCCCTTTGCAGAGTAGTGGAGAAAGGGGGCCTGGCCTCCGAAGACCTCTTAGCAGTCCCACTCTGTAGGACGTGCTGGAGGTAACAGGAGGGGTAGTTGTCCCCCAAGGACAACCTCCTATTATCTCTAGTAAGTCCCACACAGCAGCATTGGTATGTTCTCATAGCAGGCTACGCCCCCTTGCCCACCAGTCTGCAAATGGCTCCCTGGCACGCTCTTGGATGGGGGTTAAAGTTCCCTTTGCTGCTGGGTCCTTGGGGGCCAACTAGCCTGCCTGATACCTCCATTAAGCTGCAGATAGTGCGATTGCTGAGAGGTGGACCCAAGCCGTGACCCCTTTTTCCACCACACTGCAAACGCGCCTCCTGGCATGCTCTAGGTTGGGGGATGAAGTCCCCTTGCCTTCTCAAACACAAGAGGACCTCATCGCGCCAAGAGGCATGTTTGCAGAGTGGTGTAAAAAGGGGCATGGCCTCGGACCACCTCTCAGCAATCCCACTGTGTGGGGCTTACAGGAGGTACCTGGTGGGCTAGTTGGACCCTTAGGATTTAAGGGGACTTAATCCCCCAATCAAGAACGCGCCAGGAGGCGTGTTTGCACAGTGGTGCCCGAAGGGGGCGGGGCCTTCTGCGAGATGCCGGCTTCTGCTTTTTAAAATTCTATTTTGTGGGTCCTGGGGACCCCATCCCCCAGGGCCTGACCCATTTAAAAAAAAAAAAGGGAATTTGGTTGTGTGGCCCCCCTCCCGAGGGCGTTTTCAGCCCCGGGTAACCCATCCCCCGGGGCCTGACCTCAACGTTGGGGGCCGCGGTGGAGCTACAATTCCCCCGCGGTCCCTGCCGGCTCCCCACTTCCTGCGGGAGCCAGCATTGCTTTTAGGGAAAGGGAGATGCTAACCTGCAGCTCCCTTTTCCCAAAAGCAAGTCTGCTTTGCTTCGGGAAAGCTAGAGCAGGTTTCCTGCTCTTGCTTCCACGAAGCAAAGCTGTGTTTTCTATGACACGGCTCCAACCCTGCCATAGCAAACTGCAGTGTCCCAGAGGTGCCCTGGGGGGTGGCAGTCCATATGGCCAAGAAGGGGGATCCAGGAGGATCAAGATTAAAGCCCCGGTGAGGTGGTGGTCTCCGGGGCTTGGGGGGGGCCCGCGAGTCCCCCACCTATAATTACAGAAATGCCCCGGGAGGTGGTGGGGGACCTCAAGCCAACTCGCGAGCCCGTCGCACATTAATAACAAAACCCCGGGGAGGTAGCGGTTCCCGTGGCTGCGGCGGGCCCCAGCATACCAATTACACATTTCCCCTGGGACCTGGCCCACCGGGGGCCTGAAAGCTACGATGCGTGGGAGACCGCAGTTAGTTTTTTTTTTAATTATTTTTCGGCGGGATTTGCGCACTGTACACGAATCCTGTCGAAAATATTATTTTAATGCTTTCCTGACCAGGCCTAGGGGGTCAGGAAGTTTCGGCCCTGCCCCCTTCATTTTTTTAAATTGTTTTTGCTTGTGACTCAGTTCAACCGAGTCACAAGATGGTTGCCAACGCTTCTTGGTTTGGAGTGTTGGCAGCCAATCAGAGACAAGCTCGTGATAGGAAGGGTTTGCGGATCCACTGCGGTCACCAGATATATAATTTATTTTATTTTTTAATTTCTCAGGAACTACTGAACGGATTTACACCACACCAAAGAGTGCACTCTGGATAAAGAGCTACCTCTCTGCCAAATGTGGTGTAATTCCGTTCAGCAGTTCAGACTGTAGCCATGACAAAAGATTCCTATGGAAATTAACATTGAGAAAACTCATTGTGGGACCCCCTTTTTTCTCGGCCCCTGCTTGACTAATCACTCTGAAACTTTCAAAATAGGAGCTGACCGGAGTGCCCCATTAGTTTTGAAACTTTTGCGAAGATTCGTCAAAAGGCAGGTTGCTCTCTATTGATGAAGGCAAACAGCAAGGTTTAAAGCGTCACACAGAGGCCTGAGACGAAACAAAAAGCGGTTTAGTGTCAGGATGCAAGGTCTATAAACAAACTGAGATATGAACATCATGCAAATATCTGAGCAATAACACGTAATCTGAAAGAAACAGGTTAGTATTAGATTCCTTACCTTAGAATATCCCCAGGCGTCAGACTGGATCCGGAAACGTTTGCGTAGCAGTACCCTAGCGCGTCGGTAGGTGTCGTCTGCGGCTTCGCGTCTGTCGTTGGTGTCGGGATGAGGTCGCCAGAGTACTTAGACGCCGCCCTCGCGCGCTGATGTCAGTTCTTTTTGTCCGGGCCAGCAAGCGCCAATCCGGAAAAAGTTGTACCCTAGTCAATTTTTGACTAACTTTTTCGATCTTTTTTGATCATCTTTCGAAGTCTCTCGACTCCGGTGCCGGTAGGGATGCCCGGGTTCAAACCCTGCGTCGATTGCAGCCGACTGATGTCTGTTACCGACCCCCATCACCGGTGCCTTCACTGTCTGGGCCCCTACCACCACGACAAGTCCTGCTCCGACTGCCCAGCCCTGACGTCCAAAGCTAGACGGAAGCGGTCCCGCAAGCGACTCGAGCTCCGACAGTCAGCCCCGCGCCGCTAGAGGTCCCGGTCCGGAAGGAGGTCGAGGGACCGGTCGCGGGGCCGGAGTCACCACAGTTCTAGGAGTCGTCATCAGTCTTCGGGCTCGAAGTCCTCAGGTAAGAGGCACAAGAAGTTGAAGAGGCGACATCGCTCTTCTGGCCCCCCCCCTGACGCTCGCACGGCGCAGCCGGGGGTTTGGGCGACACCGGCTCCACCGGAGCCGCAGGTGTCGCGGCCTGCTCCATATCCGCCGGTCCCTGGGCAGAACGCGACGCCGGAGGAGATCAAGTCCTTCCTCATGGCCATGAGGTCGCTCGCTCCTCCGTCGGGTTCCGCGGCGCCTTCGGGCCAAGCGGCCCCGACTGGGTCCCCATGCGGGCCGGGTGCTTCGACCCCGGCGCCGTCGGGTGCTTCGGCACCGACACCGGCGGCGACTTCGGTCCCGACGCCGCAGGGCCCTGCCGGATCCGGGTCGTTGCCAGTCGACCTCGCCGGCGCCGGCCCCCAGGGTGTCGCCCCGGCGCCGTCTCAGGACGACACCGTCCTCGGTCCTACCCTCGATTCGGGTCCGGCGTCGGAGCGGCCCCATCCTTTGAACCTCAGTACCAGGTGAAGGTGACGAGGAGGATTGGGAGGGGTCCGAGGACCCTCTGGCACGTGAGTGTCACTCTTCTCAGGACTGGACAGGTGAGCTTGGGGAGGCAAGTGGTCTGGACACTTCGCCCAACACTGGTTTTGTCTCCCCTCCTACCGTGGCTACGGAGGAGGGGGCTGCCTATAGTGTGGTGCTGAGGTGGGCTGCCAAGGCCTTGGGCCTTGAGCTCCCCGTCACGGCCGTGAGGACTAACCTCCTCACTGAGGTCCTTAAACCGCAGGGAAGCTCGGCCGAGCCTCTTTCTCCCTTTAATGAGGCCTTGTCAGACGTTCTTCTGGGCACTTGGTCCAAGCCCGCTACAGGTCTGCCTGTAGATAGGAACGTGGCCAGACGCCACCGCCCGGCTCCGGGCGACCCTTGCTTCCTGTCCACCCACCCCACGAGCCTGGTCATCCAGGCCTCTAACTCCCAGACCGCATTCCCGACGGCACCCCCGATCGGGAATCCAAGAGGTATGAGCAATACGGGAAAAAGGTATTCTCCTCCCTGAGTTTGGGGTTGTGGTCAGTCAACACTGCTTGCCTCTTTGGCCGTTACACCCCCTCTCTGTGGGACACGGTCGCGGACGTGCTGCAACAATGTCCGATGGGGGCCCGGAATAAACTCGACCAAGCCCTTGCGGAGGGTCGAGATGCGGCACGGTATTCCATCCGGTGTGGGTGGGATACCACGGACTCACTGGGCAGAGCGATGGCAACGACTGTGGCGATTCGTCGCCACGCCTGGTTGAGGTCCGCCAACTTTTCAGCTGATGTCCAAAACACCCTTACGGACATGCCGTTTGATGGCCGTCGCCTCTTTGGCGACAAGGCAGACCATGCGCTTGAGCGCTTTATGGACTCCAGGGCTACGGCCAAGTCCTTGGGCCTCTCGGCCCCGCGCCAGCAAACGGCTGCCTTTCGCCCCTTTCGTGGCCAAGGAAGGGGCGCCCCCACACGTCCTGCCAGCCACGGGCCGCTCACTACCATCCAGCACGGTGGCGGACGTGGAAACCGCCGTGGCGGCGGTCGGGGACAACGGCGCAGCCAGTCCACACCTACCCCTGCAGCATCCGCCTCAAAACGCTCCTAGTCCGAGCTTTCAGACCCATGTGACGCCAGTGGGGGGGAGGGTTCGCCATCACCACCTCCACTGGCGCACTGTCACATCGGACAGGTGGGTACTGCAAATCATCCGAAGGGGCTACTCCCTCCCCTTTGAGGCATCCCCTCAAGCCATGCCACGGCAGTACCACCGCGTGTCGGGGGATCACTTGAAACTTCTACAAGAGGAAGTTACGGCCCTCTTGGCCAAGGGGGCCATCGAGCGCGTTCCTGTGCCAGAAGTAGGGTGTCGTTGTTACTCCCACTACTTTCTGGTACCCAAGAAGGGCAAAGGGGGCCTACGCCCTATCTTGGACCTGCGGAACGTCAACGGCTTCCTCCGGAAGGAGAAGTTCAAGATGCTGACACTGGCTCAGGTCTTAGCTGCCCTGGACCCGGGAGACTGGATGGTAGCGTTGGACTTGCAGGACGCCTATTTTCACATCCCCGTCCTGCCGGCCCACTGGCGTTACCTGCGGTTCACGGTAGGCCACAAGCACTTTCAGTTTACCGTGCTCCCCTTTGGCCTTACCAGCGCCCCACGGGTGTTCACGAAAGTGATGGCGGTGGTCGCAGCTCATCTGCGCAGGTTAGGGGTTTCAGTCTTACCCTACCTCGACAACTGGTTGTTGAAGGCGAGCTCGCCCCAGACAGTCGTCAGCCACCTCCAGACGACGGCAGACCTCCTGCACCTGCTGGGGTTCTACATCAATGTGCCGAAGTCACACCTGTGTCCCTCTCAGAAGCTCCTCTTCATCGGAGTGGTTCTAGACTCTGCGCAGTTTCGGGTTTATCCTCCCGAACAGCGGGTTTGGTATATTCAGGCTCTGATTTCGATCTTTCAGCCGTTATCCTGAGTCTCGGTCAGGTTGACGCTGCGGCTCCAGGGGCTGATGGCCTCCTGCATCCTTCTGGTGCATCACGCCTGGTGGCGGATGCGGGCTCTGCAGTGGGACCTGAAGTTTCAGTGGGCCCAGCATCAGGGCAACTTGTTCGACCATGTCTTGATCTCGGAGGGCACTGCAAGACAGTTGCAGTGGTGGCTCACGGACCGCGATTGGGTCAGTGGCAGATCCCTACCCCAACCGGAGCACGTAGTTGTGACAGACGCGTCCCTCCAGGGCTGGGGGGGCCACATGGGAGAGGCGGAGATCAGAGGCCTCTGGTCTCCGGCGGAGTCCCGGCTCCACATCAACCTTCTAGAGCTGCGGGCGATCCGGCTTGCACTGAAGCCATTCCTCCCCTCTGTCCGGGGGAGAGTAGTGCAGGTGTTCACGGACAACACCACCGCCATGTGGTACTGCAACAAATGGGGTGGGGTCGTGGACCCTATGCCAGGAGGCTCTGCACCTCTGGCAGTGGCTGGAACATCAGGGCGTGACCCTGGTGGTTCAACACCTGGCTGGTTCCCTGAATGCCAGGGCGGACGAACTCAGCCGTCGGTGCATGATGGATCACGAATGGCGTCTGAACTCGGACGTGGCGCAAGGCCTCTTTCAGCAGTGGGGAGAGCCTTGGTTAGATCTATTCGCCACAGAAGAGAACGCGCAATGTCATCAGTTCTGCGCATTGGAATTTCCAAGGCGGCACTCGCTCGGAGACGCTTTTCGTCGCGAGTGGAGCTGCAGTCTATTATACGCCTTTCCGCCTATACCAGTTCTGCCCAGAGTGCTGAAGAAGATCAGGCGCGACCAGGCCCAAGTTATCCTTGTGGCTCCGGACTGGGCACGAAGATATTGGTATCCAGAGCTACTCAGCATGTCTGTAGATCCCCGATTCGTCTGCCTCTTCAGGAGGACCTTCTATCGCAGCAGCAGGGGACGGTCCTCCACCCGAACCTGTCCAGTCTCCACCTCCATGCATGGAGATTGAGCGGCGCCAGTTGAGGCCATTTGACTTGCCTCCTGAAGTTTGTATGTGATTCTGGCAGCCAGGCGTCCCTCCACAAAGTCAGTATACGCCTGCAGGTGGAACGGATTTGTGGCATGGTGCACAGCAAAGGCTGTGGATCCACTCTCTGCCCCCCTTTCTGAGGTTCTCCTCCTCCTTTTTTCTCTTGCCCAGCAGGGCTCTGCTTTGGGCACTATCAAGGGCTACCTTTCTGCCGGGGTTGGTATTGCTGGGGTATCTATTCTAAGGTAAGGAATCTAATACTAACCTGTTTCTTTCAGATGCACAAGTTACTTACCTTTGGTAATGATATATCAGTAAGAAACAGTAGTTAGTATTAGATTCCTTACCGCCCCACCCATCCTCCCCGTTCTGTGAACCGATATCTAGGGTTAAGGTCATCCCCTTTCAGGGCCCTAGTTTCTTGGCACCAGTGTTGAATTTTATCATGGCTCTGCGTTTCTGGCGTGGAAAAGCTGTGTATAAGAACTGACGTCAGCGCGCGAGGGCGGCGTCTAAGTACTCCGGCGACGTCATCCCGACGCTGACGACGGATGCGGCGCCACAGGCGACGCCTACTGACGCGCAAGGATACTGCTACGCAAAAGTTTCCGGATCCAGTCTGACACCTGGGTATATTCTAAGGTAAGGAATCTAATACTAACTACTGTTTCTTACAGATATATCGTTCCTTGATCTGATCTAGACCGGCGCCAGCCGCACCGCTCCAACCTTCCCCGCCACCACATCAGACGTCGAGACCCTCAGCCTGGCCTGCGCCACCCCATAGTCATTCCAGACAACACTGAGCCGGCTGAGTGTCCACTGGTGCTGACAGAGCCGTTCGGATTCATGCCATGCACTCTGCCTTATTCTGAATGGCTACGGACGGATGATGATGATGATGATGATTGGAAGGGGCAGCAGGATCACTTAGAAATCCCGCCTTCAAATGAGGAACTGAACTGGTATGAGGACCTGGATGATGCCAACGGCCTGGACACCTCGCCGTGTCTCAGTCTCCTAACCTGGCTACAGAGGAGGGGGCTTCTTTTGCAATGTTGGTGCAACGGGCTGCAGAGGTCTTGGACCTGCAGCTTCATACGGTGGCAATCAAGACTAATGTCTTGATGGAGGTCCTTCAGCCCGGTGTCTCCACTTCTGAACCCTTTCTGCCTTTAAGTGAGGCCTTGACCAACGTTCTACAGGGCACCTGGTCCAAGCGCAGCAGAGGGGCTCCTGTGAATAGAACCTTGCACCGGGCAACCCAGCTTTCCTCTCTGCCCATCCCACCCCAAAGAGCTTGGTGGTCCAAGCCTCTACTTCTGTGGCGCGTTCCCTTCCACACTTTTGGACAGGGAATCTAAAAGGCTGGAAAGCTTTGGGAAGATCTTTTCTTCCACCAGCCTAGCATTGCGGTCGGTAAACACTGCATGCTACTGGGCCGTTATCTCTTTTCGCTATGGGATACAGTTGCGCAGGTGCTGCCAAGAGTCTCCTAGTAGGACCGGGCCCTCCTCTCCCAAGCTCTAGTGGTTAGGAGAGATGCAGCAGTTTGCCATACGATGTGGCTTAGACAGGACAGACTAGCTAGACCGAGCAATTTCCTCGGCAGTGGCCGTTGGGCTCCATTCCAGGCTGAGGCCGTCTGGCTTTTACGGGATGTCCAACTAACCTTATGGACATGCCCTTTGATGGCTCTAATCTCTTCGAAGACCAGGCAGACGCAGCTCTTAAGTGCTTTTGGGACTTGCAGTCTACGGCCAAGTCCTTGGGCCTCTCCGTGTCATCCCAGCCTGTCTGCTTTTCTCCCCTTTAATGGCTACGGAAGGGGCTTTCAACCACGCCAACCCTACCCCAGCCACAGGACCCCACAAGTTCAGCAACCTCTGTGGGCCATGGATTGCGGTTCACCCGACATTGCAGATCAGGGGGCCAGAAGTCAGGTCAAGCCACAAACCCCTCCTCCACCGCAAAATCTTCCTTGCCTGATCCTCCTGGATCGTGGGTATCCAGTTGGGGGCAGGATACGCCATTACCTCCACAACTGGCGAGATATCACTTCGGATAGGTGAGTTTTTAAAATAGTCCGAAAGGGCTACTCCCTCCACTTTGAGATTACCCCTCCCTCCATGCCTCCAACTTATGATTGGCTGACTGAGGATCACCTTGCCCTACTCCACAAGGAACTCAAGACTTTCTTGGCCAAGGGAGCTATAGAGAGGGTTCCAGGGCCAGAAATAGTCTGTGGTTGTTATTCCTGCTAATTTCTGGTTCTAAAGAAGGACATTGGCCTTCGTCCTATCCTCTACTTCAGAGCTCTCAACTACTTCCTGAAAAAAGAGATGTTCAAGATGCTCACCCTTGCTCAGGTCCTGTGTGCCCTGGACCACGGAGACTTGATAGTAGAGTTGGACTTGCAGGATGCTTATTTCCATATTCGTGTCCTGTCTGCCCATCACCGCTACCTGTAGTTTATGGTGGACCACAAGCACTTTCAGTCTACCGTGCTCCCCTTCGGCCTCACCAGTGTCCCTTAGGTGTTCAGCAAGGTGATGACGTTGGCCGCAGCCCATTTGCAGAGATCAGGGGGTCCAGTCTTCCCTCTATCTGGATGACTGGTTGTTGAAGGCGAGCTCGTACCAAGCAGTCGTCTCCCACCTCCAGAGTACTCCAAGGTCGCATTCGCTGGGGTTCACTATCAATGTGACGATGTCACACCTGACTCCCTTTAAGACACTACCTTTAATTGGAAAATGTCTTGACATGAAGCAGTTTCTTGTTTATCCTTCCGAGCGGCAAGTCCAGGATATTCAGGCTATGATACCGGTTTCAGTCTCTATCCTAGATTTCGGTGAGAGTGACTGAGGCTGTTCGACCTCATGGCCTCCTGCATCCTCCTTGTGGAACATGCCAGATGGCACATGCGGGCCCTGCAGTGGGAGCTGAAGTTACAATGGGCGCAGCGTCTGGGAAATCGCATTACCTGGTTCATATATGAGATGGCACCGCAAATGACTTGCAGTGGTGGTTGACGAATCGCTATTGGGTCAACAGCAGACACCACTCCCTTCCCCCACCAGAGCTCACAGTGGATGGATGGATGGATGGGTTTTTATATAGCGCAATATCACCGCCAGGTCTCAAAGCGCTTTGCATTGGGAACCCGTCCTGGTTTTTCCCTGTGAGATAGCCCCTACTGGGTGTCCCAAGGTGAAAGCCAGGCATCCCGCCGCGGGGGGCCGTAGTGGAGATTAAGCAAGCTATTGCCCAGAGTTGCAGAGTGAGAACCTGTGATTCGAGTAGGCACCGAAGCGAGAATTACTGAGTCCGTGGACATTTTGGGCTCAAGACCCTGCCGCGTCGGGAATTGAACCCTGGTCCCGGGTCTGATCTCAGCGTCCGGGTCTGCCTCCTCTAACCAGTGAGCCACACTTCTCCACTAGTTGTGACGGAAGCATCACTTCTGTAGTAGGGGATCTCTGTGTATAGTCATAATCTAGTGAATAGTCCCGCCCATGTGCGTGGACCCCGGAGCTATCAAAAATAATCTCTTAAACTGTCTTCATTGCAGTCCTGCATAGACACTTAAGAGAAAATAATGCAGCCTATACCCACAAGGCTACACTGTCCAGTACTTCAGCTAGAAATGCCAAGGATATAACATCAATAACACATTTAACACAATCTGTCAAGTTTCACCCATAGAGAAACTTTCCTCCCCTCACCAAATCCTTGGAATGATAGAGAGGAAGGTAGGGACAGACACGCCTCCATAGGCTGCCATTATGTGTCTGGAAAAAGAACACTGTGCCTTTAAGGAACTCTCTAGAGACCCTCTGTATCCCAGCATGCTCAGCCCCTTCCTTTTACTTGCAGTTCTTTTTTCCGGCTCCTGCTAGCAGGACCCTGGAGCATTGAGCTCTCCCTTTTTTGGGTTTTTTCTATACATTTTTGCACTTTTAAAGTGTTAGTGTGTTCACTCGACGTGTTTTTGCCTCTTCTCATCTTTGGTGGAGTTTCTCTGGTGTTTTGACTGCTCTTTTATCAAATATGCCAGCCTTATTTGATAAATGCCCAGAGCGCTCTAGGAAAAAGGCAAAATCGGAACCTCACAGGGTGTGCATCCTGTGCCTGCCTTCTTCTCATGTTCCTGAGGAGTGTGATATCTGTCTACAGTTCCCTAAAAGGACCCTGAAGGACCGGGAGAAGACCAGGCTCAAACATTTGGAGCAGAGAAGGCAGCAAGGACAAGGTGGGTCTGGGCATAAAGGGGCTCCATCCTCTGCCCGTGCGCAGGCCTCTGGGGGGCTCCCCAGTAAGGAATAGGCCAGAAAACTCCACCGGTCGACGTCGATGGCCTTGACGTCTGTGTCGAAAGGAATGACCACAGTCTGTTCCCCGTCTCCCCAGGGCTCTGGGTCGAAGCGCCGTCGACGTTCGACGTCGAGGGGACTGACGTCGAGACCTCCGACGAGGACTGATTCGTCGTCGAGCCATTATCGACGTCAAGAGAGGTCAAGACACCGGCGCTCGCCGTCGAGGCGACACCGCCGGTCGACGTCGACACGTAAGTCAGCGATGTCGAGACGAAGATCAGCGTCGAGACGGAGGTCGTCGACGCCGAGGAGATCGCCGTCGTCGAGGAGACGATCAACGTTGAGGCACCGACCGTCGAAGTGACGGCCATCGACGCCGAGCAGACGCTAGTCGACGTCGAGGTGACGTTCGTCGACGTTAAGGAGACGCTCTTCGATGTCGAAAGGACGCTCAGCATCGAGGAGGAAGGCTAGACGTTCTAGGACCAGGACTGAGTCCTCGGCTTCAGTGAGCACACGGTTGCGGCGGCGCCGTCGCTCGTCTACGAGGGGTAGAGCCTCAAGATCGCCCCCCTCTGGACAGAAGAAGAAGAAAAGGAGAGTGGGACAGTCTCCGGGCTCGGAGTACTCTCAAGTTTACTCGCCCTCCAAACCGAGGTTGCCTACACCTCCTCCTTTGCCCGTGGATCCTCTTCCGCGTACCCCGACTCCTCCTCCACTGCCTCCGGTTCCTCCTCATCGTCCTCCTCCACCGGCTCCGCCAAGGTCAGCCTCGCTACCTCATTTGCAGACGTCGCCTACGGGGCCTCCGCAACCTAGGCTCCCGGTTCGGCCCTCCTTTCCAGCCCACGGAACGTCCGAGGCCGCGGAGGTCTCGGTCTCGCTCAAGACGGAGAGATAGGTCCAGGAGTCGCTGTCGCTAGTCTACAAGGTCCAGACGGCGCCGTAGGAGGGACAGGTCTAGATCCCGCCACACGGATTCATCAGGGACTACTCGTCGACCCTGTCAGAATCCCCTCGGACGAGGGTGTCCCCGATCGACGACATAGTCTCCTTCCAGGAGGTGTTGTTGCGAGGAGCGGCTAAGCTGGGCATTATACTCACGGCGCCCACGCCCTGGACGTCCGTCATCTTCAAGACCCTGCATAAGAAACAGTTGTCTCGCCCCTTGTTGCCGTTGGTGCCAGGGCTGCTGGAACCCGCCATGGAGCTCTTCCTCACCCCGGCGGTTACGAAATCAGCGCCTTCCAGGCTGCAAAAGAAGTATCGGGCCCCTGACGCGGATCCTGCGTTTCTTCGCTTGGACCGTCTGCCGGACTCAGTGATTGTGACGGCAGCGAGGAAGCAACATGCCACCACTCCTTCATCGACAGTGCCTCCTGACAAGGAGAGCCGCTGGATGGATTCGGCTGGCAGGAAGGTCTGCGGTACGGCCTCCACGTCTATGAAGGCCGCGAGTGCCTCGGCCTTGTTGGGACGTTATGATCGGTCCCTCTGGGAGTCCCTAACACGGTTTGTGGAACTCCTTCCCCAGAAGAACAGGGAGGATTTCCAAGAAATCCTTAATGAAGGACTGATGGTCTCCAACCAGGTGATCAGTTCGGCTGTGGATTCCTCCCTCCTGGCAGCGCACGGATACTGCCATGGGGTCAACCTGAAGCGCCACGCCTGGCTGCGGCTGACGTCCTTGAAGCCCGAGGCGCAGCAGAGGGTTGCCAATCTACCCTTCTCGGGTGAGACCCTCTTTGGAAAACATGCGGACGAGGAGTTGGCCCGCATAAAGGCGGAGGCGGAGACCCTGACGGCTGTCGGATTGGAGAAGACGAAGGAACAGAAGAAGACCTTCCGCTCGTTCCAGAGACGGTACGGAGCGCAAGGTAGAGGGCAAGGTCAACAGGCTGAGCAGCAGCAACAACAGCAGCAGCCGCAGCAGTTCCAGCGGCGCCCGTTCCAAAAGCGCCAGAGGGGCCGTGGTGGTCAGCAGGCTTCATCTGCGACCAAGGGCCCGGCTGGGTCTAGGCCCTAAGGTGCTTCTTCCCCCTCACCCGTACCCCGCTCCGGTGGGGGGAAGCATCCAACATTACCTGGAAGAGTGGAGAAACATTACTCAAGACAAGTGGGTGCTGAATATTGTTTGCAATGGATACAGTCTTCGGTTCACCAGTCCGCCTCCAGCGATTCCACCGGTCGGTTCGCAGTTCCGACTGCGCGAGCTCCATGCGAAGGCCGATACCCTGTTAAGAAAAGGGGCGATAGAAGACGTCCCTCTGTCTCAAAGGGGAAAGGGCCTTTACTCACGCTTCTTCCTAGTACAGAAGAAGGACAAGAAAGAGTTCAGACCCATTCTGGATTTGCGACAAGCAAACAAGTGGATTCGCAGGGAAAAGTTTTGAATGCTGTCTTCGCACCAGATTTATCCTCAGCTGCAGAGAGGAGACTGGCTGTGTGCGATAGATCTGCAAGAAGCGTACTTCCATGTGCCCATTGCACGGAAACATCGGAAGTTTCTGCGCTTCCTCGTAGGCGCCAATCACTACCAGTACACCGTACCACTGTTTGGACTGAAGTCTGTGCCCAGGACTTTTTCGAAATGCATGGCTGTGGTCGCAGCGCACCTGAGAAAGAACAAGGTGTTTGTCTACCCGTACCTGGATGACTGATTGATCAAAGCCTCCACCTTCCAGGAAGCAAAGTTGCACTTCAACAGGACGGCCGTCCTGTTGAACAGTCTGGGGTTCACATTAATCTGTCCAAGTCTGTCTCGATTCTTGTGCAGTGCCTGCAGTACTTGGGAGCCTCCATCAATACGCTGTCGGCAAGCGTGTCTCCTTCAGAGGAGAGACGCTTATCCATCCTTCGGAAGGCTCAGGCTCCCATAGCTGCTCCATCTACAACAGTGAGGACGGTGTCTTCTCTACTGCGATCGATGGCCTCTTGTATCTTCCTCACTCCGCAAGCGCTCCTACTAATGAGGCCGCTACAGGAATGTTTGGAGGACCAGTGGGACCAGAGGAAAGGGTTTTGGGACGACCGGATTCAGTTGTCTCTTCACGCCCAACAATCCCTGAGATGAACAACAGCAAGAGGGTATTAAGTATGCGGGAAGAAATGGCGCTCAAACAGTATTTGCGTACATATCAAAATTGGAAAACAAACAGCAGTAACTGGTGCAAGCAGGGAGGGGAGACCCTACACAAACCCCTCAATTTTAAATGTAAAAAATTACACTTAAGATTAATGCAACAAAGTCCCGCGCACACAGATTTAAGTATCAACAAGTTAAGTACTCATATATGTATTTTACGAAAACAACAATCCAACGTCGATTCTTTAAATTTTGATGTGTCACTCCTTTTAATAGATGGTCACACCAATAGAAATTGACAGCCAGCCGACACGTGTTTCGTTATAGGTCAATACAATCATAGACACTATAACTCTTCAGGGCTCAATGGCTGAATCTTTATCTTTTAGGGCCCAAGTCCGGTGATAATTCCAACCCGGCAGGGTAACCAATTTTTTGACGAAGACGACAAATTGATGCCGTAAGTATCCAATCGCCCTTTATATAGAGGACGCCCAAGTAATGCACGTCAGTGCCATCCAAAGAATTATTGTATAGAGGTCCAAATCATGTATTACGACAAATTTCGTGACAGAACACCACATGGGTACGTGTGGTTTCCAGATTCTTGGTACAATCACCCTCGTTGTAACAGGCGTCCCCGACCCGGAAGATGGCCCGGAAGACCCGGGTCGGGGACGCCTGTTACAACGAGGGTGATTGTACCAAGAATCTGGAAACCACACGTACCCATGTGGTGTTCTGTCACGAAATTTGTCGTAATACATGATTTGGACCTCTATACAATAATTCTTTGGATGGCACTGACGTGCATTACTTGGGCGTCCTCTATATAAAGGGCGATTGGATACTTACGGCATCAATTTGTCGTCTTCGTCAAAAAATTGGTTACCCTGCCGGGTTGGAATTATCACCGGACTTGGGCCCTAAAAGATAAAGATTCAGCCATTGAGCCCTGAAGAGTTATAGTGTCTATGATTGTATTGACCTATAACGAAACACGTGTCGGCTGGCTGTCAATTTCTATTGGTGTGACCATCTAATAAAAGGAGTGACACATCAAAATTTAAAGAATCGACGTTGGATTGTTGTTTTCGTAAAATACATATATGAGTACTTAACTTGTTGATACTTAAATCTGTGTGCGCGGGACTTTGTTGCAATCCCTGAGATGGTGGTGCTCGGCAGCGAATCTCCTCAGAGAGGTTCCTTTCCACAAGGACATCCCGACTCAGACTATCGTGACGGATGCGTCTCTCCTGGGCTGGGGAGTGCATTCAGATCATCTACAGATCCAGGGAACGTGGTCTCCGGCGGAGTCCACGTATCACATCAATTTCCTGGAACTCAGAGCGGTTCACTTGGCATTGAAGGCCTTTCATCCGTCCTTCCAGACCAACTCCTTGCTTGTGCAGACGGACAATACGACCACGATGTATTATCTCAACAAGCAGGGGGGCTCAAGATCGCGCACACTGTCACAGGAGGCACAGGCGATCTGGCACTGGCTTTTAGCCAGAGGACTGACAATAACGGGGACTCATCTGCCCGGTGTGCAGAATGTTCAGGCGGACACCCTCAGCAGGTTGCTTCAAGAAAACCACGAGTGGGTCATAAACGACGAGGTGCTTGACGACATCTTCACCATGTGGGTCACTCCAGACGTGGATCTGTTCGCCACCGCCGAAAACAGCAAATGCCGCGACTTCGCCTCGAGGTATTACCAACCGGGGACCCAGGGGAACGCGTTATAGATCAGCTGGTCGAACAGCTTTTCCACCCATTCCCCTGATTCCGGCGGTGCTCATCAAGCTGGCCTAGTCCTGGGCGCGAATGATCCTCATTGCTCCGGAATGGCCCAGGCAGTGGTGGTTCACGGACCTGCTTCACCGGTCAATCCTGCCTCATCGGCGGCTACCGTGTCGGCTGGACCTTCTCACGAAGTTCAGGGGGCAGATGGTGCACCCCAACCTTTCATCGTTGAGTTTGGCGGCATGGCTCCTGAGATAGTGCAATATGGCCACTTGAATCTTCCTGAGGATTGCATGGACATATTGAAGGAGGCTAAGAAGCCGTCTACTAGGACCTCTTATGCTTACAAGTGGAAGAGATTCTGCATCTGGTGCATGTCTAAGAACTATCATCCAACGACCTGCAAGGAGGATGTAGCTCAGTCTGGCCTTAATTTCCATTCCATTAAGGTTCATCTGGCTGCATTGACTGCTTACAGAAAATGCCCTTCACAGACATCCTTCATCCAGATTCCTGTGATTAAGATTTTTTTGGAAGGGTTGAAGAAGGTGTTCCCTCCTGTTCGGCTTCCTTCGCCTTCATGGGAACTGAATATGGTGCTGTCCAGGCTGATGAAGGAGCCTTTCGAGCCTATCCATTAGGGTTCACTGCAGCACCTGTCTTGGAAGGCAGCGTTCCTCGTGGCCATTACATCGGCCCGCAGGGTGAGTGAAATTCAGGCATTGTGTTGCCAGGAACCTTATACTGTATTTCATGCTGCTAAGGTTGTTATGTGTACTCACCCTAAGTTCCTTCCCAAGGGGATTTCTGATTTTCATGTTAATCAGACTATAACTTTACCAAAAGTTTTCCAGAATCCTTCCACTCCAGCGGAACACTCTCTACATTCCCTGGATGTCAGAAAGGTGTTGAAATTCTATCTGGATAAGACCAAGTATATTCGTAGATCCGACCAGCTATTTGTCAACTATGGGTCGGTTAGGGCTGGTCTGGCTACTTCGAAACAGTCCATCTCTAGGTGGATTGTGTCATGTATCCAGCTCGGTTATCAGAAAGCGAATAAGACCTTAGGGGGTAAGCCTAAGGCTCATTCTACCAGGGGCAAAGCAGCTACAACAGCTTTGCTTAGAAATGTTCCCATTGCAGAGATTTGCAGGGCGGCCACTTGGGAGTCGGTCCACACCTTTGCTAAGCACTACTGTCTGGACTCGGATGCCAGAGCAGATGCTCAGGTTGGTCAGGCTTCGCTGTGGAATCTGTTCGCACAATAGTGATGTTGTCTTTATTTCTCCACCGCTGGATTGTTTTTGGATGGGCTTGCCATTCTATTCAATAGATTATGACTATACACAGAGATCCCCTACTACAGAAGGAGTAGTTTCTTACCTATAACTCCAGTTCTGAAGTAGGGGTATCTCTGTTATAGTCATAAGCGCCCGCCCTCCTCCCTGGTGGAGAAAATAGTACTGTGATGTATGCTACAGGCTTTGCTTTATGCACCTTCAAAAAGAACTGAATGTAAAAGGAAGGGGCTGAGCATGTTGGGATACCGAGGGTCTCTAGAGAGTTCCTTAAAGGCACAGTGTTCCTTTTCCAGACACATAATGGCAGCCTACGGAGGCTTGTCTGTCCCTACCTTCCTCTCTATCATTCCAAGGATTTGGTGAGGGGAGGAAAGTTTCTCTATGGGTGAAACTTGACAGATTGTGTTAAATGTGTTATTGATGTTATATCCTTGGCATTTCTAGCTGAAGTACTGGACAGTGTAGCCTTGTAGGTATAGGCTGCATTATTGTCTTTAATTTTCTCTTAAGTGTCTATGCAGGACTGCAATGAAGACAGCTTAAGAGATTATTTTTGATTGCTCCGGGGTCCACGCACATGGGCGGGACTATTCACTAGAATATGACTTTAACAGAGATATCCCTACTACAGAACTGGAGTTACAGGTAAGAAACTACTCCTTCTTGGATGGGATGGCCAACAGGGAGAGATGGTGATCAGGGGATACTGGTCTCTGGCAGATTCTGAGCCCCATATCAATTTGCTGGAACTTTGAGTGATTCGGTTGTCATTGAAGTCATTTCTTCCCTCTGTCAAGAGGAAGTTAGTGCAGGTGTTCACAGACAACACCACCCCATGTGGTACTGCAACGGGTGGGGTGGGGTTATGGACCCTTTGTCGAGAGGCCCTGCATCTCTCGACATTACAGGAACTGCAGGGTACAACCATGGTGGTTCAACACCTAGCAGGTTCTCTGAACGCCAGGGTGGACAAACTTAGCCGTCGATGCCTAGCGGATCACGAATTGCGTCTCCAGTCGGAGGTGGCTCAAGGTCTCTCATCAGCAAGGAGAACCTTAGTTAGCTTTGTTTGTCTCTGGAGAGAATGCGCAGTGTCAGCAATACTCTGCACTGTAGTTTCCAAGGCGGCTATCGCTCAGCGATGCCTTTCGTCATGAGTGGCGCTCAGGCCTGCTGTACACCTTTCTGCCCTTACCACTCCTGCCCAGGGTTCTGATCAAGATCAGGAGCGACCGGGCCCAAGTCATCCTTGTGGCTCTGGAATGGACAAGCAGAGTTTCGTATCCTGAGCATCTGAAGATGAGTTTTGATCCTCCTATCAGGCTGCCCCTTTGGGAGGATCTTCTGTTGCAGCAGCAGGGGAGGGTTCTCCACCCGAACCTGTCAACTCTGCATCTCCATGCATGGAGTTTGAGCAGCAGCAGTTGATGGCTTTTGACCTTCCTCACGAAGTATGTTACATTATTTTGGCAGCCAGTCGGCTCTCCACTAACACAGTTTACGTCTGCTGTTGGCAGAAATTTGTATTATACTGGACAGAAAGGTCTATGGACTCTCTTTCTGCTTCTCTTTACACTTTTATTTATTCTAACTCTTCATAACAGGGCTGTAATTTGGGTACTTCAAGGATTATCTTTCTGCTCTGTCTGCTTTTTTGCGGCTGCCAAACCAACCATCTATCTTCTCATCTCCAATTGTAAATAGGTTTTTAAAGGGGCTAGCACACTTGTTTCCGCCCACATCCTTTGTTATGCCGCATTGGGACCTTAATTTGGTCTGTACTTTACTTATATGTGCTTCCTTCGAGCCTTTACACAACTGTCCCCCCGGCTACTTACCATCAAGACAGCCTCTTTAGGGACAATTACATCTGCCCAGAGGGTGATTGAGATGCAGGTGCTGTCTAGTACACCTCCCTACATGATGTCTTTTCCAGGCAAAGTGGTGCATTGCACCCGTGCATCATTCTCATCTAAATTTGTGACCCCATTCCATTTAGGTCAATCCATCACGCCGCCCCCCTTCTTTGCTCCCCCGCATCCCTCTAAGGAAGAGGAGCGTCTCCACTGACTGGACCCAAAAAAAGCGTTTTTGTTCAACCTTGACCGCACAAAAGAGTTCTGGGTGGACAAACAACTCTTTGTGCGAGCTAAGAAGGGACATGGGGTACAGAAAAGGCCAATCGCTTGTGGGGTTGTTCTCTGCATTAAGATCTGCTATGCCCTGGCCAAGAAGCAGCCCTTGAGGGGGGAAGGCAGACACTACGGCCTTGGCTTGGGGTGTCCCAGTCCTTGACATCTGTCAGGTGGCCACGTGGGCTTCCTTACACGTTTACCAAGCACTACTGCCTGTAGAGTCCGGACCACAGGGATGGGCATTTTGCCCATTCAGTCCTGCAGGACTTCCTAGTGTGAGGGATGGGTCGGCAACCCACCACCGGGATGGTATGGCTTGGGTATCTATCTAGCTGCAGATTCCTTACAGCCACACCCATGCCTCCCTGCTTTGTTGACTAATTTTGTAGGGCTAGGGTTCCTCCCCTTTTCTGGGCTCTAGTTTTGCACACAACTAGGTCTGTTACTTCGTGGCTCTGCGCTTCTGGCGTGGAAAAATAATAATAAAAGGCATTTGTAGCGCGCGCAACTACCCCAAATGTGGTATCCCGGCCCTAAAACAGACAGGTAGAGGACAGCGCAAAACTAGTCATTACGACTAAAAAGCCAAGTTTTCAAAGTCTTTCTGAATTCCTGTTCAGACTGCATCATGCGTAAACGGGGGGGAGGTTGTTCCAGCATTTGGTAATGAATTAATGAAATTATATTTATACAGCGCGTAGCTACCCTGAGGCCTCATAGCACTTATGGACCGCACAGAGACGCAGATGGTTTAGGGCACATTACTGAACAGGTGAGTTTTAAGAAGCTTGCGAAAGGCCATTATGTTTGGTTCGCCACGCAGAATGGAGATGGATGTAATATCCACCTCAAATGTTCTGCCTCCAATTCTTGCTTTTGCAAAACGTGGTATGGAGAGAAAGCGTTTGTTGTTGCACCTGAACGGTCTGGCTTGTTGATAAGGATGAAGTCTCCTCCTCACATTGATAGGCCCTCTCCCTTTGTCTGCTTGAAAGGCAAACGTCAGGGCCTTGAATTCAATCCCTTTGACTATTGGCAGCCAGTACAGTTGCCTGAGGTAAGGAGAGATGCGATGTTGAAGGTGGACACCGTAGGCCAGTCGGGCTGCCGCATTTTGAATGATCTGGAGTCTATGGATCAGACAGCAGCATTAGGCAGGAAGTTTATACATTTCCTGATAGTTTTAATTTTGCCAAAGCAAACCTCTGAAACTGATTGAACATAGGTCAAGAGAGACAAATCTTTGTCCCATCTCACACCTAGACTTCTGACCGAGTCCTTAGGAGTGGGTGCGTTGCCCAATTCTGATGGCCACCATACATTGGATGGGGAAGGGGTGTGTTGGTTAAAAAACAGGACCTCTGTCTTGTCTGCATTAAGTTTTAAGAAATTGCGGTTCATCCAGTCGGCGATGTTTTTGAGGCATTCCTTTAGCGGGTCAAAGGTGGAATCTGACACTCTGCTAAAAGTGAACAGTAACTGAGTGTCATCAGCGTATGATGTTACCTTAATCCCCATTTTGGTGATAAGCTCTACCAAAGGTGTTAAATAGACATTAAAGAGGAGCGGGCTCCGGGCCGAACCCTGAGGTACTCACCATTTAAGAGGTTTAGCGGGCGAGGTGAAGGGGTGAGTCAGGACCTGTTGGTTACGGCCATATAGGAAGGATGACAACCAGTTCAGTACTGTTCCCTGGATGCCTATGTCCTTCAGTCGATCTGTGAGACACTGTGTCGAATGCTGCAGATAAATCTAACAGCACCAACATGGCCTTAGAGCCTCCATTCACTGCCCAGCGTATGGAGTTAGCCATTTCAATCAAAACGGATTCTGCACTAAATCCAGGGCGGAAACCGGACGGAGACTCATGTAAGAGGCTATTAGACTCGATAAACACTACCAATTGCTGGTGTACTAATTTCTCTAAAACGTTTGCCGGGGCAGGGAGCAAAGAGATTGGCCTGTAGTTGCTGGTGACTTCAGGGTCAGCATTGGCTTTCTTCAGTATAGGTAGAAGAAAGGCATGCTTCCAGGCTGCAGGATAGACACCCTGTCTGATTGAAGTGTTCCAGATGACCTGTAAATGGGGATTAAGACACTCTGCTAGGGCGCTGTATTGTTTGGCTGGCCAAGGGTCGCCAGGGGACCCAGATTTACACTTCTGAATCTCTGTCAGCAAGGATTCCATAGAGATCTCCACAAATTCTGAGAAAAGTGACCTAGGTGTCGGCTCCAATTTATGAGAATTAGTCGTCCCAGGAACGCAGGGTACTGCAGGGAAGGACATGTAGATCAAAGCAATTTTTTCCTCAAAGAAATCTGAGATTTTTTTGCATAGTTTCTGTGAGGGGGGCAAACGTGAGTGAGCGCAAAGGGGTTCGGAAAAGACTTCACTATTTTAAAGATTTCCCTAGATTAGTTCTTTGCACTAGTAGTACGTTCGGCAAAGAAGTCTCTTTTTTCCCAATAAGGAGTTTACTATATTCTTTAAGCGCTACACGATAACACGTTTTTACTTTTACCCGAAAAATATTGACGTCTGTGCCCCTGGCTGGCGCCTATATAGGTACTGCAATTACATAACCGACACTACCAAGGCCACACAGAGCCAAATGGAGGCACCCAGCGGCGCGGCCAAGGGGTATTGCTCAGCAAAAGTTTCGAGATCCAGCCTGACGCCTGGGATATTCAAGGGTAAAGAATCTGCACCTAGATGGAGTGTCTACCAGACAGTATGGGTGATTGAGTAGCTGTTTGAGTGGGTGGTTAAGTGAGTTGGTGTGTGTGGCTGCATTGGAGGGTGTGTGAGTGGCTGTATTGGAGGTTGTGTGAGTGGCTGTATGGGTGAGTGAGCAAATGTGCGAGTACTTGTATGGATGTGTGAATGGGTATGTAAGTGATTGTGGGTGTGTAACAGTGTGTGAGTGCTTGTATGGGTGAGCGAGTGGCTGTATGGATGAGTGAGTGGGTGTGTGAGTGACTGTAGGTGAATAAGTGGGTGTGTGAGTAGCTATATGGCTGAGTGTGTGGCTGGGAGAATGAATGGTTGTGTGAGTGGGTGTGTGAGTTGCTCTATGGAGGTGTGAGTGGGTGTGTGAGTACTGGTATGGTCCTGTTAATGGGTATGTGAGTGGGCATACAAGAGGTTGTATGGGGTGTGAGTGGTTTTGGAATGATGTCATCAGTGTTGTCATTTGACATGTCATCAGTGATGTCACTGATGTCATGAGTGATGTGATATGTGAGGTCATAAGCAGTGCATTGCGGAGGCTTATGTTAGTTAGCTTGAGTAACTATAACTGCTGAATTTCACTAGTTTTGTATGAGTGAAATCTGAGCCCAACTATAATGTCCCTGTGACCTTTGGTTTTTTTCAGTGAATTTCTAAGGTTTTTTCAAATTCTATTTCCTAACTATAACAACCCTGTAACTTCTGTTTTTTTTAAACTGAATTTCTAAGGATTTTCAAACTCTATTTCCTAACTATAACGTGTCTGTAACCTTTGGTTCCTTAAGTGAATTTCCATGTTTTTAACTAGTCAGGTTTGCAGAGTGGTGGAGAAAGGGGGCAGGCCTTAACCAACTTTCAGGAATCCTGCTGTGTCTGACTTACTGGACGTAACATGAGGGCTTCTGGGCCCCCAGAAACTCTCAGCATCCAAGAGGACTTAATCCCCCAACCAGCAGTCCACCAGGAAGCCCATTTGCAGAATGGTGGAGAAAGGGGGCGTTGCCTTAGAGGACCACTCTGGAATCTTGCTGTGGGGCAATTACTGGAGGTAACAGCAGGGCTTGTTGGCACCCAAGGACCCTCTGCAGACTTAATCCCCCAACCAGATATGCATCAGGAGGCGCATTTGCAGAGGGGTGGTGAAAAGGGGCGGGCCTCTGGCTACTTGCTGTGTTTTTTTTTAAAAAACACATTTTTTTATTTCTACCGGGAGAGGGCGGCACGTCCCCCCCCCCCCCTTCCCTTTGCCATTTTCAGCCCTTGGATTCCATCCCCCGGGCCATGCCTTCTTTCAATTGGGAGGTGGGCTGTGGCCCCAACCCCTGAGGCACCGCCTCAATTGTGGGTGTCCTGGTTCCACCGTGGGCACCCACTCTGTTGGGGAGCATGGGGGGAGCTCCAAGGCCCACAACCCCTGCCAGCTCCCCACCTTCTGCACAAGCTGGCATTGCTTTTACACAGAGGGAGCTGCTAACATGCAGCTCCCTCTCTGTAAAAGCAATTGTGCTTCGCTTTCAGCAAGCAAGAGAATTTTTAATGCTCTTGCTTGCTGAAACCGGGGCACAGTTTTCAATGGCTTGGCAGGAGCTGTAAATCTCCCGCCAAGCCATAGCAAACAGCTATGTCCCCGGGTGAGCATCCCAGGACATGCTTTATGAGTGCTAAGAGGGGGCCCGTGTGCCCCTACCGGGCTTTGAGAGCCAAAGCAGGGGGACCCCCTGTGCCTCCCTCATACATATTTTTACCAAGCCCCCGGGACCTGGCCCACTCGGGGGCCCAAGATTACAGAAGTGTGCGGGAGACTGCTCTTCTATTTTGTAAACATTTTGGGGAGGGATCTGTGTATCAAGCATGACTCCCACCAAATTAATTTTTTCCAATGCTTTTTTGACTTTAGTGGGTCCCCGTGGGACCCTCCCAAGAGGCCTAGAGGGTCAGGGTGTTTCTACCCTTCCCCCCTTTCTTTAAACATTTTTTTCTGTGACTTTTTTCAAGCTGAGTCATGTGATGGCTGCCAACACTTCCAGGTTTGAAATGTTGGCAGCCAATTAGATCTCAGCATTAGATCTGGAGGGGTCACGGATGCTCCGCATCCCTAGATATACAACTGGACATTTCTTTAAATAACGCTGCAACTACTGAACAGATTTACCCCATATCACAAAAGGCCCTTTCCTGAACGAACCAACATCTACCTTCCTGCCAAATTTGGTGTAATTCTGATCTGAAAGAAACAGGTTAGTGTTATATTCCTTACCTTAGAATATCCCCAGGCGTCCGACTGGATCCGGAAAGTTTTGCGTAGCAGTACCCCTGCGCGTCGGTAGGCGTCGTCTGAGGATCCGCGTCCATCGTCGGCGCCTGGATGACGATGTCGAAGTACTTGGACACCGCCCTAGCGCGCTGACGTCAGTTCTTTTTTTCCACGCCAGCAAGCGCAGATCCGGAAAAAGCAGTACTTCTTAGTCACTTTTTGACTAACTTTTTCGATCCTTTTTGGATCCTTTTTCGAGTCGGTAGACTCTCGGTGCCGATAGGGATGCCCGGGTTCAAACCCTGTGCTGATTGTAACTGCCTGATGTCGGTTACCGACCCCCACCGTCGGTGCCTTTATTGCCTTGGGGCTGACCACGACGACAAGTCGTGCCCTCACTGCCGGGCCTTGACGTCGAAGGCTAGGCGGGAGCGGTCCCGTAAGCGCCTCGAGCTCCGGCAGTCGGCCCCGTGCCGGTCACGGTCCCGGTTGAGGAGGAGGTCAAAGGACCGGTCGCGGGGCCACAGTCATCACAGCTCGGTGAGTCAACACCATTCGTCGGGCTCCAAGTTCTCAGGTAAGAGGCACAAGAAGTCGAAGAGACGACATCGCTCTTCCGACTCCCACGACGCTCGCGTGATGCAGCCGGGGGTTCGGGCGACACTGCCCATGCGGCACCGCCGGAGCCGCAGGCGCCGTGGCCAGCTCCATACCCACCGGTCCCTGAGCTGAACGCGACGCCGGAGGAGATCGAGGCCTTTCTCATAGCCATGAGGTCGCTCTCTCCTCCGTCTGGTCCAGCTGTGGCGCCTTCAGGCCCCGCGGCCCTGTCTGGGAGCCCAAGCGGGCCGGAGGCTTCGGCCCCGGTGCCGTCAGCGACTTCGGTCCCGACGCCGCAGGGCCCGGATCCGGGTCACCGCTGGTTGACCTTACGACCCCTCCGCCGGCTCCGACTCCCAGGGTGTCGCCCCTCGACGCCGTCCCCGGACGATGTCATCCCCGGTCCCTCCCTCGGTCCGGATCCGGCGTCGCTCGATGCCGCATTAGACGCCGAGAGAATAGCAATTCTTCTATGATCCGGCCCCATCCTTTGCACCGGACTATGAGGAGATGGGAGGTGAGGAGGATTGGGAGGGGTCTGAGGACCCTCTGGCCAGGGCCGGACTGGCCATAGCGGGCACGGGGCAATCCCCCGGTGCGCCGCACGGGTAGGGGCAGGTTTTGGGCCTCTGGGGTCCGGTTTTGTTACAGGGCCGTTTTTGCAGCATAACTGCAACATAGGCCCTGTACCAAAATCGGCCGAAAACTGGCCCCGGCAAAGAGCTCGGCGGCACCTCCAACCCCAACCGGCCCCTTTGCCAGGGCCGGTTGTGTTTCCCAGTCCGGCCCTGCCTCTGGCATGGGAGTGCCAGTCGTATCAGGACTGGGCAGTTGAGCTAGGGAAAGCCAGTGGTCTGGACACTTCGCCCGACACTGGATTTGTCTCCCCTCCTATCGTGGCTACGGAGGAGGTGGCTGCTTACAGCGTGGTGTTGACATGGGTGACCAAGGCCTTGGCTCTTGAGCTCCCCGTCGCGGCCGTGAGGACTAACCTCCTCACCGAGGTCCTTAAACCGCAGGCAAGCTCTTCGGAGCCTCTACTGCCATTTAATGAGGCCCTTACTGACGTTCTGTTGGGCACCCGGTCCAGGCCCGCTACAGGCCCCACTGTAGATCGGAACGTGGCCAGACGCCATCGCCCGGCCCCGGGCGACCCTAGCTTCCTGTCCACCCGCCCCACCCCCGAGAGCCTGGTTATCCAGGCCTCTAACTCCCAGACCGCATTCCTGACTGGGAATCCAAAAGGTATGAGCAATTCGGTAAGAAGCTGTTCTTCTCACTTAGTTTGGGGTTGCGGTCGGTCAACACCGCTTGCCTTTTGGGCCGTTATACCCACTCTCTGTGGGACACGTTCGCGGACGTGCTGCCCGGTTGCCCGGAGGAGGCCCGGGTAAAACTCGCTCAAGCCCTTGCAGAAGGGCGAGATTAGCATGGTCCTCTATTCTATGTGGGCTGGATACCACTGACTCGCTGGGCAGGGCGATTTCCACGACAGTGGCGGTTCGCTGCCACGCCTGGCTGAGGTCCGCCAACTTTTCGGCTGATGTCCAGAACTCACTCATGGACATGTCGTTTGATGGCCGTCGCCTTTTTGGCGACAGGGCAGACAGTGCGCTTGAGCGTTTCAAGGACTCCAGGGCTACGGCCAAGTCCTTGTGCCTGTCAGGCAAGCGCCAGCAAACTTCTGCCTTTCGCTCCTTTCGTGGCCAAGGAAGGGGCACCCCTTCACATCCTGTCTGCTACGGGCCGCAGACTAACATCCAGCGCAGCGGCGGACGTGGTAACCGCCGTGGCGGTGCCAGGGGACAGCGCTGAGGCCAGTGCACATCTACCCCTGCAGCATACGCCTCAGAGTCTTCCTAGTTCGAGCTTTCAGGCCCATTTGATGCCAGTGGGGGGGCAGGGTTTGCCATCACCTCCTCCAGTGGCGCACCATCACATCGGACAGGTGGGTGCTGCAAATCGTCCGAAGGGGCTACTCCCTCCCCTTCGAGGTGACCCCTCCAGCCATCCCACTGCAGTACCACCGCGTGTCGGGGGTTCACTTGCAACTACTGCAAGAGGAAGTTACGGCCCTCTTGGCCAAGGGCCATCGAGCGTGTTCCTGGGCCAGAAGTAGGGTGTGGTTGTTACTACCACTACTTTCTGGTTCCCAAGAAGGGCAAAGGGGGGCCAACGCCCTATCTTGGACATGCGGAATGTCAACGGCTTCCTCCGGAAGGAGAAGTTCAAGATGCTGACTTTGGCTCAGGTCTTAGCTGGCCTAAACCCTGGAGACTGGATGGTAGCGTTGGACTTGCAGGATGCATATTTTCACATCCCCGGCCTGCCGGCCCACCGGTGTTGCCTGTGGGCCGGTAGGCCACGAGCACTTTCAGTTTACCATGCTCCCCTTTGGCCTTACCAGTGCCCCTCGGGTGTTCACGAAAGTGATGGCGGTGGTCGCAGCTCATCTGTGCAGATCAGGGGTGTCCGTCTTCCCCTATCGCGACGACTGGTTTTTGAAAGCGGGCTCGCCCCAGACAGTCGTCAGCCACCTCCAGACTACGGCCGACCTCCTGCACCTGCTAGGGTTCTTAATCAATGTGCTGAAGTCACACCTGTGTCCCTCTCAGAAGCTCCTTCATCGGAGCAGTTCTGGATTCGGCGCAGTTTCGGGTTTATACCGCCCGAACAGCGGGTTCGGGATATTCAGGCTCTGATTCCGATCTTTCAGCCTTTATCCCGAGTCTCGGTCAGGTTGACGCTGCGGCTTCTGGGGCTGATGGCCTCCTGCATCCTTCTGGTGGATCATGCCAGGTGGCGGATGCGGGCTCTGCAGTGGGACCGGAAGTTTCAGTGGGCCCAGCATCAGGGCAACCTGTCCGACCACGTCCTGATCTCGGAGGGCACTGCAAGACAGTTGCAGTGGTGGCTCACGGACTGCGATTGGGTCAGCGGCAGATCCCTCTCCCTACCCCAACCGGAGCACATAGTTGTGACTGGGTTGGGGGGGCCACTTGGGAGAGGTGGAGATCAGAGGCCTCTGGTCTCCGGCAGAGTCCTGGCTCCATATCAACCTTCTGGAGCTGCAGGAGATCCAGCTTGCACTGAAAGCCTTCCTTCCCTATGTCCGGGGAAGTGTAGTGCAGGTGTTCACGGACAACACCACCGCCATCTGGTACTGCAACAAACAGGGCGCGGTGGGGTCGTGGACCCTTTGTCAGGAGGCTCTGCGCCTCTGGTAACGGCTGGAACACCAGGGCGTCTCCCTGGTGGTTCAACACATGGCAGGTTCCCTGAACGCCAGGGCGGACGAACTCCGCCATCGGGGCATGATGGATCACGAATGGCGTCTGAACTCTGACGTGGCGGAAGGTCCCTTTCAGCAGTGGGGAGAGCCTTGGTTAGATCTATTCGCCACAGAAGAGAACGCACAATGTCATCAGTTCTGCGTGTTGGAATTTCCAAGGCGGCACTCGCTACGAGACGCTTTTCGTCGCGAGTGGAGCTGCGGTCTATTGTATGCCTTTCCGCCTATACCACTTCTGCCCTGAGTGCTGAAGAAGATCAGGCGCGACTGGGCCCAAGTCATTCTTGTGGCTCCGGACTGGGCACAAAGATACTGGTATCCCGAGCTACTCAGCATGTCAGTCGATCCCCCAATTCGTCTGCCTCTTCAGGAAGACGTTCTGTCGCAGCAGCAGGGGACGGTACTCCACCCGAACCTGTCCAGTCTCCACCTCCATGCGTGGAGAATGAGTGGCGACAGTTGAGGCCATTTGACTTTCCTCCTGAAGTCTGTGATGTGATTCTGACAGCCAGGTGTCCCTCCACAAAATCGGTATACGCCTGCAGGTGGAACAAATTTGTGGCATGGTGCACTGCAAAGGCTGTGGATCCCCTTTCTGCCCCCCTTTCATAGGTTCTCCTCTTTCTTCTTTCTCTTGCCCAGCAGGGCTCTGCTCTGGGCACTATCAAAGGCTTGGCAGTTCGAGAAGACATGGCTTGGCAGTTCGGGCTGGACTGTTCCCATGAGGCACAGGGTCAAGACTGATTTGCATATGGCCATGTCTGAACTGGGGTGCTGTGGTGAGCAAAAAAACAATGGATTTAGGCCCAGATCTCTGTACTGGGGTGAATGTATGACATTGTTCTGCATTCTGTCCATCAATTGTTTGTTTGTTTTTTTGCATTGGTCATCCCGAGTGGGACGGGTATGCTCAGACGTGAGTCCCGTGCTCTCCATGCCACTGGAGTCAAGCTATCCTGGCTGAAGACGGCTGATAGCCGGAAACCGATCCTAGAATGCTTGATTCCGGTCCAGGGAAGACATGGCTTGGCAGTTCGGGCTGGACTGGTCCCATGAGGCACAGGGTAAGGTTGATTTGCATATGGCCATGTCTGAACTGGGGTGGTGTGGTGAGCAAAAAAACGATGGATTTAGGCCCAGATCTCTGTACTGGGGTGAATGTATGACATTGTTCTGCATTCTGTCCATCAATTTTTTTTTTGTTTTTTTTTTTGCAAAAGTTTCAAGACAGCAGCTGAATTGAGCTTCAAACTAGTTTTAAAAGTTTCATGAGGGTTCATCAAACTGCACCAGTTATTGGCAAATGAAAAAACGTTCTTCCTATGGAAACTACATCCCAACTATTACTGCCTACTGGCGACTGCGAGTAGGGTATGTATATATACATATCTCCAACCAAATCCTTGTAAACAGTAGATCTCCAACACTGCCACACAGGAACAGACCACTTGACGTTTATAAATTTCAAAGTGCTTTATTCAGGTTCCATTAAAATTGTAAAAATATCAAGGCAGCCGCCTTACGTCCATGACGTGTTTCGACTGCTAGAACACAGTCTTGGTCATATATATATTCACTGAAAAAACCATAGGTTTCACACCAGTTATAGTTCGGAATTAGCATTTAAAAAACCTATTAAATTCACTGAAAAAAACATAGGTTTCACACCAGTTATAGTTAGCTGCAATTTTTACTCTCATAAAACCATTGAAATTCCCACGTTATAGTTAGTTGGACTCACTATAACTTGCGCGTGCAATGCACTGCTGATGACGTCACGTATTACATCACTCATGACATGGTCAGTGACATCACTCATGACATCACTGATGACACCATCCAGTGAATGTGTGTCTTTCTGAAAAATAAATGTGTTATATATGTATATGTAAAAGTTGATGGAAGAATAAATGTTTAAATAAGTGTTTACATAGATTTTTTTCTTTTTTAAATTGATTGGTTAACTGGTTTATTAAGTGTATCTTAGTGAATACATATATTAGAGAGTAATGTTTAAATATTTAAATATATGTATTAGTGTTTCACTTTGTGTATAAGTGACTGCGTGGGTTGGTGAGTAGCTACATGTGTATGTATATGGGTTATTAGATGTTTTTCTTAGTATCAGTATGAGTGTTTGTATGGTTTAGTGGGGGTATTACTTAGCACATAGATGCATGAATGACTGACTCTCTTTGTATGTGTTTTGAAGACAGCATATGTGCAGGACTGTATGGGTGGATGAGTGTGTATATGTGTGTGTTAGTGAGTGAATGACTGTCTCACTAGTGTCTATCAGTAACTACATATGTTTTAATGTAGTATATGTGAATATTGATGTATATAAGTGAGCATATGTGAGAGTGAGGGATTGTAAGAGTTCCTGTTTAAATAAGTATGTGTTTCTATAAGTGATTGTTTAAGAGAGTAAGTATGTGTAAGTTTCCTTAGAAGTAAGGTGGTAGTGTGTGTATAGCTGTATATGCAAATAAATGGATGTTCAATAGTTTATTTGCATGTGTGAGTATGTCTGAGAGTATCTTTTGGATGACTGTCGGTGTGTAACAGGATGTATAGGTGTATCACTACATATGATGAGTGAGTATATGTATGAGTGACTATATAGAACTGTTGTTGCATGAGTGGATGTGTATATAGATGGTGGAATTATTGAATTGGTTGTTGTAACTGGTATGGGTATCTCCATTTTTTTGAAAATTTTACTTTCTATTATTGAATATGTGTTTCAAGGGTTACATTACAGTGAAAGGAGGTCTGTCACTCTGTCACAAGGATGGTGTCATCAGTGATGTCATGAGTGATGTCACTGACCATGTCATGAGTGATGTAATATGTGACGTCATCAGCAGTGCATTGCACGCGCAAGTTATAGTGAGTCCAACTAACTATAACGTGGGAATTTCAATGGTTTTATGCGAGTAAAACTTCCAGCTAACTATAGCTGGTGTGAAACCTATGGTTTTTTCAGTGAATTTAATAGGTTTTTTAAATGCTAATTCCTAACTATAACTGGTGTGAAACCTATGGTTTTTTCAGTGAATTTCATAGGTATTTTAAATGCTAATTCCTAACTATAACTGGTGTGAAACCTATGGTTTTTTCAGTGAATTTCATAGGTTTTGTAAATGCTAATTCCTAACTATATATATATATAGGGCCTCAAACCTATGTTTTTTTCAGTGAATTTCATAGGTTTTTTAATAGCTAATTTCTATAGCTATGAAATATAATATTTTTTTATAAAAAATCCTATATTGTATATTTATGTAATACTATTTTTTTAATGTATATTTTTCCCTTTTTTTTTTTTTTTTTTTTTGCCTTGGTGCGCTCCCGGTGCGCGTACCGGTGAATGCACCGGTAAGCACAGTGTTATGGCGCTCCCCGGTGCGCGTACCAGTGAGCGTCCCGTTAGCGCCATTGCCGCGAACGAAAACATCATCGTGACGTATCGCGTAGTCGCGTGATGCGTCGTAGCGTAAGCGCGTCGGGTCATGTGACCTGAAAATAACACTTTTCATTGGTTCTGAACGGTTTTGGATTCCAAATGATGAAAGCCGAGGTCATGTGACCTGAAAATAACACTTTTCATTGGTTCAGAACAGTTTTGTTTTCCAAATGATGAAACCCCCCACCTTTTTTCCTCATTCTCACTTTGTTCTTTGAGTGAGGAAGACCTGCTTCTATTGATAGAGAAATGGCTACAGTAGCAGCAGCAGCTGGAGCATCGGCACCACCAGCACAAGGACCACCACAACATCACATTGGTGGTGAACAAGAAGAGGAGGAGGAGGAGGAGGAGGAAGAGGAGGAGGAAGAGGATGAGAGAAGGCAGTTCCTGCCTGAAGACAATCCCCCATATAAACCAAAGGAGCACTTTATATGGGAGTTTGTTTAAATTCCCAAGGGGTGCAAAGAAGGTAAACGCTGCAAAGGTGACCTGTCTCATCTGTGGCGCTGTACTATCCAGGGGGAACCCTGCCAAAAAATATTCATTTGGGAATCACACAATGATTCGCCACATGCAACGATTGCACCCCAATAACTATTCTGCAGCAGAGGTGAGAGAACTGTGCAGAAACCTTCCACAATCGTCTTCCAGACCCTCAACAAGCCAAGAACCCACTCCATCGGGTGCAGAGGCAAGGGAGATGGTCCCAAACATACAAACCAAGTTTGGTAGATACAAAATTGTTTGTATACTTTGTGGAAAAATGATTACTTATGGTGAGCAAAGTATTAATCTCATCAACCTTGCTGGTGACAACCACAAGTGTTCAAAGAAGCCTTAATTTTTTCCTGTTTTTTTTTTTTGCTCCAGTTGAGCCGTTTGCAATTCCCTGTTTTTTGTTTGTCCCCATAAAACATACAAAAAAATATAAAATTCTTCATAAAAGCCAAAAGTAAAAAAATTTCAAAAAAACAATAAAAAAATATAAAACAAAAAGAATAAAAAAAAGTTCTTTTTAGAACTACCTCTAATTTATAAAAAAAAAAGCTACATTTTTAAAAAACTCTGTCATTCTTTTTTCTCCAGGGTACGCGTACCGGTGCGCGTACCAAAAAAAAAAAGAAAAAGAAATAAAGAAATAAGCATGAGGGAAGGACACAGAGAGAGTGATGTTAAGAGAAAGAGAGGTAAAGGAAGCAACACAGAGGGACTTTATTACATAGTAAAACAGAGAAGGTGTAATAGGGTTAACTAAGAAAAGGAAAATGAATAAGGGAGCGAAAGAAGGGAAGAGAGAGGAAGAAGACTAAAGCAGAGGTACTGGGAGAATGTGAGTGGGTGTTGAAAGTAAAAGGAAGGACAGTAAAGGATGGGGAATTAAGGGGTAGTGACGGAACCGGAGTAAAGGAACAACGGTGAGGGAGGGTGAGAAAAGAGCAGTGAGTGTAAATAAAGAGGGGTGAAAGAGGGTGGATAAAATTGAATAAGGCTAAGACATAGGGAGTGACAGAGAGAAAGGACAGAGAGAGTAAAGGAAGGACTGACTGAAAGGGTCCGAGTGAAGCAGCAAAGAAAGGTGTGTGGGTGAGTTGTAGGGAGTGAGCATGACGAAAGAGTATTGACAGAGTGAGGGGACAGAGACAGCGACGGTAAGAGAGACAGAGTGAGGGAACGGAAGTGAGGAACTGTGAGGACAGACGGACTGAGAGAAGGAGTGAGAGGAGTAAAGTAAATGAGTAAGGGAATGAGTGAGGGAGCGAAGGAAGGGAACAGAACATAAGGGAAGTAAAGCAAGGGGGACTAAAAGAAGTTGAATGTGGTAGGAGAGTAAGGGAAAGAGGAGTAAACATGGAGGATAAGAATAAGTGAGGGAAGCAGAGTAAGGAAACCGGAGTGAGGTAGGGTGAAAAAATAGTAGTGAGGTTAAAGCAAAGGGTGATGACAAACTACATTTTTTTAGTCACACTTACCATATAATTAATGTAACTTTATCTCTAGACCAACAATTTATTGACTGTTTACAAAATATTGAATCATCAAATTTTGAGGAGATTCCAGATCATCTAATGCTGGAAGTTTTTATTAAACTATGAAAATTCTAAACAATAAATTTTTATTTAATAATTAAAAATTGTTTGAGACATTCATTTTTATATGTAATTCATGAAGTAGGACCAAAATGATTATAATATAAAGTGAGACTTACAGTATACTGTGCAATTTTAAAACATCATAAGGGAGCAGGGTAGACTACCCATGATCCCCTAGGCCTTCTCAGGGAGTGCTTAAAGGATCTGTTTCTGCTTTGCTGACAGACTATGGTATGGATTCCATATACCACAATAACTTCTGTAACAACATGCAAGATATCTACAGAAAAGAAGGTGTACATTGAATTTAAGACTCTGCATTGGTACCTACATGTTGGTACTTAAATCACCCACACAACACAACAACTCTATTCAGAGCTACCCTACCTCTAATCACTTTAAATTATTATTTTACTGTTTCACTGGGTTTCCCCCATGGTACGCTCCCCGGTGCGCGTACCGGGCGCTCCCCCCGCGAAAATCGTTTTTTTTTGCCCCGCGGGGCCCTTTTATGGCCCCCACATCAAACCTAGAGGGTCAGGGGGGGGGGTCTACTCTACCCCCTTTTAGTCATTTCCCCCTTTGTTTTTGCCACTTCTTGTGTCTCGATCCTACCGAGACACAAGATGGCGGCCGCTCCGGACTGTTTGGAATGTTGACAGACACCCGAGAGCCAATCAGCTTTCCGCTCGCGAACTAGCGTTGCGCGCTGGTACGCGCCCCGGTGCGCGTACCGGTGCGCGCTTATAGATATATATATTTTTTTTAACCTAAATTACTCAAAATCCACTGGAGCACATATCTTGAGACTTAGCAAAGGCACATCGGGCTACCAGTCCCTACAATTTTGCCAAGTTTGGTGGGAATCCATTCAGCCGTTCGGGCTAAAAGTGAGTCCAACCTCCCTATGGAAATTAACATGGGGAAAACACGTTTTGGGACCCCCCAAATATCTCGGCCCCCACTTGACAAATCCCCCCCAAACTTTCAGGGAAGGAGCAGAGCGGGCCATCTTCTTTGAGAAATTCGCGAACATTCGTCCACCAGCGCCAAAGTTATTCCCAATAGAATGTTGCGGATTTCCTATGGAAAACAATCCTAACTATAACTACCTACTGGCGACCGCCAGTAGGTAATATATATATATATATATGCATAGGATTATGACATTCTCTCAATAATCTTCCAGCACTCCAAAAGGTTAGAATCACTCAGTTTATTTATTAGTGACGGTCACATATATGCGTTTCGACAGCCTCGCGCTGCATTGTTCACGATGTGGAGACACCATTTCATTAACATTAAAAGACTCAATCCAACAGAAGACATTAACGAAGGACTACAGCACTACACAGTTCACTTTCAATGTAAAACTGTCAGCCATCTTAAAACATGTCAATTTGGACAAATAAATGGATAAAAGAGCATATTCACTTGAAAAAAGAGACAAGTCATTATTCAATGCTCACTACAAGGGTACCATTTGGATTTTTGATCAATACAATTGGAAGTTATTCAATTTGCAGAAAAACTAATTTCTTGTGTTTTTTTGACATTTCCAATATTTAATTTAGCAGTTTCCAATTGCATAGTTACCCGTTCGTTTGTTTTAACCTCCTTGTTGAAATATTTGTCACAGTCATTTTCTATGACATTAAAGTGCAAGTGCAAAGATTTTTTTGACGGTTTCTGAAAAAGTGCCAGTGCATATTTCATACAGTACCAAATGTCATAAAGTGCTAGTGCTTTGATCTGCATGAATCAGTTCCTCTACTGATCCATGTCACAATATCTATAGTACTAGACTTTTAATTTGCAAGTGCTTCACAGTATATTACATCTATTAAAAAACAAGAATGCATTTCATATACTTTACTACACACTCAATAAAAAAAAATATATATGTAATAAATAATTTCTTATCATAGTGGTTATACTATTCATAATTGTTTCCTCAAAACTAACATGCTAATGTTTTCTCAACTCCTAGACTTATTTTTAGAGTAAAACAAGAGGAGCGGAAAACCAAATTTCCTTCTATTGGCATTAATTCTCCTACCACTTTAAAGTGCTAGTGCTAGTCAGTGTAATCCTTTCACATTGACTCCATGCCACGTCACTAGAATAACCACCTCAATCCTAACAAATACAATCTAAAAATAACATAAAAAATTTACTGAATAGTTATACAATTGTCAATTTAAAAATGTTATTATCAAGTGCCTAACCTCTTCTCATATATATGTGTATATATATATATATATTATTTTTTTTTATTTTTTTTTTTTGTACCAGTCCTGTTTGCAATAAGAAAAGAGGTGCTGACTCTGTGAGTAAGTTAAATCAAAGAAATGTATTTATTCCGTTTGCGATGGCCTAGACGCGTTTCGACGGTCTTCGTCGCCTTGCTCACTACATCGGGCATCTCTACATCTAACAGGTTATATCTGCATCTAAAGAGCACTGATTGGGCTAGTTGTCACAGCAACTGACTACTGGTCCTAGACATAGAAAAAATTACAGGTATGTCAATCATGCATGTATACAATGATAAAATGAAGAAAAATACATATATATATATACACAAACAATGTCTTCTTGTTGTTGCTATTCCTGCAAAATTACAACAATTAGTGTGCACATATCAACGAAAAAATAATTGTTTATAATCGCCACTGTGACTAGTAATTTTTTTTATAAAAATGCATACAAAAGGGGGGGTACCGTATGGATACGGCATCCATTATTGTGTGCATATTACATGTGGTAAAAAATGCACTTGGTACGGAGGACATTCAATCCGGAGCGGTGTCAGCTGCATATATATATCTATATATATATATCACTGAAAAAAACAGGTAATAGTGACGGTGGAAATTTCATATAAAATGTAACATTTTAAACTTATAAAACAACTGTCCATTTGACGAACCCTTGTGAAAATTTCAAAACTAATTTGACGCTCAATTCAGCTGCTGTCTTGAAAGTTTATCTAGGTTGTCAGGGGAGTTTCACATTTTAAAAAACATATTTTATGACTTGAATATGAATTTGTTGACTATTTTAAATTGTTTTTATTGTACTTTTAGGATCGCTATTGCAAATCGAATAAAGATATTTTGACTCTTCAACAAATTCATATTCAAGTCATAAAATACAGTTTTTAATACGTGAAACACCCATGATAACCTAGATAAATAGCAGCATACATGAACATTATCCAAAAGTTGCAAATACAATAAAGCCGGTCTGGCTTGCTTAAAACTCAAAGGCAGGAGAAGAGGGCGGATAGAGTTGTGGCGCAGGCCAGCCTATTTGGGGCAAATAAAAACAATAAGTAAAGTACCTGGTGCGTAGATAATATCACATGCATGGGGGGTGGGAGGGGTTGGTCTGATGGCTTATGCCACCCCACTAATTGCCGAGGGGATACATTCAAACGAAAATACGTTCAAAATGTTCTGTAAAAAATCGGCATATCCCATGTTAAATAAATGTCTACCTTATTCACAGATTTAATCTGACATAGAGTGTATAGCTGTTTTTATGTTGAGAGCCCAGGGCTCTTGATTCTTGCACATGCGCCAAGGCGGCTCCCTTAGCACATTCAATATCTGATTTAGTGATCAACGCTGGTGAGTTGAAGAACTGGGGTTTCCCCAGAATACTTGTAATGGTTTTTATATAGAACACTCACAGTATATGCTGACTGTATTCCATACTCTGGCAATCACTCAAGATCTTCCTGTTAAATTCCAGATCACTTTTAAGCCATATAGAGAACCATAAGAGTATAGGACGCAGTTGTATGTAATCTGCAATTAGGCCTGCTCCCAGCTCCTCATCCACTATCTCTGCTGCTACACCCTGTGGAATCCACAACATTCTTGTAAAAAATGTATTTTCTGCCACTTGTATAGGAAGTCAGGACTTATATCCCCAAATCTCCACCCCTAAGGCTACAGTTGGTATACACTTCGCATTGTAAAGGTGAAATAAGTACTTTGTGATGATAACCTAGCCACCTAGAAAAAGCGTCAATGCGAAGTACCACTACGTTGAAAGATTGAACATGTGAACTCAACTAGGGGTCCCAGTTCAATTTGTGACCCAATAACCAACTGGAATTCACAGATCATAGTTAACTGAAGTAACTAACTAGCATCCTTGCAATGCACAGTGTTGTCCTCAATGATGTAATTTTAGTCATCAGTGATGTTATTGATGAGGTCACAAAACATGTCATGAGTGTTATATATGAGAACATAAGCAGTGCATGATAAGGGCGTGATTAGAATTACTTCAGTTAGCTGATTGATTTCAGTGTGTTTTTTTTTTTAGGTTAAACATTACATTTTAACTGAAATTTACCTATTTCGTTACTTTAACCTTTGTTTTTTTCAGTGAATTTCTTTCATTGAAAGTAACAATGTAAAGAAATATCTCATTGAGACACCTAGCTGCAGATTCCTTAATTTTGAATTCTCCCCATGCGCCCGTATGAATCAGGAACATTTTCAGCAGTACCTCCTCCCAAAGGATAATGGCTCCGTCGGCGCCGCGGTGACGTCGTCTCTGGATATGACATCAGTGGAGAGATTGAAGTCCCCTCCTGCGCACGGATGTCAGTTTCTTCTTTTCCATGCTGTAACACGGATCCGGAGAAAGGGTTCCTCAGGTAAATTTTTTCCAGACCTACTTCAACACCTAGTGTGTCCTTGTCTGATGTCGAAAGGTTTCAAACAAAAACACTTCTCCAGGTAGATAAGTACAGAAACGTAACAATATTTAGCAGCTATAGATCTGACCAGTTCGATTTATAGTTTTTTATTCATCAATATAAATATTTTATACTTTCCAATAAAAAAGATTTTATCAAAGCTATATACATGAATTTTGTGAGCTCCCCATCAGTTCAAAACATATATAAACAAAATACATCACAATATATTTGGCAAAACAATCCCATTCAGTCACACACTACAAAAAGCATACATGTCAAAACATTAGACACAAATATAACACTATCATTACGATTATTCCATATTATTGTTTGGATAGTTGTACAGTTTAGGACTCGCGTCTTTTCTGTCATTTATAAAGCAAAATCTGGGTGCTGTCTGTGCTCTATACACAGTGGCAACTGCCATCCATTCTGTATTTTGTCAAGCACTAATGAGAGCTCACATCAGGTTTCAAACACTGGTCTGAAATATAAAAATGTACAACATTTATTTATAAGTTTAAAAGGTGGGCTAGGGAAGGGAAAGTAGGACAACAGACTGAGCAGCGCTAGATGTTCTCATCGTTCAAGTAGAAATCTTACTATATACAAAATATGGAAGGGTCTGGAAAGAACAAGTATATCGGTTAGAAAAAATAAGGCAGTTGAATCAAGGCTATATTGTGATCCCACATTGGCAAACTGCAAGCAGGTGAGCATAACAGAACAGATATGGGAATAGAGAGGACCCAATCTGAAAATGAAAATATCTAGCGTATAGCTAAAGGGAATAGAGGATAGTTCCTATATGTAGGGAGATCGTAGAAAAAGAAAACAAAGAAACCGTGTTCTTAGACAGGTGGCTTAAGTCTGAGTGGAATAACTAAGAGAGTTGGGACGGACAAATCCGAACAGATAACTTACTTTGAATGAAATATAGTCGTGTTCCATCTCAAACATACATCAAACAGGTAATACCAATATACTTTTTCTTTCCAGGCCCTTCCACATTTTGTATATATTAAAATTTCTACTTGAACGATGAAAACATGGGTACGCCCACATCTTCCTGGGTACCTCCCCTGATTTGAGACTGGTAATAGCGTCCCTCATTTTCCTCTTGGATCGTTTGAGGCAAGTACCTCATTATTCAGCTTTCCGAGTCACTACGTCCTGTTGTGACTAAGCGTATTCTTAATCCTGTATCTCATCTTGCATTGTATTAGTAGTAGAGTGTGTCCTTGTTTGTCTGTACGTTGCGTATTTTTGTTGAACCTCTAGTTTCAGAGTGTTTTTTTGGTATACTGTGTATATGTGATATAATGTGCTGCTGTGTTTTATATATTGTCTTGTATCATAGATGTCATAAGTGGCTGTTGTACAAGGATTTATGTTATGAGATGTTGTGGAACTGCACTTTTAGGTGTGTTACCCTTTTTTAGTTTTATCGAAAGAGCGCTTTTGGAACTAGTTTCTCAGTTCTAGCTAGTTCTTATAAATACATAGTATACATGGCTGTATTATATGTCACAGATATTTATATGTAAATAAAATGGGGCTTATTCAGAGCTCAAAATTGTGTTTAGTCATTTGGGACTATGGCACTGAGAACTGTACAGAGGTAGCTTTAAACGTTCTTGCATACTGGTAGTATTATGGACCAGTGAACTTCTGGGAATTGCCGAGTCAGTCAGAGTCAAATCTGCATACTTTGCAGCCTTAAAGAAATACCACAAGGATATTAGGCAGGCCCGTGCAAACTATTATGCCCTACAAATGGAACACTTGAAAAATTCCACTTGAAAAATCCGGTACTAACGGAACTACTCAACTTGTCTTTCTGCACTGGTATAATCCCGGAACTGGAAGCATGCCATGGTCATCCCTCTGCTCAAAAAGCATACCTTAGACCCACTAACCCTTAGAACTTAGGACCTATCTCATTACTCCCCTACTTTGCAAAAGTGGCGGAGAAGTTTGTCAGCCAACAACTAATGCAGTTTGTAGAGCAATACAATCTCCTCCATGACAGTCTGGATTTGGGCCTTTCTTTAGCACAGAATCGGCGCCACTCCTAGCTTCAGACTCTATACGTAAAATTGCTGATGATGGTCAAATGGAGGCTCTAGTCATACTTGACCTGAGCGGCGCCTTTGATACCGTTTCTCATGGTCTGCTACTTGACAGACTACACCAGGCGGGTATAGGAGGTCTGGTCCTGGACTGGCTGGCAAGTTTTTTGGGAGGGTCGCACCTTTCAAACTACTCTGCAACCCTATGTCTTGTCTACTCAACATCTGAAACAGAGGGAGTGCTCCACCTTGTGCCCGGCCCTGTTTAATCAGTATATTCGGTCATTGGCAGACCTGCTGAACAAACATGGGGTGCAGGCGGTGTCATATGCAGATGACACGCAGCTGATCTTCACGTTGGCCCAGTACAACGGCAAAGCGGCAGAGATGTTTAAGCTCTGCATGGAGGACATGGCAAATTGGATGAAAAACAGCTGCCTCAGGCTTAATGCCAGCAAATTAGACATTCTATTGGTAGGAAATCAACCCTCCATCTGGTCCTCAAGGTGGTGGCCTATGTTAGGATCTCAATCTACTCTGAGCCAAAAATGTAGAAATCTTGGAGTCTGGTGTGACTCTACCTTATCTTTTCTGATCAGATTTCAGCTCTTTCAGTTACTTGTTTAGGGATTTTAAAAATGCTGAGAATAAGTCCTAGGACTTATACCGGACGATGCTAGAAAGACAGTGGTACAGGCGCTCATGACATCTAGACTAAACGTTTGTAATTTCCTCTATCTGGGGGCACCAAAAAGAAGCATATATATGCTCCAACGGGTGCAAAAAGCTGCAGCTCGAATCCTTCTAAACATCCCTAGATTTTCCCCAACAGGAAGTGTTCTGCAGATTCATCATTGGATCAATGTTAAGGAGAGGATCTCCTTCAAAGCCCTGTGCTATTTCCACAGAATACAGCAGGGCAAGGGCCCAAAATATCTCCGCCCTATGATACATCCCTACCACCCCATGCGCAGGCTGAGATCAGCCGGAACTGGAGTGGAATGTATTCCTAAGTTAAACCGGAAACGTTTCGGAGGTATCTCACTTAGGTACCTGGTAGCCAAAAGGTGGGATTCTCTACCTACACACCTAAGACAGGAGACATCAGAATTAGTTTTTAGGAAGCAACTCAAAACTTGGTTGTTTAGGAAAAATCTTGCTTCCTAGAGTTTCATTACGCCTATTGTTCAATTATGATCTTAGCCCCTGAATGGAATCCAGTGCGGGGACACTCCATAATGGAGTAACCATTGTGCTATATAAGCTGCCAAAACATGACAACATAAGTGTCTGATGACACATTTATATTTATATATATATATTTATGTCTATATATGAATCTTTGTGGTTATACAACTGGCGTATAGGATTAATATGAGTATTAATTTTGTCCAAACTAAATTATTTATTTCAAGGAGGTTGTTGTTCATCTTTTACCTGGGGAAGTGGGTTCTGAAAGTCATGTTTTGGGATCTTTTCAGGACAGTTCTTTTTCTAATTCTTATTGTCATGAACAATGCAGATTGTATGACTTTTATCATGCATTTGACCCTTTTTTGTAATCTTTGATTGGTCATTTTGTTCTAACAAATTTCTCTATACCATGAAGGTATGATTGTTCATCTTTCCTTGGTGCTTATTCATTTTGGTGTAATGGAATGAGTTCTGAGAGTCCTTTTGGATTTTATCACAACTGTCCTTTCTCTGATATATCTTTATTGTTGTGAAGAATGCAGATTACAGGACTTTTGTCTTGCACTCTGCCTTTTTGATCGTGTTCTCTTTCACCTTTGGGGGATAGAGTATAATGTCTGTTAAATGACAGGTGGTTCGTTAGTTTTTTTTTTTCTTTCCCTTTTCCTTCAATGGCCAATTCTCTCGGGTCTGTAGGGTTGTTGTTTTTTTTAAATATGATTTGTGACAGTGATCATGGATTCTATTAAGAGCCTGGCTCTTGTTCTGCTATTCCTACGTACATTCGGTCAGTTGTTAGTTTTGGCCAGCTAGTTCCCTTTGAGAACTTTTGTAGGATTTGTTTGCAGATCCTCCTCCAGTTGGGTATAGCTATGGTATTTAATTCAAAGTAAGGAACCTGCGGCTAGATGTCTCTATCAGATGTAAAAGTTACTTTCCTACGGTAACACTATATCAGGTAGAGACCCCGTCTAGCCGTAAATTCCTTAACTCTCTGCCCATCCTCCCCTCTCTTGGAATTACCTTTGAGGTAAGGGTTATACCCTTTCAGTACTAGGTTTATATACCAGTGATCACTATCTCAGTCTATGTTGGGACTAAACAAATTGCTTGACCTGTCCACTTAGCTTTTGTTTAGATGTTGCAATAGCATCAATTTCCAAATGTGTGTGGTTGGTAGAGTGGCGTGTGTTTTCTCTTTCACTCTGGATGACTGACCAGTGAGTAGTATTAATGTATTTGTTCTTTCTATGAAAGTCTTCTTGGTATCTTCATACCTTGACATTGGTACGGTCAGTATATCACGTAATGGTGTGATTTAACAAACAACCCTGTGTTATTGTAGGTTCTGTTTGGCTAATGCCATGCCATTCATTACCATTAATGAATGGTTTAGAGTGTATAGTCTCTTCCATCATATGGGGGTTATTGAGGGTTTTCTTTAAAAATCCATATCTGGTATTAATATACCATTTGATGTTTCTTCTTTATTAATGTTTCAAAGATTTTGATCTTTTTTGAAACATGTCTTTATTGATTTTGCAAATGAATACATCACATTCTCATCATTTTGAAAAGACTTTCAGTAGTTGCCAAACAGCCCCAACCTGGGGAACAAGTAAAGACAGCCCCCCCACCTTGTTAGCCTGTGCTGTATAATATTAGAGTACATATCATCACATCTCGATCATTTATACAGAGGTCTATGTATCACGAAACTAACAATGAATGTCCAGTCTTCGGGGAACAGGTGAAACATTTGACAAGCAGAGAGACCGTAATTACTACTTTTTCATTGTGACCCATATTATCCTCCTCCATGAACCCACTTCCCATGTTCTTTGTACCCGTCTACCCCCAGAGAGGAGAATAAGTGTTGTCACCCCTCAAGGTGAGGGTCAGTCACAGCTGTCCCATGCCCCTCCACCTCCCCCTGGTCCGCCTCCGTAGTGGTCGCCATGGATAGGAGATATGTGGTTAGAGGACTCCATATGTTTTTAGGTCTTGAAGTGAGTGGAAGCAACTCGGCATAACAGAGCGATTGTTCCTGCCAGGTGATGAGGTCCTGTATCCATTCTTTAAATTTAGGGGCTCCCCCACATCCCCACCTACATGCCACTCTATGCTTGGCTATGAGGAATCCCAGTGCAAGGAATTTTCTATATGTAGTATCTATATCTTGTGTGCATCCTAACAGTGCCACTCGTGGGGTCGGCGGTAGCTGCATGTCTGTCATACGGGACATGCTCTCAAACAGCTGTAGCCAATAATCGTGTATCAGCGGGCACTGCCAGGCAAGGTTAAAAAAATCCACCCCTGCCCCCCGTACTGTGCACATTTGTCCTCCTCCCTTAGCTTAAATTTGTAGAGTTTAGCCGGGGTATAATATAGTCTGAGTAAAAATATATAATGGATGAGTCTCAGGCGACTGCTAGCTGTAATGACCTCTGTCTGCTTGCAACTGAATTCCCACCGCTCATCCGTCCGTGGTGTCTCTAGGTCTTTATCCCATTCTGCTCGGGCAGTCGGGATGCAAGACATCGGGGCCTTTTGGACTTGATTATAAATGAGTGATGTAACGTGTCTAGGCGGTTCCATTTGTAGAAGCGCGTGAAGTGGTGGCAATGTAAGTGGCTCTGAGGGATATGTTGGTGTGGCAGCTCTCACACTCTGCCTGAGTTTAATGAACATGAAGAGGTCCATTGTGGTACGGTCATGGGTGCCCAAAAAATGATCTCTAGATCGGAGAGTCTTGTCAATGTAGAGGACCCCCCATGTGGTGTACTTTAGTTTGTCCAACATCCGGCGACATTGCCCTTCATAGGTGACCTGAAGAGATGGGTGATAAACTAAGGGCATTCTAGGTGATTACAACATTGGGACATCCAATCTGGCTGCTATCTTCCTCCAGGCCATGTTAGTAGAGTCAACAGTGAACGTGTCACGCTCCCGGTCCCTGCCCGAATAAACAAGTAACCCGAAGGAGAATTAGGGCCATGTATCCATCTAAGACCGCCAGGTGCAGCATAAAGGGAGGCGGGTGAAGCCAATACACAGCAAAGTGTGCCTGAGCGCAGTAGTAATAGAATTCAAAATTAGTTACATCAAACCCCCCCGTGAGTATGACATCATAAGCGTGGCTAGATAAGTCTTGTCTGTTTGCCTCCCCATATTAGACGAGTTATTTGCGTTTTTAGCGTCCTAAAAAAAAACACTCCCAGGGTTGTACGGGATATTAGTAAAGAGGTAAAGAAATTTGTGTAAGAGAATCATTTTAACTAAGGAAATCCTCCCGGCCATAGAGAGGGGTAGAGGCAGCCACCGGGTAATGAGATCTGTTACTTTGTCCATTGTGACTCCATAGTTAGTTCTCATCAGCTCATCCCTGTCCCTAGCGACTCGGATACCAAGATATTTAACCTCTTTGCATTTCCAAACAAATGGGTAATCTAATTTGTGCGGCCTAGTTGCACTGGTGAGTGGGAATACTGCTGATTTGGCCCAATTAAATGTGTGCCTGAAATGACAACAAATTTAGTGATTTCCAGCAAGACAAGGCTGAGATTGTCCTGTGGATTTTTAATGTACAACGTGACGTCCGCGTATAGCTATACTAAAAGCTGTCTAGAGGGGTAAACCAACCCCCGTTCTTTGTGATGCTGCCGAATTTTCATGGCAAGGGGCTCTATCGCTATGTTGAATAGAATGGGGGAAAGGGGGTAGCCCTGTAGCGTGCCCCTAGAAATGACAAAGCTAGAGGATCGGGCACCATTTAAATGCACTGTGGCAGTCGGTTGCCGGTACAACAGCTCAACCCACCCTAGGAAGGCCAGGGGCATTCACATATAGCCCAGGGTATCAAGGAGATAATCCCACTCCACCAAATCGAATGCCTTAGTGGCATCAAGGAACACCGCCACCACAGAGCTTTTGGGATCTATGTCTTGTAGTACTGTGAGGAGTGTCCTAAGGTTATGGGATGTTGCGCAATTAGGGATAAACCCAGATTGGTCCGGCAGTATTAAGCATTCCATCAGGAGGTTAAGTTGATTAGAGAGTACCTGCGCTAGTATTTTGGTATCGCAGTTTAGTAGCGATAGGGGCCAATATGATTCACATTGGGTAGGGGATTTGTCTGGTTTGAGTAGTGAAACTATCTGGGCCTCTCTCATGGTTCTTGGAAGGCAGGCTTCTTCCTGTGTGCCTCGTAAAAGACCTCCTTCATTATGGGGGCTAGTTGCATCAAGTATGTCTTGTAGAATTCTATGGGGAGGCCATCTGACCCCGGCGTACGTCCAGATTTCATTTGCATTATACCTGTAGTGATCTCGTCTATTTCCAGTTTGGCACTCAAGAATTCATGTTGCCAAGGCAGTATCCTCAAAGTACAAAGGGAGATCAAGCAGCTGCACTCTGTGTTGTGTATAGCGCTTTGTAATACTGCACAAAAGTATGTAATTGTTCTGGGAGGTTTCTGTGGATCGCCCCTACCGAGTCATGGATTTCAGCTATATAGTTGGAGAACCTGGGTGGTCGAACAAGGTTTGCCAGGACCTTCCCCGGATGATCCCCCTCCCCGTATACTCGCGCTACAAAATATTTGTCCCGGAATTTACATTTGTGTTCTGCAGCAGCTGTATATTCGGTTAGTTTGTCATGCAGCTTGGAACGGGTCTCCTCTTGCGCCTCTGTGCCTGCAAGGTCCCTATCCAATGTTTTGATTTCAGTTTCCAACCGTATGTCTTTTAGGATCCCTCCCCCCTTAGCAATACAATAGCCCCTGATCGTTACTTTGAAGGTCTCCCAGACCCTGGTGAAGCATTATACAGAGGCCACGTTGCATGCTAAATAATCTTGGATTTCTTGTTCTAGTTCGGTTCTAAAAGCCGTGTCAAGGAGGTGCATGGGGTTAAGGCGCCATCGAACATAAAGTGACCGTTCTACCGGAGGTTTTAATACCAATTAACAGCGAATGGTCCGAATATGTACGGGCCAAGTGAGTGACAGTATCCACCCAATGTGCCATACCCACTGACATGAACCAATAGTCTAGCCTAGACCATGAAGAGTGGACAGCAGAATAGTGCGTGCCTTCCTTTGTTGCGGGGTGAATGCAGCGCCATGTGACCAGGAGATAATTATCAGACACTAGATCAGCTAATTGTTTCCGAGTAGTCGTGTAGTGCAATGAAGTGGCATGGGATCTGTCCATTTCTGGGGATATGGTCGTATTGATGTCACCCCCCCCAATAAAAGGTATGTGGCGCTGAGTGTCAGAATCTTACTCCACAACAAATTTAGGACCTGAGGATCATCTATATTGGGGCCATAGTAGTTTGCTATCGTAATATCCTCTGAGGCTAGATGCCCCCAAACCAGGCAGTATCAGCCCTGGGGATCGACGTCAGTCCCTCCCAGAATGAAAGCTGTATTGCGCTTAATAAGGATTGCAACACCCCTGGAATATGTGGAATAGGACAAGAAGCAGCAGTGGGAGGCCCCTCTAGCAGCAAACTTAGGAGATGTTGCAAAGTCCAGGTGGGTTTCCTGCAAGAGGGCTATGTGTATATGATGCCTCTCCAAATATCCTATAACTTGTCGCTTTTTGCGTGGATTATTTAAACCCCGGACGTTCTATGTTAAGCAGTGTATCTTATAATGCATGGCTGGATTGTCTGCCATATCGCCAAATCAATCGAACTAGTGATGTATTCGCTTGCTGAAGGCAAGTTTTCTTAGTGAGACCAGGCATTGCAAGGCGTAACATTCCTCCCCCCTCCCACTCCGCCGCCCCCAACCTGTCAGGCATTCTTTCCCTCCCAGTTCAACTGTAAACTATAGCAGCCTGTAACATTTTGCGAATATGGGGATCACCCACATGGGAAAACACTAGGGACCCACGACTTTCCATCACCCTCCCTGTATTACACCCACATGCCACAAAGCCATCATCCGGCTGGCAGCGACCATGGGAGGAGGGCGACTTCCCAGGCGGCACAATGTACATAGTCTGTTTGAAAACAAGGGATTAGTGGCTAATGGCAAAATAGAGTTCTTCTAGGGGTCTCTGAAGGAAAATACATCAATTCAACAGGCGATGTGTTGTTAGTCCGGTGCAGACTGTGAAGATTGAGATCTGGAGCGTGAACGGGTGGCTGTCTACATTGGGGACAACCGGCCGCAGCGTTTGAGATAGTCGTCAGCTTGTTGGGGATTCTGAAAAATGTGATGCTTCCTTTGGTGCGTGATGCGAAGCCTTGCTGGATACAACATCGCATAAGAAATGTCTTGGGTTTGCATTTTCTTCTTGACAGTGGCATGTTTGCGTCGTGCCTCTTCTACATTTTGTGTGAAGTCCGGGTAGAAGGCATGGGTGGTGTTCTCATAATGGACTTACTTCTTCTCGCCAGCTATACGGAGCACCGTGTTGAGATCCCGGTAGGTAAGGAATCGGACTATCACCGGGCGTGGCGGTGCCCCTGGAGGTGAGCGCACATTCAAGGACCCGTGGGCTCTCTCCACCGTCAGGTGTGCAGAGAAGGATTCCGCCCTAAACACGTCTATAAGGAGTTTCTCAATAAAGTCCTCCATTTGGCCCATATTCGCTGTCTCAGCTAGGCCAAGGATGCACATGTTATTCCGCCTAGAGCGAGCCTCCAAATCCTCATTTTTATCTGCAATGATTTTGAGGAGTCTGTCCATTTGTGAGACCCGCCCTCTACTCTCCGTGCCCCATCCTCCAGTCCGGAGATCCTGGTTTCCGCCTCCTGAATCCTGTGGTCATGCTGATCTAATTTATGTACCACTGAGTCAAGTCTCGTGTTCATGGTGTAAATTTTTGCATCGATTCATGTAAGACTGTTTTTCATGCTGAGTAGTAACGCCTTCCAGTCTTCTTCTTGGCCTTCTGCAGTTTCTGGGTCCGCGTGATCTGCAGAGTTAGACCTTGACGCTTTGCGCGCTTCGAAGGGTATTTTGGTGTGCTTCGCATCCGTTCTGCCCATCGTGCTCTCTGTAGTAGGGTGGATCTCTTTAAGTTAGATTTTTGTTTTTTTTGCCCCCCCCCTTCTCTAAGGCAGTATGGGAGGGTATGGCATCTCCTCTGTATATGTCATGGATTCATGTTCTAGGGCTTCGCCTCCACTCGGCTCGGTCAGGACTCGTGGGCGATCTCTACAGGACAGAGGATGGGACCTCGCAGCCTAAGCATCCAATCATTCCAGTCCAGAGCCGTCCTCTATCCCTTTCCGTGCGGCTAGGGGGAGGGGCGAGTGGGGGGCACACCATTAAGGATGGGTCGTTTGGTGCTATCTGCCCTTGTTGTGCTTGTAGGAATTGCCATCCCATCCCCACTGCCACCACGACCCCGAGAGCGAGCCAGACTAAGTGCCTTGAGTGCTCCCTGCTTTATGAGCGCTCTCGGTCGCAATGTTTATCTGAGTCTGTGTCCCGGGATGGCCCCTGGTAGAGGTGCCAGTTCATCACCCCTCCCCCCCACACTGGGTGAGAGACCTAAGTGACTGAGTGGTACTGTCTGGCCCAGCAATCCGGTATGTGTAGCGCTGCAGTCGCGTTCAAGGCTTCCTCCCCACGGCACCTCACCTTGGGGATGATATTGCGGGCAAGGTGTTGCCCACCGCTAGGACAGCGCCGCCAGTGATATCCGCTCGCTCCGGCCGCGTCAGGACCCGGGCCTACATCTCTGCCTCAGGCTACGATCTTGCGTCGCAGTGCCGCCCGCTCACTCTGCGCCTCCTGCGAGATCTCCGCCGCAGGTCGTTCCTCTGCCTCGCTTGCACCATTGGCACAGAAATCAGCGCATCCGCAGGACCCCCCAGGGGTTCGACAATGATTTAGCTCAAATCAGAGTCTGTAGGTCAGCTCAGGATGGTGTTGTAGGATGTTTTGACGCCCGATTTGCGAAAGCCTTACTGGTGTGCGGCCATCTTGGTCGCGCGCCACCTGCGCCCCCAGATTTTTGATATTTTTTGGCACACAGTTTCCACAACCAGTTTCTGTAGTGGCTCCGCGTTCTGGCGCGGAAGGTTTCAGAGAAGAAAGTAACGTCCGCGCACAGGAGGAGACTTATATGGCTCCACTGACGTCATATCTGGAGAGAACGTCACCGCGTAACTGTGTGACACCCTCCTCCGGAGCGCAGAGGTACTGCTGAAATATTCACAGATCCAGACTGGTGTTCGGGGAGAATTCAAAGTTAAGGAATCTGCAGCTAGACTGTCTCTCTACCAGATATAGCGTTACCGAAGATAAGTAACTTTTACGTCAGTTAGAACAAAGCATTTTTTGGCAAAACTATTAGTATGTTTGTCTTGAATAATTTTTTCAGTATTACATTAACAGTTAATCAAACATAACATTGACCCCATTGTCTCATTGCAAGGGCAGCACAAATATGCCCTCAATTTACATGCCTTTCTCCCCTCGTCACAGTATTCCAGTCCGGTTCATGAGGGAAGGAGTGAGGGCCACGGGCTGATCCGTCCCCTTTCCCACTACCAGCAGTAATCCCCAGAAGACTACCCATATATCCCATGGGCGGGATGGTGTCAGCAGCAGTTCTGCATATATTTCCAGCTATTCATTACAGTAAGTCACCTGGAGGTGACCCCTGTTAGATGTGTGGGAGGCTGGCTCGGTATATGGTGTACACTTATTGTGATGCAACCTGCACTGAGTCCAGGCAACCCTTAGTGAAAGTGGTCCCTGCTAACCAAAGCTCTCTCAAGGGGTAGCTGTGGAGAGCAGCTAAGGCTTGTCCAGAAGGGTGTAAAGCGGGTGCGATTACCACAATAGCCAGTCAGTGACGCTCACACAGGAAAGTATCACACCAGTGTTAGAAAAATAATGTAGTATTCATCATAACACTAACACTAAACTACTTTGGTGTATCTCCTACCAGGAGAGATGATTACACCACATATATATAATAAAAGCAGGTGAGAAAGGACATAAAACACATAGGCCCCTGTAGGGTGGCCAAACCATACACTACCAGTGGAATGTGAAGAAGGTATCTAATCGAGGCTATCACCCAAGGGTATGTAAGACAGGGAAAGCCAAGAACCACAAAAGGTAAATTGCTAGGATTCCTTAGGTGCCCATGTGCAGAGGTGATACCCCGTGTCAGTGTCCATAGGATAACGTGAGGAAGTCGTGGTTTGGATTTTGGGGACAGAGTCCAATCCACCCGGAGTTGTTCAGGAGGTGCAGGGCCACAATGCCAGCCCTTCTCAGCGGTACTTCACAGTAGGTTGGAGGCTTTGAAGATGCAGTTGTGCAGTCCAGGTGATTCTGTAGGATCTCAGGAGCTGTACATGAGCTGTCCCACACTGGTCAGCAAATGGCAGGAACTTCAGTGACCGGCAGGACAACCAAAAAACCTTGGCAAATGCAACAGACTTCTGATGGATACATCTGCCAGTGGATTCCTCACCTTGTGATTATACCCTGCGCCAGCAGCATTCGGAATTTTTTTGTAGCTCTCCACGCTGACGAGGACGATGTCACAATACAATAGCTCCGCTCGCAGCTCCACATTACGTCACTGGAGCCATAAGAGAGCCTCGTCGGCGTGATGACGTCGGTTCCCTCTTTTCTGCCCCGTCGACGCTAACGTTTTTTTGAGACTCTCCGTACTTGTGTTGTTACATTGTATTCTTGGCTTGAACTTCTTGTTGCCTTTTTAAAAAATGTGTTTGAGGAAGTCTGGTTTCAAGCCCTGTAGAGAGTGTGGGCGTCATATGTCGATCACTGACCCCCACGAGGACTCTGTCTGGTGTTTGTCATCGGACATTGATGTCGAGGGTTGCTCTTGCTGTCGCAAGATGTACCCCAAAGCTTTGAAAGAAAGAGAGGCCAAACTTTTTATGGTGAAGGTGAGAAAGGAGAAGAGGGGTTGGAGGAGATCAAGATCCAAGTCAAGTTCAAAGTCGTCGTCTGCTCATGCTTCGAAGTCGAAGAAGCACAAGAAAAAGAGGAGATACGACTCTCAGTGCCGTTCTGACAAGGAATGCGGCTCCGAAGTGGACTTTGCCGGCTCCTCGACATCGGAAGGACTTTGTGCCGCCATCTCCTTCAAGCTCGACTCATGTTTCTCCAGTTCGTTCGGTGTCGCCTGTGGCATCACCGGCACATTCTCCGACGCCGGTTCACTCTCCTGTCCTAGTAGATGAAGCTCCAGTTCCTTAAGAATCTGCGGATCCAATGGCTCCACCGTCGGCGCTGACTGGCCCGAGTACGGTAATTCCTCAATAGGAGACTGACCCGGGGGCCTACCCACCTTTCCCTGGCCTGGGTGCAGATACCTCACATTACTTAAATGCCATGTATGGAATCCTTCCTCTCTGGCGCCATCAGTTCGACCTCGCTCAACCCCGGCTGTGCCTCTGGATCCAAGTTCGGCTCCGGATCCGTCGGTATCGCATCTGGCACCGTCAACGCCGAGGATGAGGTCAAGGCGAGAGGCACAGAGGATTTTGGAAGAACAGCGTTTCCAGGAGGAAGAGGAAATGGAGGAAGGTGAGCTTGAAGAGTTGGAAGACTTAATTGAGGGATTGAAGGAGGCTAGTGGATTGGATACGTCCCCAGAGTAGGAGATTTCTCCATCTACAGATGCTCCTTCTAAGGATGTGGCTCCTTACCACACAGTGATTCAGAAAGCAGCAGAGCTTTTAGATTTGCAGCTTCCTACGGCTGAATTTAAATCTAACATTCTTACTGAGGTACTGCATTCTCCTTCCACTATGGTAGAGCCATTATTGTCCTTTAATGATGCCATCACTGAGCCGGTGTTGGAAGTCTGGCGTAAGCCCTTTTCAGCTCCAGCAGTGTCGAAGTCTGTCGCTAGGAGGTACAGGACGGCTCCAGGAGACCCAGATTTCCTTTCATCTCATCCTTCTCCTGAGAGCCTGGTGGTGCAGGCTGCTTGTTGCAAAAAATCATCTGGGGCCTTTCCTCAAGTCCCTGGGGACAGAGACTCTAAAAAGCTAGAACAATCCTCTAAAAAGGTCTTTTCTTCAGCAAGTATGGCCCTAAAGTCCACGAATGCTACTTGTCTTTTGGGTCGTTACATCCATGCTCTTATGGACTCAGTGAAGCAGCTTGTTCCAAAATTGCCTAATGAGGACAAATTGAATTTTAATGAGGTTTTGGTGGATACTCAGGCTGCTGCACGCCAAGTTGTACTGAGTGGTCTGGACACTGCGGACTCGGTTGCTAGAATCATGGGCTCTTCTATTGCTACGAGGAGAAGTGCTTGGCTCGGGTAATCGGAGTTCTCTCCTGATGTGCAGGCGACTCTTCTTGACCTCCCTTTTGATGGTTCCAGGCTGTTTGGCGAGAAGGCCGATTCAGCCTTGCAGACGTTTAAGGACAGCAAGGCCACCGCAAAGTCTTTGGGCCTGCAGGTGCAGCCTAGGGGCTACGGCTACAGAAGATTCCGAGGTTTTGGAAGGTCGTTCTTTCGGACCTACAGGCAGCCTCAGCAGCAGAATCCTCTGTATAAAACCTAGAAAGGCAAGAACAGAGGACGTCCACGAGGTAGTCAGCCCTCCTCCTCCTCCTCCTCTACCTCCCCCCCTATTGCCAATTCAGCAAAGCAGCCCTAGATCCACCATCCTGGATCATGTGGGTCCTGTGGGGGGGTCGGCTTACCCACTTTCTACAAGATTTGGAATCGTTCACTACGGACCTTTGGGTTCTAAATCTTGTGGAAAATGGGTATGCCCTTCACTTTCGGGAATTTCCTCCAAATTATCCTCCTTGCCAAGGGGCATGTTCGGAGGATCATCTTTTACTTCTGCAGGAGGAAGTCCTTACATTGTTAAAGAAAGGTGCGATAGAGGTGGTTCCGGAGTGGGAGAGGGGTCAGGGATGCTTCTCCCGGTATTTCCTGATTCCCAAAAAGGACGGCAGGCTACGTCCAAACCTGGATCTCAGGATCTTGTACCTTTTTTATGAAGCAGGAGAAGTTCAAGATGCTCACCCTTGCGCAGGTTCTTAAAACGCTGCAACAGGAGGACTGGATGGTGTCCATCGACTTGCAGGATGCGTATTTTTCATATTCCTATCCTGAAGTCACACAGGAAGTATCTCCGTTTTACGGTAGGATCGCAACAGTTTGCGGTTCTCCCGTTTGGACTTATTACTGCACCTCGAGTCTTCACCAAGGTGATGGCAGTGATGGCAGCCCATCTCAGGAGATTGGGGATTCCAGTTTTCAACAGTCTGGATGACTGGCTGCTCAAAGCGGAGTCACCAGAGAGGGTGCTTCATCATCTGCAGGTGACAACCCAGCTGTTGTTCAAATTGGGTTTCTTGATAAACGTGCCCAAATCTCACCTGGTGCCCTCTCAGCGCAACCTGTTCATAGGGGCGGTACTAGACACTACTGTGTGTCGAGCATTCCCACCTCTACAAAGGATTCTCGACATTCAGGAAATGATTCCTTTATTCTACAATAGAGTAGTCGTTCCAGTCCTGAAGGTCCTTCGCCTGCTCGGTCTGTTTGCTTCCTGCATTCTGCTGGTCAACCATGTACGCTGGCACATTAGGGCACTCCAGTGGTGCCTCTGCAGGCAGTGGTTTCAACACAATGGGGATCTCAGGGAGTCGATCAAGATCTCCAGAGACACTGCACCAGATCTGTCTTGGTGGAGCGTGGAGGGCAATCTGTCTCAAGGAAAGCCCTTTCATCTTCCTCCATCGGTGGCCACAGTGATAACGGATGCCTCTATCCTAGGGTGGGGTGCTCATCTGGGGGATCTGGAGATCAAGGGTCTTTGGTCTCCAGAGGAAAGGTTGTTTCCCATCAACCTTCTGGAATTGCGGGTGATAAGTTTGGCGCTCAAGGCCTTCCTTCACTCCCTTCGCGGTCGGTCAGTTCAGGTCCTGACGGACAACACTGCTGCGATGTGGTATGTCAACAAGCAGGGAGAAGTAGGGTTGCATCGTCTCTGCAGAGAGGCTCTGCGTCTCTGGTCTTCAGGACCACCAGATTTGTCTGATGGCAAATCATCTGGCCGGAGTTCTGAACGTGCGTGCAGACAGTCTGTCAGCAGTTTTCTGCCGACCACAAGTGTAGGCTTCATCTAGAGGTGGTTTGTCACGTCTTTCGGACGTGGGGAACTCCTCGGGTGGACCTGTTTGCCACTCACGAGAATGCTCACTGCCCGTCATTCTGCAGTCTCCAGTATCCGATGCAAGGAGCTTTGGGGGACGCGTTTCAGTTGAGTTGGGACTCACAACTCCTTTATGCGTTTCCTCCCATACCTTTGATTCCTCGGGTTCTGAGGAAGATTCGCCAAGACTGGGCCCAAGTCATATTCATAGAGACTACTAGCCGCAGATTCCATCACATAGAATTACTCCCAGACGTGAGACTGGATCCGGAAACTTTTTGCCACAGCATCCCTGCGCACCGAGGGCGGGACGCGGGACGACATCACGCGACTCCGCCCAGGTGTCGTCCGCGCACGTGACGTCAGCGAGGTCCTATAAGACCCGCCCCGGAGCGCCTACGTCAGTTTTTTCCTTTAGCGCATGCAACACGGATCCGGTCCTTGCTACGGGCCTGTTTCGGGCCCTTTTTTCTCCATTTCTTATGGCGGGACAGTGTGTGAATGCCTTCGGGCTTCAAAACTTGTATGTTTTGTGGGCGTCTTATGTCGGCGACGGACCCGCACCTCATTTGCATGTGGTATTTGGATGAGGATAACGGCACCAGTCGAAGCCGAAGTCGCGGCGGGAGCACTTCATGAAACATCTCTCGGCGCGTCTCTACAGGTTGACGTCCTCCCCTCGGTCTGCTTTGGCGGACGGCTTCAGGTACGGCCATGGTCGTCGTCCTCGCCCTTCTCCGATGTGACGTGAGCGTCGCTCTCCGGTGGGTAAGTGTCTCAATTTGTCCCCGGGGAATGGTTTCCGGCTTGCTGGGGACGTGGACTCTCCGCGGGTGAAGCGGCCCCGCGTGTTCTCCTATCCACTGTTTCCCAGTGTTGGGGCGTCGAGAGTCGAAATGGAGACATACACGGTGGCTTTGCAGGCCTCGCTGGCATCTCCTCCTCCTTCCCTTCCTGGGGCGTCGGCGGACCCCTCACCTCACGCAGGGCCCTCCGCGGCGCTGCTGGAGGCTCCGGCCCTGGCACCGACTGGTTTGGATCCAGGCTTGGAGGATGTGGTGCTGTTGGGGTGCAGCTCCTCTGGGGCACCTACTTCAGGCCACGGCATCTCTGCCTCGCCACAAACTCCTGCGGGAGTCCCTGTGGTGCCGCAGGAGGTTGCCGGGGCTCGGGTCTCATCCCCGATCCCCCCTCGGTCCTTTGACAATGTGGTCCTGTCTAAGGCAGAGGTTTCTGGCTAATCAGCCGTCATCAGCCAGGCTAGCTTGAATCCAGTGGCAAAGTGAGCAAGTGACCCACGTCTGGGCATACCCTCCCAACTTAGCGCGAACAAAGCAAAACCAAAGGGGATGATGGACGGAGTGCTGAACAATGCAAGCAACTCACCCCCTGTCAACTGATTTGGGTGTAATCCATCATCATTCTTTAGCTCACTCCGCCACCCCAGTTCAGACATGGTCATATGCAAATCAGTCTGACCCTGTGCCTCATGAGCCCGAACTGCCAAGCCATGTCTTCCCTGGACCAGAAACGAGCATCCTGGGACCGGTTTCTGGCTAATTGTCAAACATCAGGGTACCTGTATTCGCTTTCCTCAGGAGCAGAAGATAATACTCCTGTCCCTCTCTGAAATGCCCTCGACTGACTTAACTTACAGCTGCAGGTATTTACAAAGGGGAAAAGGGGGTTTGGGATAATAGAGAGACTCCTCACAAGGTGTGTCCTGTTCTCCTGATCTGCTCTTGCTCTGGAGGTTTTCAGTGTGCACCTATAACAGAGTAGCATAACATTAATAGGGACCAACTAGATTGCAGTACACACTCTACTCAATTTTCACTTAAATACAATGCTATTTAGAATTAGTAAAATAATATTCACCTGTAAACTTAATGAGGAATAGCGCCTCTCTGTGTTAAATAGTAAGAAGATTGATGGCTAATGAGTATCAGCTGGAAGACTAACCCACGATTGAGTTATACAATTTAGCCATGTAAATCTCAGTGAAATGTTATTAGAAGGATGTCCTTGTAAAATGATGTCCTTCTAATTATTAATGAAGTGTAGTTGTTGAGATATATATATATATATATATATATATATATATATATATATATATATATATATATATGAATATATATATGAATATGAGTTTTACTTGAAGGTTATAAAACGCAATTGAGTCTTGTCAGCACTACTTTCAATGAATTCCAGTGTAACAGTCTAAATGAAATAGTAGTCTGAATAAATATCTTGTGAGATTAATAGTTCTTCTATTCTAAAACTGATGCCACCTTAGAATTTCTGGTAGCTGTGGTCCCACATTGAAGCACAGCTGCTACAGGTTAACAGGGTCAGCTGCTCCGCTACTAATGGGAGGGCCAACTAATGTTTGAGGAGGGAGACGGTGCACTCTGGTGGTGTACAGCGTCTGAGGAAGGCTTTTATAGCTGAAATGCATTACGCAGCGCCACAACGTGAATTAAAGGTTTCTGATGGAATCCCCGCCATGTCCTTGGTCTACTTTCAGTAAAGTGGTCTTCTCCTTCATATTTACTTGCCTGCCAGGAACACGTTTCAAGGACCCGTCCAGTGAAGAGTCCGGGATTTTAGCTGGCAACAAACTCTGCTCAAATCAAGTTATTGATACTCCCGAGACCGCCACGAGAACAGGCCACGCAAGCGGCTGCTGCCAGGAGGCAGCCTGTGACTTCACAGGGAGGGGGGGAGTGCTCACTGCAGTCGCTCTCCACGGCCCGGCCTGAACTGTGATTGTGGCTTGGGCGTTGGGGACCGAAGGAAACCCTAACACGTAAGTAAGGACGGCACCTGCCACTACATGGCCCCCCTCACAAGGCACCTCAAGTGCTCATTTGAAGCACAAAAACTTACCCTGTTACGATGTTTCATTCTGCTGCATTCTGGTAGCTGTGGTCCCACATTGAAGCACAGCTGCTACAGGTTAACAGGGTCAGCTGCTCCGCTACTAATGGGAGGGCCAACTAACGTTTGAGGAGGGAGACGGTGCACTCTGGTGGTGTACAGCATCTGAGGAAGGCTTTTATAGCTGAAATGCATTACGCAACGCCACACCGTGAGTTTAAAGGTTTCTGATGGAATCCCTGCCATGTCCTTGGTCTACTTTTAGTAAAGTGGTCTTCTCCTTCATATATATGGGGCTCTTGTGGTAAATATTTTAGTAATTTACCTTGATCGGAATTTCTAGATAATATCAATTATTTCAAAGTATGAAGAGCAGAGTCCGTGGTGGTTCGAATTCAGGGTCTTTATTCAGTAACTCGAGTTAAGGGAGAGCTCCGTCACCTGAGGAGGATCGGAAGAATCTCTAACTTTATTATCTGAACACACAGTATTTATAGCAGGAAAAGAGGAAGGAGCTACCCTTCAATGAATGCCCGGATCATACGTTAACATAAAACAGAAGTCATGACCATAAAAGGAGGCAGCGTAATGAAAGAGTGAAGACATGGTAGAGGAGATAAGGCTGCGTCATGATTTAGAATGAGGAAGCACAAGAGAGGCGAAGGTGTGGAGAAATAACACTAGGCTGGTTCCTTAGATAGGGGAGAGGTGGTCGTGACAGGATGTCTGTTTGTCGTGTTTCAGCATTCGGGGGCTCTTCTTCTTGGAATTGGTTATCGTGGTTTAACAGAGTGGGGCCCATTTCTCGGAATTGGCCCGATTATAGGGAAATGGTTACAGATGGGGGGGTCTTGTTCTCGGCATCGGCTTAACCACAGTAATGTACGGTTTGAGTGAGGCAGTTGGTTCTCGGAATCGCTTTGACGATAAGGATAAGCGTTTGACTTTTTGGGGAAGGAGAGCGCGTGTGTGACTACATGAGGCGCATGATCAGCGCGTGGTCGGTTCGTGCTCGTGTTCTCGTGTGCTCGTGTTTTGGCATGATGGGCTCGGGGACATGACGGAAGAGGGTGTATGATGGGACATAACTGTACGATAAATAATCATTTTCCTCATTCCCTCCTTGTCCCATAATATACCCTTTTAAAAAATTTTGATTTTTCTAGTCCACCTCTATACTCATTAGGTCGTTTACTTGTTCCTGTAACATGATTCTTTCTCTTTCTTTCTGGTCTGGGTTTTGGGAATGCAGGTAGTGATACAGAAACTACAGAGTGCTGGACCGCACTGAATACAGAGGCAGCAGGTGAAGAGAATAGCTAGAGCAAGACCTAGGACTGTAAGCACCTTCCATCCCCATGAGGACAGGAGGCTCCAGAGCCAACCCGTCAGGGACCAGGCACCAGTGTCTGCATCTAGTTTTCTGGAAAGTATATGAAGGCGGGAAATAGCGGCATACACCGAGGGTGCATTATCTGGGATAAATATACAGCAGCTGGACCCGATCAGTTCACATACACCACCACGGTCAGCCAATATGATGTCTAGGACCATACGGTTTTGTAACGTCATTAGTCTGTCGGCAGCCATCTCAGCGGTGATGTTACTTAATGCACCGGCTGTTTCGTTTATGGCTCCCTGGACTACACGAGTCAGTTGTCTTATGTGGCGGCTGTTGATCATAGGCCCCCAGAATGGGATGACTCCTTTAAAGAAATCGCCAACCTCTTGGCCTGCTGTATCTTCAGCATCTATGGCCCCCCTTCGCCGTCTATTAATTACGGTCGGGGGGTCACTGAGATGATAATCTGCTGGGGCGGTGTAGGTAGGGGGAAGGAGAAATGCAATGTAGCATTTTCCAGACCAGCCTTGAGGTAACCAAGTGCGCGCGTGAGATCCACAGATAAAGTAGGTGTTGGGGGCAGTGTTCATCGTTGGGAAATTTGGATCAGGTAGGGTGTAGGTCTTGTTACATTCACTATCTCCCATTTTCTGACCCTTGCCCTTTCCTCTTACGCAGAATAGGCCCTGGTGGGGCACGGGCCATCCTCCCTGGTCTGTCTGTCTTTTCTGGACTGAAAATGTCTCCCTAAAGGAGGTGGTGTCTGTAAGAGGGAGTAACTGGTGTTTTCACTAATGTCTGCTCATCCCCATGTTGCTGTGAAAGTTACCATCCTTGCGACGGCTCTTACTGTTTTTGTTTTCATCTCATTCCAGGTACTAGCGTTTTTGATCGGGGTCTCAGGAATGTTCCTAACAGAGGCGGAAAATATCATAGAAAGTGCATAGGTAGATCCAGCATAGCCAAAAGGGAGAGGAATAAAAGGCATTCCTCAGTGCACAGAATGTGGCATTAAACCACAGACCCAACAATTTGTTTTGTTAATCACCAATTGATGTTGGTGGAGTGTGGAGATGAATGTGTTATTGAAGAACTCTTTTCTTCTGTTCATGAGATGTGGAGGAAGATCTACGTGTGAATGCATAGCAGTATTGTTCAAGGGCGCGGGGGAAGACGGTGGGAAAGCTAGATGAAGGAACCAACCTAGACAAGCCATGATGCAGAAAATAAGAATCATGCTAGAAAGGAAAAGGGGAACTTTGTCATGTAACAGTTTCGCACAATGAGTCTTTATCTTCATAATTTCGGCTGCTTAATCTTTGAGAGGAAAAAATGCACCAGTAACCGGACTCTTCCCAGCAACCGCTTCACCAAGCGTCCGTCTTGGGCTTAAATAGCCACTGGCAGGCCGGATTCAGATGCAAATGTCTCAAGTCTGTTTGGGGTAGGATCGCAGCCGCGATTTGTACTCTTCTTGGGGTAAAAGTTCTGGGAGTGGTGAAATAAAGTCTGTCGTTTCAGTGTCTTTAAAGTCTGTTTTTTCAGTGTCTCTGGTCTCAGGATCAGCAACAGTGTCCGGAGTTGGTCCGTAGAAGGGTTTGCAATGCGACACGTGCAACCACCCTTTCCGTCCCTCGACCTTGATGGCGGTCCTCGTCGTCAGCAGCACCAGTTTGGGGGACGTCCACCTTTTCTCCAGAGGGCTGGTTCGATCAAAATTTCTGACGAGCACCCATTGACCAGGCTGAAGGGGGTGCTCATCTGGCGTGGTCTTGTCTGGGAAGGCTGCAGCCACCTGTGAACGGCAAGAGCGTAGTGCAGACATCAAAGAAGCCAAGTAATCTGTCAGTACATTTGCATCAATGTCAATTAGCTTTTTAGGAGATGGGACACCCCAGATATTCGGAGGCCTCCCAAATGTAATTTCATAGGGGGACAGACCCGTCCGGGAATGTGCCACCATTCTCATATAGAAGAGGGCAACCGGAAGAGCTGTAACCCAATCTATTTGTTTGTCAGCGCATATTTTTGCTAATTTTGTTTTTAATGTCTGGTTATGTCGTTCAACTAGGCCTGCTGCTTGGGGATGCCTAACACAGTGAAACTTCCAGGTGTATCCTAGCAGTAGGGAGACAGCTTCCATCAATTTAGAGGAGAATGGTTGTCCGTTGTCAGAGTAAATGACTCTTGGCAACCCGTAGCGAGGGAAGAATTCCCTCACCAATTGCTTGGCAGTCATCTGGGCACCATAGTCTGGGACGGGGTATGCTTCAGTCCATCGAGTTAAGGTACAGACTACTACGAGGACATACTTATATCCCCGACATCTCTCCATCTGTATGTAGTCCATTTGTAGTACTTCGAAGGGGTGATCTGGAGGATGGAACCCTCCTTGTTCAACGGATACACTTTTCCCTGGATTGAACTGACAGCAAATCATACAGGTTCGTACTTTTTGTTTGGCTGCTGCACGCAGATGCTTGTTGTGCCATATCAGATTCAGACTGTCTAACATTCCTTTCTCTCCTAGATGTGCGGGACCATGAGCAGTTTCTATCATTATGGGAACCATCAGGTCAGGGAGAAACCATTTGGACTTGTCCTGTGTTACCCAACCTTGATCTGTGTGTGAACCTCCCTCCTCTTCCCATTTTCTCTTTTCGGTTTCTGTGGCTTGATTTTGGATGTCTACTACATCCTTGGTCGGATCGATAACTGGACAGATAGTACTAATGGTGGTTTCGGTGATTAGTGTTTCTGTCTGAGCAGTATGTTTAGCTGTGGCGTCAGCCAGAGCATTACCTCTGGTTATAGAGTCTACAACTTTGGTGTGTGCTTTACATTTTAGTATGGCTATCTCTGTGGGTTTGTGTATTGACTCTAGTAGCTGGAGGACAAGGTCTCCATGTTGGATCTTGGTTCCATGAGAGGTCAGGAAACCTCTCTCTTTCCAAAGGATGCCAAAATTATGAACTACCCCGAATGCATATTGTGAGTCGGTGTAGATGTTGACTCGCTTTCCTTTGGACCATCCACATGCTTGGGTGAGAGCTATTAGTTCTGCTGCTTGTGCAGAATATACGGGTATTCTGGCTGCTAGAAGGACGGTGTTCTCTGTAGTGACAGCATAGGCTGCTGAGAGTTCGCCTGATTGGAGACGCATACAGGAACCGTCTACAAACAGTGTGTGTTCTGGTGTACTTAGAGGGACATCTGTAAGATCAGACCGGGGTTTTGTGACTAGTTCGACCACCTCTAAGCAGTCATGAACCTGGTTGTCAACTGGAACAGTAGGCAGTAGCGTAGCTGGGTTGAGGATATTGCACCTTTTGATGATAATATGGGGTTGGAACAGAGTGACTTCGTAACCTGTGAGGCGAGCTATGGTTAGGTGTTGTCTGTGTCCTATTCAAAAGCAATTCTACTGCATGTGGAACTTGTACTTCAAGGGAGTGTCCTAGTACTATGGAATCACTTTGTCGTATTGCTAGAGCTGTAGCTGCAACAGATTTTAGGCAGGCCGGCAAACCTTGTGCAACAGGGTCAAGAGTGCTAGAAAAATAAGCACAGGGACGGTGTTTGTTAGCTTGTGTTTGTGTGAGTACTGACAAGGCTGTACCTTCCCGTTCTGTGACAAAGAGGACAAAAGGTTTGGCATAATCAGGTGTAGCTAGGACAGGTGTAGAGCATAATGCCTGTTTGAGGGTGTCAAAAGCAAAAGTGTGCTCAGGTGTCCATGGCAATGGGGAAGAGGTTGTGCTTGTTAGCTGTATCAGGGGTTTGGCCAAGTATGCAAACTGGGGAATCCACTGTCTACAGTAAGACGTGAGACCAATAAAAGCACGGACTTCTTTCTGTGTCTTGGGGACAGGAATGTTAAAAATGAGTTGAATTCTTTCAGGTGTGAGTGCCCTACCCTCCTTTGACAGCAGGTGTCCTAGGTAGGCCACCTGCTGTAAACACAATTGTAATTTCGAGGGTGACACCTTGTGGCCATGTTGTGCAAGGAACATTAGGACAATTCGTGAAGCTTGTTCACATTCTGGTTCGGAGCGTGCGGTGACCAGCAAGTCATCGACATATTGTAACAATGTCGTGTTGGCGGGCAGAACAATGTCATCTAGCTGTCTTTTAAGTGCCTGACTGTAGATACTGGGACTTTCTGTATATCCTTGGGGAGCTCTTGTGAAACAGAAGCTACGACCTTGTAGGGAGAATCCGAATAGGTACTGACTGTCTTGGTGGATGGGTACACTGAAGAAAGCATTCTTCAGGTCTATTACAGTGAAATGTGTAGCCTCAGGATCTATGGCTGTTAACAGAGTACTGATATCCGAGACCACAGGGTATTGTGGTACTACGCATTTATTGAGTTCACGTAAGTCAACCACGAGTCTGTAGACTGGTGGCACACCATCATCAGTTTTCTTTCTGACTGGCAGGACTGGCGAGTTACATGTGTTGGAAGGTACTTATCTGACTACTCCTTTTGTTATCAAATCATCGATAATATGAATAAGGGCTTGTTCTGCATCTGGAGGTAATTTGTATTGACTGATACGAGGTAGGACAACGCCTTCTTTCAGTGTCACTAAGTGTGGTGTAATATCCATGAATCCTACATCTGTTGGATCAGTAGCCCATAGTGTAACAGGAATGTCTCTTAGTCTGACATCTAGTTCTCGTGTGGTGAAATGACCTTTAAAATCTCGGAGGAATAGTCGGACTCCTTCTGGGGAACAACATATTATAGCACCTAGTTCTTTTAGTGTCTGGATGCCAAGGAGATTTTCGGGACAGGACTTTGTAAGTACTAAATCGGTGGAAGTTGTAAGAGGACCAACTTTAAGAGAAATTGGTTCAGAAACTTTGTTGATGACAGGTGTACCAGAAAAACCCAAGGAAATACTATTTGAGCTAGAGAGGGGTACCGTGGGAACTTCGTTTTGTGCTGCACCGTCGTCCTACTAGCCCCGGTGTCGATCAGAAATGTTGCTTCCTTACCTAGGAGTTTAGCATGTACATAGGGACCCTCTTGGTCAACCGGGACCGGTATTAGTGGACGATTATCGTGTTCCTCCCAGCTGTTTCATGAGATCGTGGGGAATTCAGGATAGGATGACACTGGGTACTGATAGAGTTGGGTGGTAAGTTTAGCATCAGTTGGAGGAGCAGAAGGACGAGGGGGATAGTTACGAGGTTGTGTCTTCCCAGTGGCAATATTATGTTGTAATACTGGACAGTCACGCACGAAATGTCCTGGCTTTTTACAGTAATTACAAGTAACTTTTTCTTGTGATACTTGGGGTTGTTTAGGGTTCTGTTGGATTGTATTAGTTTGTGCTACTAATACCTTCATTTTAGTATCTTTTGTTCTCTTCTTTTCTGGTTCTTGTTCGTCCCTAATTCTATTTTGGTGATATTGGAGCATCTGAAGTGCTTGTGAGGGGGAGCTTGCTTGCCCAAGTACTTTCTACCTTCAGTACTCTATTTTTGATCGTGGGCAAGGCATTTTCTACGAGTTTGGAAACAAATAATCGACTATATGCATCTCCACCGGAGGAGAGGCCGCTGTTGATGAGGAAGCATTTCTCTAACCTGGAATAAGTCAAGTCAAAGTCAAAGAATTTTTATTTGCTTTGGTACTCAGCTGAGGACCACAAATTTGAAAACAATTTACAAAAAATAAGCATACACATCAATATAGTATTAGAGAAGATTTTAAAAATTTGTAAAAATTATAACAAACCCATTCGTCTGTCGGTTGTTTACATAATAATAATAAGCTGTTTACTGTAGTAATGTTGCATTTCTGATATATCGGCTCAAGATATCTTATCCGTGCTTTAACTACACTTGCGTGAGGACAAACAAATAAGATGTGCACAATATCTTGATCACCACCTAGACAGAGGTTACAAATAGGGGAGTCTCCTGGTGACCATTTAAATGTAAAAGCGGAAACAGGTAGGATGCCTAAGCGCAACATAGTTATAGATCTTCTTGCACCGTGTGTAAGACAAAGCCCCAGATATGGCCGTAGTTGCTTATATTCCAGTGACACTATGTAAATTTTATATGTAGATAACTTGCTACAATGCATAAAGTCGAGATCGTAACTTAATCTTGGAGTAAAGCATTTCAAAAAAAGTTTTAACTGGGATTTTGACCAGGATAACAGAATATCTTTAGTAAGGTTCGCTATTTTAAATGCTTCAGATATATTCTTGGAAAAGTTAAGTTGTCGGGAATCTGTTATAAATATCTCAGTCTTTAGCAAGAATCTCAGTGTTCCTTCCTTTGCATGCAAGATGTTGTAGGCCCATCGGATGACATTTGCCACAGCTGTGGCATACGAGCTTGTTAATGCAAATTCCAGTCTGAAGGCCTGTACAGATGTTGATGTAGAAACCTTAAGTATTCTTTTCAAGATGTTTCCTTCGGTTATATCCATGAAAGACCATTGTTTTGTTGGTAAGTGTTCAGTTGCATAAGACAGAACCGAGGGTATTTTTACTTTGTACACTTTGAGCAGTGAGGAGAAATGCCTGTTTCCTGTGGCAGTATACAATCTAGAGAGTGCCCCAGCATGGATCTCAGATTTTTTCTTTAGATTGTTTATTTGTTTAGAATTTTGTAAGTTCTTTGTAAAAGTCCTCCCAAGGTAAGTATATTCATCTACTTCCTCTACTCTTATCCCATCAAGGTTCCAGCGATATTTAGCACTTTTTGTCCGGCCAGAGAACGCTACCACTTTTGTTTTCGTTAAGTTAGGGATTAAAAAGTGATCCTTCGAATAAACATTTAAGGAATCCAATAAATTTTGGAGGCCAAAAGGTGTGAGGTCTAACATAACTATATCATCAGCGTATAGCAGCGCATGTATGCTGTGAGAAGCAACCTTTGGAGGCAGGCTAGTGCATTGTTGCAGATGAGATGGTAAATCGCTCAGATATAGTGAAAATAGAATTGGTGCAAGCAGGCATCCTTGCTTGAGGCCGTTCAGAGTATTAATTGGTTTCGTCAGACCTTTTTCACTTCCCATTTGTACCTGGGACCAGGTGTTCGTATGTAACTTGATTATAAGTTGCAGTAAATTTTCAGAAATCCCCAGTTTTCTCAATTTTTTCCATAAGGTTGGCCTATCAACGCGATCAAACGCGGTGGAATAGTCTATAAATGCAGCATACACTGGTTGTGATTTCCGCCCAATGTATTTGTCAAGTATAGTCTGAAGAATTGAGATGTTATCTATTACTGAGTGATTAGGACGAAAACCGGCTTGATACATCGGTATTATTCCCTGCGAGAAGCACCAGTCTTTTAATCTATCCAGTACCTCCGCAGCGAAGATTTTGCCTGTCGCGTCCATTAGTGCAATTTGGCGGTAGTTACTAGCAACGTTATGATTCCCTTTTCTAACCTGGAATAATAGTCCCCTATATCCTCATCTGGTTTCTGTTTACATGCAGAGATAGCATCCCAATCTTCTTTCTTAGTGGTCAGCAACTGGGACAGTATTTTAGGGAGACAGCGAGGGAGTTCCTGAACTAGAGGTCCCAAACCTTGTCCGGGATTACGAGTGGCATCTTCTTTTTCTAAATCTGCCCATGTTACCTTTTTCCCTTCAATCTCCCAATCTTTTCCTTTTAGCTTGTCGTACGTTCCTTGAGGTAACAGGACTTTAAGGAGAATATTGAGGTCTTTATAAGTAAAGGAACCCATTTGAAGAATGTCCTTGAGTTCCCTATGGAAACCCGAAGGGTCTTTTTCGTGGGAAGGGACCATTTTCTTCATCTCGAGTATTTCTAGTTTTGTCAAAGGAGTGTACACGAATGTTTGTTGCAACTTTCCATCGGAATCTGCAACGGGGTGTACTTCTCGGAGGGGGAACTGTCCTTGGTCATAGGGATGGGGATTTGTATCATAACTGTCTGTAAAACATTGGATATATCGCTGTCGTAGTTCAAGGAAGATATTAAGCAATTCTTGTCCCCTAGCCACCCACCTCCCTTCTAAACAGTCTCGTAAGAGAGGATGTAATCTTTTTGGTGGGCAACCAGTATCTTCGTACATTGTAATGAGGTGTTGAATCATATAGATGCTAGCTAGCCTTTGGGAGGTTAGAGGGATTGATAAAAACATTTAAGCAACTATATCAGAGCCATATATGGAGTATTGAGATACCCAATGGGTGCTTGATCTAGCGAGTTCTTTTTGTTGTGTGGTGAGTGGAGGCTCGTCGTCCATCCAATCATCTAGAGCTTCTTGCGTTCGTTGGAACAACCTATCTGTGGGGGCTGACAATTTCTTAGTTCTAAGTTTGAATTGTCCGTTATTCTGAGAACGAGGGATACGGGAACGTACTGCACCCTGAAAAGCAGTTCCTTCGTCTCTATCCTCGCTCGTACTCTCATTCTCAGTTCCCTGGGTAGGGGCATCTTTTTGATGGGAATCGGAAACCTTGCTTATGAAGAGTGGAATAAAAAGATCTATTTCTTTTATTTTATTGTAATTTCCTGCGACTACTGCTTGGTCTAGTTGTAGTAAATCATCAGGAACTCTTTTTCCTGCACTAGCTATCATTCTAATAAAACAAGTGATCATGAATCGTGAGAGGCATTTTCTATGTGCTATGGGTCTATTTTTTATAGCCTCCTGTAGTGTTTCTAAATTTTCTCCTGTTCGAAGCGCTTCATAAATTTTGTTTAGGCAATTTGTGATATTCGGTACCTCTCGTATACCTTCTAGAGCTTCTCGTAAGCGAAGGGAAATATCTGCTTGTGAACCTTTCCCTGGGGTTGGATCATAATCACATTCTAACAGAGGTAGAACACCACCCGAAGTGTCAGGGATGGGTTCCGTCTGAGTAACTACTCGTCTGGCTGTTACCTGATTCGTATAAGCAGGAGGAGGCTCCATCAAGTAAGTAGTAATAAAATCGTCGGGTACAGAAGGAACCTTAGGGTGTGGAGGTGCCGTAGGGGTACTAGAATCTGAGTTAATCTCGGACCCTGTTTTTGGTGAGAGGACAGGATATATACCCGTTACTGAGGCTGAGACCTCCCTTTTCTTTTGTTCAGAACAAATATCATCATCCTGATCCTGTAACTTTTTCATCTTACTTTCTTCCGACATTCTTTTTGCTTTCTCAACTTTCCCTTGTTCTTTCTGTTCCCTTCGATGTGCTTCTTTTCGCCATATATCAACACTCTCTAACATCGAGGGTCTCGCTTTCTTTTCCCAACATCTTTTCTCAACCGCCATGATACAATTCAAATCCCATGTACCACTCTTTGGCCATCTGATCGCGATGTCTAAATCTTTAGTATAACCTTCCCAAAGATCCAAATACAAGATGGCACCAATCCCATACTTTGTGTACATAAAATAACCAGGAGTATCCTTCGGGGGGACTGGTACAGACTGTTCCAGTAACCTCTTCCGGGTACCCAGTTTACACAGCTTAGAGAACAAAGGCATTGTATCAGATACAGATAAAACTTTACACTTGAAAAAACTCGATATATTCTGAGTATCAGAATACAAACATACAGTTTTCTAGAAACCTAGAACCCGTCTTTACCGTGCTCCGAATAATTCGGAACCCGTCTTTACCGTGCTCTGAAAATCCAGAACCCGTCTTTATACACCCCCAGCAGTACTCACCGAGGTGCAGAGAACTTGAAGACCTTGAAGATCTGGACACTTGATTACGCAGCGCTTGTGGACAGGGACTGGTCGGGTTTCAGACGACCTCGGACTCTGCAATCTTCACAGGTTTCGGGCTCTGGGTCGGAACTTCCGCTGTCGTCCTCACCGCCTCGTATGGATGGCTAGGCCGTGGCTCGGCCCCTCTTCGACACGAAGGAGTTCATGCAGGAACACCCTGCAGTGTGCACGTAGAAGTCCGTCGATGTCTTGAAGAGACCGGTCTAGGTCCGCATCACCGGCGTGTGGGGAGAAAGGGAAGTCCCTGCTCGGGCGCCAATTTGCTGTGGTAAATATTTTAGTAATTTACCTTGATCGGAATTTCTAGACAATATCAATAAGTTCAAAGTATGAAGAGCAGAGTCCATGGTGATTCGAATTTAGGGTCTTTATTCAGTAACTCGAGTTAAGGGAGAGCTCCGTCACCTGAGGAGGATCGGAAGAATCCCTAACTTTATTATCTGAACACACAGTATTTATAGCAGGAAAAGAGGAAGGAGCTTCCCTTCAATGAATGCCCGGATCATACGTTAACATAAAACAGAAGTCATGACCATAAAAGGAGGCAGCGTCATGAAAGAGTGAAGACATGGTAGAGAAGATAAGGCTGCGTCATGATTTAGAATGAGGAAGCACAAGAGAGGCGAAGGTGTGGAGAAATAACACTAGGCTGGTTCCTTAGATAGGGGAGAGGTGGTCGTGACAGGATGTCTGTTTGTCGTGTTTCAGCATTCGGGGGCTCTTCTTCTTGGAATTGGTTATCGTGGTTTAACAGAGTGGGGCCCATTTCTCGGAATTGGCCCGATTATAGGGAAATGGTTACAGATGGGGGGGGTCTTGTTCTCGGCATCGGCTTAACCACAGTAATGTACGGTTTGAGTGAGGCAGTTGGTTCTCGGAATCGCTTTGACCATAAGGATAAGCGTTTGACTTTTTGGGGAAGGAGAGCGCGTGTGTGACTACATGAGGCGCATGATCAGCGCGTGGTCGGTTCGTGCTCGTGTTCTCGTGTGCTCGTGTTTTGGCATGATGGGCTAGGGGACATGACGGAAGAGGGTGTATGATGGGACATAACTGTACGATAAATAATCATTTTCCTCACTCTAATTAATTATGATTGTGGGGGCACCCTGCCCCCCACAGCCCCAAGGTCCGCCAACCCCTGGGGCTTTTATTTTAATACATTTATTCTGTGTAGGGGCTCGAGCCACCCCACACGACCCAGGGACAGCCACCTCCCCGGGGCACTAAATATTCAAAATAGGGGGTCTGTTACAGACCCCCGAGCCCCGGATACCACCACCCCCGGTGCCTTGCATTAAGTGGGAGGGGGTGCTCGCGGCCCCCCTCCTGGGGTCAATGGAGTCATGTTAGCAGCTCCCCTTGTGGAAAAGTAATGCCGGCTCCTGCAGGACGCAGGAGCCGGCGGGACCATGTGGGGGTTGGGAACCCCCCAACGGTCCCCAACAGATAGGGCCGGCCCCGGGGGATGGGGTCCCCGGGGCCAGAAGTGGCCTGGGAGGGGGGCCACACAGCCCCCCTCCCCTTATAATTTAATTTAAAAAAAAGGCAGTTTGGCCCCGGGGCATGGGGTCCCTGGGGCCATAATAGACCCGAGGAGGGGGGCCACGTGGCCCCCCTCTGAAAAATAAAAAATAAAATAGCAATGCCCAGGCCCCTCAGGGATGGGGTCCCCGGGGCCAGAAGTGACCACATGGCCCCCCTCCCAGACAAAAGAAAAATAAATAAATAAAGGCCGGCCCCAGGGGATGGGGTACCCGGGGCCAATGGAGGCCTTAGAAGGGGGACCACGCAGCCCCCCTCCATAATAATAAAAAACAAATGTGGCCATGCCCCGGGGATGGGGTCTCCGGGGCTGGAATTGGTGCATACTGGAGGTAAGTCCAGTACCCCCAGTTTACGCCAGGGAGCTGCATTGCAGAGAGGTGTTCAGAGGCCACGCCCCTTTTTACACCTCTCTGCAACGCAGCTCTATGGCGCTAACTGGAGATACCTGGTGGGCTAGTTGGACCCAAGGGACACTCAAATTAAAACAGCCACAGGGCGTGTTTGCACACGTCAGCTAAACCCCCCCTTCACCAGTGTGCAAACGGGCCCTGTGGTGTGTTTTAAGAGGTAGTTTTAATCCCCCTTCCCTATTATGTACTAGGGTCTTACAGAGGAGGCCATGGAAATCACACGGGTACATCAACGCATAGTGTTTCCTTGTGTATTTAGGTGGTTTAACTGTATTCTAAGTGTCTTTTAGCATAGCACTGTCTTTAGGAATGGTTAGTCAGAGTCAGTTACAAGCAGTACCCATCTGAAAAAGTTGAGGGTACTGGATGATTTTGCAACAAGGCTTCTTTCTGCTCCTCTGTTTGTTCTTAGCACGTCTTCCTTCTTCCTGCACTTTTCTTTGTCTTTGAGGACTTCTGTTGCTTCTTTCTGCATTTCTTTTTCTTCTTTCTGTGTGTTTTTTTCTTTTATTCAAATGTCCTACCTCTGTAGGCATAGTTAGAAACTAGCATTTAAAAATCCTTTGAAATTAACTGAAAAAACTGTAGGTTTCATGCACGTTATAGTTACAAATTAGCATTTAAAAAACCTTTGAAATTCACTGAAAAAATAATAGATTTCAGGCACATTATAGTTATATATTAGCATTTAAAAAACCTTAGAAATTCACTGAAAAAACCAAAAGGTTTCAGGGGCGTTATAGGTAGTTGGACATTTCACTCGTACAAAACCGTTGAAATTCCCCCGTTCTAGTTAGTTCAGCTAACTATAACTCGCGCCCCCTGCTGATGACGTCACATATTACATCACTCATGACATGGTCACTGACATCACTCATGACGTCACTGATGAAATCTCAAATGACATCATCCTTGTGATAGAGTGGCAGACCTCCTCTCACCCTATTATAACCTTTGATACACACACTCAAAAATAGAAACTAACATTTTCAAAACAATGGACATACCAATACCACTTACAACACACCTATTCAGTAATTCCAAGTTCTATACACAAATCCACTCATTCACCAACAGTCTTATACAGTCACTCATATAAGTATACACACACCACCACAGTTACTGCTACAGAAACTTACACATAGTTACTATCTTAAGCAATCACTTATAGAAACACATACTAATTTATACATGAACTTTTCCAACATCTCTCTCACATATACCCACTTATATACACCAATACTCACATATACTAGTTTAAATCATATGTAGTTACTCATAAAGACACTATTGAGAGTCATTCACTCACTAATACACCCATACACACTCATCCACCCATACAGTCCTGCATACATGCTGTTTTCAACACATACAGTGAGTCACTCATTCATGCATCTACGTAATACCCCCACCGAACCATACAGACACTCAGACACTCATACTGATACTCAAAAAACCAACTAATAACCTATATAGACACTAATGTAGCTACCCACCAACCCATGCAGCCACTTCTACACAGTGAGACTCATACAGATATTTATATATTTAAACATTACTCACTAACCCATGTATTCACTAAGATGCACTTAATCAGTCAGTTATACATTCAATTTTTCAAAAACCAATCATCCATTTAGACACTTCTATACCCATTTATTCTTCCATCGACCTTGAGATATACATATATAAAACATTTAATTTTCAGAAAAACACACAATCACTGGATGTCATCAGTGATGTCATTTGAGATGTCATCAGTGATGTCATGAGTGATGTCACTGACCATGTCATGAGTGATGTAATATGTGACGTCATCAGAAGTGTATTGCGGGCACGCGAGTTTTAGTTAGGTGAACTAACTATAACGGGGGAATTTCAATGGTTTTGTACGAGTGAAATGTCCAACTAACTTGAACATCCCTGAAACCTATGGTTTTTTCAGTGTATATATATATATATATATATATAAATATATATATATATATATATATAAACTCCAGCCTGTCCCTCGATGCACTTTCCGTGCGGACAAGAACGGGACACCAAATGACGCCACAGCCAGACTTATAGTACTTTCACTTGTGATATGCTTTTATTCGTGCATACAGGGTGCAAAGCCTTGTCGAACACGTTTCGGGCACCGGCTGTGCCCTTGCTCACTGACAATTCACCATGGTTACTCCACCAGTATAAATGCAACAATGTAGGAAATGCGCGCCAACCTCCCAGTTTAACAATAAACATAGGCAAAGGACTTGTGCCATTGGATGCTTCACTGAATACAGAAAATGGTTCCGCCGTATTGGAACGGAGCAATTGAAACTAGCCCAAGATAAACATAACATATTAGCATCAACATAGGTATACCTAAACAAACGTAAAACGATCTTCGATCATAAAAATGTTTACAATTGCATTATATACATAGCATTGGTTAGGTTGTTGATGTCATGTAAAAAGTTGTTAAAAAATCTACCAGATGATTAGAGTAAAACCATAATGAACATCGAAAACAAGGTTTCATAATCCGTTCAATGGCATATAAAGGAATGCCTATGTATAAAAATTATCGAGAAAAAGGGGGTCCCAGACTGGAGAGAAGAAATCAGTTTCAAGTATACAAATATTCAAAAAGCTCGGATAACAAATCAAAAAAGTGTAGTGTTTTTATTCTCACCGCACTTGGATTGCCATTTTATGGCTATACGATATGTATCAAAAAGAAAACATTCCATATATTTCACAAGTCAGTGTGCCCATATAGGAAAAAGGGAAAGGGGAGTGCAGGATACAGTTAGAGATAGTTGTGATTCACTATTCATTATTTCATAACATAAACAACATACATTCAAATTCATGTATATGTTCTACTGTCGGGTGGTCCCCATCAGGGAGGGGCCACACATACTTATGCAATAGTCAAAACACTTTTCACAATCAATGATCGTGCATTAATAAAGTGGATGATCGTCTCATTACATCAAAGAAAGGAAAAGGATCATGCGGCAAGGTGGTTACCTGTTTTTTGGGGGGCGCATGCCGGAAAACATTTGTCTCGCCATGTACTGACCAGCATGCACTTCTCTCGCTCCCTCAGATTGCCCACAAAATCATTCTGTTGCACCAGATACCTCCCGACCTACAAATTGCGGCAGGTAATCATGGCTTCCACTACCTGTATAGTCCTCATTGTATTTCATTCAATTTTTAGTGTCTTTTTAATGTTTTCTAACATACCGAGTGGTTATTTCCACTACGGATTATTTTGGGACTCATTCTGAGACCATTTTGATTAAATTAGTTTTCCTTCTTAACCTTAGGAGTTCTAGCCCTCCCCCCCTCCCCTGCACGTCCTGATGAAGACCCGTGATGTAAGGATCAATTATCCTACCAACCCTTGGGTCGAAACGTAGACCGCCACTTACCATATCAACTCCTACCATCAGCATGATATGCACAGCCGTTAGGAGCTTGATTGTGAAAAGTGTTTTGACTATTGCATAAGTATGTGTGGCCCCTCCCTGATGGGGACCACCCGACAGTAGAACATATACATGAATTTGAATGTATGTTGTTTATGTTAAGAAGTAATGAATAGTGAATCACAACTATCTCTAACTGTATCCTGCACTCCCCTTTCCCTTTTTCCTATATGGGCACACTGACTTGTGAAATATATGGAATGTTTTCTTTTTGATACATATCGTATAACCATAAAATGGCAATCCAAGTGCAGTGAGAATAAAAACACTACACTTTTTTGATTTGTTATCCGAGCTTTTTGAATATTTGTATACTTGAAACTGATTTCTTCTCTCCAGTCTGGGACCCCCTTGTTCTCGACGATTACTCACCCAGGTCCCTTTGGCTATATGGGTACAACCCAGTTGTTTGTAACATATGTATAAAAATTAGTCCCATTAAAAATATATAAAACGATTAACACTGTGCCAATACGCTGTGTTGACATAACGCTATGCATGTAAATTGCAATGTTTACAATAATGATATTTGGTTTTAACAAGTGCAATATTACAACAGTAAAGTGCTAATGTACTAAATATGCAAATTTAATTGTAAACGTAAGACCTGTGCAAACTTGACCATGCAATATAGGAAAAGTGCATAGTGCGAAATGTAAACGGAATATATATACAATATAGGACTTTCCAGAACGGTGCAAAGATGCAATAATATTGAGGACCATGATTTCATGTTCACTCTCATATAATCATCTGGTGTGGGGCTAATTCAAATTAACATAAAGTTGTCATAGTGCACAAATGCGTTTAGTACCAGTGAAGTCTGTACATATAATGCGAGTGTTAGCATAGTTTACACGTTGTATCCATATGTGTATATGAACACGGTGGAGAACACAATTGTTAAGAAGCTTGCAAAAAAGAGGACACCCCTTATCAGGTAACATGATAAGAAGTGAAAAGTGCATAGTGTGATATGTAAACGATGATTTTCTAATTTAAAAAACATAAAATAGTGTAACAGTTCATCTTAGTTCATGAGGTTCTCAAATTGCCCTCGGAAGGTTGGGACTAGTAACTAATGATGTATGTATGCGAGTCAGATACCTTGCTTAGTATGAACTCCAAGCCTGGAGTCCACTAGCCCAAATTACTGATTAGAGAAAATTGCGGAGATCCTCCCCCATGTTGAGGCCCCCAGGAGTCTTACTATTAAGTTTAATAATGTATCTAGACTCTAACTGGCGTAGTCTCTTGTCTATGTCACCTCCCCTTTTCAACTGTTCTACTGCATCAATAACAAAGTATTGTAAATTTGTTAAATCTTTGTTATGAGTAGTGGCAAAGTGTCTAGCTACAGGATATGTTAAATCCGTATTAACAATAGCTCTTATGTGCTGCAGAATGCGAACGTGGGCTGGGTGTTTCGTACTGCCCACGTACATTAGATTGCAAGTGCACAGCAGCACATAGACTGCGTTCTCTGTGCGACACGTGAAATGGGCCCTAAGGGGAACCGGAGTCTTCTCAAATGGGGTAGTGTTGGTGATAGTGTTGACCCCGAATGTGCAGGCCCGACAGGAACTGCATTTAAAAAAAACATTTTTAGGGGACAGCCAGTTCTTTCCTTTGGTAGTTTCCGGGCTGCTTGTGACCAGTTCATTGCGCATAGAAAATGCGCGTCTGAAAGTGATGGTGGGGGCTTTAGACATGATCTCCTTCAAAACTAAATCAGTCATAATAATGGGCCATTCGCGTCTGACTATTTGGCTTATTTGTTTGGCCTGCCTGCTGAAACCAGTAATGAGTCTGATTTGATTCGTGACTATATCATCTGGTTCGATAACTGAGTTTTTCCTGTTGGGATCAAGGAGGTCTAGACGGTTCAGAGTGTTAGCTTTTCTCATGGCGGTATCTAACATGGGTGGTGAATAACCCCTGGCTGTGAGTCTGATCTTGGCCTCCTTTTGCTGTTGGTCTCTGAGCATTGGTGAGCTGCAAGTTCGATGAATTCGCAAAAATTCACCATAAGGTATACTGGCAATGGTGTGTTATGGGTGGAAGCTCCCAGCATGGAGGATCGAGTTCCCAGATGTGCTCTTTCTAAAAATACTGGTTGTTATCTTATTTTTTTCAATCGCCACATGCACATCAAGGAAATCTGCCTCTGTCCTACTCATGCTGGCTGTGAACTTGAGATTAAGCTTGTTGTCATTGATGTTATTGACAAACTTCACTGCTTCCTGTATCGATCCCTGCCATATAATAAATACATCGTCAATATACCTCCAATACCTTAGGATGTGTTTTGAGCAGATTGTAGCAAAATGGACCCTAAGGACATGTTCCTCCCACCAGCCTACGTGGAGCCCCGCGTAGCTGGGGGAGAAACATGCCCCCATTGCCACCCCTCTGAGCTGTTTGAACAAGGAGTTGTTAAACAAGAAGATGTTATTGTTCAAACATTTGTCATTCATCTTGAGTATCATGCAATTGTGTTTATACATTTCAATGGGCCTTTTGCTTAGATAAAATTTCACTGCTCTGAGTCCATCAGCATGGTCAATGCTCGTATAGAGCGTTGCAATGTCCATAGTTATGAACAACAGTTCGTCAGACCACTCACATTGATTCAGCAAAAAAAGGAATTCTGTGGTATCCTTAATGTAGGCAGGTAACGCTGTCACAAAATCCTGGAGGTAGTGGTCAATGTACTTGGAGGTGTTTTCAAACATGCTATTAATGGAAGACACTATGGGTCGCCCAGGTGTAGGCAACACCTTTTTGTGGACCTTGGGGATGAAATAGATGTTTGGTATAGTTGGATGTTCTTTCCACAAAAACTTATGTTCATCCTTAGTGATGAGGCCATCGCGTTTCCATTGATTAAGCTCATTTTTGTATTGTCCATAAATATTGTTCACGGCCTTCATATCCATTCTAGTGTAACACTCTTTGTCATCGAGATGTCTGTATGCTTCCTCCATATATTCCACCTTGCCCCATAAAACGATGTTTCCTCCTTTGTCGGATTGATTCACGACAACTGTGCTGTTATGTTTCAGTTTTTGCATCAGGTTTGTGTATTCTTTTATTTTTACACTCGGTGGTTGACGCTAATTAGCAGTTTTAATTTGAAGCAATTTTATTTCCTCTGTTAAGCGATCAGCATAGATGTCAATGGCATCCCGCGGCATATTTGGAATGAAGGTTGATGGTGCTCTAAATGGGCTATTGGAAGCTTGGCCAATTTCGATGTCTTCCTTGTTTGCCACTTCCTGAGTACTCGCAGATTCGTTATCATTTCCTTGCAACGCTTGCATGGTGCGCATAAGTGGAATATCTCCGACTAGTAATCCACTGCATTCTGTGGCTTTGTTTGTGTGCAACTTTTTCTTTGCTTCCAAGTGCATTTTTTTAGAATAGTATTTTTTTAGTTTGATTTTTCTAATGAACTTGAAAATGTCCACGCGCGTGTTGCAGTAATTAAAATTACACTTTTGTCTGTCCACTCGTGCATACTTGACCAAGAGATCGACTAACCTCATTGATTGCTCAAGGTTACTCTCAGCCCAGTCTTTTAGTAGGAGGGGGTTGGGGTTCTCAAAACTAGGGACCAACTTGATCCGGAGTCCTCGAGGCTCCCTCCCCACCTCATGATATTTTTCAAGAGAACGAATCTCCCACCATTTGGTGAGCTCGCTGCGACTATTTTTCTCAAGGGTTTTCATTAATGATTTTGCATCCGGATTTTCATTTGTTTCAGCGTTTTTATTTTTGTTTTGACTAGTCCCCGGACCGACTTTGGGCAAGTTGAGAAACAACTCCTCAAACGCTTCCTCCCTTTCGCGCTCCTCAGACATTGCACCCTGCTATACATACCCAGTCCGCATTGACTGCCCCTGCCCAGCGGACCGTTAGTGTGTGACCTCTGGCTGTAGCGGTACGAGGGACCAAGGGAAACGGCCGTGGACTTTCTGCGGCTCTATGACTGCTCGCCTACCACCACCAACCTGCTTGCCAGCGCGAACCTACCGTTAGACTCACTCCTCCACGCCACCCGCCCGGACTGACCGCCACAGTGCTTCCTGGGATTTGTGGTTCTACATTCTACACGAACTACCATGGGTGTGTCGACCACTTAAGGGGGAGGAGATCCAGGCGCTGCAAGTTATTTTGGCAGGAAGGAGCCATTGGGGAGGACATGCCACAGTGATTGGGCGCTGAGGAAGGCTTAATGAGCCGAAATGCATTCGCCGCCACTGGGAACCTGAGAAATAAATGAGCTGTTTACCCTGAACTCCCTCTGGCCTCTGAGTTCTTCTTTGTGAGGTAACTGGTACGTCATATATATATATATATATATATATATATATATATATATATATATATATATCACACTCCACACTATCGCCGAAGCAAAAGCGAAGAGACCAACAGCAGGGGAGTGTTTGAGAAAACGGCTTTATTCCATCACACAGGTAAATGGCAGTTCTCCTTCACCCACTACAGGCGAATGCATTTCGGCGTCTTCTGCCTTCCTCAGCGCCATGGGTGTAAGTGAACCAGGAAGGTTCGTGTCTCTCGGATATAATAATCCGCCCTTCCTGATTGATTGCACACAGTCCTGCTCCTTAAAGGTATATGCCTCTGGTGGTCCGTTTTTGTTGCTACGCCTACCAGTCCCAGGATGCATTATCCATTGTTCGTTTGTTTTGAGGCTGTTATGTGGAGCAGGTACTTGAAGTTGCTGGGGGGAACCATCCTTCGCCCCATGCTTGCGGAACCACGCCGTCTCCCCATCTCCCCAACCGCTTTACCCCGCTGTCATCAGGAGCACTTTGGGCGGGGGCAAGGCTGAAATCAAGCCTAGCCCAGCGTGAGGCTGAATGACCTCTACACCGCCATATCACGTCCCGAACCAGCAGGGGGGCTCTGGTGATTCCGGTAACCCGGATTGTATCCATATTAGAACCAGCTGAACCAGAGCCAACTTAACAAAGCGGGGGCCTCTTTGCGCGTAACTGGAACCCGCGCTGAAAATATCACACTCCACACTATCGCCGAAGCAAAAGCGAAGAGACCAACAGCAGGGGAGTGTTTGAGAAAACTGCTTTATTCCATCACACAGGTAAATGGCAGTTCTCCTTCACCCACTACAGGCGAATGCATTTCGGCGTCTTCTGCCTTCCTCAGCGCCATGGGTGTAAGTGAATCAGGAAGGTTCGTGTCTCTCGGATATAATAATCCGCCCTTCCTGATTGATTGCACACAGTCCCAGGATGCATTATCCATTGTTCGTTTGTTTTGAGGCTGTTATGTGGAGCAGGTACTTGAAGTTGCTAGGGGGAACCGTCCTTCGCCCCATGCTTGCGGAACAACGCCGTTTCCCCATCTCCCCAACCGCTTTACCCCGCTGTCATCAGGAGCACTTTGGGCGGGGGCAAGGCTGAAATCAAGCCTAGCCCAGCGTGAGGCTGAATGAGTTTTATTTGAAGTTTATAAAATGCAATTAAGTCTTGTCAGCACTACTTTCAATGAATTCCAGTGTAACAGTCTAAATGAAATAGTAGTCTGAAGAAATGTCTTTTGAAATTAGTAGTTCTTCTTCTCTAAGACTGATGCCACCTTGGAATTTGTCTTCTTTTCATTATATACATCAAAAAAATGAATCCGGTAAATACAAATTCTACTCAGGAACTTTGACAGATAGCGTTTTCTCTGACGCTCGCTCGACATTCCTGAAGATTTTTTTATGCCGATTTTTCCACAGTATGAGACACTAGTCTCTGAGCTCAAAGTCACCTTAAACAGAAAACACTAGTTTCTGGATTATGCTCACTTGGCGGTTGAGTGGAATTACTCAATTGCAAAGAAACAACGCTGACTTTCTGACTGGAAAACTCTCCTCTGAACAGCTGCAAGGTTGAGACACTACCATCTCCTCAGATGAAACAGTTGAAGTGCGACGAGTGTTGGACACTGGTGCACTCTCCTGCTCGTTGGCTTCTTAAAGACTAGACCGCATCTCTTTTTTTTATACAGCGGGTGGCCATCTTGAAATTCTCATTTCGCCGATGTTGCCACTGCTTGATTAACACTTGGAACAGAAGCCTGCTGCATAAGTACAATCTTTTCCATTGGGGATATTTCTTGAACCTATAATATCTGGCATTCTTTTTCCAGTTTTTTTGACTTGTTGCTAAACAGGAGATTGGATTCTTGACAGTACTCCCTCTCAAAATGGAATCTCCCCTATTTGGTTTGTCAGGAAATTTCTTGTGAAATGTTTTGATTAGTCGTGATGCATGAACATTGGAACTAGGTCCCAATACCTCTCCTCTGGTCCAAATCCTTTCCAATCAATTAGATAATACAACACATTCTTTTTAATTTTAGAATCTAACATTTAGTTTATTTCAAACTCTTCTTCTGAATCTACTTGAATGGGAGCTGGGGGTAAATTTAACCTAACACCTAAAGGACTTTTCTTTAGTAGTGAAACATGAAATACTGGGTGGATTTCAAAACGAGAAGGTAATTGGATCTTTACTTCAACTGGATTTACTATTCGTTCTACCTTAAAGGGTCCCACAAACCTAGGTTGAAGTTTTCTACACCCTTACAATCGCAAAAGACGTGTGGACAACCAGACCCTATCTCCTGTAGTAAAGGTAGGGCCCTCTCTTCTCTTTTTGTCTTACTGAAACTTATAAGATTCTTTCGCTTTAGTTAAATGTCTCTTGGCCTTGATAAAAGAATCCTGTACTTCCTGTACTAGCTTTTCTGCCGCTGGAACTGCATCTCCTTCCTTACCTAGAATTACATTTAGGTGTCTTCCTTGATTTAAATAGAAAGGGGTGAAACCAGTGGAACTGTGTACTGAAGTATTGTATGCAAATTCAGCTGCACAAACTAACTCAGACTATTCTTGTTCTTGATCAAACAGGTAAAGTCTCAACTACTGTTCTAGTTCCTGGTTAACTCTCTCCGTTTGACTATCCGTCTCTGGGTGATAAATGGTAGAGTAACGTGAGTCTATTCTCAATATTTTAGTGAAGGCTCTCCAAAAACGAGAAATTAACTGGGATCCTCTATCTGAAATCAAGATCTTTGGAATTCCATGGGCCTTCACAATGTGTTGGGTAAATAGTTTGGCCACTTGGGGTGCCTTGGGAGTGTCTTTCAAAGGTATAAAATGTGCCATTTTGGAGAAAGTGTCTACAAAAGCTAAGATGGTGTTCAAGCCCCGACTAGGAGGGAGATCGATTATTAAATCCATACTGACAGTGTGCCATGGGTGTGGAGCTGTGGGAATGGTAATCCTGTGGGGCTTGTCGGCTGGGTTTCCCTCTCAGACATTTCTCGCAGGTGTATACATATTGCTGTATCTGGGTGTCCTTCTGAGGCCACCAACATTGTCTTTTCACTAATTTTTACGAACTCCCTTATGACCAGCTATTGGGTCAATGTGACCGGCATGTAGAATCTTTTCTTGCAGTTCAAGAATGGGAATGAACAGGGCTCATTTGTGGTAAGGCAATCCATCTTTCACTTTTCTTCCAGAAGACTCTTTGGACCAAGTCAGTATTTCTTCTGCAGAAACACTTTTTTTATCTGACTTATCAAGTCTGAGTATTGGATTGCGAAAAAAAAATTTCTTCTGGGATGATGGGAATTGCCTTTGGAGTTTTCTCTGTTAACTCAGTATCGATTCTGGAGAGTGCATCTGCCTTTCCATTTGCCGCACCTGGACGATAAGTAATCAAAAAATCATGATCCGCAAAATATAGCGACCATTTCAACTGTCGTGCGGTCAAGGTCCGAGTCGACTTTAAGAATTGCAGCTTTCTATGATCTGTGTACACAGTGATTTTGTGACGTGCTCCTATCAAATAATGCTTCCATTCTTGGAGTGCGTCTTTAGCCGCCAACAGTTCTTTGTCTCCAATTGAGTAGTTGATCTCAGCAAGAATAAGCTTCCTTAAATAAAAGGCTACTGGATGTAATTGGCCTGTGTCTTTGTGTCTCTGAGAGAGGATTCCTCCAATCGCCGAGTCTGATGCATCTGCCTCCACAAAAGAAGGTTCTTCAGTGTTAGCATGCAACAATATTGGAGCTGTGATGAATGATTGTTTTAAAAATTGAAAAGCTGATTCCGCATCTGTGGACCATTCAAATTTGACTCCTTTCTTTAAGAGCCGAGTGATGGGGCTGACCTTAGATGAAAAATTTGAGATAAATCTTCGATTGAAATTTGCTAACCCCAAAAAAATCTGAATTTCTTTCACATTTCCGGGAGGTGGCCATTCTTGCACCACTCTCACCTTTGAGGGATCTATACTGACTCCTTCTGATGCTAAAATTAACCCCAAGAATTCCACTTGTGGGACAATAAAGACACATTTCTCAAGTTTAACATACAAATCGTGTTCAAGTAGTTTCCTTAGAATTGCTCTTACATGTTCATTGTCATCTTTTGAGAAGATCAAAATGTCGTCTATATAGACCACTGTAAATATATCCAAAAATTCCCAAAGCACATAGTTCACAAAATGTTGAAACGCAGCCGGGGCGTTGCAGAGTCCATAAGGCATCACCTGGTATTCAAACAATCCATATCTGGTCCTGAATGCCGTTTTCCACTCGTCTACTCGAGCTACTCGAACTAAATGGTACGCTCCTCTTAAATCCAATTTCGTATAAATCTTGGCGTCTTTTACTTGATCCATCATTTCCGATATTAGAGGCAATGGGTATCGATTTTTGACCATCACTTGATTACAGGGCCGGACTGGGAACAAAAACCGGCCCTGGCAAAGTGCTCGGCCGGCCCCCCACTCGGGGAGGTTGGAGGTGCCGCCGAGCGCTTTACTAGGGCCGGTTTTCTGCCGATTTTGTTGCAGGGCCGATTATGCTGCAAAAACGTCCCTGTAACAAAATCAGCCCCCAGGGGCTCAAAACCGGCCCCCACCCTTGCAGCGCACTGGGGGATTGCCCGGTGCCCGCTATGGCCAGTCCGGGCCTGCTTGATTAAGTACTCTATAGTCCATGCATGGGCGAAGCTCCCCATTCTTCTTCGAATAAAAATTAGAGCAGATGAGACAGGGGACTTTGATGGCCGCACAAATCCATTAGCTAAGTACTGATCTAACTACTCTCTCAAGTGTAGGTTCTCATTCTGTTAGCGCGTATACCCGACTACATGGTAAAATTGCTCCGGCCTCTAGTTCAATTTCACAATCGTATGGTCTGTGTGGCGGTAACTTTTCTGCTTCTCTTTTATCAAAGAACATCGCCAAGTCTTGATATTCCATTGGAATTTCTTCTGTTTTGGTTGTACAGATGATTTTTGGACTGGTTGCCCAGCAACTAGTTTGGGATTCTTCCGAGCTCTGTGTTCTCATGGAAGCAGTTTGCCCGATAATAGTCTGAATTCATTTGGATCGTTCTCTTACTCCAGTAAATTTGCGGGTTATGCTCTGTGAGCTATGGCAATCCAAGAATAAATTGAAACGCAGGAGCATCGGTTAGACTGAAAATTATCCATTCTCTGTGTCCATTTAGTCCTTGTAGAAGTAAAGGCTCGGTCTCATAAGTTATCGGACCAGAAGACAAATTAGTACCATTCACAGCCCTGACGGCTTCCAAAATTTTCTTTTTGACGAATTGAATCTCCAATCTTTTAGCATAATTGATATCACAGAAATTTCCAGTCGCTCCCGAGTCAATCATTACTGAGACTCCTTGAAATTCTGTATTTTGAAATTTGACTGTAAATGATATTATCAAATGAGGAGCAGCTGATTGTAAAGTGTTGGCCACCTGCTGAGTGGTGGGAGTTTACTTATTATTAGCTTCCATCGGAGCAACCCCGTCTACTGAAGGAGCCAGCGTTTTACCAATGGACCACTCTCGGGTCTCCTGGGACATTCTTTGACAAAATGCCCCGAAGCGCCACAATACAAACACAATTGGTTTGCTCTTCTTTTGTCTTTCTCTTCCTTAGAAATTGGACCACAGATAGTTCCTATTTGCATGGGTTCTTCGCTGGAGGGATTTTCTGAAACCTTATGATTCTCTCTCTTGATCATATCGAATCGGGGTGGGAGAGATCGATAATTTCTTCTCTTCTCTGATTTTCTTTCATTTTGTCGGTGGTCTATCTGAAGTACTGAGTCAATCAGTTCTGAATTTCTGAAGGTCATTTAGGAATTTGTGCCACCACATCCTTCAGCTCATCTTTCAATCCACGATAAAAAAATCGCTGCTCTCTTTTCACTGGGCCAATTAGTCTCAACTATTAACTTGTTAAATTGAGCAATGTAGACCACTAGTTCTCCGTTTCCCTGCCGAAGATCTAGCAATTCATTATCCGTGGCTTGCGAAGCAATACGACGATCGAAAATCCTCAACAACTCAGTCTTGAACTCTTGGTAATTATATGAAATTGAATCATCACTGGTGACTATGGACATTGACCAAGCTGCTCCATTACCCGTAAAATCCGACCATATGAATGCCACCTTTGATTGGTCCTCAGCAAAGATAACAGGTCTGCACAAGAAGTGTAGGGAACACTGTGTGCGAAAGATTTGTGTCTTGTTTGGGTCTCCGCTAAAACGTTCTGGTTGAGCCAAAGGGATAATTCGAGAGACAGCATGTATGACTTGCGTAGATAACCTGCAGCTTGGGATTCACTAGTATTGGTAGGGACCCTTGATGACTGAGAGCCTGCAGATAATGTTAATTCTTCTACCTTCTGTTTAATTTGTAAAGACTCTAAATGGGATCTTCTTAACTCTTCTCTCAACACTTTGTTTTCTTCCACAGAATCATTCAGTTGTTTTTGCATTCCCTCAAGTATTGACGTTAGAGTTTTTAGATCAAAACCTTCGGCCATTTCTGCTCAGGAGGAAATCTAATCTTCTCAATTAAGAAGTTTTTGGGCACTTCAATCTGTCAAACACTAGGGTACCTGAATTCGATTTCCTCAGGAGCAGAAGATGATACTCCAGTCCCTCTCTGAAACGCATTCGACTGACTTAACTTACAGTCGCAGGTATTTACAAAAGGGGAAAGGGTTTTGGGATAATAGAGAGACTCCTCACAAGGTGCGTCCTGTTCTCCTCATCTACTCTTGCTCTGGAGGTTTTCAGTGTGCACCTATAACAGAGTAGCATAACATTAATAGGGACCAACTAGATTGCAGTACACACTCTACTCAATGTTCAATTAAATACAATGCTATTTAGAATTCGTAAAATAATACTCACCTGTAAACGTAATGAGGGATAGCACCTCTCTGTGTTAAATAGTAAGAAGATTGATGGCTAACGAGTATCAGCTGGAGGACTAACCCAAGATTGAGTTATACAATTTAGCCATGTAAATCTCAGTGAAATGTCCTTAGAAGGCTGTCCTTGTAAAATGATGTCCTTATAATTATTAATGAAGTGTAGTTGTTGCTATATATATATATATATATATATATATGTGTTTTACTTGAAGGTTATAAAACGCAATTGAGTCTTGTCAGCACTACTTTCAATGAATTCCAGTGTAACAGTCTAAATGAAATAGTCTGAATAAATATCTTGTGAGATTAACAGTTCTTCTATTCTAAAACTGATGCCACCTTAGAATTTCTCTTCTTTTCTTTATAAACATCAAAATATTTCTCAAGTAAATACAAATTCTACTCACTCAGGAACTTTGACAGATAGCGTTTTCTCTGACACTTGCTCGACATTCATAAAGATTTTTTTATGATGATTTCTCCACAGTATGAGACACTAGTCTCTGAGCTCAGTCACCTTAAACAGAAAACACTACTCTGGACTATGCGCACTTGGCGGCTGAGTGAAATTATTCAATTGCAAAGAAACAACGCTGACTTTCTGACTGGAAAACTCTCCTCTGAACAGCTGTGAGGTTGAGACACTACCATCTCCTCAGATGAAACAGTTGAAGCGCGACGAGCGTTGGACACGCGCGCACTCTCCTGCTCGTTGGCTTCTTGAAGACTAGACCGCATCTTTTTTATACAGCGGGCGGCCATCTTGGAATTCTCGTTTCGCTGATGTTGCCACTGCTTGATTAACACTTGGAACAGCAGCCTGCTGCACAGGTACGATCTTTTCCATTGGTGATATTTCTTGAACCTATAATATCTGGCATTCTTTTTTCTGTTTTTTTGACAAGTTGCTAAACAGGAGATTGGATTCTTGCTACTAATAAGCCGTCATCAGCCAGGCTAGCTTGAATCCAGTGGCGAAGTGAGCAAGGGACCCACGTCTGGGCATACCCTGCCAACTTAGGGCGAACAAAGCAAAACCAAAGGGGATGATGGACGGAGTGTTGAACAATGCAAGCACTCACCCCCAGTCAACTGAACTGGGTTTAATCCATCATCATTCTTTAGCTCACCCTGCCACCCCAGTTCAGATATGGTCATATGCAAATCAGCCTGACCTTTTGCCTCATGGGAACAGTCCAGCCCGAACTGCCAAGCCATGTCTTCCCTGGACCGGCAACAAGCACCCTGGGACCGGTTTTGGGCCCAGGCTAGCTTGAATCCAGTGGCAAAGTGAGAAAGGCAAAGTGATGAAGGGACCCACGTCTGGACATACCCTGCCAACTTAGGGCGAACAACGCAAAACCAAAGGGGATGATGGACGGAGTGTTGAACAATGCAAGCACTCAACCCCAGTCAACTGATGTGGGTTTAATCCATCATCGTTCTTTAGCTCACTCCGCCACCCAAGTTCAGACATGGCCATATGCAAATCAGTCTGACCCTGTGCCTTATGGGAACAGTCCAGCCTGAACTGCCAAGCCATGTCTTCCCTGGACCAGAAACAAGCATCCTGGGACCGGTTTCTGTCTAATCAGCCGTCATCAGCCAGGCTAGCTTGAATCCAGTGGCAAAGTGAGCAAGGGACCCACGTTTGGGTATACCCTGCCAACTTAGGCCGAACAAAGAAAGCCAAAGCCCGAAACCGGTCCTAGGTTGCTTGTTTCCAGTCCAGGGAGGACCTGGCCTGGCAGTTCGAGCTGGACTATTCCCATTGGGCACAGGGTCAAGACTGATTTGTATATGGCTGGGTCCAAACTGGAATGGCATGGTGAGCAAAAAAAACAATGGATTTAGGCCCAGATCTCTGGACTGGGGTGAATGTATAACATTGTTCTGCATTCTGTCCGTCAATTGTTCTTTTTGCATTTGTCACCCCGAGTGGGACGGGAATGCTCAGACATGAGTCCTGTGCTCTCCATGCCACTTGAGTCAAGCTATCCTGGCTCATGGGGGCTGAAAGCCTGAGACCGGTCCTAGGATGCTTGTTTCCAGTCCAGCGAGGACCTGGACTGGCACTTCGGGCTGGGCTGTTCCTATTGGGTGCAGGGTCAAGACTGATTTGCATATAGCTGGGTCCAAATTGGAATGGAATGGCATGGTGAGCAAAAACAACAATGGATTTAGGCCCAGATCTCTGTACTGGGGTGAATGTATGACATTGTTCTGCATTCTGTCCATCAATTGTTCTTTTTGCATTTGTCACCCTGAGTGGGACGGATATGCTCAGACATGAGTCCCGTGCTCTCCATGACACTGGAGTCAAGTTATTCTGGCTGATGAGGGCTGACATTGTTCTGCATTCTGTACATAAATTGATCTTTTTGCGTTAGTGTCAAAAACTTCCAAAGGTCAGGAAACATTCCTTGAAGTATTACGTCAAAGATTGGTATCTGTATGTTCTCACCAAGAGTATGGAATCTTGTCGCAGTGTCCAGGTCAAGTAGAACTCCAGCAGAATTAATAGAGGCTACAACCCATGCAGCAAGCAAACTCCTGGAAAGATCCCAGTTCCTTAAATCATGTTTCTAATGATAAGTGGCCTGAGAATGGTTTGAAAATTAACCACTCTGCCGTGTGCACTTTGATAGGTATCCACGGGGTCGATCGGCCAGCTGAACAGCGCGGCGTCGTCCTCATTAATACGAGCATGCATTCGCAGAAGTTGTTATTTACAAATTGCCTTATACCTTATTTTAACACATTGCCTCTTTACTTTTTATGTGGTGCAGCTCTGTTTTTGCTTTTGTGTATTATATCTTCCTGGTGAGGAAGGCATCTTCAGGCAGGAGGTGCATGCGGAGAGATTCACACAAGGATAAATTAAATATTATCCAATAAAAAAATACAATAAGGGTAACTAATGGTGCGGATGCTTTGGTAGCATTTCTCGGTCCAATGCCCATTTTCAGAACACAGGAATCTGTGTAGTTGCATGAGTCCAACATGTTTGTTACCAAACATAACCAGGTTCGGTGAAACCATTATGTAGTTGGACATCTCGTGTTGGCCAGTGTCCACTACATACCTTAAGATGGCTTCCCCACACTTATAAGGCCCAGAGAGTGGAGTCTGGTGTTTATAGGGGTGACTCTGCTTGTCTTGTGCACTGTGCACCATGCCCTAGGGCTGAAGGACCTACCTTATGGGTGACTTATAGGATCCAAGTGCAATGACCAAGATATAAGGTAAACCTTAGATCTGTGGTGAGAGGTGCATGCACTATTTCACCCAGGCTGCCATAGCAGGCCTGTAGACACAGTTTGCATGGGCTCCCATGTTTTTGTTAAAGGCATTTTTCCTGGTGGCTAAGGGTCCGGTTGCTGTACAGCCCCTTCCAGTAGTTGTTTTCCCAGCTGGGGCTACATCTTTTGATACTACTCTCAGTTGCATTTGTTATGTCTTATCTTTTAGGGACATCTAGCTGCAGATTCCTTACCTTTGAATTTCCCATGCGTCAGACTGGATCCGGAAAAACTGTATTCGAGCAATACACCTGACCACCCATAGGTGGCATTGGTCGGCTCCACGTGACATTGTCGACATCGTCCGTGCCAGAAGTGACATCCACATCACCTATATAGGCGCCACCTTGGTGCACTGATGTCAGTTCTTTTCTTTCCGCACCAAGTGGTGATCCATGAATAGAGTTCACTTTTTGACAGGATGTTTAGACATTTTCTCAACCCCTTTTTTGGTGTAAGAAGACTTCAGATTTCAAGCTGTGTGGCACAGGTCACGTGGCCATGTCAATGACGGACCCGCATTTGGTTTGTCTGTCGCCATGGCTCAGAAGGCTTTGAGGGAGAAGTCCCTAATAATGCTTGCGGTCCGGTAGGAGACAGCACATAATTCGACTCCTCTAGGTCATGGTCACGATTGAGAGGAAGGTCCAGGCACCGCTCCAGGGTCCCAAGTCCTCTTCGTCCCATTCAAAATTATCGGGACATTCAGGTAACAGCATAAGAAGCCCAAGAAGCCAAAGTGTACTTCGATTTCTCCGTGACCAACGTGACGGAGGAGCCTCAGCTTTCAAGGCTTCGTTCTGCAGAATCTGCACCTCCCTGATTTTCCGGGCGTGACCCCCACCCAACTCAGAGAATTGTATGAAGCCACACGTGTCATTTTTGGGTGGCCTGACCCCTCCTGTGTGCCTTTAGTCCCCGTGGGTTCAGAGGGGGCTCAATTGGGTTTTGAGTTAGTGACTTCAGCCCTGGCGCTGATGCCCCCCCTGTGGATCTGGACCAGCGCCGGTCGTGCCACTGCAACCTTGTTTGACACCACTCCCTGACGATTCAGAGCCAGTACGATGTTGGTCGAAGTTGATTACGGCACAGATGGGAACTGTAGGTCCTAAGTCGCTTCCTGAACTGTATTCTAAAGGGCTAGGAGTGGGAGAAGATTGGGAGGAGTCACTGGACCCTTTAGAAGAGCAGCCAGAACAAAAAATAGATTGGTATGAGGAATTGGATGAGGCCAGTGAACTCGCTACTTCTCTAGATACTGGCATTCTTTCTCCCCCCTACCGTGACTACGGAGGAGGGAGCGTCTTGTGCTATGGTGGTGTGAAAGCCGGCTGAGGTCCTTGGCCTTCAGCTTCCTTCAGTGGCAGTCAAGCCTAACATTTTGACTGAGGTTCTGCAATCGGGAGTTTCCTCCTCAGAACCCTTACTCCTGTCCAATGAAGCCCTCACAAACCTCCTACCAGGAACCTGGTCCATACCGAGCACAGGGGCTCCTGTGAATAGGACGATTGCCATCCACCACCTCTCTGCTCAGGGCAACCAAAATGTCCTTACTACCCCACCCTATCCCAGAGAGCTAGGTACTCCAGGCATCTACATCCCATGGCTCGTTCCCTTCTGCTTAATTGGATAGGGAATCGAAGAGGGTAAGACAAGTGCTGCCAAAGGTGCTGAAGGAGGCCCGGGCCATTCTCTCTCAAGCAGTGCCAGATGGGAGAGATGCAGCAAAGTTTGCGTTCCTGTGTGGTCTCGACATGACCGATTTACTGGGCAGAGCAATTTCATCGACGGTGGCTGCCACACGCCATGCCTGGCTGAGAACATCCTGCTTTTCGGGGGATGTTCAGTCCTCTCTCATGGACATACCATTTGATGGCACCCATCTCTTTGGAGACGAGGCAGACACTGTGCTGGAGTTCTTTTAGGACTCATGGGCTACGGCCAAGTCCTTGGCACTGTCAGTGGTCACAGGTTCCCAATCTGCCTTTCGCCCCTTATGTGGCTACGGAAGGGGCTTACAACCTCGCCAACCATATCCCAGCCAACAAGCCGCGCAAGTTCATCAACCATAGAGTGGCCACTGTTCATGCCGACCACGTGGGTCGGGTAGTGTTAGAAATGGGATTTCAGGTTGGCTAGGGCATGCGCCTAAGCTGGGCAGAAACCACCACTCTAGTCAGAGTAAGGGAGTTACACACCAAAGATAACCCCTGCTCACCCCCTTGGTAGCAGTCCAGCTTATCCCTGAGGCAATGTGTAAAGCATTTGCGCAACACACTCACACAGCAGCAACACACAAGGCACACCACAAAAGAAAGTCCACACAAGGTAATCCCAAAAATAACCTTTATGTTACTCATAAAACACATTAGAACGTAATACCATATATACACTGTGCCACCTAGCACTTAGTATGACTTTACAGGGGATTATATACACGACAGGGACAATCAGGCCAGTGTCAAAATCATCAGCACTCTCTATTAAGGACCATGACCAGTAACTACTGGTCAGGGTACACTTAGCATAATTGCATTAGGCATGAAATTCACAGCACTGCACATACCGTAATCACCTTTGTCATAGAATTACCTAACATAGCATATTAGGCACACCTCACCACAATAGCATAAAACATGCCTACATATAATTAGGGCTCCCGGTTTTATGATATCTTATTTTTTTGACATTTCCGTCTGTATTTATCCATATTTATTTTTTAATAATTTTATCTGTATTTATCCATAGTTATTTTGAGTTTCATGGAAAAATGAAGCTGTAATGAGTATATTTCCACATTTATTTAACCTGTAAATATGCACTCATGCTTCAATGCCTACCCGGTTTTAATCCTGTAAACACCGACAGAAGATAAATGAATGCGCTTATTAGAAAATATGCAAATTTCAGGATCAACCTTGTGCATGTCTACTGCTGCTAAAGCCCCTTTACTAAAATGAATTTCCTTCTTAGCCTCCCTTAACTATCAATCCGTACATCTATTGGTCTGGCAGTCATGTCAGACAGTATTTAGAATTACTCAAAAAGCAACCCAATTTTCGTTTTTACCTACATCTAAAAATAAATACAGACAAGAAAATAAATGTTTTCTGTCTGTATTTATCTGTAAAAATCAGTAAAAACGGAAAACAGAGAGCCTTACATATAATTAGCAGTGCACCATAATGCTTTCAGTAAGGTGCACACTTTATCGTAGACCCTTGGCATGCACATAATCCATTGTGCATCCTATTAATAACCAGCCTTGTCCAGTAGTCCTGAAACCCAAGGAGCCTCCCTGGCTGTGCAAGTACTCTCCGTAGGGGTGGCGGTGATCCCCCTCCAATGCCTTACCAACACGAGGCCTTTAAACTGCCCCCCTAGCTGCAGATGCAGCAAGAACACTGCTCCCCACACCTGTTAACTGTGAAGGTGCACAATCCTAGAACTGTGGGGCCCTTCACCACTGTGACCTGGGTTTAACCACAAGGGAGCTTAGCCACACTCACCACTCCTTGGGGGTGAGTGAGGTAGATTGGAGCTGTCAGCTGCAACCGGCGACCTGCGGTCCTGCTTCGGTCCGCCCACGGCCAGTCGTAGCCTTTCTGGTCTCCTGGGGGCTTGTGAGGCTCTCCTCTCGCCACCGGCAGCCCCCTCTGTGCTGGAGGGGGCTGTGCACACTGCGGCCTCCAATTTTGGCAACACACGGTGCTCTCCCTTTCATCACGGAAGCCCCGTCCACAGCCATGCAAAGCCTCTACCTGGCTTCCACCTGGTTTCCACGTTCTACTTTTCGGCCAGAAGCCACTCCCACCACCAGGCCACAGCCGCCCGGCTTCCTGTCTACGGTGCAGCTGCATTCCCCGCATTGGCACTGAAGGGGCTCACTTCTCGACTCAGGAACCAAGCTTCGAAGCGCCCGCCACACGCAGCACTTGGGGGGGGGGGGGGGGCTGACACGCACACCGGCTGCTCCCCCTTCTCCAAGGAACCTGCTGCTACTACTGTGCTTGTCGGGCAATCAAGCCACACGAGCTCATGTCGGGCTGCAAGCTCCCCCCTCTCCCAGGGCACAGAAATCCTGGAGCGTTCTCAACGTGCTGGGTTTAGAGGCCAGGTTTTCGCATGGGCATAGCTGGGCACAGGCAGGCCAGCACGCAGAGCCTCCCAGCAGAGGGCAGCCCCTCAGGCAGCAATTGGGTCCCACAGCGGTTCCTCCTGTCCGCCCAGCAGCCCGCCGGCCACAAGTTCCAAGTAAGCACCAGCACAGCATTTTCATGGGGTTCACAGCCCCAATACTTGTACCAGTCAGTGTCTTTGTTCTTCTCCCTAGCACAGGACTAAGCCTAGTCCAAACCAGTTCTGCGGGGCACTTAAGAAGGTCTTTACAGTGCACAAGAACCTCCTTTGTCAGTGTAGTCTCTAGCCCCAGACACACCACGGGGGCGGAGCCAGCAGTGTGGAAGGCGGGCACAGTCCTATTCAGGGTCAGGTCCCACTACTCCAAACGCAGATCGGCCTATTCAGCCTAGCGCTGACTCACCCAGCCCCCCTGGAGCCACTGCCCCTCCCCAGCCCCTGTCACCCAGAGCCAGACAGCAATACCCACTTCTAAAAGTGGCACTTCTAAAACAGTGATAATAAATCTGCGAACACCATTACGCAGCATTTATTACCACTATTCCAAATATACTAAACTTGATCACGCCACCCCTCTCATATCAGGAATTACCACAGAAATACATATCCGGGAATCCCCAATACATTCCTATGAGAAGGCAGCCTCACAGCAGTGAGAAATCAAATAGGCTGTCACTACCAGGATATGCCACACAGCTAAAGCACAAGTCCTACCTTTTACCCACATTGCACCCTGCCCATAGGGCTAGCTAGGACCTACCTTAGGGGTGACTGATATGTAGTAAAAGGGAAGTCACAGACGTGGCACCCATTTTATGTGCCACGTTACAGCTGCAGTAAACTGTGCGGGCAGGCTCTGCAATGGCAGAAGCCTGAGCCAAGTTTGAAAGGCTACTTTGGTGGGTGGCGCAAGCAGCGCTGCAAGCCCACCAGTAGCATTTAATTTACTAGCCCTGGGAATATGAGATACCACTTTACAAGGGACTGATAAGTAAATTAAATACGCCAAACAGGTGTAGACCAATCTTACCACATTTACCATAGAGAGCACGTGCACTTTACACTGGACAGCAGTGATAAAGTGCCCAGAGTCCTAAAACCACCAACACCTGGTCAGAAAAAATACCAGGAGGAAGGCAAAAAGTTCAGGGATGACCCTGCAATAAAGGGCCAAGTCTAACACAAACCCCTTCCGGCCAGACCTTGATGGACTTTCCTGCTTGGGGCAATAGAACACAGACGTGGGCCATCAACTGCAGGGGCACACTCCAGTTCTACGCCAATCTAAACCCATGTGGTCCCCTCTGTCTAAGCTCCCAGGACCAACTAGGCTACCCCACTGGGACTCCTTAGCTGTTTGCAGCCATGACCAGGCTCTAGGCCCTCCAGATATCTCTGGTCCTTGCCATCTTACAGAGTGGGGGGCAGTAACCCCAGGAACATAGTATAAAAAAAATGTAAATTGATACTTGTATAGCGCACTACTCACCCGCAAGGGTCTCAAGGCGCTTGTACGAATACCGCTGTGGAACCCATCCTGGCTTTCCCTGTGAGGTGTCCACTCCTGGGCACCCCCAAGGTGGAGGCCAGGCATCCTTAGCGATGTGGGGGCCGTTGTGGAGATTAAGCAAGCTATTGCACAGAGTTGCAGAGTGGGACTCCATGATTCGAATAGGCACCGAGGCGAGAATTACCAGGTCCATGGAATTTTGAGCCCAAGACCCGCCGAGGCGGGGAATTGAAACCTGGTCCCGGGCTAGACCTCTGCATCAGGGTCTGCCGTTCTAACCATTGAGCCACACTTCTCCACTATCCATTCTCCACTACCTCTACCACTGCCACTGATCCCTCACCCAGGGTCTGCACCCTCAGGCTGACCAGAGGTCACGGGCGAGGCTCTTCTCCCCCTACCTTTCCTTCTGGGGTTTTGCACTCTCCTCCTTGGAGAGGCACCCTCAAAACCCAAAACTGTCAGGGCGCTGGAATCTGCCCTCGCGCACTATTCTCCCATCAGTTTGGGATTCCTACCCTGCAACTGGTCTCCCAACCTAGGGTCTAAACCATCAGGTTGAACCAGGGCCAGAGGCGAGTACTCCCTCCCTCTGCACCCCTTCCCAGAGTGCTGCACCCCCCACCTGGATTGGTATCCCTAGAAGACAAAATGGTAAGGACACTGGTTCCAGATGTCCTTCCCTCCAGGTCAGCTATAATCTCCTGAACCTGGCCTCCCAACCCAGGGGCTACACCCTGGGGCTGAACAATTGCCTGGCACACCAGGACTTCCGTGGAGCACCCAGGCTCGCCCAAGGGTAACACATAACTCATGTGTTGTGTGATAGTCTGCCTGGCGCTGATCTCCTGACCCCTGTCCATATGGCAGTGCACGAGGACCACCCAAAACAGGAGTGGTGTCACCATAGTCACTCCTACAAGGCTCAACCCTTATGGCTGGCCCCTGACCCACTGGTTCTCCCACTCAGGACTCTCCCCCTCTAACCCCTCCATCTGGACTCCTTTACCCTCCACTCAGGAGCGGCACCGCCAGACACCAGAACTGGATGAGCTCTGCTTACAGACAGTTCTCCTGAAACTAGGAGATTCCCCTCAATGGATGGCCAATCAGTACAGCCTAGGCTCCCTACCTGGTGTTCCCCGAAGGAACCCTCTAGGCCTGGAGACTGGGTTTCGGGCACCTTGTGACGCATCCCATTCCCACTCCTTCTCCGTGGAGACAGCACGTGAGTCCCTACACCCCTCCCACTAAACCGGGACCTGTCTGGGCTACTAAGAACCTTTCCCGCCACTCTTGGTTGGGAAATACCTGGGTCACTCCCCTTAGTCACTCCCAAATGCCTTCTCAGACCCTCTCGCACTCACCCAGAGGTCTGCCTCCCGCGCAAGCTCCCTGGGATCAGAGAACTCGCACTCCAACAGGTGTTGGGGTAACCCTGGAAAACAACTACGGAACATGTGCTTTCTGACAATCAGATTGAACAGCCATTCAAAATTGTTTGCCATGCTACCCATCACCCAATCTTCCAGTGCAGCACAACATTCATCCACAAACTCCCCCTAAGACTGGTGAGACAGTTTCCTACTGCCCCTGAACCTCAACCTATACCCTTTAGGTATGACACCCTCTTCCTGTGAACTAGGTACCATGCTCTGGAATCTGGGAGTGGATCTACCTACACTGGACTCTCTATCTGAAAGAGACACGTTAGTGATCGATTCCTTACCTTCGAATATCCCCCTGGTGTCAGACTGGAAAGCAGTACCCCTGCACGTCGGAAGGTGGCGTTGTGCGGCTCTACGTCCGCCACTGGCATCGCATGTGCCGAGATGACATCACGGTGACGCCACTCATGCGTGCTGACGTCCGTTCTTTTTTTTTTCCGCTCCAGCAAGTGCAGACCCGGTCAGAGCACGTACCCTAGTCATTTTTTTACGACATTTTTTACTACATTTTTGAGACTTTTGTCTTCCATTTTTGAGTCTTTGAGTCCTGGTGCCACGCAGAGATGCCTGGGTTTAAATGCTGCGGGAACTGTCGCCGTACAATGTCAGTGGCGGACCTCCATGGCGTCTGTCTCTACTGTCTGGAGCACAACCATAACTCCCGGTCATGTTCAGACTGTCTGGCCATGGCTCCGAAGGCCTTGCGGGAGCGGTCCCGTAAGCTGCTGGAGGCCCGGCAGTCGTCTATGCACCGTTCGAGGTCCAGAGGTTGCTTGAGGAGCCATCATCATCGCTGCCCGCGGTCTAAGTTTTCACACTCTGAATCGGGTAAGAGACAACATAAGAAGAAGTCGAAGAAGCATTTCCGCTTGCCGATATCCCCCCGTCGGTCTCCTGACGCGGACAAGGGGGCCAGGGGTACCTTTGGAGCCTGTGAGTCCCGCGGCCTACCCACCTTATCCGGGTCCATCGGCGACTCCTGCCCATGTGCAAGGTTTTCTTGCAGCCATGGACCACCTCTTCAGGTCTCGGGCTCCCGCTGGCACGCCTTCGGGCCCTGCTGTCCCAGTTGAGGGCCCTCCCTTGCCGCCGACTCCGATGCTGGCCCTGCCAGTGGCTCTGGCCCCAGCGCTGCAGGAACCTCCGAAACTGGGATGGTGCAATGAGCTAAAAAACGGTGTTGGATCTAGCCCTGATCGCTTGACTGGGTGAGAGTATTCTGCTTAATTCAGAGACTCTGTCCATCACCACCCCTTGTTGTAAATATGCAGGAACCTCCGCTGGCAGCTCCGGGCCCGACGCCACCCACGCTTCGATTCCAGCACCTCAGTGGGCTCCATTCGTTCTACCAACACCCTTGCCCGGTTCCCGGACAATTTTGCTCCTGGTTGGGACCCTAATTGGGACACGGAGTTGGACCAGCACTGTTCACGGTGCCGTTCGACCATTTATGTTCCCCTGTCCCTCCCCCACCACCAAAGCCTGTTCCGCGGGCAGTGGAGGAAGAAGATGACTGGGAGGGGTCTGAGGAATCTCTCACACTGCAGTGCGGGTCAGAACAGGAATGAATAGAAATGCTAGAGGATGCCGTTGACCTTGACTTCTCCTCTGACCCTGGTTTTCTTTCTCCTCCTGCTGTGTCTATGGAGAAGGGCTCCACATACACTGTGGTGCCCCGTAGAGCAGCTGAGGCCCTTGACCTGCCTTCAGTGACCCTCAAGACTAATCTCCTCACTGAAGTACTTCAGCCGGCAACAGGCTCTTTGGAGCCCCTGCTTCCGTTCAATGAGGCATTAACTGACGTCTTGATGGGCACCTGGTCTAGAAGGGCCACGGGGGTTCCCGTGGATAAGAATGTGGCCCGGCGCCATCGCCCGGTCCCGGGTGACCCTGCTTTTCTATCCACCCACCCAACCCCAGGAGACCCTGGTCTTGCAGGCCTCCTCTTCCCAAAGCGCATTCCCTACCGCTCCACCATATAAGGATTCCAATAAGCTGGACCAGTTCAGCAAGAAACTGTTTTCATCTGCCAGCTTAGGTCTGCGGTCAGTGAACACCGCATGCCTCTTGGGCCGCTATTCCCATGCTGTGTGGGACACGGTTGCAGAGGTGCTGCCTCAGTGTCTGGAGGAGGCTCAGACAGTGCTTTTTCAAGCTGTTGCTGAGGGGAAAGATGCAGCAAAGTCGCCATCAGTTGTGGACTGGACACCGCGGACTCACTGGGTAGGGGAATTTCCATGACAGTGGCCCTCCGTCGCCACACCTGGTTGCGGTCCACTGGTTTTTCGGGGGATGTTTAAAGTTCTCTCATGGACATGCCTTTTGATGGTACTCGCCTATTTGTCGTTAAGGCAGCTAGTGCACTGGAGCGTTTTAAGGACTCCCGTGCAACGGCCAAGTCCTTAGGTCTCTCACCAGGCTCCCGGCCACGTCTGCTTTTCGCTCCTTTTGTGGCCACGGAAGGGGTGCCCCGACACATTTGTTCAGCCAGAAGCCTGCGCAGAACCAACCTCTGAACAGACGTGGTTCCCACCGAGGTGGGGTAGGGTGCCAGCGTTCTGGTCAGTCCACCTCCGCTCTCGCATCATCTGCCTCAAAGCATTCCTAGTCTGAGCTTTGGGGCACACCCCATGCCGGTTGGCGGCAGGATTCACCATCACCTTCCTCACTGGCGTTCCGTTACCTGGTCAAGAAGTGAAAAAATTCCCAATTGGTCAAAGACTACAGAACATCATAAACCTATAGATATAATTACAGGTACACAATTTCACATTAGGAAAACTCAATTTAAGCTAATCATTATGTCAGTACATTCAAACACAATTAATGTGTATATGAAAAATTTATAAGGCACCACCAACCACAGAATGATACCAGAAACACAAAAGAAAGAGACATACCGACCAATGCCAACAGAGACGGCTTGTCTTTTTTGGATCAGCGCCATTCTAATTTTGGTCAATCGAGAGGGAGAGGAAGAGGGCGAGGCAACTACAACTCTCAGCCCCAATTCCTTCAACGTCTGCGGACACGAAGCCAAAAGAATTGGAAGCAATAAACAAAGCACCCATAATCAACCTCTCTAAACGGGAGTTGTCACAGAGACACAACTATTAGAAAAGGGTTTAGGCTTTGCATTCTGTTCCCCCATAGATAAATACACAATAGAAAGGGACCTCCAACGTTTTTTTCGAAAAATAAGGCTCAATGCCTTCTTCGTAGGTAAAGACAAACAATCTAGTACTAATAAATCTGGCTTTAAGCTGAAATCCTCCTGGACACCACAGATCAATATGGTGAAAAAGGATGTTGATGCTTTTGAGAGGAGTGTAGATAGAAGTGTTGATGACCTTTTAAATCAAAAAAGTTGGATCAATAACAATCTAAATAGTGATGAAAGATCAGCTTTGAGAAATTTAGAAAGCTGTGAGCAATTAACAATAAAACCCGCCGATAAAGCCGGTAGTATAGTCCTGATGGACACTGAGGACTATAATAGAAGAATGCATTCCTTGTTAGATAATATGGATCACTACCAACTATCTCGCAGAAATGAAAGGACATCACTAATGGAGAATATTAAAAGACTGTTGCATCAAGCCAAAGATGATCATATTATCTGCGAGGAGGAATTGGCTTTTTTGCTCAATAAAAACCCGACTGTGCCGGCACTCTCCGGTCTCCCAAAAGTGCATAAAAACATGGATAATCCCCCCATGAGACCGATTGTATCAAGCATAGGATCACTAACTGAACCATTGAGCATGTACGCAGATATTTTCTTGCAGCCATTAGTTACCCAACAAAAGGCATACATTAAGGACACGTCGGCCATTATTCACAAAATAGAAGGCCTTGATTTTAACCCAGACACACAATTTCTTGTGAGTTTAGATATAGAAGCCTTATATACTAACATTCCTCAAAATAGAACCATTGAAATGATTGAATCTCTCTTTAGCTTAGAAGACAGAGATTTAAGCCCCCAGCACATGTTTATTGTAGAGTGTGTAACCTTGGTACTTAAAAATGATCTATTTTTATTTGATAATCAATTTTACAAACAAGTGAAGGGCACGAGCATGGGGGCCACCTGTGCGCCGAGCCTGGCTTGTTTGTATGTAGCCCAATTCGAGGAAAAGCATATATTTAACAGCATGGCACCCTATTATGAGAACATTTCTGCGTGGTCAAGGTTTATTGACAACGTGTTTTTTATTTGGACAGGGACATCAGAAAGCCTTACAGATTTTATTGATTGGTTGAACCTGGGAGACGTTAATTTAAAATTCACCTCCCAGAGAGACACAGCAAGATGTGCTTTTTTAGATATAGTTATAAAACATACAGATGGAGTGCTGAACGTAGAATTCTATACCAAACCAACGGATAGGAACACTATGCTCCACTTCAATAGCAACCATCCCCCTTGCCAAAAGGACAATATTCCTTTTGGGCAATTTTTAAGGTTAAAAAGGAACTGTACAACTATAAGAGATTTTGATAAGCATGCTGATGTACTTAAACATAAACTATTAGAAAGAGGCTATCCTAAACGTCTAGTTCGCCATGTATACAAACGAGCAAGGTATTTTAACAGAGATAATCTGTTTAACAACAAAGAGAAAGATAAAACAGATCAACAACCCCTAATCTTTGTGACAAATTATAGCACCATTAGCAACAAAGTTAAGAATATAATAAACAGAAATTGGCATCTAATAACTAATAAGAAACAGGAGAGATTACCCAAACCTATGTTTTCTTATAGAAGAAATCGCACTATAAGAAACAGTTTGGTACACACATACAGAGAAACTAGGAAAAATACACAATTGAGCATTAATAATGCACCTTTACCAACAGGCACTTTTCCTTGCAAAGGGTGCGTTAATTGTGACTCCATTATCAGAGGAAACAGCATTTGCTATAATAATACAACTATAAAAATTAAAAGCTTCATTAATTGTAGGACTAAGAATCTTATTTATTTGATTCAATGCCCATGTAACTATGCATATGTCGGGGAAACATGTAGGGAGATACGCCTTAGATTGAATGAACACAGATCTGCGATCAGGACGTGCAAACAGGGTGCCCCTCTAACTGAACATTGGAAAGAAGCCGGCCACACTATTAATGATCTGAAATGGTGTGGACTGGAGATAGTAGAAATGAATATGAGAGGTGGCGACATCAATAGTAAAAGAAAGAAACGTGATCAATACTACATGTCACGTCTGAATAGTGTGAGAGATGGGATGAAGAGCAAAGAGGACTGGGAACGTATAGTTTAACCAGCAATTCCTTGGGATCAATTTGGTGTTGTCGTCACGCTGTGATGCTAACACCACATTGGACCTTTGTGACTATATACACTGGGGCTGTATAGGCCCCGCTTTTTTTGCTTCTTCATCTAATGATTCATATCTGTAGTATAGTGCCAGATACTAATGCCGGGATAGAACCCCCCAAATGAGCAGCAGATGACATTGCTCTGACGCAAGGAAATATCGCAATAACCCTACACAGTGATACCAACGTCATATTGGACGTTTATGAGTATATAACTTTAGACTGTACAGGTAATTATGTTCTAATGAATTAATTATAGCACCAGGATAGTACCATAAACTAACGTTAGATAGAACCCCAAATGAACAGCAGACGATATTGTCCTGAGAGGAGGAATTTTGTTTTGTTTTGTTTTATATTATATTATTTTATTTTTCCACATCAAAATTAAAATAGTCGTGATTCGGGTTTTAATATGGAATACTCAAGTCTAGAGATGTGAGTATTTTGGCTTGCACCCGGTTTTTGGAGAGTGCCACCCAACTTTGGGTCAATTTCAGAGGTGGGACATTTCTTGACTATAACACGCCGATTTTAACATAGGCTAACAGAACAATATGTTTTAATTAGGTAATCTCACTATATATGCTACAGAACGAGGAGAGGACAATAAAGATTTATGCTCCAAAAAACGTGCAACATCAAGCGGTAACATTGACCACGAATCAGCACCCAAGCCATATGGTGTCAAGAGATAGGAGCAGCCACATCCAATAGGCTCCAGTTTCCTACTTAAGAGTCGGGCTAGACAGTCAATCACATTTCGCGATTCAAACCGCCGAGGTGTGACGTCAGACGCCATAACGAAGACAGACCGGGAGGCCGAATTAATTTACCCGGGTAAGAGCATACAGCGATACTTTAGAATACCCCCAAGCCGCCATTATTATCGAGGTAGTTTAAGCTTTTCTCGTTTAATTACAGAAAACATGCAATGGCATTGGCGATTAATATCATTTAAATACAAAAGCCATGAGTAATTACACCTTTGATATAATAAGTTCCCTGGATGTGTGTACGAGTATCAAATGCAGGGATATGCGTAACACACTAAACTTACTGCTAGACTACAGAAGAATTAGAGAAAGTTGGTAAATTAATATTAGAAATTCGTTTAAACCCAGAAACACACTAATAGAAGGATATCTCTTGAAAAATGAAATCGTAACAAGGGATTTTTATCTACTTTTAGATTGTTTTAATCGAAAGGCAAATCTAGGAGGTTATTCCCTCGCGAGGGCTGCCATCTGTGTCAGCAGGACTGTGACTGCAACAGAGGACTTTTTAGATACCGACTGCCCTTATGTACAACGTAGGTGAGTGGATTGTAAGATGTTTAAACCAAACGCTAACACAACATGAGAAAGGCTTATTAGCTAAGAGTTATACCCATTGTTTCTTGTAGCCTCAAGGCTGAATATCCAAATTTAATAACGGTGGCTCCGCTGTATGTTTCATGCAGTTTTCCTTGCCGAAAATAAAGGTAAATAGGTTAATACTCAACAGAGATTGCGTGATAGATAAAGACTGCATATGAGGAAATACCAAGATTAGTATTATATAAATACACTTTCTATTTAAGTAATTTGAATATATAGAGTGCCGAACAGGACCCATATATCTACAATTGGGCCAGTGGTGGTGTAACATACTATTTTGGGAGAATCAACATGTCTCCATTTTTTGCTAAACTAAAGGTATGGAACAAGCATATTTTCTCCCTTTGCCTAGTCCAGGTGTGTTGAATGTCTATGTATTGCTTATGTTGGGAGTACCGAACCCAATCAGTATTTTTGGTGCGAAATAGTACTAATGACAGGTTTATATATATAAAAAACAAGAAATGATATTGTAAAAAGAATTGCTTATAAACTGTAAAGTCAACATCATTGTCTATCTGAAACAGAAAATGTAATGCAAACACTAGGGGTATGTGCTAATGTTGTATATTGTATCTAAATGTGCCACTATAACATCTGTAAAAACAATGACTGTCACTGTACTACAATGGAGAATAATTGTGTTTTTATTAATTTAGAAACTGTCCTGAAGAAGGTGTTTTTAACTTCGAAAAAACCGAAACGCTGCATCGACAAACTGCTTCTTTTTTAGCTCATCAAACAGTACTGTGATACTGGTTTTAACTTTTTGTGATTTTATTATGTTTATATTGTTTACACATAAAATGTTTATTAATAACATTGTACTAAATAAATGTGTATGAAATCTTCTTGCAATAACTTGTGACAGTCTTGTTGGTGGTGCCTTATACACATTAATTTTGTTTGAATGTACTGACATAATGATTAGCTTAAATTGAGTTTTCCTAACGTGAAATTGTGTACCTGTAATTATATCTATAGGTTTGTGATGTTCTGTGGTCTTTGACCAATTGGGAATTTTTTTACTTCTTGATATCTAACTCCCCATGTCCCATATTGGATGAGTAGGGGGCCTCCCTCTTTTTATATTCTTGTTCCGTTACCTCGGACAAGTGGGTACTGCAAATCGTCCAAAGGGGCTACTCCTTCAACTTCGAGACTTCACCTCAGTTCCACCGCATGTTGGGGGACCATTTTGCGCTTCTCCAGCAGGAAGTCACGGCCCTCTTGGCTAAGTGGGCCATCAAGCACGTTCCTGGGCCAGAAGTAGGACGTGGTTGTTGTTCCCACTACTTTCTGGTCCCAAAGAAAGAGAAAGGGGGCTTGCGTCCCAACTTGGACCTCAGGAACGTCAACCGCTTCTTGCGGAAGGAGAAGTTCAAGATGTTGACTCTAGCTCAGGTCTTGGCTGCCCTCGACCCTGGAGACTGGATGGTAGCATTGGACTTGCAGAACGCTTATTTTCACATCCCCGTCCTGCAGTTCACATTGGGCCAAGAGCACTTTCAGTTTGCCTTGCTCCCCTTCAGCCTTACCAGTGCCCCTCGGGTGTTCACGAAGGTGATGGCGGTGGTCGCAGCTCATCCGCGCAGATCAGGGGTTTCAGTCTTCCTGTATCTCGACGACTAGTTGTTGAAGGCGGGCTCGCCCTAGGCAGTCATCTCCCACCTCCAGATTACAGCTGACTTCCTGCGTTTGCTGGGGTTCTCCAGCAACATGCGGAAGTCGCACAGAGTCCCTTTCAGAAGCTCCCCTTCATCGGAGCGGTTCTGGATTCGATGCAGTTTCGGGGTTATCCTCTCTAGCAGCGAGTCCGGGATATTCAGGCTATGATTCCGATCTTTCAGCCTCTATCCTGGGTTTCAGTCAGGATGACCCTCCAGCTCCTGGGCCTAATAACCTCCTGCATCGTGCTAGTGCAAAATGCCAGATGGCATATGCAGGCTCTGCAGTGAGACCTGAAGTTCCAGTGGGCGCAGCATCCGGGCAACCTGTCTGATCACGTCCAGATCTCGGAGGGCACAGCACAAGACTTGCAGTGGTGGCTCACAAATCGCGATTGGGTCAAGGGCAGATCCCTCTCCCTTCCCCAAGCAGAGCACATAGTGGTGATGGATGCGTTCCTCCTGGGATGGAGCAGCCACATGGGAGAGACGGAGACCAGGGGCCTCTGGTCTCCGGCGGAGTCCTGGCTCCATATCAACCTTTTGGAGCTTTGGGCGATCCGACTTGCACTGAAAGCATTCCTTCCCTCTGTCCAGGGAAGTGTAGTGCAGGAGTTCACGGACAACACCACCGCCATGTGGTATTGCAACATACAGGGCGGGTGGGGTCGTGGGTCCTATGGCAGGAGGCTCTCCGCCTCTAGACATGGCTGGAACACCAAGGCATTACCTTGGTGGTTCAACACCTGGCAGGTTCTCCGAATGCCAGGGTGAACGAAGTCAGCCGCCGGTGCATGATGGATCACAAATGGCGTCTTCACTTGGAGGTGGCACACGGTCTCTTTCTGCAGTGGGGAGAGACTTGGTTACATCTATTCACCACCGAAGAGAACGCACAATGTCATCAATTCTGCGTGTTTGAATTTCCAAGGCGGCACTCACTCAGCGATGCTTTTCATCACGAGTGGAGCTGCGGTCTGTTGTACGCCTTTCCGCCTATATCACTTCTGCCCAGAATGCTGAAGAAGATTTAGCACGACCGGGCCCAAGTCATCCTTGTGACTCTGGATTGGGCACGAAGATACTGGTATATCCCGAGCTACTCAGCATGGCGATCTCTCCCCCGATCCGACTGCCTCTTCGGGAGGATCTTCTGTCTCAGCAGCCGGGGATGGTCCTCCACCCGAACCTGCCCAGCCTCCACCTCCATGTGTGGAGATTGAGCGGTGACAGTTGGCAGCTTTTGACCTTCCTTCCGAAGTCTGTGACATTATTCTGGCAGCCAGGCGTCCCTCCACTAAGACGGCATACGCCTGTAGGTGGAACAAATTTGTGGCATGGTGCAAAGCAAAGACTGTGGATCCCCTTGCTGCCCCTCTTTCCGAGGTCCTTCTCTTCCTTCACTCATTGGCCCAGCAGGGCTCTCCTCTGGGCACTATCAAGGGTTATCTCTTGGCCATTTCTGCCTTTCTTCGGCTTCCAGGTCAGCCTTCTCTTTTCAAGTCCCCAATTGTTAATCGCTTCCTGAAAGGCATTACACACACGTTTCCTCCTGTGCCCTTCATAATGCCTCAATGGGACTTAAATCTTGTCATGAAATATCTGATGTGCGCTCCCTTTGAGCCACTTCATAACTGTCCCTTGCGTCTTCTCACTCTAAAGACGGCTTTCCTGGTAGCTATCACCTCTGCCAGAAGAGTGAGAGTGAGTGAGCTCCAGGCTCTTTCTTCTAAACCTCCTTTTCTCTCTGTTCATCCGGACAAAGTGGTTTTAAGGACTCGTCCTTCTTTCTTGCCAAAGGTTGTCACGCCCTTCCACATCGGGCAGACCATCACTCTGCCCACCTTCTTTCTGCCTCCCCATCCCTCAAAAGAAGAAGAGAGGCTCCACCGTCTGGACCCAAAACGTGCCCTCTCGTTCATTCTGAAGCACACGCAACAGTACCGGGTGGATGACCAACTTTTTGTTGGCTACTTGGGCGCCAAAAAAGGTTGGGCCTTGCACAAATGGACAATCTCTTGGTGGGTCGTTCTCTGCATCATAGCCTGTTACTCCTTGGCTAAGAAGGAGCCTCCTGTGGGGCTGCGTGCCATTCTACCAGGGCAACGGCAGCCACTACTGCTTTGGGACACGATGTTCCCTTGCAGGACATCTGTCAGGCAGCTAAGTGGGCCTTGCTGCACACTTTTACCAAGCACTAATGCCTGGACAACCAAGTTTGGAGAGACGGCTTCTTTGGCCGTTCTGTTCTCCGGAACTTTCTGGTATGATTTTGGTTCGCAGACCCACCTCCGGGGTAGGTATTGCTGGGGTATCTATTCTAAGGTAAGGAATCTATCACAAACGTGTCTCTTTCAGATGCACGTTGCTTACTTGTGTAACAATATATCTGTAAGAGACATTAGTTAGTGATAAATTCCTTACTGCCCTACCCATCCTTCCAGTTCTGCGAACTGATTGCTAGGGTTAAGGTCATCCTTTTCAGGGCCCTAGTTTCATGGCACCAGTGGTCAGTTGCTTGCATGGCTCTGCGTTCCTGGCGTGGAACGTCATGACAGAACTGATGTCAGCGCGCATGGGTGGCGTCTAAGTAGTCTCCGTGATGTCATCTCGGCGCATACGATGCCAGTGACAGACATGGAGCCGTACGACGCCACCTTCCGACGCGCAGAGGTACTGCTGATGCTTGGGGATATTCTAAGGTAGGGAATCTATCACTAACCAATGTCTCTTACAGATATATTGTTACACAGGTAAGTAACTTGTGCAGTGCTGCCACCACTGGACTCCACCCTCACTGGTGAATCCAGAACACTAGAACTACACTCAGGAGATAACCTATCCTCAAGAACTAGCTTCTCTCTGGTGAAGGCCCTTCTGCCTCCGCCTTCCTTTCCTGCGCTAGGACCCTTTGAAGTCTCTAGCTTTTTCTCCTCCACCCCTAGCTGCGCTAGCTCTGCATCCAGCTTGGTATGCTCCAATTTGAGCTTCTCTAACTCCAGCTGGTGCTCCCTTTCTTCCCTCCTGTCCACCAACTCCTCTGGGGACAGAGAAAGGGATGGGGCACTGCCCCCGGCACGAGACCAAGCAAGGGACTCCTACACTACGGGCTCCTCACTATCTACTGGCGTCACTGCACTGGCATTTTCTCCCTCCTCTTCAGACTCTCCAGGGCCACCACCCTCCAGGGGTATGGACTAGGAACCCTCACTCTCAGAGTCCTTCCTACTCTTGGGGTCCTCCCCAGGGTCTCCCTCAGAACCACCACCCTCCTGGATCTCTGTTGACTCCTCTTAAGGGAAATGTTGAGCATAGTACAGGGCCCTATAATAGTCCTTACATTCCCGTTTGCACTCTTGCCACCCGAACAAGGCTTTCTGAAGAACTAGCTGTGTTTCTATCCAACTCACTGCTATGTTTCTCTCCCTGCAGAACCCCTTTAATTCCTCTAGACTGTATTCCAACAGATCATGTATATTAAAGGCAGATTCCATTTTGGCAAGATACACAACCCACAGTGCAAAACAAGAGACTTAGGTGTCTGACCTGTAGCAGGACTACACAATTCAAAAATGACACTTTGAGCAGGAATAAAAAAATCTGGAGAAATCACAAAACACATGATTTGTCTAAATGCAGAGCTTGTAGTGCAACCATGCGTCACTGTGGTACTTCCCAAATGCAAGTTCTACCCTCACTACTGACACCAATGTTAGAAATGGGATTTCTGTTTGCCTTGGGCATGCACCTAAGCCAGGCAGAAACCACCACTCTAGTCAAGGCAAGGGAGTTACACCCCAAAGATAACTCCTGCTCACCCCCTTGGTAGCTTAGCATAGCACTCAGGCTTATCCTAGAGGTAATGTGTAAAGCATTTGCGCAACACTCACACAGCAGTGACACACTGGGCACACCACAAAAGAAACTCCACACAAGGTTATACCAAAAATAGCCTTTGTATTACTCATAAAACACATTAGAATGTAATCACATATATACACTGTGCCAACTGGCACTTAGTATGACTTTACAGGGGATTATATACACGACAGGGCCAATCGGGCCACGGTCATAACCATCAGCACTCTCAATTAGGGACCACGACCAGTAACTACTGTTGGGTACACTTAGCATAAATGCATTAGGCATCAATATCACAGCAGGACACATCCCGTAATCACCTTCGTCACAGGTTTACCTAGCATAGCATATTAGGCATACCTCACCGCAATCGCATAAAACATTATGCCTACATATAATCAGCAGTGCACCATAGTACTTTCAGTAAGGTGCACACATGATCGCATGCACGTAATCCATTGTGCAATCGAATCATCACGTGCTATGTCCAATAGTCCTGAATCCCCTGGAGCCTCCCTGGCCATGCAAGTACTCTCCGTAGGGGTGGTGGTGATCTTCCCGCCTCTGGTGGCGGTGATCTTCCCGCCTCTGGTAGTCCACTCTGTGCTGGAGTCGGGAGTGCACCCTGCGGCCTCCCGGACTTCAATTTTGGCAACACGCTGGGCTCTCCCTTTCCTCACAGGAGCCCTACTCACAACCAGGCACAGCCTCTGCCTGGCTTTCCACCCGGTCTCCACATTCTGCTTTTTGGTTGGAGGCCACTCCCACAACCAGTGCACAGCCGCCTGCCTTCCTGTCCACTGTGCGGCTGCTTTTTCCACATTTGCACCAAAGGAGCCCACTTCTTGGCTCAGGAACCAAGCTTCCAAGCCCCTGCCACATGTGGCACTTGATCAGGGGGGGGCGCCGACACGCACACCCGCTGCTCCCACTTCCCCAAGGAACCCGATGCTTCTGTCAGGCAATCGGGCCACACGAGCCCACGCCATGGCTCCAAGGACCCCCCTCCTCCCTCCTGGGCACAACAGAAATCCTGGAGCATTCACAACGCGCTGGGTTTAGAAGCCAGATCTTCGCAAGGGCATAGCTGGGCACAGGCAGACCAGCACACAGGGCCTCCCAGCAGAGGGCAGTGGACAATAACCCTTTCCTAGGAAAGGCCTGACTGCGAATTATTTGCAAAGAAGGTGCTGTAAAGGACACTCACTGGTGTATCCTACTTTATTTTTAATGCTCCGGGGAGGCAAAATCAATCTCCTCGAGGGTGCGCTATTAGTCACACTATTCGGTTTTTCAGATAAAACAATAATTCTTATACAGCAACGGAAGACAGGAATGGCAGCAATCCTCGTGTTAGGGAGTATACTCATCGGACCTTTCCTCGGAAAGGGTTATTGTCATATGCAGTATCATAGTCTCCTGAAGATGGTCTGAAAGAATAACTTAAACGAAGACCGAAACGGCGACTACTTTGTGTGTTTCCTGTACAATTGTTTTATAATTCTGACTATTTGTTCAAGCATGACATCTGTCAAGATTTGATTTACCGAGGAACTGACATTTTATTCATGAGATATGGGTCAGATTTGACTGTACCTTGTTCATGTCTTTTTGCATTTGACTCAATGAAAAGTCATTGTCTGTATGTAACCTATCAAATATATTAATACATTTTGATAAGATATTCCCGTCTGTTTCTCTCTTTTCTCCCACCATTATTATTTGTCTGTACATTGATTGTATACTTTGTTCAATCTATTTGACTGTTGGTTTAAGATTGATTCAACTTTGAACCACTAAATTATTAGATTCAGAATGCTATGAATATCCATGCACTCTTGAACGAAATCCCTTGTTGGCACCTTGAACTTGTTCACTTCTAAAAGTGGCATTTCTAAAATAGTGATAATAACTCTGCGAACACCTTTATGCAGCATTTATTACCACTATTCCAAACATACCAAACTTGATAGTTTCACCCCTCTCAAATCAGGAATTACCACTGAAACACATATCGGGGAATCCCCAATGCATTCCTATGAAAGGGCAGCGTCACAGTAGTGAGAAACCAAATAGGCTGTTTGTCACACCAGGACATGCCACACAGTTAAGGCACAAGTCCTACCTTTTACCTACATTGCACCATGCCCATAGGGCTAGCTATGGCCTACCTTAGGGGTGACTGATATGTAGTAAATGGGGAGTCACATACGTGGCAGCCACTTTATGTGCCACGGCACAGTGGCATTAAACTCTGCACGCCAGCCCTGCAATGGCAGAGGCCTGAGACAGGTTTGAAAGGCTACTTTGGAGGGTGGCGCAAGCAGCGTTGCAAGCCCACCAGGAGCATTTAATTTACTGGCCCTGGGTATATGAGATACCACTATACAAGGGACTGATAGGTAAATTAAATACGCCAAACAGGTGAAGACCAATCTTACCACATTTACCATAAAGAGCACATGCACTTTACACTGGACAGCAGTGATTCAGTGCCCTGAATCCTAAAACCACCAACTCCAGGTCAGAAAAAATACCAGGAGGAAAGCAAAAAGTTCAGGGATGACCCTACAAGAAGGGCCAAGTCGAACAGGTAGCAAGAGGTCAGGTCAGTCCACCAACCCCACAGCAGCTTTAGCCTCCAAACCCTCCTAGTCTTGCCCTTCCAGACCATGGGCGTCCAGTTGGTGGCCGGATCAGCCATCACCTTTACCACTGGCAGACCATCACATCGGACAGGTGGGTGCTCCAGATAGTCCCCTATGAGACCACCCCTCACTCCATTCCTCCATCCTGTGACCGGCTGATGGGGGATCATTTGATATACTGCAGGATGAAGTCATGGCTCTCATGGCAAGGGATTCATAAAGGGGGTGGTGATGGACAGAGTATCTGAATTAAGCAGAACACTCATACCCAGTCAAAAGATCAGGGCTTGATCCATCACCGTTTTTTAGCTCACTGCACCATCCCAGCTCAGAACCTGGCTACATGCAAATTAGTCTGACCCTGGCCCAGTGCATCATGGGAACAGGGCAGACCAAACTACCAAGCCAATTCTTTACTGGAAAGGAAACAAGCTTCCGGGGACCGGTTTCTGGCATTACAGCCGTCTTCGGCCCGGCTTGCTTGAATCCTGTTGGTGCAGTGAGCAAGGGACTCACATCTGAGCATACCCTTCCACACTTGTGGTGGCCAAAACGATTCATAAAGGGGGTGGTGATGGACAGAGTATCTGAATTAAGCAGAACACTCCTACCCAGTCAAAAGATCAGGGCTTGATCCATCACCGTTTTTTAGCTCACTGCACCATCCCAGCTCAGAACCTGGCTACATGCAAATTAGTCTGACCCTGGCCCAGTGCATCATGGGAACAGGGCAGACCAAACTACCAAGCCAATTCTTTACTGGAAAGGAAACAAGCTTCCGGGGACCGGTTTCTGGCATTACAGCCGTCTTCGGCCCGGCTTGCTTGAATCCTGATGGTGCAGTGAGCAAGGGACTCACATCTGAGCATACCCTTCCACACTTGTGGTGGCCAAAACGATTCATAAAGGGGGTGGTGATGGACAGAGTATCTGAATTAAGCAGAACACTCCTACCCAGTCAAAAGATCAGGGCTTGATCCATCACCGTTTTTTTAGCTCACTGCACCATCCCAGTTCAGAACCTGGCTACATGCAAATTAGTCTGTCCCTGGCCCAAGCCAATTCTGAAATCGGATGGTGCAGTGAGCTAAAAAAACGGTGATGGATCAAGCCCTGATCTTTTGACTGGGTAGGAGTGTTCTGCCTAATTCAGATGCTCTGTCCATCACCACCCCCTTTTCTGAATCATCTCATGGCAAGGGAGCCATAGAGAGAGTTCCGGAGCCAGAAGTAGGCCATGGTTATTCATGCTACTTTCTGGTCCTCAAAGGACTAGGGCCTTTGTCTTACCCTAGACCTACAAGCCCTCAACTACTTCCTTATAAAGGAAAAATTGAAGATGCTCACTCTAGCTAAGGTCATGTCTGCTGGGCTCGGGCCGGACGCATCGGGTGCAGAGGTTGAACCGGGGCAGGCTTCACGGTTCTTCAGATCTCAGAATCCTTACCTTGGAAAACAGGTCTGCTTTTCTCGGGAGTCTTGATCTTTATTGAAGGCAGTCATTCCTCCCAGGGTTCTGGAGGTCGCTGGGCTGCAGGTCGAGTCGTCTTTTGGGCAGGATCGTCGAGGGCTGTAGACAGGCCGGTAGAGCTGGGGCCAAGTAAGCTAGTCTCTGAAGTCTTCTCTACTGGTTAGGCTCTGTAGTGTCCAGCTCTTCTTGAGTCATTAGGGTCTGAAGTTCAGGGCTCAGAGGGGGCCCCCTGGATGCTATATTTAGGGGCATTTAAAGGGAGTGCCAGGTAGTAGCCAATGGGCTACTTACCTTAAGGGTAACTGCAACCTCTAAATGCTCAATCCATGTGGGCGGTAGGCCTATCCCTGATCCTGATTGGAGGAGTCCCACCATCTTCAAGACTGTGGGCATTGAAAAGTGTACTTCACCTCACCTCCATCACCTGAGGGTTGGCAGAGGGGGCACACCTCCTAATCTTTCATCGTTTTCCCATTTCCTAATGCCAAAAAGGGGGTGAGGACAGGCGGGGGCCTGCTCCTTCTAGCAGGGGTCACGTTTCAAAGGTGGCAAGGCCTTTGAAGCTTCCTGCCACAGATGGCTCTTCCTGACCGGGGGGGGAGGTGTGAACACCTCCCCCAGGACAGGCATTGTTCTCGAACTCTAGCGCACTGGCGTTCACCCCATGAGGTCAGAACTCTGTCTGGTGATGACAGGCTGGTTGAAACCAGTCGGTGACCCCACTAAGGGTTGGTAGGTTTGAGGGACCTCTCTAAGTGGTCTTCTGTGCGCTATCCATACTAATATTATAAAGAGAGAGCCCAAACCTTTGAGGTGGGTAATCTCAGTAACCACAGCACCAATCACAACACCCAATACAGCGTTGGAAAGGGCAGTTGCAGCAGAAGGACATAGGCTAGACGGCCACCATATACATTTTTTTAAATTGTTTTTATTAACTCTTCAAGAAACAGTGGTGTTCATCACAATCATACAGTGCAAGACATACAATTGTACCGTAGGACACCATATACATTTAAAAGGTAAAAGAACCGTGCCAGCAAAGTAGTCCATTGTGGGCGTATCTGCGTTGTGCTGTGGGCGTGGGCTGGGGGCGTGACTAATGCTGGCGGCGTGTGGTACGGCCATCACATCGTGGGCTGTGGGCATGTGCTGGGGGCGTGACAAACGCTGGGGACGTGACAAACGCTGGGGGCGTGTGTCCGCCCTTCATGCCATGTGAGTCGTACATACAGGCACCAATTACGTTGCTGCGCAGCATCAAGGGGCACACTGGGGGCGTGAGAAACGCTGTGGGTGTATGTCCGGCCTTCATGCCATGTGAGCGCAATTGCGCCGCATCAAGGGGCACGCGTGAGAAACGCTGGGGGCGTGTGCTGCGTTCCGCCCTTCATGCCATGTGAGTCGTACATTAATCAGAAGATCATCTGCTGTGGCCGTGTGCTGGGGGCATGACAAACGCATTCAGCAGGAGGCCTGGTAAGTAACATTACTGCAGCCTCTCCTGCGCTCTGTTACTGAACTCTCTCATTCAACGAAATTAGACGCGCCTGCTACCATGAACCAGGGCTCTAGCCGGGCTCAGGCGACGGATCAGTACACTAATTACACAAGCCTGATAACATCAACCAGGGCTGCAGCTGGGCCTCAAGCGGGGGAACACGCGCCTGCTAACATCAAACAGGCCTGCATCTGGGCCTCAAGCGGGGGAACACGCAAATGAGCGTGTCTGCGGGGACAATTACTGCAGCCTCTCCTACTCGCTGTCACTGAACTCTCTCATTAAACGGATTTACCCGCGGCTGATAACTCTCTCATTCAACGACATTACACGCGCCTGCTAACATCAACCAGGGCTGTAGCCGGGCTCAGGCGGCAGATCACTACACCAATTACACGCGCCTTCTAACATCAACCAGGGCTGCAGCTGGCCCTTCTCCGTCCCTATTCTATTGAAACAAAAAATGTTGTATACCGCGAGATTTTAAAATAAATTGCCCTTGCCAAATACACACATTACACACATTCTATTTCATACCCGGACAACGTCGGGACGGGCTGCTAGTTCTTAATAAATATGACACTGGAATCAATGCAGGTTCATTAAGATGAAATGTTTTGTACCAAACACCTGTTAAAACAATGAAGCCATCATGGAGCAGGGAAACTCGTAGTGTCTAGTGCCCAGTCCATGTATTCCGCATGGCTTCCCTGTTCACTCAAAATATCCAAGAATTGACAAGGATATTGCAGGGGCCTATCTGCTCATGCAGATATGTCCTCACAGGAGATATAGTGCACCCTGCCTTAGAGCTATAAGGCCTGCTAGAGGGGTGTCTTACCTATATCCCATGCAGTATCTGTGGGCATGCTACACAAGGGTGTGTGCCATGTTGAATCTTCGGTTTTGTCTTCACCAAGGCATGCAGGCTGCAGTGCAGGCAGTGTGCATGTGCTTGTTGAGAAGTCCTTTAGGGTGGCACAATTCGTGCTGCAGCCTTTAAGGGGCTCTCTTTAACCACAAGGCACTTGGGACAAGGGTGTACCTTTTACGAGGGACTTATGTGAGCTAAATGGGTGCCAATTGGGAAACAAAAGGTGCAGTTTGGAGAAAAAGCTTCTGGCACAGGGGACTGAGGACTGGTTGGCAGGGACCCTGTGTTCTTCCAGTTGGAATTAAATCGTTTTCTAGGCAAACGGTGGAGGCTAATCATGTCCAAAAGAGGCACTTTCCTACATGAGCCCCCACCCCCCAAACAAAAGAGGATGAGACTAACCTTCTCCTAGAGAGTCTTCATTGTCTAAGTGGAAGAACCTGGAAAGGCCATCTGCATTGGCAGTCCCAGGTCTGTGTTCCACTTCAAAAGTCCACTCCTGTAGAGATATGGACCACCTTAGCAGTTTGGGATTTTCACCTTTCATTTGCATTAGCGATCTGAGATGCCTGTGGTCAGTTTGAACGATGTAGTGAGAGACAAACAGGTATGATGTCAGCTTCTTCGGGTACCAGACCACAGCAAAGGCTTCTGTCGCAATGGCACTCCAACACTAGCACCTGGGGAGTAGCCGCCTACTGATGAAAGCCGCAGGATGGCCTTGACCATGGTCATTTATTTGGGATAGAACCGCTCCTATCCAATGTTCAGAGGAATCTGTCTGCACAATGAATTGCTTGGCATAATCTGGAACTTTCGTGACAAATGCACAGCACACTGCTTCCTTCAAAGTGCCAAAAGCCTTTTGGCAGCTCACTGGTCGGTTCACCTTTTTGGGCATTGTATTGGAGGTCAGTTCTGTGTGAGGGGGCACAATGGTGTAATTCTGCTTCACAAACCTCCTGTAGTACCCAGTCAAGCCAACCAAGGCCCTGACTTGAGTCTGGGTTCTTTGAGCCACCCAGTCTAAAATGGTTTAGATCTTGGACTATAAGAGTTGAACTTTCCTTCCACCTACCAGGTTGCCCATGTATACAACCCTCCCCTGCCCTATCTGGCACTTGCTTGCCTTGATAGTGAGGCCTGCATTCCTCAAAGCTTCTAGTACTTTCTCAAAGTGGATCAGGTGATCCTAAAGACAGCAATATTATCCAGATACACTGCAGTAAAGGATTCTAATCCAGCAATGACTTGGTTCACCAACCTCTGGAAAGTGGCAGGTGCATTTTTCAAACCAAAGGGCGTCAAACTGAACTAATAATGCCCATCTGGGGTTCGAAATGCTGATTTTTCTTTTGCTCCTGAGGTCAGACCTATCTGCCAGTACCCTGGTGTGAGATCAAAGGTACACAAATACTTGGCTGCTCCCAATCTGTCAATTAGTAGGTTCAAATTTTACACACACAAAGAAATTGAGCAGTTATAGTTAGTTATCTCAAGTAACTATAACTCGCACCCCAAAGTAACTATAACTCGCGCCCCAGCCATGCACAGCTTTCTCCGCAATAATTTTACAGCAAATGTTGCAGTGATATTATCCTTGATGTCATAAAAGATGTAATATGTGGTAATTAGCAGTGCATGATGAGGGTGAGTTAAAGTTACCTTAGGGCATGAGTTATAGTTACTTGACAACTCTAACAGCTGAATTTCTATGATTTTGTTTGTGTGAAATCTGAGCCTAACTATAATGTCCCTGTAACTTTTGTTTTTTTACTGAATTTCTAAGATTTTTTTTATTCTGTTTCCAAAATATAACGTCCCTGTAACCTTTGTTTTTTCAGTGAATTTCTACTTTTTAATGCGATTTCCTAACTCCAACGTCCTTGTAACCTTTTGTTGTTTCATTGAAATTCTAGGTTTTTCCAGTGTAAAGTATTTAATCACCATATGTTGATCCAACTACTAACGAACAGCCTTTGGCTGTGTGCAGCGGGCAGTTGGCATCAGGCCCTGCTGTAGCCAACCCCTGCATGCTGCCAGGGGTTGTTGGTCCTGATATCTGCCTGGGGACCACATTCCCTGAGCCTGGCCAATGAGTAATGGGGTAGGAGGGCCATGCAGAACCCCCCCTCCCCGAGCATTTATTGGACCTGGTGACCCCATCCCTGGTCAATAATTAATGGGGGACGCAAGCCACCCTCCCATGGCTAATTTCAGCCCTGGGGACTCCATCCCGGAGCCTGGCCAATAAAGGGTTGGGTGGCAAGGAGACTACGCAGGGCACCAAGCATCTCCTTGTTGAGAGCCGCAGGCCTCCTAAGGCCCCACCCGACTACTCGCAACCAGCGGAACCCGGTATTGCTTCTCCCCGCAGGGAGCAGCTTAAAATGCTGCTCCCTGCGGACCGAAGCAATTTTCAGAACTATTTCCCTGCCTGAATCACAGCGAGCTGGGAAACCGATCTGAAGTCCGTTCCCCTTGACCGGAGCTTTTTCAAAGTAGCTATAACTCGTACCTTAAGGTAACTATAACTCATGCCCTTGCCATGCACTGCTAATTACCCCACATATTACATCACTCATGACATCTTCTTTGACACCATTGATAATATCACTGTGAATGGCGGGGTGAGATTTATAGTTACTTAAAATAAATTTAACTGATGAATTTCAGTGGTTTTTATTTTTTAATACGGAACATTTCACTTAACTAGAACGTTACATTACCCTTAGTATTTTTCAGTGAATATATATATATATATATATATATATATATATATATATATATATATATGTGTGTGTGTGTATATGTATATATTTGTGTTTGTTCATGTGTGTGTGTGTATATATATGTGTGTATGTGTGAGTGTTTATGTATATTCACTGAAAAAAAACACAGGTTTTAGGGACGCTATAGTTAGTTGGACATTTCACTAATACAAAACCTGAGAAATGTGGCTGTTATAGTTAGTTGAGCTAACTATAACTTGTGCCCCCGCAATGCACTGTTGATGATGACACATATTACATCAATCATGACGTGGTCAGTGACATCACCGATGACATCTCAAATGACATGATGTAGGACATCACTGATGCCATCATCCAAACACTGGGTGATTTTTAAAAGTTTAAGAATGTTAATTATAGATATGCAAAGGGCTATTGAAGAATGAGTAGGTGAATGAGTGTCTGAATGGATGATTTAGTGGGTGTGTTGCTGACTGTTTAAGTGAGAGATTAAACGTGTCTTAGTGAATGCATGGGTGAATGACTAATCTGTGTGAATGTCTGTCTGTTGGAGTGTAAGTGGCGGCATGGGTTGGTGAGTAGCTACATGAGTGTCTATGCGGGTTAAAGATTGTTTTTTTGATTACCTGTATGGGTGCCTGAGTGTCTGTGTGGGTGGGGGGGGTGACTCCCTCCATGGATGTGTGAGTGGATGATTCAGTGGGTGTATGGGTCCATGAGTGTGTCTGCGAGCGGCTTGTATGGTTGAGTGAGTGTGTCTATGACTGTGTTGGTGAGTGAATGGATGTCTCTGTGGTATATGTATGAGTAACTACAAATCTGAAAGGCAGTATATATAAATGTTGGAGTATATAAGTGACTATATGTGAGAGTGAGTGATTGTGGCTGTATGGATGAGTGTGTGCTTGTGTCAGTGATTGTATAAGAGAGTAAGCATGTGTTAGTATCTGTATAAATAAGTGAGGTGGAGTGTGTATAACTGTATTGGTGAGCAAATGGCAGTGTTATTGAGTGGGTGACTTACAAGGTGTGTGAGTATCTCTGTGGGTGAGTGGCAGTATGAGGGTGTATGGCTGTATGACTGCATATATCAGAGGTTTTATTGATGAGTGATGTATATATGAGTGACTGTATCGGTAGGTGGGTGTGTGAAGACCTATGAATCAGTGAGTGGGTATGTACTAACTGGTATTGGTGTGTCTATGGTTTTCAGAATGGCAGTCTGTATTTTAGAGTGGGTGTATGAAAGGTTATATTAGGGTGTGAGGAGGTGCATCATATATTAAGTGGATGGTGTTATCAGTGATGTCATCAGTGATGTCACTGACCATGTCATGAGTGATGTAATATGTGACATCAGCAGTGCATTGCGGGGTTGTGAGTTATAGTTAGCTCAACTAAATGTTCAACTAACTATAACGTCCCTGAAACCTGTGGTTTTTTTCAGTGAATTTCTAGGGTTTTTTAAATGCTAATTTCTAACTATAACGTCCCTGAAACCTATGTTTTTTCAGTGAATTTCAAAGGCTTTTTAAATGCTAATTCCTAATTATAACGTCCCTGAAACCTCAGTTTTTTCAGTGAATTTCTAGGGTTTGTTTAAATGCTAATTTCTAAATATGTCTGCATAGGTAGGACATGTGCAGAAAGATGAAGAAAGGTGCAGAAAGAAGCAAGAAAAGTGAAGAAAGCGGCAACAGAAGTCCAAAAAGAGGAAGAAAGGTGCAGAAAGAAGCAAGAGAAGAGCAGAAAGAACCAACAGAGGTGCAGAAAGAGCCTTACTTTGACTGTACCCTACAACAAACTCATACAAAGTAGCCTAATCACTAATCCTTCTCCCAAGATTTCTTAAACCTCACTTTTCTCTTGAAGGTTTACTATTAATCGACTGCTCAGAATGTTAGGCTACCTACCAAATATAAAACAGCAATCCTAAGCATATCACTGTTGTAAGTCTGACCAAGATTGTGAAGGTATGCATGTGTGCCTCTGCTTTCACCGAGTGACATGTCACATACAAATATAGAAGTACTTGAATACCTGTGTGTCAAACCGCATACTATATGTGTACAAAAAGGTGTATGTATTTCTTTCTGCTCATAATACAGGGCACATGGGTATTCAATAGTATATTTGAGGGGCGGCTTTATGGCACCTACATACATAAAACATGTCTGCCTGTGCAACAGAATGACAGAGCAGAACTGAGCAAATGTAACCACATATAGAAGAAGCTACCCACTTTTTAAGCTACCACCTTCAGATGCATAGCACGGGAGGATACGTATAGAAAGACACCTCAGTCACACGAGCACGGAGACCTTTAAACTTGACAGCTTGCAATTCCCATTTGAGTGCAGAAATAGGCAAGAGAAGTACAGGAAGAAGCCAGAGATGTGCAGAGAAGAAACAGAGGTGCAGAAAGAGGCAACAGGGTTGCAGAAAGAAGATGGGTTGAGAAAGAGGCAAAGGGCTGCAGAAAGAACCAAGAGAGCTGCAGAAAAAAAACAAAAGAAGTGCAGAAAGAAGAAACAGAGGTGCTGAAAGAGGTAAGAGGGGTACAGAAAGAGGGATGCAGAAAGAGGTCAAAGCGGTCCAGAAGGGAGAAAGAGAGGTGTAGAACCAAGCAAAAGAAGTACAGAAAGAAGGAGGCAAGAGGGGCACAGGAAGAGGGGTGCATAAGAGGCACAAGGAGTGCAGAAAGAAGTAAGAGAAGTGTGGAAAGAAGCAAGAGAGGTGCGGAAAGAAGCAAAAGGGGTGCAGAAAGACGGATGGAGGTGGAGAAAGAGGCAAGTGAAGTGCAGAAAGCAGCAACAGAGATGAAAAAAGTAGAAGAGGGATAGAGAAAGAGACAAGAGGGGTGTAGAAAGAAGCAAGAGAGGTACAGAAAGAAACAAAAGATTAGCAGAAAGAAGCAACAGAGGTGCAGAAAGGGGTAATTGAGATGCAGAAAGAGGCAAGAGGAGTGCGGGAAGAGGGATGCAGAAAGAGGCATGAAGGATGCAGACAGAAGCAAGAGAGGTATAGAAAGAAGCAAGAGAAGTACAGGAAGAAGAAACAAAGGTGCAGAAATAGGGAAGAGGTGTTTGAAAGAGGCACAAGGTGTGAAGAAAGAGTTGCAGAGAGAATCAAAAGAAGTGCAGAAAGAAGGGACAGAGGTGCAGAAAGAGGGTTGAGAGGTGGAGAAAGAGGCAAGAAGTGCAGAAAGAAGCAACAGCAATACAAAGACGGCGAACAAGTGTGGAGAAAGTGGCAAGAGGAAGGCAGAAAGAAGCAAGAGTGGTGCAGAAAGAAACAAAAGAAGAACAGAAAGAAGTAACAGCGGTGCAGAAAGAGGCAAGGGGGAGCCGGAAGGGAAAAGTTTTGCAGAAAGAAGTACAAGGGTTACAAAAAGTGAGAAGCAACAGATGCAAAAACAGGCGTGGAGAAAATGGCAAGAGGGGTGCAGAAAGAAACAAAAGAGTAGCAGAAAGAAGGAACACAAGTGCAGAAAGAAGCAAGAGGGGTGCAGAAAGAAGCAAGAGTAAGGGAGAAAGAAGCAACAGAGGTGCAGAAAGGTGGATGAGGGGCAGATAAAGCATAGTGCAGAAAGAAGCAACATAGATGAAAAAAGGGGAAGGAAGGGTAGAGAAAAGGGCAAGAGGGGTACAGAAAGAAGCAAGAGAGGTGCAGAAAGAAACCCAAGAAGTGCATAAAGAAGCAACAGAGTTGCAGAAAGAGGCAAGAGGGGTGTAACAAGAGGGAAAGGGGTGCAGAAAGAAGCAAGAGAGCTACAGAAAAGTAAGAGAAGTGCAGAAAGAAGGAACAGAGGTATAGAAAGAGGCAAGAGGGGGTGCAGAAAGAGGGAAGAGGGGTGTGAAAGAGGCACAAGGGGTGCAGAAAGAAGCAAGAGGGGTACAGAAAGAAGCAAACGAGTTGCAGAAAGAAACAAAAGAAGTGCGGAAAGAAGGAACAGAAGTGCAAAAAGAGGCAAGAGGGGAGCAGAAAGAGGGAAGAGGGGTACAGAAAGGCACATGGGTTGCAGAAAAAGGGAGAGGTGTGCATAAAGAAACAAGAGAAGTACAGAAAGAAGCTACAGATTTGCAGAAAGAGGGATGAGGGTGGAGAAAGGCAAGAGAAGTGCAGAAAGAAGCAACAGAGATGCAAAATGGGAATAGGGGTGGGTAAAGTGGCAATTGGGCTACAGAAAGAAGCAAGAGAGGTGCAGAAAAAAACAAAAGAACATAAAAAAGGAACAGAGGTACAGAATGAGGTAAGAGGGGTACAGAAAGAAGCAAGAGTGGTGCAGAAAGAGGGAAGAAGGGTGCAGAAAAAAGCACCAAAAAGAGGCAACAGAGGTTCGGAAAGAGGCAACAGTGGTGCAACAAGAGGGAAGAAGGGTGCAGAAAGAGGCACGAGCGGTGCAGAAAGAAGCAAGAGATATGCAGAAAGAAGCAAGAGATGTGCAGACCCAAACAAAAGAAGTGCAGAAAGAAGGAACAGAGCCGCAGAAAGAGACAACAGGGGTGAAGGAAGAGGGGTAGCGAAAGAGGCAAGAGGGTGTATAAAGAAGAGAGCTGAATAAAGAAACCAAAGAAGTGCAGAAAGAAGGAACAGAGGTGAGGAAAGAGGCAACAGGGGTGAAGAAAGGAAAAAGGGGTGATGAAAGAGGCAAGAGGGTGCAGAAATAAGCAAGAGAGCTGCAGAAAAAACCAAAAGTGCAGAAAGAAGGAAGAAGGAAGAAAGAGGCTGGAGGGTTGCAGAAAGAGGGAAAAGGGGTGCAGAAAGAAGCGAGCGGTGCAGAAAGGAACAAAAGAAGTTCAGAAAGAAGGAACAGAGGTGCAGAAAGAAGCAAGAGGGGTGCTAAAGAAACAAAAGAAGTGCAAAAAGAAGCAGCAGAATTGTAGAAAGAGGCAAGAGGAGTGTAGAAAGAGGGATGAGAGGTGCCGAGAGAAACAAGAGAGATGCAGAAAGAAGCAAGCGAAATGTATAAAGAAGCAACAGAAATGCAGAAATAGGGAAGTGGGGTGGAGAAAGAGGCAAGAGGGATGCAGAAAGAAACGAGAGGTACAGAAAAAAACAAAAGAAGTGCATAAAGAAGGAACACAGGTGCACAAAGATGCAAGAGCGGTGCACAAAGTGGGAAGAGGGATGTGAAAGAGGCAGGAGGGGTGCAGAAAGATGGAATGGAATGGAATTGGTTTTTGTAGAGCGTGGTAGCTACCCTGAGGCATCCTAGCGCTATGGACTAAGCATGAATGATTGAGAGACGTGCGCTGAATTATTTGCTGAATAGTAAGGTTTTTTATTTTTTCCGAAAGGAAAGATGATTGGGTTCTGATCGAAGAGGAAGGGGTAGGGAATTCCATAATCCTGCCGAGTTGAAAGAGAACGCTTGGCACCCGCACCTGGCCCTTCGAATCCAAGGTGTTACGACTCGGAAGGCGTGGGCGGATCTGAGCTGCCTATTAGGGAGATAGGGGGTGACAAGTGAATGATTGATGGTTGCCCCCTTTCGCCAGAATGCACAGTGGACAATGCACATGCTCTTGAATTCGATTATTTTCCTAATGGGCAGCCAGTGGAGGTCTCTTAGCTCAGATCTTACGGGGAGGCGACGGGGGATCTGAAGAAGCGTGCATGCGGCACAGTTCTGGATCACCTGTAGCTTGTTTAGAGTGGATTGGGGGGCACCCAAGTGGAGAGCATTTCCAAAGTCCAGCCGGGAAAGGATTAGGCCCTGGATCATAATCTGTCTTGCTTTGAAAGGGAGAAGGGGGAGAATCTTCCGAATGAGTCTGAGTAGGCCGAAGCAGGCGGCAGAAAGTTTGACTGCCTGGGGGTGGAGGGTAAAGTCCACATTTGTAAAGCGCACAATCACCCGTAAGGGTCTCTAGGCGCTGGGGGGCCGTCGGGAAGATTAAGCGAGCTATTGCCCAGAGTCACATGGTGCTGGGCTGACCTGCCGCCGTAGCCGGGGTGGGCCGCTTGTCCAGCCAGATACCCAAGCTCTTGATGATATCCTTTGCTATGGGTGCCGGTCCAAGGGAGGTAGGCCATATGGAGTTAACAGGGTTTTGGGGGGGTTGCCTAACACCATCAACTCCGTCTTGTCTCCCTTTAATTTAAGATAGGACGAGGTCATCCAAGAGAAGACGGCCTCTAAGCAGCCCCTTAGGTTGCTAGCCTGGGACTGGGGGTGTTTCAGAGCCACCACTAACTGAGTATCGTCTGCGTAGGAGATGATTTTCACTCCAAAGGGGCGGACGACCTCAGCTAGGGGGCTCATGTATACGTTAAAAAGCGTAGGGCTCAGAGAGGAGTCCTGTGGGACACCACAGCTAAGTGGTTTGCTCGAGGAGATGATATTGTCCTCGAATACTTGAAAAGATCTGTCTGACAGAAATTACTCAAACCATGTCTTGGCGTTAGCCGCTATCCCCAGATCAGATAACCTCCGTAGCAGGGTGTTGTGATTCACGGTATCAAAGGCGGCACTGAGGTCCAGGAGTATAATGGCCACAGTGCCCCCCTGATCCGCGATGATCCTAGCTTCCTCTGTCACGGCGAGGAGAGTGGTTTCAGTTCCGTGCATGGGGCAGAACCCAGTCTCTGAGAGATCTAATAAGTTGTTATTTCCGAGGAACTCTGTCAGGATGCTGTTAGCGTGTTTTTCCGTGATTTTGCTTATCCAGGGTAGTAGGGAGATGGGACGGAAGTTTCCTGGGTTTCCCTGATCGAGGTTAGCTTTTTTAAGGAGGGCTTTAACCATAGCTTGTTTCCAGCTAGGGGGGACAATGCCTTTGGTAAGGGAGGCGTTGATCAGATCCAAAATGATGGGGAGAATTTGAGGAGAGGCAGTCTGTAGAACATGGGCAGGTGCTGGGTCATTAGGAGAGCCTGATTTGATCTGTGACATGAAAGATTGGATAGTAGTGGGGTCCATAGGAGGAAGGGTTTCCAAAAGGATTGAGGGTTGGCAGTCTGCATCCCCGTGCTTAGTAGGTGTGGGGGAGGGAGGGGCGAGGGGGAAGGAGGAGTAGATGGTATGAATTTTTGTGTGGAAATATTCAGCTAAGATGTTACAGCGCGACTGGGCATTGTGGGGGTCTAGGGGTTTTTCCGGGATTTTAAGCAGGGTTTTTGCGATTTGGTAGATTTCTTTGGGTTTTGAGGCTGAAGCATTTATTCTATTTTCGAAGAAAGTTGATTGCACACTTCTTAATTCATTTTTGTATGATAGGCTGTTTTCCCTGAGGGAGAATAGTCTGAGCGCCATTTCCTTTCTAGTTTCCTGCATTGGCGCTTCATTTGTTGAAGTTCCTCCTAGTACCAGGGTGCAGTCATAGGCCTATGTTTGGGATTGGTGTGGTTTAGCGGTAGTATTGAGTCCAAAGACTGTATGATCCATCTATTGTAATTCTCATTGCTAGAGATGGGATCAGGGTTGCACGGGGGCATGGTGGTTTCAAGGGTGGTTGCCCATTGTGTGTGACTAAGATTGGACCAGTAACGGGCTTTCCGATGAGCTGCAGGAGGGGGCGAGGGCAGAGTTGGGATGCAAGATGCAAGAGAGCTGCAGAAAGAAGGAACAGAGGTATAGAAAGAGGCAGGAGGGGTACAGAAAGAGGAAAGAGGGGTGCAGAAAGATGCACAAGGGTTGCTTAAAGGCGGAACCGGGGCAAGATGGTGGCCGCTTAGGTGAACGTGAGCAACACTAGCAGGCTGTGGTCCAATTAACTTCTATGTGACTGATTTTGAATAGGCTTCCCCACGCTAAAAAGTTATATCTGACTGGGGCAGGTCTGGAGAACTCAGGGGATGTTACAGTGTATGAACAATCTATTGGGAATGATTTAGCGCTGAATAACGCATTAATGACTGCTAGGGAGGACTCTGGCAACCAAAACAACAAAACCAATATGGCCAACTGAGATAGGTCCCACAATGTGCCAATACCTGAGCCCACCAGACTCCCTACGATTAAGGACCCTCAGAGCCAGTCTGGTAGACAGAATGTAAATATCATGTTGGCATCTAAGACCCCCATGGAAGACAAAAATAAGGATGAGACTGAGAAGGACTCTAGTGAATGTTTTTTCTCCGTGACAGAAGAGGCAGAATGGTCGGATGATGCATTGAGCACCTCGCAGGGGGCAAGTAGTTTAGAATCAGACCCCGAGGAAAGTGAGGAGGACCATCGATTGTCAGTTAAGAAAACGCTGGCTCAAAGGGGAAAGGAAAATAGAGAAAAAAGGATCTTTCATGGGGCTATTCTGCAACTACTCCACTCTCAGGGTCATCTGGAAAAACACCTCCAGGTCTAATGGCTGAAGCCCCCACCACTTTAGAGATCATTCATCAAGATCTTCTCGCCCACAGGGAAGAGGCTCGACAGGATAGTCGTAAGGCACAGGCGGGGATGCGAAAAATGCCGGGTGGTGGTAAGAAAGCTCTCCAAGGCATTTTCTAATTTGGGGGAAAGAGTGGTAACTCTGGAGGAAAGAATGATGGTCGCAGAAGCCGACGCAGCCAACGCGGTAACTCTGGTGGAATCTCATGAAGAACGGATCAAGGACATACAATGGAAACTAGAGGAGTCTGAAAACAGACAAAGAAGAAACAACCTAAGAGTTCTAGGAATCCAGGAGGGCTTGTAAGGGTCTGACACCAGGGCCTATATGGTCACCCTCTTTTCAGCAGCCTTCCCAGAGCTATCCGAGTGGAATTGGGCCTCTGAGGTTCAGAGAGCACATCGCATACCCTTTAAACAAAAAGCTCCGGTAAAGGAGGGTGATAAACCACATGCCACATTAATCTTTCTTGGAAACGTTTTGATGCGACAGACCAGATCTGATAAAGCCTGGCCGGATGCCTGGAGGACAGTCAGGGGTTTCATTTTTTGTAAGACCAGACTTCTGCCATGTAACGGTAGAAAGGCGATGGAGGTTAAGGCAGCTGCTGAAACCCTTCCAGGATAAAAAGATTCAAGCGTATCTGGTTAATCCAGCACAGCTCAAAATGATCAATCAGGGAACCACTCAATATTTCTCCTCAGAGATAAAGGCAAAAGAATATCTGGACTCTCTAGACGATTAACTTGTTTAATCTCTGACATGTTTGGTTGGTGGGGAGTGGGGGTGACTGTGAAAGCTATCTTTAATATGCTTAGTCCTGAGTTCCTCAGAAGCGGTCGCTCCCCACGCTGCTCCCTGCTTTGGTATCGCAGCGCTTATTGCCAGACTGCTCATTGCCATTGATTGATATTGCTCGCACTGCTTAATTATACTGTTTTCTACTCTATTGCTCGCACTGCTTAATTATACTGTTTAGCGCCGATTCTTCAGTCATCATAGCACTATACAGCTCAACCGTTCTTTAATATCTATTGCTCCACTGTGTATTGCTCATCTTGCCTGCTCTGATTATTGTTGCCTGATTGTGCTGCCAAGTTCATAGCGTTTTTACAAGGCTGTGCCCCAATCTCGTCCTGGTTCGCTTTTGGCTTGCTGCCATTTTGTTGATTGTTGTTGTGCCTCCCAGCCCGGCTCTCCACCCCGCTCCCGCCTCCCAGCTGACCCTCCCTCCCACAGAAAGTTTAGGCTTTACCCTCCAGAGCAAGCGCTGTGACCGTCCTGAGTTCCTCAGAAGCGGTCGCTCCCCACGCTGCTCCCTGCTTTGGTATCGTAGCGCTTATTGCCAGACTGCTCATTGCCATCGATTGATATTGCTCGCACTGCTTAATTATACTGTTTTCTACTCTATTGCTCGCACTGCTTAATTATACTGTTTAGCGCCGATTCTTCAGTCATCATAGCGCTATACTGCTCGACCGTTCTTTAATATCTATTGCTCCACTGTGTATTGCTCATCTTGCCTGCTCTGATTATTGTTGCCTGATTGTGCTGCCCAGTTCATAGCGTTTTTACAAGGTTGTGCCCCAATCTCGTCCTGGTTCGCTTTTGGCTTGCTGCCATTTTGTTAATTGTTGTTGTGCCTCCCAGCCTGGCTCTCCACCCCGCTCCCGCCTCCCAGCTGACCCTCCCTCGCTCCGCCCCCCTCCACTTATGACAGAGACAATCACGCGCAGCGTGAATGCCCAGCCCATGCGCGCCGAAGGTGCGCCAAAGTTAAGCCCGTCTACGCCTGTCCGCGCCTGGACCGCGCCCAGCGCCAGACCCCCTGGTCCCCACAAAATCCACCCCACCCGCATAACGTACGACGCCGCAAGCCTCTCAGCACTTAACCCCGGCCGACCACCAAACTGCTACCAAGCCGCCCCAGGACACACCCATGGTCCCTTCACCTGCCACTCCTGCAAGTTCGAATGCATCAGGACCCACACCAAATCCTCAAACTCCAAACAGAGCTCCGACACTAACCACCTGAAGTGCATCCTACTCAACACCCGCTCGGTCCACAGACACGCCATTGAACTTTGGAACCTACTCAACACCACATCGCCGGACGTCGCCTTTCTTACAGAAACCTGGATGAACGCCTCATCAACTCCCGACATCACCATAGCCATCCCTGACGGCTACAAGATCATCCGAAAGGATCGCATCAACCAAACAGGAGGAGGCATCGCCATTGTTCATAAAAACACCATCCGCATCACGACCAGTTCCGACGACAACCTCGCAGCTGCCGAACACCTTCACTTCCAGATCCACACCGACCCCAAGACCACACTCAGAGGCACCCTCATCTACAGGCCACCAGGATCCCGCACACAATTCAGCGAAGACATCTCTGACTTCATCAGCCCACACGCCCTCCCCTCCGAGGACTACATTCTACTGGGAGACCTCAACTTCCACCTGGAAAAGACCGACGACAACAACACCACCACCCTTCTGGACAACCGCGCTAATCTCGGACTCAAACAACTTGTCGACACCCCCACCCACTATGCCGGACACACGCTCGACCCAATCTTCACCTCCAGCAAGCACATCTCCTTCATTCACACTACAGCTCTCCATTGGATAGACCACAGCTGCGTTCACTTCAACTACAAAAAGACTACGACCCTCAACCACCCACAATCAATTCCCCGCAGAAACTGGAACAAAATTACCACCGACCAGCTCTTCACATCGCTCCACCAAAACCCTCCTGCCAAATCATCGGACCCAAACCAAGCAGCCACCAACCTCACACAATGGATCACCCACAGCTCCGACGTATTAGCACCCCTGAAAAACCATCAAATCAAGCAAAGTAGCAAAAAAGCCCCCTGGTTCAACGCTGACCTTAAGAAATCCAAGAAGATCTGTCGCACCCTCGGGAAAGCCTGGCGAAAAAACCCAACCACTGACAACCTGGCCACCTTCAAGAACGCCACCCGCAAACACCACCAACTGATCCGATCCACCAAGAAATCAGCATTCAAGGATCGACTCGACAACAACGCCCACAACAGCAAGGAACTATTCAACATCGTCAAAGAATTTACCAACCCCACCGCCGGCACCAACGATATCACTCCCTCCCAAGACCTCTGCGACTCCCTAGCCTCATTCTTCCACAACAAAATCGCTGACATACATAACAGCTTTGGAAACCAATCCGGAGACCAGTCCACCCAACCCACCTCCGAACTACAACCCCCCTCCAACTGCCTTTGCGCCTGGAACGCAATCACCACTGAAGATGTGGAAATTGACAAAAAAACTCCCTTTTCCGCCTGGTGTCCCATCATGCACCCTATTCACCCAACACCGACCAGGCAAGCCGATTTTCCTACTTCAAGCACAGATACTGTTATACCCCCTCTTGCCTATTTTTCTCTTTGTTGTACTGGCACATGCAAAGAAAATAATGGCCAGTCATCGTGTATCTTACGGGTTTCCGTCCCGTTCGATATTTTCCCTTAGACCAGAACGGAGTCAGTTAAGATGGTTGGCTCACCAAAAACCCCCTCTCCAACTCTGTCACAGAACGAGCAGCTCTCGCTCGTCAATGATCTCTCAGCTTGCGGGGGCAGCCACGGGTTGGGTCAACAATCAAGGGAAAACCTGATCAAGCACACGAGACAGCCATGAAGAAGAATAGTTAACCACAGCCCATTCTCCTTCCTCCCAGCTGCACACATATACCATTGTGAGACATCACCGCCCTTGTGTAAGAAGTAAAGAACGCACAATGCCTCGTCCACTTTACCTTTCCGACAGAAACGACCCTGTAACAATGCCTCGATTCTCTGTCCCCAGACACTAGTAACTCTGTAACTTGTCACCACAATCACTCCAATGCAATATGTTTGTCTATGTGTAGATGTAATCCAAGTTATTCTTTAAACAAGAACAAGCATGTTATGTCGTCCGTATGATTACATCATGAATGATTGAATCAAGTCCGGGGGAACTCCTTCTTTTGATTGTACTCATAATGTATATAAGTGCTGTTATGTTCCAAGTAAAGCAGACTACTCCTGAACCCGCTTGGTGAAGGAGCTCTCCCTTAACTCGAGTTCTGGAATAAAACCCTTTCAACTCGAAGACCACGGACTCTGCTCCTCATTTTATGTATTACCATTTCTTGGGTAATTATAGAAATTCCGACAGCGTAAATAATTAGTTTTTTATTTACCACAAAGACACCATCCGCCTGATGAACTCCATCCACTCAGGATCGCCAACTGACCCATGTCCCCACCACATTTTCAACAAAGCTGACTCCATTATCGCACCCCATCTCCGAGATGTCATCAACTGCTCCCTCAACTCCGCTACCTTCCCGGAAAGCTGGAAACATGCCGAACTCAGCGCCCTCTTGAAGAAACCCACAGCAGACCCCACTGAACTCAAGAACTACCGCCCCATTTCGCTCCTCCCATTCCCTGCCAAAGTCATTGAGAAAGCTGTCAACAGTCAGCTCGCCGCCTTCCTTGAATATAACAAATCCCTCGACCCTTCACAGTCCGGCTTCCGAGCCAAACACAGCACCGAGACTGCCCTCATCGCAGCAACAGACGACATCCGAACTCTACTGGACAACGGAGAAACAGCTGCCCTCATCCTACTTGACCTCTCCGCAGCCTTCGACACAGTCTGTCATAGCACCCTTATACAACGCCTCAGCAACGTCGGAATACAAGGAAAAGCATTGGACTGGATCATCTCATTCCTCGCCGGAAGAACCCAGAGAGTCCGCCTCCCCCCGTTTAGATCAGAGGCCACCGAAGTCATCTGCGGCGTACCACAAGGATCATCACTCAGTCCCACCCTCTTCAACGTATACATGAGTCCCCTTGCATCCATCGCGCGCCAACACAACCTCAACATCATCTCCTACGCAGACGACACCCAGCTGATCCTCTCCCTCACCAAAGACCCAAACACCGCCAAAACCAACCTACACGAAGGGATGAAAGACGTAGCCGAATGGATGAAGAACAGCAGTTTAAAACTGAACTCGGACAAAACGGAAGTCCTCATCTTAGGATCATCCCCCTCCACCTGGGACGACTCATGGTGGCCACCGGCCCTGGGAAACGCACCCATACCAACGGACCACGCACGTAACCTGGGATTCATCCTGGACTCCTCCCTCTCAATGACCAAACAAGTCAACGCCGTCTCATCATCATGCTTCAACATCCTATGCATGCTCAAACAAATCTTCCGTTGGATCCCCACCAAAACAAGAAAGACGGTCACCCACGCACTGGTCACAAGCCGACTGGACTACGGAAACACCCTTTACGCCGGAACCACAGCCAAACTACAGAAAAAACTCCAACGCATCCAAAACGCCTCAGCAAGACTCATACTCGACATCCCCCGTCAAGCCCACATTTCCGGTCACCTGAAAGACCTCCACTGGCTCCCCGTCAACAAGAGAATAACGTTCCATCTCCTCACCCACGCACACAAAGCCTTCTACGACCTAGGACCCGAATACCTCAACACGCGCCTGTCCTTTTACACCCCCACCCGCCAACTACGATCGGCCAATAAAGCCCTCGCTGCAATTCCACGCAACCAAAGATCCACCATGGGGGGAAGATCCTTCTCCTACTTAGCGGCCAAGACCTGGAATTCTCTCCCCACCCACCTCCGCCTTACACAGAACCACCTCTCCTTCAGAAAACAACTAAAAACTTGGATATTCGATAAGTAAAGTACCCCCCCTCCCTCAAGCGCCTTGAGACCCTCTGGGTGAGTAGTGCGCTATACAAATGTTGAACTTGAACTTTAGTGAAGAAAATGCGTGGGGGGTAAGATTCTGTAGGGAACAGGTAACTTCTTTACGTACACGTATAGGGAAATTGTTGTCTTACCTTACTTTTTTCCCTTTTAGGTATAAAGGGTTTATTGGAATGATACTCTTTGGTTGCACTTAAGGGACAGTGGTCTGCTAGGACTGCGTACATCGTATGCACAGACCTAGGTCTGAGCATCCTGAGGGGGGGTAGGCAGCTTCAAGAAGGGGGTGGGGAAGGTGTTCTCGCAGGGGGGAACGAGGGCAAGAGGGCGGTGGTGGTAGGGCTTCACAGGGGGTTGAGGGGTCACGGGGGTAGGAAAAAAGGGAAAAAAAAAGGAAAAGTACAATTTATCTGGTGCATTGTTGTTAGTGGCAAAAATTATGTAGTCTTAATATCTGCCGATACTCAGTCCTGGGGTCTGCTGGGAGCTGTAGAACAAAATAACGATGATGAGAAAACTTAAGACATGTACATTGAACACAGGGGGATGAATGATTGGCATAAAAGGCAAAGATTAGGTCAATTTGTAGGAATAAATCTCCTCAACATAATTTGCATACAGGAAACGCATTTGCCCTGGTCTAAGAAACATCTCTTAAATGTTAAGGGGTTTGAGGTACTGGTATGTTCCAAGCAGACATCTACCGTGAAGGGGGTGGCAATCTTAGCCAGAAATAATCTGGGTGGTAGCAAACGTTTTTTGGCAGACACCTTGGGTAGATGGGAGATTGTGGAATTGAGGATAGGGATAACTCTGTGTACAATTTACGGATCTAATCAAGACGAACCTGATTTATTTGATAAACTAGAAGTGGAATTACTGAACTGGCCGCAGCCACTAATAGTATGCGGAGATTTTAATATCTCTGCAGACTTCATGAGTGGTAATAACAGGCTAGTATATGCTGGGCGGAAAAGATTTTAGAGCTCTGTCTGCTTTAATCAATACACATAGCTTGGCCGATGTGTGGGGAGCTAAGGAACCTCATAACCCCAGCTTTACCTATATTTCCTGTCCCTTCAAAAAATATACTAAGTTAGATTATTTTTTTATATCATCGTCAGAGGTGGGAAAGACGGGAATTACTAAAATGCCAAAGACAATATCTGACCATAACCCCTTAATTTTAGCTATGAATATCATCTGGTTAATAACCCTCCGTCTAGATGGACGTTTGAGAGAAGATTGCTACTTGATCCCGAATTCGTAGACCACCTTAGGAGCTGGGCTCAAAGCTATTTTGATATGAATAGGTACAGCGCCCCACGAAACTGCGTATGGGATTCCTTCAAGGCACCATTACGGGGTGAAACAATCAGCTTCTCGGCTAGTCAGAGGAAGAAAACAAGACAAGCACATGAGGTGCTAATGAAACAACTAGTCCAGGTAGAATAGCAGCATATAAAAATATTTCAGGAGGTAAAGATGCTGAGGAGTGCTTATCTAAGATTCTGGCCCTCAAGGCTGAAGTCAATAAAGTAACAGCTCAGAGAAGCGCTGATGACTATCAAATACAGAAGGGCAGAATGTACGAGACAGGAGAGTAGGCAGGAAAGCTATTTGCATTAAGACATAGGCAGGGATTCACCAGAAATATGATAGATAAAATTCAGATGGCCAACCGGGAGTACTCGGAGATAGAAGACATCAGAAGGGTCTTTAAGGATTTTTATCAAAAACTATATCAGGAAGAGGATAGGGCAGATATTTCTAGTTTTGCCTTTGAAGATCTGGGCCATAGTCTGCCTGACCAGGAGAAAGTTGAGTTAGATAAAGATCTGGAACTGACCGAAGTAACCCATGCACTGGAGGATTTAGCTGCAGGCAAAGCTACAGGGCCCGATAACATCCCACTCGAAGTATATAAATGCCTCCAGACAGTCATAGCCCGGGTTCTACTGGACCTATTTTGTGGTATAATTTGCTCAGGGGAAGTGCCAGATTCCTGGAAAGAGACAAACATAGTGGTCTTTCATAAGAAGGGTAAAGTCAAGGAGGACCCCGGGTCGTATCGCCCAATATCCCTCATAAATACAGACACCAAAATATATGCGAAGGTTCTGGCAAATAGGCTGGGAGGGGTCATTGGCGGTTTGGTCTCCCCGTGGCAGCATGGGTTTATCCATGGTAGAGGAACAACGGAACATATAAGGTGAGCTATTACGCTCTTTGATGCTCATGCTGTCACGGGGGATCGAATCACCATGACCCTTCTCAATGCCGAAAAGGCCTTCGACCGGGTCACCTGGTCATATTTATGGGGGATATGGGAGCGAAGAGGCTGTGGCCCCAAAATAACTAAGGCTATTAAGGCGATGTATATCCATCCATGTGCTAGAGTTCAGTTAATGGGTCGGGGGTCAGATAAAATCTATATTTCCCGGGGATGCATGAAGGGTCCGCCTGCTCCCCAATCCTATTTGCCCTTTATATTGATCCATTAATTAGAGAGATACTGGGGCATGAGGGCATCAAACCGGTTATGTGCAATGGATTTGAAACCAAATTACTGGCATATGCCGATGATCTGGCAATAATAACTCCGGATCCGGATGCGGCTATGCTTGTATTGAGGGCATGAAAATCAGACACAAATAATATGCTCCAGTAATATTATTAAATTGGATGGTAGATACACGAACTCAGCAATTTACCTCGGGTCAGGATTAGCCCTCTAATGGGGTCTATAATTAAGGAAAGTTTTGAGCCATTAATTGACACAATGTCAACTGAGTTAAAAAGGATAGACTCCATTCATCTGTCCATAATTGGGAGAGCAAACGTGTTAAAAATGACAATTCTTCCGAAAGTACTATACCTCTTTGGTGCGATCCCGCTTATGGTGGGGGAAAGTGTGATAAAATCTATTGAGTCCGTTTTTATCAAATGTATCTGGCAGTATGGGAAAATGAGAAGATCCCTTAAATACCTGTCTTTACCGCAAGAAAGAGGAGGACTAGGGGTCCCGAATATTCGGTTTTATCTGGTGGCTTGTCTTTTTAGTCAGATGACGATGGCAATACTCCTGGATACTGCCACAGATTTGCCGAATAGCGTACTTGGGAATCTATCCCCCATCTATTTTTGAATTATTAGTAGGAAAGGAAGCACTGGTGCTCTTATTACGTAAAACAGATTGACGTTATTACAATAAAAAAAGGTACAAGGTTCTCAATAGCGTTTGGAGGGTGTGGAAGGAGATCCAGAAAACTTTGGGAATTTCCAAGTATAATTATTACACACCTTTGTGAAAATCAAATCTTTTTCCTCACTTGAGCAGTGAGCAGTGAAAGATCCTGGGCAACCTGGGAGAGCCAAGGAATTAGGAGTATCGGACACCTTTGGGAGCGAACGGCCCTGATGAATTTCACAGAAATACAGCGGAAATTTGGAATAGCAGCAAATCAAAGCTTTAAGTATTTACAAATTTTTCAGTGAGTGAGTGTCATGCCCTGGATCATTCCAGGAGGGAAAATTAACATCCTGGAGTATATCTTGGCAGGCGGTACTAAGATTGGTACGATATACGAAGGCCTGATTCCCATGATACAGGATGATATGGAGAAGGTGGAGTCCTCCTGGGCCCTGAAATTGGAGGACCCGGACATTGATCTTGATAAAGCTTTATTGATGACGGGTAATCTCTTTCGCTCTTCAAACCTCAAGCTCAACACTATACAATCTCTATTATACCCCAGCCAAGCTATTTGAGTGGGGAAAAAAATGATAAGTGTCCAAGATGTTCCCAGGGCCCGGCAAATCTGGTTCATATGTTTTTTCAATGTAGTGCATTTAGAAAGATAGGCACCAAGATTGAAAAATTCTGGGAGGGGCTGCTAGGGGTTAAAATCATCCTATCCCCTGTTTTAATGATGTTGTGCACCAATTCTAACTTAAATTGAAAAAGGAGGAGGAAGCCTTTGTATTTATCTGTGTGGCTGTCTTAAAAAAAATATTGGCTGTAGGCTAAAAAGATGGAAAGACTCTACCGCTCCTTCATTCCAGATGTGGCTGTCAAGATTACTGGGGATTCATAATATGGAAGCAGCATTATACTCCCGAAGGAGTAAAAGGATGAGGGAGCTAGGGCAGAGCATCTGGGCCCCCTCAAAAATTGGAGGGAAGCTAGAGTATAAACTCGCTTTTAATCAGTTTTTGGATAATGGCATTTTTTTGGGGTATATTGCTGTATATTATTGTGCTTCTGATGAATCTATCACTGTTTATCATCGAATGTATTGTATTTTAAACATATGGCTGCTTAACTGTAATATTGATTAACTATTTAACGTTTGTATGCACCAGATATTTAATTTAATTTAAAACATTTTAAAAAAGAAGGGACGTAGGTGTAGAAAGAATCAAGAGAAGTGCAGAAAGAAGCAACAGATGTGGAGAAAGAGGCATAAGGGGTGGAGAAAAAGGCAGGAGAAGGGCAGAAAGATGCAACAGAGGTGCAGAAAGAGTAAAGAGGGGTGCAGAAAGAAGCACTAGGGTTGCCATATAGAAGGGACGGAGGTGCAGAAAGAAGCAAGAGAAGTACAGAAAGAAGCAACAGAGGTGCAGAAAGAGGCATACGGGGTGGAGAAAAAAGGCAGGAGAAGGGCAGAAAGAAGCAACATAGATGCAAAAAGTGGGAACAGGGTTGGAGAAAGTGGCAAGAGAGGTGCAGAAATAAACTAAAGAAGTGCACAAAGAAGGAACAGGTGCAGAAAGAGGCAAGAGGGATACAGAAAGAGGGAAGAGAAGTGCAGAAAGAAGTTAGAGAGGTATAGTAAAGAGCAAGAGGGGTGCAAAAAGAGGGAAGTAAGGTACAGATAGAGGCACGAGGGATACAGAAAAAAAGCAAGAGAGGTACAGAAAGAAACAACAAAGGTGCAGAAAGACAGACTACGGGCGGAGAAAGAGGCAAGCAGAGTGCATAAAGGAGCAACAGAGATGAAAAAAGGAGGAAAGGGGTGGAGAAAGAGGCAAAAGGGGTGCACAAAGAAGCAAGAGATGTACAGAAAGAAGCAAGAGAAGGGTATAAAGAAGCAAAAGAGATGCAGAAAAGGGGAAGTGGGGTGTAGAAAAAGGCAAGAGGGATACAGAAAGAATCAAGAGATTTGATGAAAGAAACAAATGCGGTGCAAAAAGAAGGAACAGCAGTGCAGAACGAGGCAAGTAGGAGCAGAAAGAGGGAAAAGGGATGTAGAAAGAGGCACAAGGGTTGCAGAAATAAGGGACAGAGGTGCAGAAAGAAGCAAGAGAAGTGCAGAAAGAAGCAACAGAGGGCCAGAAAGAGGGATGAGAGGTGTAAAAAGAGGCGAGAAGTGCAGAAAGAAGCAACAGAGATGCAAACACGGGGAACAGGCATGGCCAAAGTGACAAGGGGTACTGAAAGAAACAAAAGAAGAGCAGAAAGAAGGAACAGAGGTGCAGGAAGAAGCAAGAGGGATGCAGAAAAAGGGAAGAGGGGTGCAGAAAGAAGCATGAGTGGTGCAGAAAGAAGCAACAGAGGTAAAGAAAGAAGCTAGAGTAGTGCAGAAAGAAGCAAAGAGGTGTAGAAAAACGGATGAGGGCATAGTGCAGAAAGAAGCAACAGGGGCGAAAAAAGGGGTAGAGGGGTATGAAAGAGACACTAGGGGTGTAGAAAGAAGCAAGAGATTTGCAGAAAGAAGGCACAGAGTTGCAAAAAAGAGGCAGGAGGGGTAATGAAAAAAGCAACAGAGGTGCAGAAAGAAGCAAGAGGGGTTCAGAAAGAGGGTAGAGGGGTGCAGAAAGAGACACAAGGCTTGAAGAAAGAAGGGACATAGGTGCAGAAAGAAGCAAGAGAAGTGTAGAAAGAAGTAACAGAGGTACAGAAAGAGGCAAGAGGGGTGGAGAAAGAGGCAAGAGAAATGTAGAAAGAAGCAACAGATGCAAAAAGTGGGAGCAGGGGTGGAGAAAGTGGCAAGCGGGGTGCAGAAAGAAACAAGAGAGGTGAAGAAAGAAGGAACAGGTATAGAAGGAAGCAAGAGGGATACAGAAAGAGGGAAGAGGTGTTCAGAAAGAAGCATGAGTGGTACAGAAAGAAGCAAGAGAGGTATATAAAGAAGCAAGAGGAGTGCATAAAGAAGCAAAAGAAGTACAGAAAGAAGGAACAGAGGTGCAGAAAAAGGCAAGAGGGGCGCTGGAAGAGGGATGCAGAAAGAGGCACGAGGGGTGCAGAAAGAAGCAAGTGAGGGGCAGAAATAAGCAAGAGAAGTGCAGAAAGAACCAACAGAGGTACAGAAAGACAGATGTGGGACAGAGAAAGAGGCAAGCGAAGTGCAGAAATAAGCAACAAAGAGGTAAAATAGGAGAAGAGGGGTGGAGAAAGAGGCAAAAAGGTGTAAAAAGAAGCAAGAGAAGTGCATAAAGAAGCAACAGAGATGCAGAAAGGGGGAAGTGAGGTGGAGAAAGAGGCAAGAGGGATACAGGAAGAGGTGTGCAGAAAGAAGCAGGAGTGGTGCAGAAAGAAGCAAGAGAGGTATAGCAAGAAGCAAGAGTGCATAAAGAAGCAACAGAGGTACAGCAAGAGGCAAGAGAGGTTACAAAAAGAGAGAAGTAGGATACAGAAAGAGGCATAAGGGATCTAGAAAGAAGTAAGAGAGGTACAGAAAAAAACAACAGCGGTGCAGAAAGACAGACTAGGGGCGGAGAAAGAGGCAAGCAAAGTGCAGAAAGCAACGGAGATGAAAAAAGGAGGAAGAGGGGTGGCGAAAGAGGCAAAAGGGGTGCAGAAAGAAGCAAGAGAGATGCAGAAAGAAGCAAGAGAAATGCAGAAAGAAGCAACAGAGATGCAAAAAGTGGGAAGTGGGGTGTAGAAAAAGGCAAGAGGGATACAGAAAGAAGCAAGAGAGTTGTAGAAAGAAACATAAGCGGTGCAAAAAGAAGGTACATCAGTGCAGAACGAGGCAAGAGGGAGCAGAAAGAGGGAAAAGGGATGTAGAAAGAGATACAAGGGTTGCAGAAAGAAGGGACAGAGGTGCAGAAAGAAGCAAGAGAAGTGTAGAAAGAAGTAACAGAGGTACAGAAAGAGGCAAGAGGGGTGGAGAAAGAGGCAAGAGAAATGTAGAAAGAAGCAACAGATGCAAAAAGTGGGAGCAGGGGTGGAGAAAGTGGCAAGCGGGGTGCAGAAAGAAACAAGAGAGGTGAAGAAAGAAGGAACAGGTATAGAAGGAAGCAAGAGGGATACAGAAAGAGGGAAGAGGTGTTCAGGAAGAAGCATGAGTGGTACAGAAAGAAGCAAGAGAGGTATATAAAGAAGCAAGAGGAGTGCATAAAGAAGCAAAAGAAGTACAGAAAGAAGGAACAGAGGTGCAGAAAAAGGCAAGAGGGGCGCTGGAAGAGGGATGCAGAAAGAGGCACGAGGGGTGCAGAAAGAAGCAAGTGAGGGGCAGAAATAAGCAAGAGAAGTGCAGAAAGAACCAACAGAGGTACAGAAAGACAGATGTGGGACAGAGAAAGAGGCAAGCGAAGTGCAGAAATAAGCAACAAAGAGGTAAAATAGGAGAAGAGGGGTGGAGAAAGAGGCAAAAAGGTGTAAAAAGAAGCAAGAGAAGTGCATAAAGAAGCAACAGAGATGCAGAAAGGGGGAAGTGAGGTGGAGAAAGAGGCAAGAGGGATACAGGAAGAGGTGTGCAGAAAGAAGCAGGAGTGGTGCAGAAAGAAGCAAGAGAGGTATAGCAAGAAGCAAGAGTGCATAAAGAAGCAACAGAGGTACAGCAAGAGGCAAGAGAGGTGCAAAAAGAGAGAAGTAGGATACAGAAAGAGGCATAAGGGATCTAGAAAGAAGTAAGAGAGGTACAGAAAAAAACAACAGCGGTGCAGAAAGACAGACTAGGGGCGGAGAAAGAGGCAAGCAAAGTGCAGAAAGCAACGGAGATGAAAAAAGGAGGAAGAGGGGTGGCGAAAGAGGCAAAAGGGGTACAGAAAGAAGCAAGAGAGATGCAGAAAGAAGCAAGAGAAATGCAGAAAGAAGCAACAGAGATGCAAAAAGTGGGAAGTGGGGTGTAGAAAAAGGCAAGAGGGATACAGAAAGAAGCAAGAGAGTTGTAGAAAGAAACATAAGCGGTGCAAAAAGAAGGTACATCAGTGCAGAACGAGGCAAGAGGGAGCAGAAAGAGGGAAAAGGGATGTAGAAAGAGATACAAGGGTTGCAGAAAGAAGGGACAGAGGTGCAGAAAGATGCAACAGAGGTGCAGAAAGTGGGATGAGAGGTGGTAAAAGAGGCAAGAAGTGCAGAAAGAAGCAACAGAGATGCAAACACTGGGAATAGGTATGGAGAAAGTGACAAGAGAGGTGCAGAAAGAAACAGAAGAAGAGCAGAAAAAGGAACAGAGGTGCAGAAAGAGGCAAGACGGGTGCAGTGAGAGAAGAGGGGTTCAGAAAGGAGCATTAATGGTGCAGAAAGAAGCAACAATGGTGCAGAAAGAAGCAAGACTAGTGGAGAAAGAAGCAACAGAGGTACAGAAAGATGGATGAAGGGTGGAGAAAGAGGCAAGCATAGTGCAGAAAGAAGCAACAGAGATGAAAAAAGTGGTAGAGTGGTATGAGGGGTGTAGAAAGAAGCAAGAGAGTTGCAGAAAGAAGGCACAGAGGTGCAGAAAGAGGCAAGAGGAGTGTGAGAAAGTGCCATCTTGCTTGCATTGGTACGCCCCCACTTTTTTTCTGAACTGCTGATGTACTTTGACTGCGTGTGCCCTGGGCTCCTGCCAACCAGGTACCGAGGGCCTGTGTTCCTTCCCTAAAACTGTGTTGAAACTAAAACCCAATTGGCATCTCTGGACACCTGTCAACCCCTAGTAAATGGTACCCTAGGTACTCAGGGCATGGTGACCAGAGAAGACCCCTGAGGGCTGCAGCACTTATTGTGCCACCCTCAGGGGCCCTGTACCCTGACACCCACACACTGCCTTTGCAGGCTGTGTCTAAGTGCAGAACTAAACAAAGAGTCGACATTGCACACATCTATGTGTGCCATGCCCACAGAACTCACTGCCCTGGCATACTTCAGTCACCCCTCTAGCTGGGTGCCCTATGCCATAGGTGTGGGCACATGTGCATGAGCCCTGTGCCCCTACAGTACCCAGGGCCATTCCTGGGCACTGTAAGTGCAGTGATGCCAGTAAGAGTATATGGTGCTGGGAGGTTGTCATTACGAACTCCACAGCACCATAATGGCTACACCTAAGACTTACAAGTTTGGTACCAAACTTCTCAGTGCATTAAACCCACACTGATGCCAGTGTGGGATTTAATGTAAAATGTACCAGAGGGCATCTTAGAGATGCCCCCTGAAAACCTAACCAACAGTCCACGTCTGGGCTGAGTGGCTGCAGAGGCTGCCACACAGCAGACATGTTGCTGGACCCCTGGGTGGAGAGCCCCCCGCTCTCCTGGGCCTGCAACAATGCACATCCTGGGCGAGGTGCTATGTCTCCTCCCCCAGGATGGGCAGGGGGAAGCTTCAAAGGCATGCCGACTCTGTGAGCTTCTCCAGACCATTTGCTGTACTCAGCAACTGGCCCCCACCAATTCTAACCCCCACTCTGGCGGGAAGACTGGCGGGAAACCCGATGTCAGAAAGGGGGTGTGCCAGCCTGTGCCAACCCGTGCCAACCCCACCCCTCGGGTGGGAGAGGCGAGGTGAAGCACGACCCCGGGCTCCGGCCATCTTGAAGATGGGGAGCCCTGCCCAATCACAGCTAGGCTCCTGCCCCCCTCCCACAGGAGAGGAGCAGGCTAGGGGTGTACCCACCCCAGGACAGGGACCCATTGGTCCCTGCCCTTGCCCTACCTGTAACGCCCCTAAATTTAGTATTTAGGGGCACCCTGACCCTTCCTTCCTCAGATCCTGATAGGAAAAGAAGAAAGAAGATCAAGAAGAAGACCCGCCGTGCAGCTGCTAACAACAGGACAACACCCACTGACTTGGCCCCAGCCCTACCGGCCTGTCGATCCTGGAACCAGCTCATGCTTAATCCCGGTGACTCCTGCGGACAGCAACCTTGGGACACCGGGAGGACCTGCCTGCCTTGACCCTCTTAAAGACTGGGACTTCCAAAAGCAGAGGCTCTGCATCAACAACCAACCCCTGGTGCCAGCCAGGAAGCTCAAGACCTGCCCACTCTGCACCCGCCGAGCTCGGCCCATGCACAAGTGATCCAAGACCACGAGGACTTCCCTCCGGCGACTGGGACCCGAAGTCCAGTGCCCAAAGACCCTCCTCGACGAACCAGACGACGCCTCCAGCCTCAGAACCAGGGACCTCTCCAACCGCGACCAGCCGAGGGTAAGATTTCCCGACACCCAAAGTGGGATTCGCACCTGAAGAATCACCGTCCCCGAGTCTGCAGCCTTTGTTCCCTGTTTACCTTTCCCATTGAAGAACATTGAGCGCCCGATTGCTCAAAGGCACCCTGCACCCAGCCGCCCGAGTGCCCCTGGCAGCGCAACCTGTGCCCTATTCTACTTCCCCATTGGCCCAGAGCAAGTGACCAGGAGCCCAGCTCCCACAGCCGCGTGGCCTGCTAGCCAGCAGCTACCAACCGGAGGCCCCCTGCCACTCATTGGATAACATTGGGCCTAACTACCTGTGCACCCGGCGGCCCCTGTGCCGCTGAGGGTGAACCAACTGTACCTATCTGAACCTGGGGGACCCCTTAGTGTATGCCCAGAACCCTAACTTCCCCAGCCGAGTCCTCACCTGGCAACTGGTAACTCACTTACCTGCCATTGGATAACATTGACTGGTTTGACTCGAAAAATCTTCTAAGTGCCTACTTTTGAAAACTTAAATTATTCACATAAAATCAACTGAATTCCGAATTCTGAAGTACTCACCTGTGATCCGGAGAGAAGCCAGTACTGCATCTTGTCACTCAGTAATGAACCGCAAAAGGAATCCTAGTCGGGTTTACTAGTAACTTGAATTTTCTCCATAGGAATCCATTGCGTGCTTTTCTGTGAAATTTCTACTAAGTGTCTACATTTGAAAATTTGAAATATTCTTTAAAAATCATACCAAATACTGAAACCTAATTACTAGCCTGTTTTAATGTGTGACCCCAGTGCTGGACCTAGGATCCCAGTACTGGATTACAAATGTAACGAGATCGTACTTTACCTGCAACCTGAATTTTCTCCCATTGGGTAACATTGCCAGATTTCTGTTGAAAAGTTTCTAAGTGTGAACTTTTAAAATAGCTTTATATTCCTGAAAAATCACTGCGATAACTAAAACGTTTTTACTAAATTGTTTTCAGCTTAGACCCCAGGACTGAATCTAGGATCCAGTCCTGGAACTACCAAAGTAATCTACAAACTAATCAACTGTGTTTATATAGAAAAACCCTTTGAGCTCAAGGCTAAATTGTGTGTAGAATTGTGTTGCCTACTGCAACCCCTGTACCTATGGTGTTTACAAAGTTTATTGCCTTTCTGCAAAATACTCATCTGAGATCTCTCATATTGAGAACAGTATATTTTGATACCTGTTGTTATAAAAATAAAACAACTATATCTTTGATATAAAAGAAATTGGCCTGAAGTTCAGTCTTTGAGTGTGTGAAACCGTTTGCTGACCTGAGTGTGTAAAACAAATGCTTTACACTGTCCTCTGGTACTGCCTTACTGCTTGACCAAGCTACCACTTTAGAGAGTAAGGTCACACCTGGCTTTAACCTCTGTTATACCTCTGGGGTTTGTGGACTCCATACGCACTGTACCTTATTCCGGTCCAGTGTATATCGAGCCACTTTCTCACATTGGTGGATCAGAAGTGGGATACGAACTTGCATTTGTTGGACTACTTGGTTACCATCTGATCACACGACGGAACTCATAAATTGCCTTTAGAATTCTGAAATTGTTTTTTTCCAAAATATTAAAAGTCTGGTAGGGCCTTGCTTAAGTCCCATTAGAATTTTTGAAAAATAAAAGTCACTATAGTTAGGGTAGAGGGTTAGAACTGCCAGGTTAGAATGTCTCAACAGAACCCAGCTATTAGTGGAGATAACATGGACCTGGTTGAGGAGCTCGACCTCACACCTTACTTGCACTTGAATTTCAATGAATTGAGGTCCCTATGCAAACTTAAAAATATAGTCATGGGCCTGCATCCACATCCAACCAAACAAGGGCTCCAGGAGCTCCTGGCTGAGTATGCAAAAGGCCACCCCTCTGAACAGGGTGACACCCAGTCAGAGGAAGAAGAGGAGGAGGAGTAGGAGTATGATACCAATCCCCCCCCCATCTTTAGGGAAGTAAGGGTCTCTACACCCTTAAATCCAAGAGTCAGCTTCTGGGAGCCTGGGAAACACACAGGTGGACTGGGCCCCAGAGAACACATTGGGAGGAGCCCCAATGAAGAGGACAACTTCTAAGCAAAATTGGCCAAGAGATTAGAGCTAGAGTCCAGACTCCTGGCTCTAGAAAAATAAAGGAAAGAGATGGATTTAGCTCCCATCTCTGGTGGCAGCAATACCAATAATAAGGATAAAGAGCAATCTTATGATCCTAAAATCCCCAAAGGGATTGTCCCTAAATTTGAGGAAGGTGATGATATCACCAAGTGGTTCATAGCCTTTGAGAGGGCTTGTGATATCAGAAGACTAAAGAAAACTCTCTGGGGGCACTCCTGTGGGAACTGTTCTCTGGTAACTGCAGAGACAGGCTTCTAACCCTCTCTGGGCCAGATGCAGGGTCTTATGACCTCATGAAGAAAACTCTGATTGAGGGATTTGGACTCACTACTGAGGAGTACAGAATTAGGTTCAGGGGGGCTCACAAAACCCAGACCCAATCCTGGATAGATTTTGTACACTACTCAGTAAATACACTGGATGGTTGGTTAACTGGACACAATGGGCATGATTTTACTGGACTTTATCATTTGTTTATGAAGGAACACATTTTGAATAATTGTACAAATGAAAAGTTGCATCAGCATTTGGTAGATCTAGGTCTAATTTCTCCCCAAGTATTGGGAAAGATGGCAGACCATTGGGTCAAGACTAGGGTGACAAGGACAGCCACTGGGGGTGACCAAAAGAAGGTGGTTACAAAACCTCCCCAGGGGAAAGGTGGTGAGAATCCCCAAGATAAAAAGTCTGATTCTTCCAAAGGGCCCCAAAAACCTGTACATGTGGGTGGGTCCCAAACTACTCCCTATGTGCCTCAGCCCTATAGGGGGAACAGCTTTGATCCTAACAAGGTCTATTGTAACAACTGTAAAAAGTTGGGACATTTAACTGTAGACAAAAACTGCCCCTAAAATAAAGCCCCTAAGGCACCCAATACAGCTACTCCAGGGACAGTGAATCTACAGATGGGATCAGAGGAGTGCCCAGAGCAAATCTGGGAATACACTCAAGCTAGTCTGGTCTCCTTGGGGGGAAATGGAGTTTGCCACTGTAGCTGGTTGGCCACCCAACTGTAAAAAATATTTGCAATACCCCTCCATTAATGAAACTAGAGTAGAAGCCGTGAGGGATACAGGTGCCAGTATCACTGTGGTGAAGGAAATGCTGGTTTGCACAGAGTAATACTTGATTGGGAAAACTTACCCAGTCACCAATGCTGACAGCATTACTACCCAAAACCCTATGGCTATGGTGACATTAGGTTGGGGGGAGGTTACTGGCCTGAAACTGGTAGTGGTCTCTCCACAATTGCCAGCTGACTCTCTGCTTGGAAATGACCTGGAAACCTCAGCCTGGGACAAGGTTGAGCAAGTAACCCATACAGCCATGCTGAGTATCCCTAGACTGGTGTGTGTGCAAACCAGAGCACAGAGCAAAAAGAAGGGTGAACAAGTAGGTTTGGAGCCTGAAAGTATGGCCCAACCAACCAAGAGAAAAAGCAAGAAGACTGGGGGACCAGCTTCTACACAGCAAGCCTCTCATAACCCCTCTCCTCAGAGAGAGAGGACATGGAAACCCTAGAGGGAACTGAGCCCATGGAGCATGAGCCTTACCAGGTTGGACTCCTGGGCCCAGGGGACCCACTAGGGAAGAGATATGCCAGGGTCAGCGAGACTGCCCCACTCTTCAAAGCCTGAGGCAGCAAGCTGTTTCAGAAGCCCAGGGAGATGTCAGTAGCACCCACAGAGCCTATTGGGAATAGGGATTACTGTATGCTGAGGCGAGAACCCCCACTCCTGGAGCTACTAGGAGGGTGGTAGTGCCACAGTAGTACAGGGAGTTCCTCCTAAATTTAGCTCATGACACTCCCCTAGCTGGACATCTGGGGCAGAACAAAACTTGGGAAAGGCTAGTTAGCCACTTCTACTGGCACCAGATGAACCAAAAGGTGAAGGAGTGTGTGAGCTCCTGTGTTACCTTTCAGGCCAGTGGCAAGACAGGTGGCAAACCAAAGGCCCCCTGATACCACTGCCAGTGGTGGGGGTACCCTTTGAAAGGGTAGGTGTGGACATTGTGGGTCCACTTGAACCTCCCACAGCCTCAGGGAACAAATTCATTCTAGTAGTAGTGGATCATGCAACTATGTACCCTGAAGCAATTCCCCTTAGGGTTACTACAGCTCCTACAGTAGCCAAGGCCCTCGGGGTCTCTTCACCAGGGTAGGGGTTCCTAAGGAGGTGGTTTCAGACAGAGGTTCCAACTTCATGTCTGCTTACCTGAAACATACGTGGAAGTAGTGTGGTGTGCAATATGTTATGTTATGTTATGTTATTTTATTTTATAAAGCGCACAGATGCCGCAGCCAAGAGGCGTCCCGGCGCTTAGGATATGGTGAAACACAACACAGTAACTAATAGCCCAAGGGGTAGTTTACTACCACATAGCACCCATAAACCAATGGTCATGTTGAAAGGTTCAGCAAGACATTGAAAGGTATGATCAGGGGACTCCCTGAAAAACTCAAAAGGAGGTGGGATGTCTTGTTGCCATGCCTGCTTTTCGCTTATAGGGAAGTGCCTCAGAAAGGAGTGGACTTTTCACCCTTTGCTTCTGTTTGGTCATCCTGTAAGGGAACCACTTTGTCTTGTGCAAGAAGGATTGGAGAGGCCTCTCTAAGAACCCAAACAAGACATTGTGGACTATGTGCTTGGCTTAAAGTCCAGAATGGCTGAGTACATGGACAAGGCATCCAAGAATCTTGAGGCCAGCCAGAAGCTGCAGAAGCACTGGTATGACCAAAAAGCTGCCATGGTTGAATTTCAACCTGGACAACAGGTGTAGGTTTTAGAGCCAGTGGCACCAAGGGCTCTCTAAGACAGATGGAGTGGCCCTTACCCTATCCTGGAGAAAAAGAGTGAGGTCACTTAGTGGACCTGGGCACCAGCAGGACACCCAAAAGGGTTATCCATGTGAACTGCCTTAAACTCTACCATGACAGGGCTGAACTCACCATGCTGATGGTGACTGATGAAGAACAGGAAGCAGAGAGTGAACCTCTCCCTGATCTCCTCTCTTCCAGCTCAAAACATGGGTCAGTGGATGGAGTGGTCTTTTCAGACACCCTCTCTCCCCAACAGCAGACTGACTGCAAGCAAGTCTTGCAATAGTTTGCTAGTCTCTTTTCCTGACCAGCTGGTGTACCCATAATATGGACACTGGTGACAGTAACCCTGTCAAAAACAAAATCTATCGACAATCAGACCAAATCAAGGAAAGCATCAAAGCTGAAGTCAGCAAGATGCTGGAGCTAGGGGTGATTGAACCCTCTGAGAGCACCTGGGCTAGCCCAGTGGTTCTGGTCCACAAGCCTCATCAGCAGGGTGGAAAGAGAGAGATTAGGTTCTGTGTGGACTATAGAGGACTCAACTCTGTCACCAAGACAGATGCTCACCCCATTCCAAGAGCAGATGAGTTGATAGACAAGCTAGGGGCAGCTAAATTCCTCAGTACCTTTGACTTAACTGCCGGGTACTGGCAGATTGGCATGGCCCCAGAAGCCAAAGAGAAAACAGCATTCTCCACCCCTGATGGGCACTATCAGTTTACTGTAATGCCCTTTGGGTTAATGAATGCCCCTGCCACCTTCCAGAGGTTGGTGAACCAAGTCCTGACTGAATTGGAGTCCTTTAGTGCAGCTTATCTGGATGATATTGCGGTCTTTAGCTCCCCCTGGCAGGATCACCTGATCCACCCTGGGAAGGTTCTACAAGCCCTGTAATCTGCAGGACTGACTATCAAGGCATCTAAATGTCCGATAGGGCAGGGTACTGTGGTATACTTGGACCACCTTGTTGGTGGAGGCCAGGTCCAACCCTTACAGCCTAAGATCCAGAGTATCATGGACTGGGCAGCTCCAACAACCCAGACCCAAGTCAGGGCATTCCTTTGCTTGACTGAATACTACAGGAAGTTTGTGAAGGGATATGGGTCCATTGTGACTCCCCTCACACAACTCACATCCAATAAAATGCCCAAGAAAGTAAACTGGACTGTTAGCTGCAAAAAGGCTTTTGACACCCTGAAAGAAGCAATGTGCTCAGCACCCATTCTAAAAGCACCAGACTACTCCAAGCAGTTCATAGTCCAGACTGATGCCTCAGAGCTGGGGATAGGAGCGGTCCTCTCCCAGATCAATGAGGAAGGCCAAGGCCAACCTGTTGCTTTCATAAGCAGGAGGCTACACCCCAGAGAGCAGCATTGGAGTGCCATTGAGAGGGAGGCCTTTGCTGTGGTTTGGTCCCTGAAGAAGTTGAGGCTCTACTTGTTTGGAACTCACTTCCTGGTTCAAACTGACCACAGACCTCTCAGATGGCTAATGCAGATGAAAGGGGAAAATCCTAAACTATTGAGATGGACTTTGGACTTTGAAGTGGAACACGGACCAGGGACTGCCCATGCCAATGCAGATGGACTTTCTAGACTCTTCCACTTAGACAATGAAGACTCCCTAGGGCAAGGTTAGTCTCATCACCTTTTGTTTGGGGGTGGGTGTTGTGTGAGAAAGTGCCATCTTTCTTGCATTGGTATGCCCCCACTTTTTTCTGAACTGCTGATGTGCTTTGACTGAGTGTACCCTGGGCTCCTGCCTACCAGGTACACAGGGCCTGTGTTCCTTCCCTAAAACTGTGTTAAAACTAAAACCCAATTGGCATCTATGGCCACCTGTCAGCCCCTAGTAAATGGTACCCAGGGCATGGTGACCAGAGAAGACCCCTGAGGGCTATAGCACTTACTGTGCCACCCTCAGGGGCCCTGTACCCTGACACCCACATACTGCCTTTGCAGGCTGAATGTCTAAGTGCAGAAGAAAACAAAGAGTCGACATGGCACACATCCCTGTGTGCCATGCCCACAGAACCCACTGCCCAGGCATACTTCAGTCAACCCTCTAGCTGGGTGCCCTATGCCAGAGGTGTTGGCACAGGTGCATGAGCCCTGTGCCCCTACAGTACCCAGGGCCATTCCTTGGCACTGTAAGTGCAGTGATGCCAGTAGGAGTATATGGTGCTGAGAGGTTGTCATTACGAACTCCACAGCACCATAATGGCTACACTGAAGACTGACAAGTACCACACTTCTCAGCACATTAAACCCGCACTGATGCCAGTTTGGGATTTAATGTAAAATGCACCAGAGGGCATCTTAGAGATGCCCCCTGAAAACCTAACCTACAATCCACATCTGGGCTGAGTGGCTGCAGAGGCTGCAGAGGCTGCCACACAGCAGACATGTTGCTGGACCCCTGGGTGGAGAGCCCCCCGCTCTCCTGGGCCTGCAACAATGCACATCCTGGGCGAGGTGCTAGGTCTTCTCCCCCAGGATGGGCAGGGGGAAGCTTCAAAGGCATGCCACCTCTGTGAGCTTCTCCAGACCATTTGCTGTACTCAGCAACTGTCCCCACCGGTTCTAACCCCAACTCTGGCAGGAAGACTGGTGGGAAACCCTACATCAGGAAGGGGGTGTGCCAGCCTGTGCCAACCCCACCGCTCAGGTGGGAGAGGCGAGGTGAAGCACGACCCTGGACTCCGGCCATCTTGAAGATGGGGAGCCCTGCCCAATCCCAGCTAGGCTCCTGCCCCCCTCCCACAGAAGAGGAGCAGGCTAGGGGGTATACCCACCCCAGGACAGGGACCTATTGGTCCCTGCCCTTGCCCTACCTGTAACGCCCCTAAATTGAGTATTTAGGGTCATCCTGAACCTTCCTTCCTCAGATTCCGATAAAAAAAGAAGAAAGAAGATCAAGAAGAAGAAGACCCGCCGTGCAGCTCCTAACAACAGGACGACACCCACTGACTTGGCCCCAACCCTACCGGCCTGTCGATCCTGGAACCTGCTCCTGCTTAATCTTGGCGACTCCTGCCGACAGCAACCTTGGGACACCCGGAGGACCTCCCTGCCTTGACCCTCTTAAAGACTGGGTCTCCCATAAGCAGAGGCTCTGCTTCAACAACCAACCCCTGGTGCCAGCCAGGAAGCTCAAGACCTGCCCACTCTGCACCCGCCGAGCTCGGCCCATGCCCGAGTGATCCAAGACCACGAGGACATTCCCCGGCAACTGGGACCTGAAGTCCAGTGCCCAAAGACCCTCCTCGACAAACCAGACGATGCCTGCAGCCTCAGAACCAGGGACCCCTCCAACCGCGACCAGCCGAGGGTAAGATTTCCCTACACCCAAAGACACCCCGGCGCCCTGCGACCCCCTGTGCCTCCCTTTGGGGTACCTACCTCTTCTCCAGGATCCCAACTTTCCTATCGAAGTGGGGGTCGCACCTGAAGAATCACCGTCCCGAGTCTGCAGCCTTTGTTCCCTTTTTACCTTTCCCATAGAAGAACATTGAGCGCCCGACGGCTCAAAGGCACCCTGCACCCAGTCGCCCGAGTGCCCCTGGTAGCGCAACCTGTGCTCTATCCTACTTCCCCATTTGCCCTGAGCAAGTTACCAGGAGCCCAGCTCCCACAGCCGCGTGGCCTGCTAGCCAGCAGCCACCAACCGAAGGCCCCCTGCCCCTCATTGGATAACATTGGGCCTAACTACCTCTGCACCCGGCCGCCCCTGTGCCGCTGAGGGTGAACCAACTGTACCTACCTGACCCTGGGGGACCCCTGAGTCTATGCCCAGAACCCTAACTTCCCCAGCCGAGTACTCACCTGGCAATCGGTAACTCACTTACCTGCCATTGGATAAAATTGATTGGTTTGACTCGAAAAATCTTCTAAGTGCCTACTTTTGAAAACTTAAATTATTCACATAAAATCAACTGAATTCCGAATTCCAAAGTACTCACCTGTGATCAGGAGAGCAGCCAGTACTGCATCTTGTTGCCCAGTACTGAACCGCAAAAGTAATCCTAGTCAGGTTTACTAATAACTTGAATTTTCTCCATAGGAATCCATTGCATGCTTTTCTGTGAAATTTCTTATAAGTTTCTACTTTTGAAAACTTGAAATATTCTTTAAAAATCATACCAAATACTGAAACTTAATTACTTACCTGTTTTGAGCTGAGACCCCAGTGCTGGACCTAGGAGACCGGTACTGGATTACAAAAGTAACGAGATCGTACTTTACCTGCAACCTGAATTTTCTCCCATTGGATAACATTGCCAGATTTCTGTGGAAAAGTTTCTAAGTGGGAACTTTTAAAATAGCTTTATATTCCTGAAAAATCACTGCAATAACTAAAATGTTTTTACTAAATTGTTTTCAGCTTAGACCCCAGGACTGAATCTAGGATCCAGTCCTGGAACTACCAAAGTAATCTACAAAGTAATCAACTGTATTTATACAGAAAAACCCATTGAGCTCAATGCTAAATTGTGTGTAGAATTGTGTTGCCTACTGCAACCCCTGTATCTATGGTGTTTACAAAGTTTATTGCCTTTCTGCAAAGTACTCATCTGAGACCTCTCATATTGAGAACAGTATATTTTGATACCTGTTGGTTCTAAAAATAAAACAACTATATCTTTGTTATAAAAACAATTGGCCTGGAGTTCAGTCTTTGAGTGTGTGAAACCGTTTGCTGACTGAGTGTGTACAACAAATGCTTTACACTGTCCTCTGGTACTGCCTTACTGCTCGACCAAGCTACCACTTTAGAGAGTAAGGTTACACCTGGCTTTAACCTCCTGTTATACCTCTGGGGTTTGTGGACTCTATACAAACTGTACCTTATTCTGGTTCAGTGTATATAGAACCACTTTTCACAAGGGGTACAGAAAAAGCAACAGTGGTGGAGAAAGAAGCCAGAGGGGTATAGAAAGAGGGAAGCGGGGTGCAAAAAGAGACACAAGGCTTGCAGAAAGTAGGGACATAGGTGCAGAAAGAGGCTTGAGGGGTGGAAAAAAAGGCAAGAGAAGTGCAGAAAGAAGCAGCAGAGATGCAAAAAGTGGGAACAGGTGTGAAGAAAGTGGCAAGGCGGGTGAAGAAAGAAGCAAGAGAGGTACAGAAAAGAAGCAAGAGAGGAGCAGAAAGAAGGAACCGGTGCGGAAAGAAGCAAGAGGAATGCAGAAAGAGGGAAGAGGTGTGCAGAACGAAGCATAAGTGGTTCAGAAAGAAGCAAGAGAGGTGTATAAAGAAGCAAGAGGAGTGCATAAAGAAGCAAAAGAAGTACAGAAAGAAGGAACAGAGGTGCAGAAAGAGGCAAGAGGGGTGCGGAAAGAGGGAAGAGTGATGCAGAAAGAGGCACAAGGTGTGCAGAAAGAAGCAAGTGAGGGGCATAAATAAGTAAGAGAAGTGCAGAAAGAACCAACAGAGGTGCAGAAAGACAGATGTGGGGCGGAGAAAGAGACAAGTTAAATGCAGAAATAAGCAACAGAGAAGAAAACACGGGGAACAGGCATGGAGAAAGTGACAAGAGGGGTGCAGAAAGAAACAAAAGAAGAGCAGAAAGAAGGAACAGTGGTTCAGAAAGAGGCAAGAGGGGTGCAGTGAGGGAAGAGGGGTGTATAATATATTGGGATGACCTAAGATTGGAGCAGTTCACCCTTCCGGGTAGAGTCCCTCAAGGCTCGGTGTTATCTCCCACCTTGTTCAACATTTATGGTACACCACTGGCAAGATTAATTAAAAGTCATGGTATGCGGCTTGTGACCTATGCTGACAACACTCAATTGATGGTGTCGGTCACTCAAAATGACCTTACGTCCGCTGACAGGAGAAAGAGGGAAGAGGGGTGCAGAAGGAAGCACGAGTGGTGCAGAAAGAAGCAAGAATGGTGTAGAAAGAAGCAAGAGAAGTGCAAAAAGAAGCAACAGATGTGCAGAAAGAGGCAATTGCGGTGCACAAAGAAGGAAGAGGGGTACAGAAAGAGGCATAACAGGTGTAGAAAGAAGCAACAGAGGTAAAGAAAGAGGGATGAGAGGTGGAAAAGAGACAAGAAGTGCAGAAAGAAGCAACAGAGATGCAAACACGAGAACAGGCATGGAGGGGTACAGAAAGAAGCGAGAGTGATGCAGAAAGAAACAAAAAGAGTAGAAAGAAGGAACAGAGGAACAGAAAGAGGCAAGAGGGGAACAGAAAAAAGCATGAGTAGTGCAGAAAGAAGCAACAGAGGTGCCGAAAGATGGATGAGAGGTGAGAGAGAGGCAAGCATAGTGCAGAAAGTAGCAATGGAGATTAAAAAAGGGGTTGAGGGATGTGAAAGAGGCACAAGGGGTACAGAAAGAAGCAGCAGAGGTGCAGAAAAAAACAAGAGGGGTACATAAAGAGGGAGGAGGGGTGCAGAAAGAGACACAAAGCTTGCAGGAAGAAGGGACAGAGGTGCAGAAGGAAGCAAGAGAGGTGTAGAAAGAAGCAACAGAGGTGCAGAAAGAGGCATGAGGGGTGTAGAAAGGGGCATGAGACATGCAGAAAGAAGCAACAGAGATGCAAAAAGTGGGAACAAGGATGGCAAAATTGGCAAGCGGGGTGCAGAAAGAAGCAAGAGAGGTGCAGAAAGAAGGAACAGGTGCGGAAAGAAGCAAGAGGGATACAGAAAGGGAAGAGGGGTGCAGAAAGAAGCATGAGTGTTACAGGAAGAAGCAAGAGAGGTGTATAGAGAAGCAAGAGGAGTGCATAAAGAACCAACAGAGGTGCATAAAGACAGACGTGAAATGGATAATATATTGGGATGAAAGAGACAAGCGAAGTGCAGAAAGAAGCAACAGAGAAGAAAACACGGGGAACAGGCATGGAGAAAGTGACAAGAGGGGTGCAGAAAGAAACAAAAGAAGAGCAGAAAGAAGGAACAGTGGTTCAGAAAGAGGCAAGAGGGGTGCAGTGAGGGAAGAGGGGTGCATAATATATAGGGATGACCTAAGATCGGAGCAGTTCACCCTTCCGGGTGGAGTCCCTCAGGGCTCGGCGTTATTTCCCACCTTGTTCAACATTTATTTTACACCACTGGCAAGATTAATTAAAAGTCATGGTCTGCGGCTTGTGACCTATGCTGACGACACTCAATTGATGGTGTCGGTCACTCAAAATGACCTTACGTCTGCTGACAGGTTCCGTGACGCTCTCTCCTCTGTGTGTCAGGGATCGAGGGGGGCGTGGGGTTAATTTTTTGTTGGTGGAAGGGGCACGCATGGCCCCCATTCCCAGGTCAATGTCAGTTCCAGGGACCCCATACCCCAGGACCTGAAATCTCCTCAAAGGAAATGGGAGGGCATGGTGGGTTGGAGTCCCAGGGCCGAAAACAGCCTGGAAAGGGCGGGGTCGCCCTTGAAAAAGACATCAGACTCTGGGGGATGGGGCCAAAGGGGCCAAAATTGGCCCAGAGAGTGGTGCGCTCATGGCCTAACTATTGCACAATCCTAGCTATAACTACCCAATGGTCACCGCCACTGGATAAAATATATATATTACCTAATGGCAGTCACCAGTAAGTAGTTAAAGTTTAAAGTTAGAACCATGTTTCCATAGGAAAATATATATATTTTTGACTATATCTTTTCTGCCGTTTGACGAATCTTCACTGAACTTTCCCCCAAAAAACTGTGCCTTTGATTCTGATGGCACATGTAAAGTTTTGGGGGGATTCGTCAAGAGAAGGCTAAGAAAAAGGGGGTTCAGAATTATTTTTTTTCATGTTACCTTCCAAGGAGATTTTAGAAACGACTACAGCCCGAACCACTAGACAGAATTGCACCAAAATTGCCAGAATGGTAGCCCTTTTTGTAATTTGGTGTAAATCCATTCAGTAGTTTTTTTTAAAATAATTGCATATATAGGGACGAGGATCTGACAGTCCCCATGCTGAAATATGATTGGCTGCCAACACTTCTTGGGGCTCGGCTTCAGCCTAGTCCCGCCAACACATTTACAAAAAGAAAAAGGGTCAGGGTAGGAATACTCTGACTCCTTAGCTCTGTTCATGTGGTCAGAGAGGGACCCCATCAGGGCAAAAAAGCATTTTTTGTTTAAAATTTTTGCCACAGAAATGCGATGGAGCCAATAAACTATGGCAAAAAAAAGCATGGCATTCCGCGCTTGTTTTGAATTGAGCACCGGGTGGGGCCAGGTCCTGGGGGAATTTTTTGTTATTTTTTTTTTTTAAGGAGGGCGCGCATGTGTCACCCTTCTAAAGCTCATTGAACCCCAAGGCTTGGTTTTAAAAATGGAGGAGGGCTGCACGGACCCCCCTAGGTGAACACGTCCTCCCAGGGCAAGAAAATGATTTGTCAGGGGGCCCCATGAACCCCGGAGACCACCACCTCCCTGGGGCCAAAATAATAATTTATACTCTGGGGGGGAAACTGTGTGGCCCCCCTCCTGGGCTATATAAGGTCCCAGGCACCACCACCTCACCGGGGTCAGCCCGTACTCAGAGAAAGAGGGAGCCATACATGGCCCTGGGGACTGCCACCCCCCCAGGGCTGGGATGCCCACCCCCAGGACATTGTTGTTTGCTCTGACTTGGCGGGTGCTTTGACAGCTCCCGCCTAGTCAGGGCAAACACAAACTCTGCTCTCAGCAAGTGAGAGCTTTGAAATCACTTACTGGGAGCGGAGTTTTTGTCTGTTTCCCTGCCTGTTTGACAGTCAAACGGGCAGGGAAACAGATGAAACGATTGCTCTCACAGACAAGGAGCTGCATGTTTACCAACTCCTTGTCTGTGAGAGCAATGCCGGCTCCTGCAGGAATCGGGGAGCTTGCAGGGATCGCGGGGGCTTTGAGTCTGACCACTTGGTCTCCAAAGGTGGTGACTGGGTGGCTCTAAGCTACCCACAATGAAGAGGGCAGGCCCCGGAGGATGGGGTCCCTGTGGCCAAAATCAGCCAGGAGAGGGAAACTGTGTGGCCCTCCCCCTTATTTGTTTCTGGCCGGGCCCCAGGGGGTGGGGCCTAAATCGGTCCAGAGAGGGGGGCTGCATGGCCCACCGCCTTCTTTAAAGAAAGTATTTTGCCCCGTATCTTGCCCCAGGAATATGGTTGTCCCCAGTGCCCAGAGGTTCTGTATAGCCCCCATACATGTTTTAAGTTAGCCCTGGGGAGATGGTTGTCCCCAGGGCATATGAAAGCCCCTCCTTTGGTAAAAGAATAATGCCCCGGGATGTGGAGGTCCCCAGGGCTCTTGGAGCTAAATGGAGAGGGACCATGGCCCCCCCCCCTTCTTAATATCACTAAAGCCCTGGGGGGAGGTGGTTCCCGGGGCTTTTAAGTGTGGAAACCGAGGACATAAAAACAAGCATAAAAGGCAAAACAGAGCAGAAGAGGGCAAAACATAGAGCACTCAGACACTCGCATGCCCACTCACAGACCCACTCAGACTCACACACCCACTGACAAACCATCTCAGCGACTCATGCACTCATTCACAGATCCACTCACATGCACCCACTCACAGACTTTTTTTTATTTTTTATTAAGCATTTTATAGATGCAGTGTTACAATGGCACATAGCATATACATCAACCTCCAGTACAGTATTGTGTCATGGTGCCAGACACAGGAAACAAGAACAGTAAATAAACATCTGAGCCGAGTCCCACCATAGGAGTACATCAAAAGTAAAAGAAGAAAATACTATCAGGTTTCTTTCATTAGTACAATATCTCACATTTGTGTCTACATGTTCGCTCCGCCCCACCGTTCACGGCATGTTCCCAAGGCAAGAAAACCCTGGAAGCACTCACTCCGCAGTAATTAGTCATCACTTTGTTCGCTCTGAGCAACCAGATACTCCCTCAGTGGGGCCCAGATGTCCCTAGGCCTAGACGACACCGGGAGCTCCTCAGCATATAGGTCCAGTTGCTCCAGACAGTACACCATGTCCTTCAGCCACTTGTCCACCTTCGGGCACTGTCGCCCGCTCCATGTGAACAGCACCCGTCTCTTGGCCAGCACCAGGGCCACCCTCACAAACTTGCCCACTGTTGCCCTCACTCCAGGCACGTAGCTCAAGCGCTAAAGGTGTGCAGTGTATCACCTGACCAGTCATGGTGTGCAGCAGATTGACAACCCCCTCCCAATAGTGATATACAGGGCAGCACAGAAAGGTGAGATGGAGAAAGTCAGCCCCCCCCCGACCACACCTCCTACAGTCAGAGTCTCGAAGACCAAGTTTACATAACTTAGAAGGAGTATGGTATACCTGGTGAAGGAACTTCAAATGTATAATTTGCAGGTTGCTATTGGACGTAAACCTCCCTGTGAGCATACAAATTTGTTCCCATACCTCAGCCGTGATTGGGGGATCAAGCACTTCATTCCAGCGTCCCATACTGTTATCCACCCCCAAACCATCTCATCCTGCACCGCCCTATACAATCTGGTGAGCAGCTTCTTTCCAGAAGGGGCAACTATTAACAACTGCAGCGCCTGTAACACCTCCGGCTCATCTAGGAAACACGTCCCTCATCGCCTGTCGAAGTCTGAAGCAAGTGTATCGAAAAAGTGGAGTGGGGTTTTGTATGTAGCTCAGATCGTCCCCTGAAATATATTTCCCTTCCAAGTACAAATCACTCAGCAAAGTAATCCCAACTTCTTTAAGCGCTGTGACGGAGCCCCTCTCACTCGCCACCGACAAAGCTGAGTGTCCCTCTATGGGCAGCGCAGGCACGTACAAAGGAAGTTTGTGAGCCCGTCTCCCGATTTCCTGCAGTGCAGAAATGGTGGTATCGATCGTATTTATCTCCGCTTTGGGCGTGTGCCTGCAGGTATGTGTAGCCCACTCACAGACTTGCTTAGACACTCATGCACCCACTCACAAACCCAATCAGACACTCATACATACACTCACAGACCGACTCAGACTCACACACCCACTCATAGACCCACTCAGAGACTCATGCAGTCACTCACAGACCCAATGAAAAACTCATAGACTCACTCACAAACCTACTCAGAAACTCATGGACCCACTCAGAGACTCACAGAGGCACTCATACACCCACTCACAGATGCACTTAGACACTGATGCACCCACCCACTCACAGACCCACTAAGAGAATCAGGCACTCAGAAACTCACAGACACTGATGCACTCACTCACAGACCCACTCAGAGACTCATGCATTTATTTGCAGACCCACTCAGACTCATACACTCACAGACCGCTGAGAAACTCATGCACTCACTCACAAACCTACTCAGAGACTCATGCCCCCACTCACAGACCTACTCAGAGACTCACGCTTTCTGGGTAAAGATCTAGCTTTCTGACAAATTTGGTGTAATTCCATTCTGCCGTTTTGGCTGAAGCTGCATCAAATTTTCCTACGGGAAATTGCATGGGGAAAACATGTTTTGGGACCACCCCCTTTTTCCCCAGCCCATTCTTGACAGATCACCCTGAAACATTTAAAGTGGATGAGACTTTTTTGGGGGGGGAGTTATGTGAAGATTTGTCAAACAGCCCTAAAGTTTTAAGCAAACCAAAGAGTACATTTCATATGGAAACGTGGTCCAAACTATTACTACCCAGTGCAACGACCACTGGGTTTTATATATATATTCGCTGAAAGTAATAAGTATAAACACATCTGCAAAGTAAAGGCACTCCCAATGTAAAGACCTGTGAAGTAACAACTGACATTCATAGCCTGTCTTTATTAGAATCTGGTGTCGAAGGAGGATGGCAGACTTTGTCCTGCTTTAGGCCTTCACCCTTTCAATGTGTTTCTGAGAAAGGACAAATTCAAAATGCTCACTCTGGTCACGTTATTGTCTGCCTTCGACCGTGGAGACTGGATAGTAGCATTGGACCTGCAGAATACTTGTCATTTTACATTTTTCTTCTCTAAACTTTTGACACACATTTGAATTTGTGACATTTTGGGTTAGTTTCCAAGAAGCACCAACATTGCTTACATGAGTCAACTTTGCCTTCACGTATGTTGTGCAAGAATGCTTGTTATTTTCGTCCATATGGTGACACAGCTATTTTTAGCACACAAACAATGGCCGCCTGATCGCAATCTCAGCCCAAGGCAAGGATGCCTTTTGTTATAAATAAACATCTGTTTCCGGATGTTGGCAGAGGAGCACTTCTGCTGTCATCGAGAGGTTTCTACACGATTATGCTTTCGTCCAGCAGCTGACTGATATCTCCATGAGGGGTGTCCAGCTTGTGACAAAAACATGGTCCTACACTCTTACCCTAACGGCAATGGGGTTGGATCATACAGTACGGGTATTATTGGCAGAACATACACCCTAGACACGTAGGTTAGTGTAGGTATAGTAGTAGTATCCCAGATTGTTATACTGTTTCATATGCTTGCATACATATGTTGTTTCAGCAAGATGGTGGAACGTTTTATTTTGTTCTTTGTCACAATGCTACTTATAACTTTCATCTGTTTCTGTCTATTGGTCATTGCAACACATATTTTTTTTTTTACCATAAATTTTATTGAGATTTTACAACCAACGGGGAGTTCCCCCGGCAAATAACGTTCATGCAAATCATGGTTTTACAGATATAAAAGCTGTTGATGAGGGTAGCATTTGAGGAGCAATACCGCAGATAAACCAACAACCCCCACCTCCTGCCACCCCCTCGCTTGCACCGCATTTCCCACTAAAAACATTGTACAGGCAAATAAACATATAAGCAAATCTCCACGTTGGCCAATCTGCGTCTTGAATTGAGGATTCATTAAATAGTAAGTCTGTCGGGTCGGAATCTGCTGATGGTGAAAAGAGGGAGAGGTCTATGCCCCGATAGGTAGCCCATGCTTTCCAGATCTTCCAATGCTTCTGCGGGCAGCCTCGGGCTTGAAACACTGCCACTTCGGCTGACATACACTTGTCTAAAGCGGATTTTGAGGCTGCCACCCCTGGGGGGGGGGGGGGGGGGGGGGAAGAGGACTTCCACTGCTGCGCTATGTCCCGCTTTGCCAAAGTAAGTCCCAGGAATAACAAATGCCATTTATATATGTTCCCCCCGATGTCGTCCGTACTGTGGAGAAGAGTTAGTCGAGGGCCTGCAGGGAGGTCCCATCCTAGCACTTGCCCCGGGCAGGACAACACTCGCGACCAGAAATGCTGCAGTGACGTGCAGCCCCAGACTGTGTGCAAAAAGGAACCGTTGTCAGATTGGCATCTAAGACATGTGGCGGACGGGATAGCTCCCATCTTCCAGAGCCAGAGACGGGTGTAGTACACCCGATGAAGGTATTTAAACTGGATTAATCAGTATCTGGAGGACACCACGGAACCTCTGGGACTGGCGAGGGCCTCAGTCCAGTCATCATCAGAGAGGGTCGGTATATCTGTCTCCCATGCTGCTTTCGTCCGGTGTAGGTTGGTCTTAGAATGCGTGGTCAGTGTCTGGTAGAGTTGGCGAATTTTATGTTCTCCCAGATCGCCCATCAACAGTCTACCCTCTAACGGGTGAAATTCTGGCAGAGTCGTAAGGTTTTTAATCAGGGGAGACAGGGCGTGGCGAAGCTGAAGGTATTTATGGAATTGGTACTTGTGTAGGTCAAACTCCTCCTGCAGCCGTTGGAAGTATTTAAGTGTGGGCCCATGCATTACATCACCTAGCGTTGAGATCCCTATATCATCCCATCTGCGGAACCTGGGCAGAGTCGCGACTGGTCGGAGGCATGTGCCCCGCCAGAAGGGAGTCTCGCACGCCAACATGCCCCACCAACCCATGGTCTTAGAGACGCTCCTCCTTATCTGTATCACCGTGTGACAGGCCGGGGGAAGGGCCCCCAGGGTAGAGTTGCTATATAGGAGATCAAGCAGGGGATATACTTCCAAAAAGAGTCTCTCAACCGTGTAAGCCGGGTCATTGTGCTGCTTATACCACGAGTCATCAATGACTAGCAGCCGGGATGCCCAATAGTAGGACCGCATGTCTGCCGCCGCGATGCCCCCCCAGTAAGTAGATTGGACACAGGTCGCCAAAGCCACCCGAACCGCCCCGCCGCCCCAAAGGAAGCTATTCAAGAGTGCATTCATTTGACGGAACCACAGCGGCGGGATTGGATATGGGTAGTTTTGCAGTCTGTACAGCAAACGTGGCAAGGACACCATTTTAAAAATCACGGACCTACCGTATAAGGATAGCAGAAGATGAGACCATATCGTCGCCTCATCCCGGACCACAGGAAGCAGAGGTGCAATGTTAAGCGACCACGCCACAGTAGGGCTTCTGGTAATGTGAACCCCGAAGTATTTAAACCCCTCATTTGCTATGACCAGTTGCGAGGCCCAGTCCTGACGGCCCTGATCCCCGCAGATAAGAAAAAATGTTGACTTGGACGGGTTGGCGTGTAGCCCTGTCGTTTTGCCAAACATCCGCAGAATTTGTAACACCCTCGGTCCGGTGGGCACGGGTCAGAGAAAAAGAAAAGCGCGTCGTCTGCATATAGTGCAATTTTATCTGAAAATTCCGGGGACCAAACCAAACCCCTATATGTCGCGTTCAGGCGCACCCATGCTGCTAGCGGTTCGATCACCAAAGCGAAAAGAAGCGGGGAAACAGGGCATCCCTTCTGTGTCCCCCTCCGGATATGGAAGGGATCAGAGCGGTACCCGGCCGCGCGCACAGAGGCCATCAGGTCTGTGTATAGTAGTTTAGTATAAGCTCTAAAGCGGGGCCCCAGATTCACAGCCTCTAGTAGTTTAAAAATATACGTCCAACCCAGATAATCGAAAGCATTATCGATATTGGCTAGGAGGCCTGCCGCGGGGCATCCCAACCATTGGGCTTCGGCAACCGCGTTATGTGCCCATCTTATTTTATGTCTGTTGCGGCATAAAGCCTGACTGGTCCGTATGGACAAGGTCCAGAATGCAGGTGCGGATACGATCCACCAACACCTTTCCCAGCAACTTCGGCTCAAAGTTCAAAAGAGAAATGGGGTGATATGAGCCAGGTCCTCCGGTGGGCCGGCCGGTTTGCGGAAAACGACGAGTTCGGCGTGACGCCAGTCCGGGGGCAAGATCTCCTGCTCGAGCGCCTGGTGTAAAGGGCGGAGAAGATGGGGCCCAGCGGTCCCCATATGGGGGCGCAGGAAGTCACCAGGGAACCGGTTGGGGGCCGGGTGCGCGGCCCGGGTGGATATTAGTGAGAGCAGCCTGCAATTAGTCCAAAGAGATGGGCTTGTCAAGGGCATCCCGTTGCTCATCAGATAAACGCTTCGGAGGAATATCCACTAGGAAGGCGTTGATGAGCGAATCGGCGAGTTGCTCCTGGGCGCTGTACAGTGCGGCATAGAAATCGGCGAAGACCTGCACCACTGCCTCCAGGGAGGAGCACAAGGCGCCAGTAGATGACCGAAGGCCCGGGACCTATGTCGGGGAGGACCACGGTTGGCAGACCCTGTGGAGCATCTGACTGGATTTATCTCCCCACTGATATATCAGGTATTGGGTCGCCAACCAGGCCTGTTTGGCAGTGTCCGTAAGCAGCTGATGCAGCTGCTGCCGAACCTGTAGCAGACTGCGGAGAGCCCCCACGTCAGTCCCTTCTACCACCGAGTCCTGGAGGGCGCATTGTCGCTCCTCCAATTCAAGAATCTGCGCCTGGCGACTACTCTTTTCCCCCGTGTGATAGCTAATGTCAACCCCACGTATCGTGGTCTTAAAAGCTTCCCACAGTGTAATCCGGGATGAAAACGACCCTACATTCGAGGCAAACTAGTCCACAGTAGCGCGGTGGAGTGCCTCTTGATACATGGGAACGCACAGCAACCAAGGTGACATGCGCCAGCGATAGGAAGGGCGACTGGTCTGCAGGCGGAGTTTGAGCTGGATAGGCGAATGATCAGATAAGCCGCCTGGGAGGATGGAGGTGCTGACGACCCTGTGTGTGTAGCTATGTGGAAGAAACATGTAATCCAACTGCAACAGCGTGGGGTGTACTGAAGACACATATGTATATCCTGAATCGTAGGGGTGAAAGACCCGCCGTGTATCAGTCCAATCTAGAGCATGAGCCAGAATGTTAAGTTTGGATCTGGAGGGAGGGACCGTCGGAGGTTGTGCCCTCCATCTGTCCAGAGGGGCCATGACATTGTTCCAGTCTGCTCCGAGTATAGTCAAACCCACTGGGAGTTCTCCCCAGAGCTGTCAGTCTATCCACAAATGTCTGACTAAGGGGGGGGGGCGTATATGCTTCCCATAGTTATCTGCTCCCCCGCCAAAGTCCCAGACACGACCGTGAACCGGCCGCCGGGGTCTAACCACTGTTGAGTGACCTGGAAGGGGACTCTGCGATGGACAAGTATGGCCGTTCCACGTCCCCCTCTGGAAAAGCCAGAGTAGTATACCAGGTTGTAGCCGAATCTGGAGAGACACGGGGCCTTATTACCAAATAAGTGAGTCTCTTGTAGGAACAGGACATCAGCGGAGTGGTGAGGCTTATCACTGGCTCCAAAAGAAGTTCCCACATATCCCCGGACCTAAAATCCCTTACCTGGCTACCTTTTGAAGCCAAAATTAATTTAAAAAGAGCATGTATGACTCATAAAGCCATTCATTACAAAAGACCCAGCTATCTGACACAGAAACTGGTGCCCTCATGTGGGACTAGATCCTTAAGAAGTGCTAACAACTTTCTACTGAAACCTTTTCAACAAGAAAAAACTTATAACCAAACATTTTCAGGGATAGCGCCCAGAATTTGAAATGCTCTACCCCAGAAACCAGACTTAATCCATCTATTGTACTTTTCAAAAAAGAAGTGAAATCGCTCCTCATGGCTAAATTCACTTGAGCAGGGGTTAGCATCGTTGGCGACATTCGTATCCTCTACATCAAACTTTATAATGTTCACTGCCCAGCCAGGTATCCTAGATATTGTATCTATATCATGCTTGATATACAGTGAACGCTTTATGTATATTATACAGTGTATCAATGATTGGTTGATTACACTCCCATTGTCTATCAGTGAACTTTAAGCTATTTATCGTGTTTTTATGTAACTAAGACCCACCACCAAGAAAAAGGCCCCTGGCCCTGATGGGGTACCAGCCGATTTTTACATACACTCAACAAAGCTATGGGCGGGAGTCCTGGCCAATGTTTTTACTGCCGCCAATGGCAACCCCCTACCAACCACCTGGGCAACTTTTACCATCGTCCCCATTTTTAAGAAGGGTCAGCGTGATGACCCAGGGTGCTATAGGCCCATATCCCTTTTGGACTCTGCAGTAAAGATCTTAGGCAGAGTCCTTTTGGTCAAGCTGAGGGATAGTGTCGAGAGCTGCGGGGGGCTGGCCGACATCCAATATGGGTTCAGGGAGAGGAGAGGAACTGTAGAGCAATGCTCCAACTTACATCTGTTGATCTCGAAATATACGGTGGCCAAGGAGGGGTCTTTATTCCTAGCGTTTATGGACCTCTCCTCGGCCTTCGACCTGGTGAACAGGTCTAAGTTGTGGGCCACTCTCCTGAGGATGGGGATAGATGAGGCACTGGTTAGGTATATGGCTTCACTTCACCAAGAGCTATTTGCAGCGGTGCGGGTTACAAATGAGGGAAGGTGCACGCCCCGTTTTAACTATGCGTGGGGTCAGGCAGGGTTGTATATTGGCCCCCCTGCTCTTCACTATTTACATTAACGGCCTGGGCACTTTCCTGGAAGACGTGGAGGGAGACGTTCCGCGTGCAGGAGTAGCTAAGATCCCTGCTCTCCTGTACGCGGACGACGCGGTGCTGATAGCTTGCACTGGTGTCTGTCTTCAACGGCTTCTGGATGCCTTTGGCACATTCATGGACCAACTGGATTTAAAAATAAATACGAACAAATCACACACAATGGTTGTCGGTCGCCAAAGAAACAAGGGGATATCGAAAACCTTTGAATGCAAGGGCGAGGTTGTTACCAGAGTCCCGACTTTTCCCTACCTGGGGTCCTTTTTGATGAAAGGGGCTCTTGGGGACCCCAGGTTAGGGCAAAAGGTCTGGCGGTGATTAGATCATCAGCAGCTCTTATGGGCTTTGCAAATAGGTTGGGCGCTAGGCCGATGGAAGCCCTTTTAAAGATTTATAATAGCAAATCTATCGCACTGGCTTTGTTTGGTTCACCCCTTTGGGGTTATGTAAATCTTGAACCAATACAGAAGGCGGAAAACAGATTTTTACGTTCCCTTTTGTCTGTCCCACAGTCCACACCGACTTTCTCCATACACATGGAGGTGGGCTTGGATTTCGTCACCGATAGACTTAACATGGCACCTTTGATTTTTTGGCTAAAGATGTAACACAGTAATAGGCCCGCCCAAATGAGCTTTATTTTTTTAACCTTGTATAAAATGAATGAATCCACTCTTTTTATATATAGCCCGGAAAAAGAACTTTATCACACGCACTGATTTGCATGATATTGTAAATAGCTTTTTACTTGTATATAAATGTTTTTATCTCTTTGTATGATTTTTAACTAAATCGAATAAAGATTCTTGACTGACTGACTGATGTAACTAAGACCCTACCTTGTAAAGCGCTCTGATACCCACAAGGGTCTAGTTCGCGCTGTATAAAACTCTGAAAAAAAATAATAATAAATAAATAAAGTGTGAATAACCAGAGGAGCATGTGAGATGATGCGGTGCAACAAACATACAATATAACTGCAAAACAAACTGCACAACCCCCCACCCCACCCACCGCCCCCCACACCCTCATACTTCCTGAATTTAGGAGTACCTGTCGCGGGGGAAGACCCTGGCGGACCCTTCAATGGAGACCCCCCACCCAACCCCCACATTAACCTATAACAAGAAGGCGAGTCGGGCTTTCTCCCACCAGAGATAGCGTAAAAGGTCCCCTAGACACAGTGTCCGGAGTCTTGGTGTGTCACCTCAGTCGACACAGGAGGAACCTAAGGCACCAAATGATCACAAAGCCCCAATGTATCTCACTCCACAGTGTCGGTATTGTTCTCGGAGCGCCAGTTGGACCGGGAACGGTGCCGCCAGCGAGAGGCGTCCCCGCCCTGTCGGCCACTCCGATGTGAGCTCTGGAAGAGTCGGAGTCGAAGGGCGGCGGAGTGTGTGGTTTCACATGCTGGCGCTCGTCTGTCCAAGCAAAAACCTCCTCCTGGGTGTTGAAGAAGTACGATTTAGAATTATAAAGTACTTTCATGCGTGCTGGAAACAGAAGAGCATAAGAGAGGTTTAAGTCACGCAGTCGCCGCTTTGCGGCTACAAAGGAATGACGCTGCTGCTGGACAATCCGGGTGTAGTCTGGAAAGGCCATGATGAGATGGGACTCGAAGACCATCTTTTCTTTATGCGTCCTGGCGAAGCGTAGTATGGCATCGTGGTTGGTTAGTTGAGGAGGCGGGCAATGACCGGGCGCGGGCGTTCACCTTGCGGTGGCTTTTTAATCAGGGCACGGTGCGCTCTCTCGACCATGAAGCAAGAAGAGATGTCCTCAGCGGGTAGCAGTGCCTGAAGCCCATCGAAGGCCCCTCCGGAAATCCCACCAGGCGGATGTTGTTCTGGCGGGCCCTCCCTTCCGCGTCCTCGGCCCAAGCCGCAAGCTCTTTGGAGACCATGGCCAGCTTATCAAGCTTATTCTGGAGGGCCGACACAGTATCCTCAACCGTGGAGACCCTCGTCTCGGCCTCCGTGATGCGATCCACCGCCTTCTGGTGGTCTTGACGGAGAAACGCAACCTCAGACCCCACTGCGCCGATTTGAGCCTCCAGGGCAGTGCAAGACTGCGTAATGGCCTCCAGAAGCTTCGCCGTGTCTGAGGAGACACCCCCAGTGACCTCCTTCCCAGCTAGGGTGGCCAGGGCGTATTGGTCTATTGTCGGCTGCTTAGGCACCGCCGCGCCGGTGTTATGCATGCCCATGGCAGCATGTGGGACGATACCCGGGCTGCCCCCATGAAGGAGCGGGCCACGGGGCCAAGGAGCAGGGGGAGGATGGCAAGACTCGACACCAACCGTGCAGCAAGGCAGAGCGCTCCCAAGTATGTAGTCAGGCAGGTGTAGCCCCCTGGTGCCCCGGGCTCCCGCAATCCCGGGCCACAGGCGGTGCGGCCCTCAGTGTGGCCCACAGGCCTCCTGCAGCAGAAGTCAGGCCCCGCAGTGACTGACACCCAGATGATTACGACATCTCTGCTCTCTTCAGGAACAGATCTCGGGCCCCACCTAGGTATCCTCAACGGGCCCCGCAGCCTCAGGCCCCTTCACCCACGTGGAGCAGGCCCAAGTCCAGCAGTTGTCGCGAAAGGCTCCATGATCCGGCGGCCCCAGCAGCGGGGGGCGCTGCGACAACAGGCTGGGCCCCACCTCTCCTCAATGTCTGTGGCAGGCCAACCGCCGGAGGGGTCACATCGACATGTAGGCGCCAACCTCAGCCCTCCACAGGCACGCCTGGCTCAGATCCCCTGTATCAGTCTCCAGGTGAAGCCAGTGGAATAGGGCTCCTCCGCCGTGGCATATTCCACGTCGGCCTCGGTCGGCCTAGCCCACGCACTCACAGGACGGCCACTTTGCGTCCACAGAGTGAAGGGGGGAAAGGCGCCGCGGCTCCGAAACCTCGGCCGCCGTCACCGGGACACCAGCCCTGCCCCGTGGCAAGTGGGCACCCACAACGAGGAATCGGTCCCTCCGTTGCAGATCACCCAGGGCATGCGGCCTCCGTTACCCAGTCGCCGCCGTCCTCGCGGGAGCCCCGATGTCGGCCAGCCTACGGCGCTCAAGTGCGGCAGCCGGAGCGGGCCCCCCCCGGACCTCTCAAGACACACCGGCAGGCTCCCAGCTCAATCGCCGTCAAAGCAACCCACAGCGTTGCTAGTAGGGACCAGGATCAGCAGCGGATAGTGTCTCTGGCAGGAGCGAACAGCGGAGCTCTACAAAGACGCGTCCGCCATGTTCGGCTCCCAACCCACACCTCGCAGCACATATATTTTATACAAGAATCACAATGGTTCAATCAACATTGAAAATGAATCTCTGTGTATTCTTTGTATATTTCTCTGAGCAAAAGATATCACAAGAGTGTGAGTGAAAGGTTCTAGATATGTCACCACATTCCTGAGGGACCAGGGTGGTCATGGTCTATGGGGCAACATATCCTGAGGGGGTGCACAGAATCAGTCTGGAACCATTCCAAAGTTTATGTCGGCCACAAATGCGCATTTCCTACTGATTAGTAGAAACTACACAACACCCCGTCCTGCAGGCCCAAATCGTGGTCTGTGGTATCACGGTGGAGCAGGAGCACTTTCAGTTCACTGTGCTCCCCTTTGGCCTCACCAGTAACCCTTGAGTGTTCACAAATATGATGGCGTTGGTTACAGTGCATCTTTGGAGGTTAGGGTTTCCAGTCTTTGCCTACCTAGATGATGACTTTTGAAGGTTGGCTTGCCTCAGGCAATTTGCACCTACCTCTAGACTATAGTTACCTCTTAACATCTTTGGGGTGCACTATGAATGCGCCAAAGTCACACATGACTCTTTAATAGACCCTTACTTTCATCTGAGTCGTTCTGAAAACGGTGCTGTTTTGTGCCTTCCACTGAACTGAAGAGACCAGGACATTGAGGCTGTGATCCTGATGTTTTAGCCTGTGTCCTGGATCTCAGTGAAGATGACTCTGCTGTTAAAATTTAAAAAATGACTGAGGCTGCCAAGACTGTTGGCCTCCTGCTGGTCACGCATGCAAATTACAGCTACTAAATGGCAGTACCAACTGTAGGATGCACAAGATATCTTCGGTGAATGGGGAGAACCTTGACTTGATCTTTTTGTCACTACAGAGGACATGCAATGTCTGCACTTTTGTATGCTGGAGTTTCTAAGGCATCTCTCTCTCCCTGAGAGGCCTTCTGTCTACAGCGGGGCTCGGGATTCCTGTATGCATTTCCGTTGCTACCTCTCCTGCCCTGAATTCTGAATAAGATCAGAAATGACCAGGGCTAGTCATCCTATTGGGCACTGGATTGAGCTAGAAGAGTGCTTTACCCAGAACTCCTGGGTATCTGCATCTGCCCTCCAATCAGACTGCCTATTCAGAGGAACTTTTGTTGCAACAGCAGGTCAGGTTCTTGCACCTGGCTCTATAGAGTCTGCACCTCCATGCTTGGAGATTTAGCAACAGTTGACTTCATTCAACCTTCCTTCAGAGGTTGTCAGTGTCATTATGGCAGCCAGGTGTACCTCTACTAAATCAGTATATACGCCTGCTGTTGGGACAAAGTTGTGGCTTGGTTTGATATATGGCAGAGTGACCCACTTCAGGCTAAGCTTCTGAAATGTTGCTTTTTGTGTTGTTCCTAGCCCAGCTAGACCTTGCTTTTGGCACAGTTAAAGGTCATTTGTCTGCTTTTTTGGCCTTTTTGTAGTTGTCGAATCCACCGTCTTTATTTAAAGCCTCTGTTGTGATGGGTTTTCTTTAACGGTTTGTAATATATTTTCCACCTACGCCTTTCATTGTGCCTTAGTGGGACCTGCATCTAATCCTTACATTCCTCATGTGTACACCCTTTAAACCTCTACACAACTGTTCATTATGTCTTCCCACCCACAGGACAGTTTTCCTTATTGCCATGACATTGGTGCCTGGTGTGAATGTGCTGCAAGCCCGCTCTGTCAACCCACCATACAAAAGCCTCTTTCCAAATAAGTCGGTCTTGAAGACCCGAGCCCCCTTACTTCCAAAAGTGGTTACTCCTTTCCATGTCGGACAAAACATCATCCTCTCGGTGTACTTTGTTGCGCCTCATCCCTCTAAGGAGGGGGAAAGACTCCATCATTTGGATCCTAAAAGAGCTGTCAGCTTTTTTATTGACCCTACCAAACGCCATTGGGTGGACGATCAGCTCTGTATTGGAACCACTGAAGAGAAAAAGGACAAAATAGGGCAGAAGAGAGCCTTCTCTTGCTGGATCGTGCTCTGTATTGTGCTCAGGACAGAGCCCAGCAACAGACTGGTATGACGAGTGTGCAGATTTCTAGACTTTGGGACCTTTTTGGAAGGGAAAAGAGTCCATTTCACAGAGGACTCTGCTGTTAGATAGAAAATCCACCTGAAAGAATGCTACTGAAGGTAATTAAGGTCTATCTAACCACAGAGTCCTTGCTGACCCTCGCTTACCCCAGAGCCTGACTGGGAGCCCAAAGCAGCTCTGGCAAATTTATTCACACCACCCCTCTTGTGTTGCTTAGCACGGAGGCAGAGTGAGCAAGCCTGCCCCCTATAAGGGGGGTTTGTTGGTTCTCCCACCAAGAAGATCTGGAACCAAATGGCAATATTGGTGCATTGTACAGCACATATTTCATTATGCGACTGTATTAGCTTTTAAAGCGCAGCAAAAAATCTCCTTGGATTGCACCAGGATGCGACAATCTTTGGGGGCCTTCAATAATTTCCTTACTTTCACACTCAAACAGTGCCCCTCATCTCTCCATAGCACCTCTCTCACATTTGTTTTATAGCACCTCTCATACCACTGTAGGGAGTTGGAGCACTTCACATCTCACACACATAGAGAAAATGCTACATGAGACAAAGGGGACTTCGAGGTGTAGGCATTTTTAAGAGTGTTTGTTCTGGAGAAGCACCAAATCCGGATTCAAAACATAACACAGTGGTTACGGTTGACTTGATTAATAGAAATGTATTTCTACCTGAACAAATCCTTTTTAAGCAACATTGGGATAATGAAAAACTGGGAAAATCGGGTTTATTTTTCTCATACTTTTTTTAATTAAACAATGTTTATGGTGCTGAATTTCAGAAGAGAATCTGTAATGAGGCAAACAGTGCCCATAGTTTAATACAATGGTTCCAAGACTACTTCCTGTGATGCCATTTTGCCACAGATCATGACATGCAAAATACAATCCAAAGTGCTACTACAAACTCCTTCTCCAGCTTCACCTCAGAGAAGACGCAGGTCCCGCAAGGACTCTTCTAGATACCTCTAGCTAGATGAGCAATGTTCAAGGCAATTTTCATTGTCGGCAGAGCCTATCAAGGAAAAGGACCACTATTTTTACAAATTAAATTCATGCAATTGAAACAAGCATTGTGAGCTCACACAATTAAACCTTTTAAGTGAACAGTGAAGTCAGAGAAGCCTCCCATTCCGTCATGAAGTCACACATTGGAAAATTCTGACTGGAAAAGAGAAATCAAACGTGTCCCTTCCCTGTCACCTGCATTATGGCGTCACGCGCTCAAGATGTAGTGAGGAGACGTCACCTCATTGTGACCTCACATAAACACAGCCAAGATAGCGAAGGCACAGGAGTGTTTCATATAAGCAATCAGATAGCATAGGGAAGAAGTAGGAGGATCCTATTGTGACGTCACACATCAAACATTCTGATAGGCCATGAAGGTTTGGTCTCTAATGTATTATGACATCGCACAATTAAGCACTCAGTCAGGATAGGGAAGATGGGGGAGTGGGAGGATTGGCATTCAGTGTGACATCACGTGAACACAGTCAGGATAGTGAAAGCAGAGGAACGTTTTACTGTGACGTTACAAACAATCAGACAGTTTTACTTGTGACGTCAATAGTCAAACATTATAATAGGACAGAAAGGCTTTTATATTTTCTTGGCTATTATGACATCGCACAATCAAACATTCGTACTGGAGCGTTTCACTGTGACGTCAAATGCACCCAGGCAGGACAGTGAAGATGCAGGAGAATCCCAGTGTGACGTCACATATTCAAACATTCTGGTAGGCCAGGAAGGCTTGGACAACCTCGAGTCTATTATGACATCACACAATCAAACATTCTTACTGGAGCGTTTCGCTGTGACGTCAAATGCACCCAGATAGGATAGTGAAGACGCAGGAGAATCCCATTGTGACATCACGTACTCAAGCGCTTCTATTCTATTCTGACATCGCACAAACATCCTTCCTGGGGTAGGACGGGGGGTGAGAGCTTTCCACCCATTACTCTTACACGCTTCACGTCACTAACCTATCGAACCTAGTGGTGGCACTGGTGCCCCCCATTTATGGTGACATTACACAATCAAATAATGACGGCTGGTGTTACACAAGGAGAGTGACTTGGCTGTCAGTGGTCATAAGAGAGACGATCTGACTTGGCAACTGAGGTCAGACGGTGGTCTCCCTCGCCGCCTGTCTGGGTCCGAGGGGGCTCTCCCGGCCCAGATGGCGACTCCATGGCAGGGGAGGTGGTGGCTCCTAAAACCAAGGGCTCCGGGGTAATCTTTTCAGTCGCCTCTTCCGAAGTTCTCCTCACCAATTGGTACAAGAGAAGCAGGAAACCGCAGCCCAGCAGCATGGCTTTAAAATTATGGTCGCCCTAGATGTATATATAGCACGTAATATTCTCTCCGCATCGTCGATCAGCATAAGATCTGCGTAATATCACCAGCTCGCTGTCAGAGGTTCAAATTTGGTAAATTGCACTGAATGCCATTTAATCTTATTTTTCCACCCTGCCTGTGAATAAAACATTAGTTCTTTGAATTTATCAAGTTAACTGATTATAGTTTACTTTTCATTGCACTTCACAAACTCATGCATAATCCCTGGAGAATGGGTTGAAGCAGCATAAAGACGATGTGACCCGAATTTCTACCAAGAGTGGCCCTCTAGAGAGGCTCAGTGGGTTGAGCGCGTGCTACGGAGGTCAGTGTGCAATCCTCAGCATAGAATCGTGGTCCAGTAGGGCCGACGCCACAATTCAACCTTCTAAGGATTGAAGAAAGGAATACCACAGCCGATAGAAAATATCTATAACTTAGTGTCATACTGGCATTTCTGCTAAAAGCAAAAACTTCACATTAAGAGGAAGTTGGGTTTTTGAAAAAGAAAAAAACCTTTCCACTGAGCACTCATTCCAGCCAGTTCAGAGCATTAATATCGCGATATCTGAAGAAAAAGAAACAGAAAGACAATGTGCATATTAAAAATATCATTCGATTTAGAGGATAGAGTGTTGGCAGACCCCCCTCTCAAAAATAAATACACAAATATAAAAAGGTACCCGCAAATTATGCATTCTATGAGCAGTGGCATTTCCAAGCCCAGAAACGACGCTCGCACCATTTATGATCGGGCACTTTTCTCTACTTAAAAGGGAATATTTTGGGTGGTACAGCTGAAAGGAGAGGGTGTGGCGCGGCGGCCAGAGCTGTTGACTCTGGAGCCGGGGATCCCGGTTCCAATCTCGCAACGTCCTGCAAGTCTGGGCAATTCACTAAACCTCCTCGTGCCCATGTACAGCGCCTAGATGCCCTCATCTGGGCTAAGCGGCGCTATATAAATCTACAAATTAAACCAGCTCCGGTACATGCGTCCGTTACCTAAGCCACATTCTATAATATTGTTTAATTGCGGCACATGACGTCTCACTTGAAATTAAAATCTGATGAATTAAACAAACATTGGGAGCATAGCCGTTCCCTCACCTAGCACCCACCTCCTTGCAATCCCATCACGGCAGCCCTGCCACCAAAGATGGAAGCACCGCTCGTGATGAAGTGACAGGCCTTCTCGGATTGCAGTGTAGTGACAGGCGCCGCCATTTCTCCATCTTCATAAAACGCTGCGTCAATATCCTTAATAAACTTCCGGGGAAACGAAAAAGAACGCGGGGTCTGCAATTTACAGAAGGGACATTCCACGCCTCCGTTTTTAGTGTTATCCATGTCCGAAAACCCCGAAACTTGCTACCTGGTATTTATTGACATGTTATCATGTTCCTAGTATGATTCGACTGTAATATTTTTATTTGTTGCAATTATTTTACAAAATAAACACTTAGTCAAATAGTATAGCGCGCCATATCAAGGGCATTCAAATATGTTTGCCTATTTACTGTGTACAAAACAGGAGTAGAACTTACTCAAAATGCAGTTGTTAACTACGAAGGCCTAATAATGCGCCAAGTTATATATTAAAGAGGGAAATTGTGGGCTATATCTTAAACAGCTGAAACCACAATACACAGAAGCAGCGAGCATTAGTTCTCTCTTTTCTCTTTCAGAGCCGTCCCATTCGGACAGCCTCAGCCTGACTTGCTGCTGGCGTAAAAGGTTTATTATCTTCTTTATGGGGCCATCTGTTCCGCCCCATAAAGAAGATAAGAAACCTTTTACCACAGCAGTAAGTCAAGGAAGCCAATCCAAGTGGGATGGCTTCAAAAGAGAAAAGAGTACATCACTAACACCTCTTTTCCAATGGCTGGCCACTGTTTAGCATGAACGGTGACGCCAGCCAATGGAAAAGAGGGGCGGGACTTAACCTCACTAGTGAAACTTACTCTAACTCATTAAATCTCGCCAGCGAGACTGCGCATGTGCGCAGCCTACACTAGCCGAGACCTAAAGTAGGACATTGGGCTCTAGACTCGCGTAACAGATTGTCATACTGCCTTACTGTTAGAAATCAATAAGAGGCACTGCTTTCTCAGTACAAGTCACCAAGCTCCGAAACTCACTACTAGCAATATCTGAAGGAGCCAAGAACATTTACACGTCAGTAGAGAGGTGAAAACATGACTGCTTCTAACATAACTACACACATTCATAACCCAACCCTGGGAAGAAACCTGGAACAGAGAATCACTCAATGTAGAACTAGTACCCACAGTTATGGAACAGACAGACCTCAACTCTCTCCTCATTTTTGCAAAAACTTTAAGAACTTTCTCTGTCTAGATAAGTTGTGAAGCATAGATCTACGTTTAGCCTGGGTATCATATGCCAATGTAGAATCACATATAACCCTCCTGGCCCTTGTTAATATTATATCATCCAGCAGTCATGCAGACTATTCCAGTTCAAACCAGCTGCATAATAATTTAGTAATAATGCTTCGACCCCTCACACCCGAATAAGACCGAAATGCTATAGGTCATATTTATCATCCAGTACTGTCCCAGTCAACAGAAATAAATCATCTATCACTAATGGAATAACTGAATAGATATTCTGAGGACTCTAACTTAATACACAACTGCATGTTTTACTGACTACATGCAGCAAATGCTTATTGACAACTAATATTGGTAATCATATAAGGGATGATTGTAACAAAGCCCATCCTAGTGGAATGGAATGGAAAGACGATTTATAAAGCGCGGTAGTTACCCAGAGGCGTCCTAGCGCTGAGCAGATATCATGAGCTATGAGGATAAACCGACTTCCTAATCAGGTTGTGAGAAGAGCAGGGTCTTTAAGTGCTTACGGAAAATCGATAGATTCGATTCCGTGCGTAGATAGAGAGGCAGGGAGTTCCATAGCCTAGGTGCATTGTACGAAAAGGCACGGCCTCTGCATCTAGACTTTTTAATCTTAGGCACCATCAACAGGGACAGCGTCGATGATCTGAGTTGCCTTACAGGGAGGTATGGAATCGCCAGGGAACGATTGATAGAAGGACCTGTTCCCCGGAATGCCCGGTGGATGGTGCATAGGGACTTAAATTCGATTCTTCGTCTGACTGGAAGCCAGTGTAGACTCTTCATTCCTGCTTTGATCAAAGTACGGCGGGGGAATTGAAGCAGTGTGCGAGCTGCGCAGTTCTGCACGATTTGCAGCATGTTCAGAGTAGACTGTGGAGCACCCAAGTATAGTGCATTTCCAAAGTCTAATCTGGAAAGGATAAGTCCCTGTATCATTATCTTCCTAGCCTCAAAAGGTAGCACAGGGAAGATCTTCCGTAATAACCAAAGCAGTCCGAAACAGATTGCTGACAATTTGGAGGTTTGGGCATTAAAATTAAGAGATTTATCGAGCCAAATGCCCAGACTCTTAATTTTGTCTTTAGGCATGGGGGGAGAGCCTAGTATCGGAGGCCAGAGCAGTTTAAGGGCCAGGGGGGAAGGATTGCCCAAGAGCATTAGCTCGGTTTTGTCGCTGTTTAATTTAAGATGTGACCGTGTCATCCAACTGGAAACCTCCTCTAGACAGGTTGTCAGGTTTCCGGGGTTGGACTCTGTTGGAAGTGGGTAGCCTGGCCTAGGGCAAGACAAACATTTCAGAGGCACAGTGTTAAGGTTGCAGACCACCCAAGAGTAAATCCACGCAATAGCACACAAAAACAACACTACACCAAATTTTAGAAAAATAAGTACTGCTTTATAAAAATAATTTCTTCTATTCTTTTATGCTTTAGAAGTTACAGTTCAGTACTTTATGATCACTCAGGTGAAATCCCAGTCCGCTAAAGTTTTGGAAGAGAAACTACTACTCACTATACGCAAGGGCGGATATCATCACAGTATTAGCATTCTTTTTAGCAGAGTCACTGGTATTAAGAATTCACATTACATTACTAAGATTTGGTATCAGTTAATTAGGCATAGTTTCTAAATATGACTTATACTCTACAACTGGTCTCAGCAATAGAAGTAATACGCTTAAGTTACTAGGCAAGTTGTTAATTAATTCCAATAGCCTATTTCAGTTAAATATGAAAATTAGAGTCACTTTAACAGCTGCCCTTTCGTTACATTAATCAGGTTTCAAATTCACTATACTTTTTCATTCAGACATAAAATCTGTGACTTCCCCAAAGATTAACAACTTAACCACTTTTCTTGGCTTCAAAAGAGCACATCACAGCACAGTAGCCTCCAAAGGAAGAAGTTTCTATTCTTACTAGAGACAGTTAACTCCTTTGCCCTCTTTACCACAGAACCAGAAGAATTGGTAAGCCTTTCGCACTTTAGTGGTTTTTGAATAACTCCCCTCTCAGAACTGATAAAGAAAAAGAGGGGGAAGAAGTGACAAGAAGTCGTTTCAGTCATTAAGGAGGGAACGAACCAGCTTTGTGGAACTTGTCTTAAGGATCCCTCGTGAAAATCTGGTTGGTCAACTGTAGGTTTAGATTTCCCCTGGGGTTACTAAGGCCTCCAACGACCCCCTTCACCACCTCCTTACTTCTGTTTGGTTGGGCCCTGTTCTCACAGGCCTGCAGTTATGTCCAGCCAGCGTGGGTATTACCAGCCTGCAGCAGCGCTTATTGAGGGACTTCACCCCTCCTCGTCTGCGCAGCTCCGCTCCTCCTCGTTGGAGCTTCGGCAGAGGGAGAGGCTTCCCGAGGGTAGAAGCGATGGGGCTCGCTTCCCGCCCACTCCCTCGGAGAGTTCTCCTCAGGTGCTTCCCGTCGCGTCTCCTTCAGTGGTGCCACCGCGCATGCGCGGGTGATCAGTGTACCTATCCCGGAGTCTGCTCCAGCCACACTACCGCGATCAGCGGCTTCTCCTCGGGCCTGCTCCCTCCAAGGCCCCTCCTAGTAACGAGTAGTGGGTCCGCCTGGGCATGCGCGTTAGCGCTCAACTCTCCTCAGCCAGCCCTCGCACTCCAGGTCAGTGGCTCCACCACAACAACGCGGCCGGTGCCCCCGGGGTCCTGCACACAGCGAAAACAGCGCTGCCTCCTAGAACCCGGCACCCCTGTCCTTTCTCTGATTCTTGCGGGGAAATGGAGCTCTGACGACTGCGTGACGGGTAAGGACCCACAGAGTCACTTGGCTAATAGCCTGCTGTACATCCAGGGCGAGGGGGAATAAAACCAGATCTCTATCCTTTTCAGAATCTCATTACCCCTCGGTGCTGGGCAGGGGTTGGGGTTGAAAAGCACCCTTTCATAAAGTCTCTCCCTCTGGGCAGAGGACTGCGCTCCGCAGCGCTGCAGTCTCCTTCTCCTTTTTACACCCCAGTATTTCTAAGCTAGGGGTCGGTCAGGCGCCCAGGGTCTCCCTGAATCCTTCACAGCGGGGACAAGACAAGGATCCCAAAGAAAGGGTAGAGAAGTGGATTTAATAGGCTGCTTCCCAGTCCAGGTGATCAACCCCTTCACTAATCTCTCCCCACCTCTCAAGATAGCCTGTCCTCCAGCTGACTCTCACAGGTAGACAAAATGGCTGCCCCGCATTCCGCCTTTTATAGGCTGCCCTTCAGTGGTCCAGAATGGACCAGAAGGTTCTAGAATGCCCTATGCTAGGCTATGGCCAAGTTCTAGGTGCGACAGTTGGGGCAGTTGGTGGCCACCATTTTAGGTGGTGCCAACTTTCCTGTCAGAACAGGCCTCAGGGCCTGAGGTAAAAGATTATGGGGGGAAAAAGAACACCTATCCCCTTGACCAACACCTAAAAAAAAATAGTAGACAGAAAAATAGTAAGGGTATGAGGGGCAAAAAGGGGACAAAATAAATAATAATGAGGAGGGACTGCGCAAAAAAAATCCAGACAGGTCTAACACGCGTCCCCCCCAGCTGAAAGTGGGGAGAACTACCCAACCCCTTGGGAGTCCTCATCACTAAGGCGGAAATACCTGGAGAGACCGTCTGCATTGGCATGGTCCACTCCAGGCCGATGTTCCACCCGGAAGTCCATTCCCTGTAGGGAGATGGACCACCTCAACAGCTTGGGATTTTCCCCCTTCATTTGCATCAGCCAACGAAGGGGGCGGTGGTCAGTCTGAACCAGGAAGTGCGAGCCAAAGAGGTATGGCCGCAGCTTCTTCAGAGCCCACACCACCGCAAAAGCTTCCCTCTCAATTGCACTCCACTTCTGTTCCCGGGGAAGCAGTCTCCTGGATAGGAAGACTACAGGCTGATCCAGGCCCTCTTCATTTAGTTGCGATAACACTGCCCCAATGCCATGTTCGGATGCATCTGTTTGAACAATGAACTCCTTGGAGAAATCGGGAGCCTTCAGGACCGGTGCTTCGCACATTGCCTGCTTCAACTTTTCAAAGGCTTGCTGACAAGCCTTTGTCCAAACTACCCGTCGAGGTTGTTTCCTAGAGGTGAGCTCTGTGAGGGGCGCTACAATAGTGCCATACCCCTTCACAAAGCGACGGTAGTAACCTGTGAGGCCCAGAAAAGCTCGGACCTCAGTTTGTGTCTTGGGGGGTTCCCAGGCCATGATTGCCTCAATTTTTGCCTGCAGGGGCTGCACTGACCCCCTACCCACCAAGTGTCCAAGGTACACAACCGACCCCTGCCCAATCTGGCATTTGCTGGCTTTGATGGTCAATCCAGCTTGTTTCAGCGCCTGGAGAACTGCTTGCAAATGTTGCAAGTGGTCCTCCCAACTGCTACTGAAGACAGCAATGTCATCCAGGTAAGCAGCCGAGAAACCCTCCATTCCAGAGAGGACCTGGTTCACCAGTCGCTGAAATGTGGCAGGAGCGTTCTTGAGACCAAAGGGCATCACACAGAACTGGAAGTGTCCCTCGGGCGTGGAAAAGGCTGACCTTTCCCTTGCTCCATCTGTCAAGGAGATCTGCCAGTACCCTGAAGTGAGGTCAAAGGTACTGAGGTATTGGGCAGCTCCTAGCCGGTCAATTAACTCATCCGCCCTGGGGATTGGATGAGCATCAGTTTTGGTAACTGAGTTCAGTCCTCGGTAATCCACACAGAACCTCAGTTCTGGTGTGGTGCCCGGTGGGGCGGCCTTTGGGACTAGCACCACTGGACTGGACCAAGGGCTGCTGGATGGTTCTATCACTCCTAGCTCCAACATCTTGGCAACTTCGCCATGGATGCTAGCCTTCACCTTGTCCGACAGCCTATAGGTCTTGGATTTCACGGGGGGGCTGTCTCCTGTGTCCACATCATGGGTACACAGGTGGGTTCTTCCTGGGACAAGGGAAAACAGTGAAGAGTACTGCCCCAATACCTGTCGGCAGTCCTCTCGTTGCTCGGGAGTGAGAGACGGGGAGAGAATCACTCCCTCCACCGACCCATCCTTCTCTTGACATGAAAAGAGGTCTGGGAGAGGCTCGCTTTCTGCTTCCTCAGCACCATCAGTCACCAACATCAGGATGACCTCTGGCCTCTCATGGTGGGGTTTGAGGCGATTGGCATGCAGCACCCGTAGGGGCTGCCGCGGGGTCTTAAGATCCACCAAGTAAGTGGCCTTACCCTTTTTCTCCAACACCTCAAATGGGCCTGTCCAACGATCCTGAAGGGCACTTAGCTCTCCAGGTTCCATCACCCAAACCTTCTGGCCAGGCTCCAACTCCACCGGGTGAGCATTTTGGTCGTACCATTCCTTCATGACTGCCTGACTGGCCTCTAAGTTGTCAGCAGCCTGCTTCCACAACTTGGCCATCTGGCTTCTGAAGGCTAACATGTAGCTCACCACATCCTGGGGAGGTTTTCTGGGAGACTTCTCCCATCCTTCCTTCACCAGGCTGAGAGGCCCACGCACCGGGTGCCCATACAACAATTCGAATGGGCTGAAGCCCACTCCTTTCTGTGGCACCTCTCTGTAGGAGAACAGTAAGCAAGGTAGGAGGATGTCCCACTTCCTCCGTAAGCTCTCTGGCAGACTTCTTATCATGCCCTTCAGGGTCTTATTGAACCTCTCAACCAGTCCATTGGACTGGGGGTGATAAGGAGTGGTGAACCGGTAGGTCACCCCACACTCCTTCCACATGGTCCGCATGTAAGCAGACAGGAAGTTAGTCCCCCTGTCAGACACAACCTCCTTCGGGAATCCTACCCTAGTAAAGATTCCCATCAGGGCCCTAGCTACCACAGGTGCAGTAACAGTCCTCAGAGGGATGGCCTCTGGGTACCGTGTGGCATGATCCACCAGAACCAGGATGAACCTGTGACCAGCTGTTGTTGGTGGATCTAATGGCCCTACAATGTCGATGCCCACCCTTTCAAAGGGGGTGCTAACGACAGGAAGTGGTTCCAGGGGAGCCTTTAGCTTCACCCCGGTCTTCCCACTGGCCTGGCAGGATACACATGTCCTACAGTATGTGTTGGACGCCACTTTCATCTGAGGCCAGTAAAAGTGGAGGACAAGCCGTGCAAAGGTCTTGTCCTGGCCTAAGTGTCCTGCCAGTGGTATCGCATGAGCCAATTCCAACAGAAAGGCTCGGTATTGCTGCGGGACCACCAAGGCCCTTGATGAGCCAGGTAGAGGAACCTTAGGTTCACTGTAGAGGAGGCCATCCTCCCAGTAGATATGGTGGTGTCCCGTAGCATCACCTGCTGCTTGGGCTTCAGCCTGACGCCTCAGTCCCTCAAGGGTAGGGCACTCCCTCTGCCCCCTACAGAATTCCTCTCTGGTAGGGCCTCCCTCCACATGCCATTCAGCAGGGATGGGCAAATCCTCCAGAGAGTCTACTTCCCCCTCCACGGACTCCTGGCCTACCACTGCAGGTGACCGATCTGTCACATGGGGCGTGGAAGCAGGAGCAGGCTGTCCCTGTCTCCGTTTCTGACCCTTTTTAGCAGCGGGTTGGGCCATTGTTCCAGGCTCCAACCCAGGCGAACTCCCTCTCCGGGCAGTCGCAGACCTTGTGCTGACACAGGCCCAGTTAGGTGTACCCAGCATCGCAGAATGCGTCCGGTATTCCACCTCTCTCCAAGTGTTGTGTTCCATGTCATTCCCCAACAAACAATCGACTGGCACGGCAGGGCTTACGGCAACTCGAAGTGAACCTGCAACCCCCTCCCACTCAAAGGGAACCTCAGCCACTGGATAGTGGCCCATTCTGCCGTCAGCCATCGCGGCGGGGTGGAGTACATTAGGAACAACCTGCTCTGGGGACACCAGCTGACTTCTCACCATAGTCATGCTGGCTCCTGTATCCCTCAGAGCCTCCCCTCTCTGGCCATTGATGGTAACCCATTGCCCATACTTTGTAGTATTTGGGGGCACCTGGATCTTTGGCACCATCTCCCGCTCTCCCAGGGACACTAAGGTGACACCCGCCCACTCACCCCCCTTATCTAAGGGCAACTCCTCCCCGAGCGCTACACTAGCTACTCCCGGTGACTTTCCTCCGGTGGGAGGGGGTGGTCTCTTTGGGCATCTGACATCTCCCTTATAATGTCCAACGCCACCGCATTCAAAACAGTGGGGAACCCTGGGCTGCTGGCTTTGGCCAGGATAAGGGTTCCGGGGCGGGTTTGCCCTAGGGGTGAAACCTGCTCCCTTCCCTTGGAAGTTATTTTGGGGACCTTTGGAGAACTCCTTCTTTTTATCTCCTCCCTCTTTCTTCTGGGGGGCGCCCTGTCCGGCTTTTTGAGAATCCCCTCCAGTCCCCTTGGAGGACACCCGGGTACTTGCCCAAGTGTCCGCCTCCTCTGCAAGCTTCCGGGGATCGGTCAGCTTGCTGTCCACCAGGTGTTGGCGCAACTCGGGAAAACATTTCTCGAGGAGGTGTTCTTTCAAAAATAGATTGTACAGCCCCTCATAGTCCTTTACCTCGCTGCCCTTGACCCAACCCTCTAAAGCTTTCTTGGCGTAGTCTAAAAAGTCTACCCAATTCTGGGTACTCATTTTGTGACTTCCCCTGAATTTTTGTCTGTACCTTTCAGGGGTAAGTCCAAACTTTTTCACCAGTGCCACCTTCATGACAGGGTAGTGGGTTTGCTCATCCTGCTCCAGAGCCAACAAGGTGTCTCTGCCAGCAGGTGGCATGTATTTATACAGCCCACCTCCCCAATGGGTTTCCAGGATCCCGTGAGCCCTTAAAGAAACCTCATAAGCGGCCAGCCATTTGGCAATGTCATCACCTGGCGTGTAACTAGCAATTACATCTTTGGGTAGGTAGGGTCTAGATTCCCTGGTGTCTACTTTCTTTTCGCTGCCACCATTGTCTGGAGTGGGAGGCCTTTGTATTAGGACCTGTAGGTCCATCTCCTTGAGGGTTCGCTCATGAGCTAACCTCCTTTCCTCCCTTTGCATATCCATCCTAGCTAACTCCAGCCTCATTCTCCTCTCCTCCCTCCTATCTTCCAGCTCGGCTTCGGTTAAACCCCTGTCTGAGACGCTGCTGCTTGCCCTTGAAGGTATCCTGGGACCTGTCAAAAGATTCCCTCTCCCCACTTGGTTCAGCGATGCAGCCTCAGTAACAGTGTCCCCTTCACCCACTTCAGTTTCTGGTTCCTCCCTCAAACGAGCTTCCACCCATGCCCTTATGCTTGTCAGCAACTCTCCTTTCTTGGCACCTTTGTTAAAAAATACCCCTTTCTGCTGACACCAATCCCTGAGTTGGGCCACAGTATTGGCTTCCAGCTCCTTAAGATTCACCTCCATCTTTGCCATGGAATGTAATTACTCGCAGGAGAAAACCACGAAGTGATCTGAGGTTAACCTCCACCCACCACCAGAAATAAATTTAGAAAAAAACAAAAATGTAAATTAGGAGGGCCGCAAGGAGAAAACTCCTGGTGTAGGTTTAGTGTATTGCGTTGAATTACTAGTGAGTAGCTGCAACCAAGTCAGTGATCCCACCGCTAGGCACCAAATGTTGGAAGTGGGTAGCCTGGCCTAGGGCAAGACAAACATTTCAGAGGCACAGTGTTAAGGTTGCAGACCACCCAAGAGTAAATCCACGCAATAGCACACAAAAACAACACTACACCAAATTTTAGAAAAATAAGTACTGCTTTATAAAAATAATTTCTTCTATTCTTTTATGCTTTAGAAGTTACAGTTCAGTACTTTATGATCACTCAGGTGAAATCCCAGTCCGCTAAAGTTTTGGAAGAGAAACTACTACTCACTATACGCAAGGGCGGATATCATCACAGTATTAGCATTCTTTTTAGCAGAGTCACTGGTATTAAGAATTCACATTACATTACTAAGATTTGGTATCAGTTAATTAGGCATAGTTTCTAAATATGACTTATACTCTACAACTGGTCTCAGCAATAGAAGTAATACGCTTAAGTTACTAGGCAAGTTGTTAATTAATTCCAATAGCCTATTTCAGTTAAATATGAAAATTAGAGTCACTTTAACAGCTGCCCTTTCGTTACATTAATCAGGTTTCAAATTCACTATACTTTTTCATTCAGACATAAAATCTGTGACTTCCCCAAAGATTAACAACTTAACCACTTTTCTTGGCTTCAAAAGAGCACATCACAGCACAGTAGCCTCCAAAGGAAGAAGTTTCTATTCTTACTAGAGACAGTTAACTCCTTTGCCCTCTTTACCACAGAACCAGAAGAATTGGTAAGCCTTTCGCACTTTAGTGGTTTTTGAATAACTCCCCTCTCAGAACTGATAAAGAAAAAGAGGGGGAAGAAGTGACAAGAAGTCGTTTCAGTCATTAAGGAGGGAACGAACCAGCTTTGTGGAACTTGTCTTAAGGATCCCTCGTGAAAATCTGGTTGGTCAACTGTAGGTTTAGATTTCCCCTGGGGTTACTAAGGCCTCCAACGACCCCCTTCACCACCTCCTTACTTCTGTTTGGTTGGGCCCTGTTCTCACAGGCCTGCAGTTATGTCCAGCCAGCGTGGGTATTACCAGCCTGCAGCAGCGCTTATTGAGGGACTTCACCCCTCCTCGTCTGCGCAGCTCCGCTCCTCCTCGTTGGAGCTTCGGCAGAGGGAGAGGCTTCCCGAGGGTAGAAGCGATGGGGCTCGCTTCCCGCCCACTCCCTCGGAGAGTTCTCCTCAGGTGCTTCCCGTCGCGTCTCCTTCAGTGGTGCCACCGCGCATGCGCGGGTGATCAGTGTACCTATCCCGGAGTCTGCTCCAGCCACACTACCGCGATCAGCGGCTTCTCCTCGGGCCTGCTCCCTCCAAGGCCCCTCCTAGTAACGAGTAGTGGGTCCGCCTGGGCATGCGCGTTAGCGCTCAACTCTCCTCAGCCAGCCCTCGCACTCCAGGTCAGTGGCTCCACCACAACAACGCGGCCGGTGCCCCCGGGGTCCTGCACACAGCGAAAACAGCGCTGCCTCCTAGAACCCGGCACCCCTGTCCTTTCTCTGATTCTTGCGGGGAAATGGAGCTCTGACGACTGCGTGACGGGTAAGGACCCACAGAGTCACTTGGCTAATAGCCTGCTGTACATCCAGGGCGAGGGGGAATAAAACCAGATCTCTATCCTTTTCAGAATCTCATTACCCCTCGGTGCTGGGCAGGGGTTGGGGTTGAAAAGCACCCTTTCATAAAGTCTCTCCCTCTGGGCAGAGGACTGCGCTCCGCAGCGCTGCAGTCTCCTTCTCCTTTTTACACCCCAGTATTTCTAAGCTAGGGGTCGGTCAGGCGCCCAGGGTCTCCCTGAATCCTTCACAGCGGGGACAAGACAAGGATCCCAAAGAAAGGGTAGAGAAGTGGATTTAATAGGCTGCTTCCCAGTCCAGGTGATCAACCCCTTCACTAATCTCTCCCCACCTCTCAAGATAGCCTGTCCTCCAGCTGACTCTCACAGGTAGACAAAATGGCTGCCCCGCATTCCGCCTTTTATAGGCTGCCCTTCAGTGGTCCAGAATGGACCAGAAGGTTCTAGAATGCCCTATGCTAGGCTATGGCCAAGTTCTAGGTGCGACAGTTGGGGCAGTTGGTGGCCACCATTTTAGGTGGTGCCAACTTTCCTGTCAGAACAGGCCTCAGGGCCTGAGGTAAAAGATTATGGGGGGAAAAAGAACACCTATCCCCTTGACCAACACCTAAAAAAAAATAGTAGACAGAAAAATAGTAAGGGTATGAGGGGCAAAAAGGGGACAAAATAAATAATAATGAGGAGGGACTGCGCAAAAAAAATCCAGACAGGTCTAACAGACTCCAGTTGGCTGAGGGACACCACCAGCTGGGTGTCGTCTGCATATGTGATAATTCGAACCCCGAACGGACGAACCACCCCTGCTAGTGGCTCCACATAAACATTAAACAGCGTGGGGCTTAACGACGAGCCCAGGGGTACGCCGCACACAAGTGGTTTACTCGGTGAGATGGTATCGCCTTCGAACACTTGGAAAGAGCGGTCAAAGAGAAAGGATTCTATCCAGGACTTGGCTTTGCCCACTATCCCCATTTTCGACAGTCGTAGAAGTAAGGTGTTGTGATTGACAGTGTCGAAAGTGGCACTTAGGTCCAGGAGGATTATGGCTGCTGAGCCCCCCCTGTCCAAGATCATCCGTGCCTCCTCCGTCACTGCCAATAATGCTGTCTCGGTTCCATGTTTGGGCCGGAAACCTGTCTGTGTCTGGTCGAGCAGCTGGCTTGCCTCAATGTACTCCATTAATATGGTATTGACATATTTTTAGAGTACTTTGCTCACCCAGGGGAGGAGCGATATTGGCCGATAGTTCTTAGGATCGGCTTGGTCAAGGTTTTATTTTTTTAGAAGGCCCTTGACCATCGCTCGTTTCCAGAGTCGGGGGACTGAGCCTGAGGTTATGGAGGAATTGAGTAGATTCAATACAGTTGGAAGAATGTTACTGCGTGCCAACTCTAGGGTCCGTGATGGTACCGGATTGTTGGGCGAACCTGATTTTATCTGTGAAGCTATGAGATCGAGTGTGGCGATGGACATCAGGGGAAAAGACTGCAGGGAGTGGATTGGGTGGACCTCTGAGATGGAAGAGGTCTCTATCTGGGAAGAGGAACAGTTTGTTTTAAAGGAAGAGTATATCAATTGAATTTTTTCCAAAAAGTAGTTGGCTAAGTCATTACAACGAATTTGTGCATCTTGGGGATTGGGGGGTGGTTCTCGTCGTTTTAGGAGAGTCTTTGCAATCCTATAAATTTCTTTGGGTTTAGAGGCAGGTAGGGTAATTTCTTCCGCAAAAAAAGTTGATTGAGCAGTTTTGATTTCTCTTTTATAGGCCCTGATCGAATCTCTGCTCAAAGAGAAATCCATTCTCCACTTCCTTTCTAGGCGTCTGCACTTATTTTTTAAATTCGCGCAGTTCAGGGGTGTACCAGGGGGCGGTTTTAAAAGCCCGCTTTGCCTCCATCTTCCCCAAAGGGAGGACCGAGTCGAGGGAGCTAGTGATCCACCTATTAAAATCCCTATTTGCCACATTAGGGTCAGGGTTGCTGGGGGGTCTGGTCTGATCCAGAATAGATTGCCATTCAGTCACTGGGAGTTTGGACCAGTTCCTCCGAAGGGGTAGGGTTGGTTGATACCGAGGGAGGGAGTTGGAGATTGTCCAAGTGAAAGGAATGAAGTGGTGATCAGACCACGGGACGGGTGTAGGCGGACAGACTTCTAGGCCCGAGCAGTTGCTGAAAATCGGGTCAAGGAGATGTCCCTTTGAATGGGTAGGGCTATCAACTCGCTGAGTAAGTTGTAGTGCAGCTAAGCTGGCAATCAGATGTAGAGCATGTGAACTAGAAGAGTCATCCAGATGGATGTTAAAATCCCCCAATAGTAGATGTCCTAAACATTTCACCTTTCAACCAAATCCAGCCAACTTAGTGGAAAGTGACCATAATAAAATACCTAAAATTGATCAAAGCTGCCAACATACTAAAAGCCATAAACGAAGTGCCTACCTGTCACACGTCTTCATCCATTACACTGCAAAGTACTGCTTAACCTTAACAAGATAACCACACCTTGGTTGTCATCATGCATGGCATAAAAACACTTCCTTTCAACCACACAATGGGGTGACCTTGTGTCCCTCAGAACCTGAGTATTTATGAAGCAAAAACAATGGTTCTGTCGGGTAGGCATAACAATTTTCTTGTATGGTTAACTAAATTGTCTTGTTAATTGTGAATAATCCTTTCATGAAACAACAAAACAATTTCATACGAGCGGAACACACAAAACGGAACACAGTTTTGTGGGTAACAAGTTGTTTTTTTATAAATTACATCATTTATAAATTACCTATACTTGAAATAAGGCTGTCAAAAAGGTGAAATTATGTGGTGATGAGTGATCAAATGACATATAGTGCTTAGTGATACAGTTGAGTGTGTATTCTGTACAAGGGGATTAAAATATGTACAAGGGGAGTAAAAGTAAGGCCAGGCTAGGAACAATAACTCTGCTATTAATCAAATTTAAAATTTTCGTGCAGAGCCTTGATCTGGACCAAGAGGTAGTGTCGACGTTTCAACCCAATCTATGCACTATTGATTGGTTATTGCGGGTCTTCATCAGGACAGTGGGGGGAGGAGAGGTGACAGCCTAATGCAATCAGAGTGAATCCTGGATGGTTAGACGGTGGGCTCAGGTCGGTGTGGTCATGGCCCCATTAGATAAATTCCAGTTGGACGTCAAGGAAACGAGAAGCAATGGGTTAATTTCACTTTCCTGATCGCTTGCCTGCCGCGTCTATAAGTAATTGACTTTCCGAGCACGCCACGGATCTATATTGACTAGAATCAATTTCTACTTCAATCCCGACATTGGGTGCCTCTGTCATTCGGGGATACAGAGTTAACCCACTGCCTCCCGCTCCCAGGCCATTCCACCAGGATCAATTTCCACTGCAAGCTTGGCACTACGTGCTTTCTTCATTTGGGAAAGTGAAATTAACCCATTTCTTTCTGTTCCCTTGACATCCAACTGGAACACTCCCATGAAATTGTTGTGTTGTTTCATAAAAGGATTATTCACAAATAATAAGACAATTTAGTTAACCATACAAGAAATTTGTTACGCCTACCCGACAGAACCATTGTTTTTGCTTCATAAAAACACTTCCGACATAAATTCAAAACCAGGTCAACTCTCTTCCAACCACACACTGTTGACAGTGTAGCGTGCCTTCGATGTATGTAAGTGCCTCAGTGCCTCATGCAGGATTAATAAGTGATATGAAATTAAAACTGAAAACTTGATTTATAAAGCATGGTAAACCAGAGGGTATCTAAGTGCTATGCCTGAAAAACAAAGCTCCTAAGTACAGAAAATACAGAGTGCCTATGTTGAGAAAAGCCATGTTTTTAATGAGTTCTTCAATGAGGCAAAAGAGTCAAGTCTAGCGATGTGGGTGGGCAAGGAATTCGATAACTTGGCATCAGCCCCGGAGATGAACCCATATGACTTTCTGGAACCTGAGCCTTGAGACTTTCCTAGCTGAAGGGGATCTGAGTTATCTGTAAAGAATCTCTCCTCCCTATTCATCTGGTACACACCAGCGGAAGAGGGAGGAGAGATGTTTGGCCCCTTTGTGATGGAGAGTGAGGAATAGGCAAATAGCCTTAAAAACAATGCGTTTCCTCACAGGAAGCCAATGCAGTGCTCTAATGGCATCTCATTGAAAAACAATGATGGGCCTTGGCTCTCACTCAGCAAGGCTGAGCCAAATATCTAAAGAACAACACAAATGCCAATGCTGAGACTAGCTACTAACACTATGACTTCATGAACATAACATGACAATCTGCTTTAGGAATTGCAAAAATCCGATTTCATTTTATTTATTTTGTCTTCATTTATTTTTGCAAACAATATAATTTCTTGTGCATAACAGTAGATGAAAAACATACAGGAAAATAATACATAAATATATACACTTCAAACAATAACACCCTCACACACTTTCATTTTACCCATACGTTTGGCCAAGAACCATTCATTCAACATTCAAACTAATCACATCCATACAGCACACAACGATCCCAATGTCACTAAAACGTAAACCAGAAATGAATTAGTCATTTCAAAACAATTTTTTACAGTTTTTGTAATATCTTTCAGCCTACTATGGAGACACTTGTCTTCCTATTTACAATGAAAATGTCTAAAAGACAGGGGACCTAGTCGGTCGATGCGTTTCGAACCCAGGTAATTGGAGTGTTCTCCTCAGGCCTAACAACTTTCTATAAAAAACAAAAAAGGACACACCATAAGTTTCACTAATATCAAACACTGTGGCCATCAAACTAGTGCGTGCTCCTAGCATCGCTATCCTACCTTTAGTCATCATGATGCACTGATCAAAATCTGTGTGTAATTGTGTCATTCGAAAACTCATACAGATATGAAGAAGCTGAAAAAGGAAAACATAAACCAATTGTAATCAACAAACTGTCATCAATGTCGTCATTCCGTTAATCTAGTATGAAATGCACTTACCCGCTCGACATGCGGGTCCTGTATATGTGGGCAACTGTGTCTCCTACAATGTAAAGTCGTCGGTTAGTAATGTTACTTCTACGCCCATACGGTTAAGAAACTCTGTGGACAGAGGCTTACCTGGAAAACAACAGCCGACCGCCGCTGCTCGCAGCGTCTGCTGTGCGTAGCCTCTAATTCACTCGAAAACTGCTGGACAACCCAAAAAAGGCCAAGTATCATTACCATTATCTAGCGTGACCTAAACGATTCGGTCGTGTTTAAAATGTCCATCGACCGTGTGACTTACCAGATATCTTGGTACTAGTTCTGAAACTTAATCCGCTGTGAATTGCTCAGTCCTCGAAGGGCAAGCGCAATGCTGCTTAAACTCACTGCTTCCTGTAATATCACGTGATCCCTGCTAAGGCGCTTGGTAGTTGTAGTCGAAAGCAAGCTCGCATCTTTCCCGTTTTGGCGATTACAAACAATATAAATAAATGGATGAACCAGTGTCTGGGTAAATAGCCAGTGTGTTGGAAATACAAATTATTTAATGCCTGGCAAAAACGGGCTCAATCGGGATGCATTTGGTCCAGTCTATGAAAACCCAGCTGGGATTCCAGTTGACTTCCCGGAGTCGAGTGGAAATTGGTAATGCTGACTGCAATGTCAAAAGGCAGTGTGCAGGGTGATGATAAAACGAACGAGTGGCCATCCTTAGGTACCTTATTACCTCATAAAACTGAGTGATAGATCGTGCTATGTCTCATGTTCAGGGCCGTGTGCACACCAAGGGAGATGTACATCAATGCCTAAGTCATGGGCTTATATATTCCAGGGCTGTGTACACACCAAGAGAGGGTTACATCAACGGAGGATTACATCAATGCCTAAGTCATGGGTTTAAATATTTCAGAAATCTCATTCAGGCCACTAATGGCCGTATTAAATGTCATAATCAACAGCGCTTCTCGCTGACTTAGTCGTGCATCAAGATCTCCCCCACGAGGATCCCTTTCGATCTTTGACAGCACTGTCCATTTTAGATCACTTTCTTTATGATTTTTAGCGACCCAATGGTTCACTAATGGTGCATTTTCAACTTGCCTGCGCAATCTGGATTTATGCTGTGTTATTCGCTGTCGGATTTCCTGGGCAGTTTTACCTACGTATAGCTTGGGGCATGGACAAACAATGCCATACACCACATTTTTTGTTTTACAATTTGTGAACACATCGTGTTTCCAATGTATATTCTCAAATGTAAACACCGAATTCTCCAAGGTTTGATCACAACAGGTACAAGTACCAAATTTGTGGTGTCCTACCACCGGTGCTAAACCCAACATACTCCCCAATGTAGATGCTTGTTCAATTGGGAGGGCTGCACGTACAATGTGGTTGGCGACACTCTTTTCTTTTTTGAAAGCGAATAGTGGTGGTGCTTGAAAATCCTCGTGCAGATCTTTCAGCAGGTGCCAGTTAGATGGAATCAATTTTTTCAGTTGATGGGCATTTGTGCAAAAGGTTGTGACACAAACTGGTCTTTTTTGCTCCGGTTTGACTTTCTTTTCCAACAAACTCTCACGCGGAGTCCACCAGGCTCTTTTGAGGGAATGCTTGAGCAGCTTCTTTGGATATCCTCTTTCAAGCAAACGCTCCTTCAGTTTATTTGCATGGACGAAATACTCATCTTTACTTGAACAATTCCTACAAATGCGTAAAAATTGCCCAAAGGGTAAATTCAGCCTGAGGCTCCGAGGGTGGTTACTCGTATAATGGAGCGCTTTATTCCTGTCAGTGGCTTTACGGAACAACGTTGTAGCTAAGGATCCTTCGAACGCGAATACTTTGACATCCAAAAAAGTAATCATATTGTTAGATGCGGAGTAGCTGAACTTGATGTCATTAGTCCTTGAATTCAACCACATCACAAATTCATCAAGTTGTTCCTGCGTCCCCGTCCAGATTAGGAACATGTCGTCTATATATCGCATATAGTTAGAAATACAATCGATGTAAGGATTGCTATTGTATTTTGAAAAAAGGGCAGTAGTGAAGTACATTAACTCAGACGCCTGAGCCTAGGGAAACAACACAATTAATATGCAAAGTGACACGTGACTATGATTCCACATGATTAAACAAGACCAAACATGATATATATTCAAAAATATTTTTTATATAGATTCATTTATCTTTTTTTCTTCATTTTGATTCAGTTTACATTAAAAATACAATTCAGAGATTTAGTCAGTGCAACATATACAGTTATTACAATACAAAAGGAATAAACAAACACAAAATTAAATAGGAAACATAGAGTGAATCAGTAATGATTAGTGGGCAGATGAAGTTATCAAAGCGGTAGACGTAAACTCAACGCGCGTTTCGGCTATTGCCTTCTTCAGGAGTCCGTCATTTGCAAGCAGAATAAAGAGCAAATGATCACTAAAAAACCTAGAAAAATCCATGTCACATTACACATATCAGATAATATCTTATAGTAGTCATTTTAATACTGTAGTACCCTAGGTCTAGGTCAGATTAATTGAAATTGTTGCTATACATTGATAAGATACATGATAAAGCAGCTGGAAATCAGATATAACTCAAGTTTGTGCGGTTCACATTTATAAATTGATCTTTTATGATGGAAATTATTTCCTTTTTAACAGATAGAGACTATTTATATCGAAAACATTGTGTTTTTAGAATGTTCATCAATGGGGAGAACACGGAGGTTGCTTGTCCCAACAATTCATTTATCAGTCAGACATTCATGGCAGTCAAACAGGGAATACAGTAATTACCTGGAGGGAATTTATCAAGACAGGAGTGTTAGTGCAAGTTGGTTGTCGCTTAGAGAAGGAGAGCTGTTTGAAATAATTTGAGGGCCCGACTTGATGGCGGATGAAGTAGTTCAAAACAGGGATCTATATTGGGGAGAGTTATATAAATATCTCGTCAAGGGTGCATGAGATATATGCTTCTTGCTTGGCAGAACGATGGGTAGAAGGCTACTAAATAGTAACTTACATAGACACTGGCCACTGTATTTCAAAATATGATGCAGCGTGATGACAACTCTGTGTTTAAAAGCTAAAACAGATAAAGCAACGAATTAGGGTGCTCACGGTCTAAGCAAGGTACTACATAATGCATGTTTCTATTTTAGTATCTGGTAATAAAGATACTAAAATTACCACGATAATTGCGATCACTTGCATAGAAGGATGTGAAATTCTAGTTACGACGATGAACAGGTTCGGAGTATATGATCTGATAACAGATTCCGGAAATGTCAGCCAACTGTCGAGAAAATGTAAGTGTAGTTTACTAAGGAAACTAACGATGGGTGATTTGAAACAGACTATGGAATATAATCATAATTGTTATTTAGGAATAACGTAAGTACCTTGAGGCTCACTGGTATAAGGTCCTGATCATCGTTTCACGGAAAACCTATAATATATGATATTTTTTCTAGCGGTCCACCCCTGAGTTCTAACTGTGTAGAGGAAAAGCCGTCTGATATTCTAAAAAGGGGAAACGGAAAAGAATGTATATCAAACATTATAGATGTTGATATAAACAGAAAATAAGCCGATAGTGATAAAGGTTTGGTTTGAATCTTTTCTTACCTGATACAACAAGATGCTTATACAGAACTAGGGGGTCTGCAGAACCGGAGCTGCTTGCCGCAAAACTGGTTGACCTGAGTGCGGTAGCCGGTCTGCTTAAATACAGAGTTTGCAAACTTATTTAGTGCAGGTGTGGGTTGTGGTGACGTGACCCAGCGCATACAATAGACGTGTCGTAATGTGCTACTTACTGTCGATCCAGGGGCCAATCAATTCGCGGAAAACGTGTAGAGTCCGATGACAGCTAGGCGCATTCTAATGACGTATTATAGTGCGCTCATGGCTTTATATCTGAACGCTTATTAGTTGTGAAATAGCGTGAAGTCGAAAATCATCTAAATCAAACTTCTACAATGCCCCAACTTGATAACATGTCACAGTATACTCTCGTTATGGGACCACGAAAAGAATCACTTCAACACATTCACCATTTCAAACGGTAATAAAAACAAAGATAGGACAACTCATATCCCAACCAGCTGACATCTTGGGTGTAGAGATCTCGTGGAGACAACCATGGTAAAATATATCCATTCAGATACTGCTTATCATTTCGAGTGGTATATATTCCCATTGGTGTGTCACTACTGCCTCAAATTATTGCTTGTTCCCAAGGAATTTCGAGGTTCAATCCGTTTGTGACAGTGTTAAGTAGGAAAATCCAGTAAACTTCTCTTTTTTTACGGATTTTTTCTGGACATAGTCCTGGCCTTGTCAATATGTTTTCTAGGATGAACCATCGTATATCTTCAGGAGAATGTTCATACTCTAAGCAGTGCGATACCAATGGGGCGTTCATTTTTCTGGTGCGCACTGCGGATTTGTGTTCCGTTACTCTCTTATTTATAGTTCTGCAAGTTTCACCTACATATCCTTTTTGGCATGGGCATATCAAAAGATATACCACATGGTGGGTTTTGCAATTTGTCATGTTTTTAGATGTAATCTTGACATTGTTAAATGTCAGTTCTGGCCCTTCTATAGCCTGAGGACATATCTTGCAGGTTCCACATTTGAAATTTCCTACAACAGGATTGTCACCCAAGATGCTTCGCTGCACAAATTTTTCTTTTGTTTGTATTCTGGACCTTACCACCAGATCTTTTAAGTTTTTGTTTCTTTTGTATGCGAAAAGAGGTTTAGGAAAAGATTCTTGTTTGGTTTTATTGACATTAAGTAGATGCCAGTTAGAGTATTTGATCTGACGTGCTTTGTTGTTAAGGAGAGAGTGTCTGGTGACAAAAACTAATGCAGCCTTCTGTTTTGTTTGACTACCTTGTAGAATGGTTTGCCGGTCAAAAAATCTAGCCCTTTTATAGGATTCACGAATTAGTCTATGAGGGTAGCCTCGCTCTTCAAATTTCTTTTTCATAGCTATGGATCTTTCGTCATAGTCTAAAAGTTTCGTGCAATTGCGCCGCAATCTTAAAAATTGGCTGAAAGGGATACTGTTTTTTTGTGACGTTGGGTGAAAACTTTGGTAATGAAGTAAAGTATTGCGGGCAGTGGGTTTGACATACAAATCTGTGAGTAGTTGGCCTTGGTCATGTTTGATGGTTATATCGAGAAATTCAATTTCTTTATTGCTAATGTGGGATGTAAATTTGAGATTGTTGTCACACATATTCAACCAAGATATGAATTCGTTCAATGTGTCCTCGTTGTCATCCCATATAAAAATGACATCATCAATATACCTTGACCAATAAAAAATTGTTTCAAAAAAAGGAGCTATCTCATTGAAAATATGGATATGTTCGAAAAATGCCACATAAATGTTTGCAATTGTGGGGGTGCAAGAAGCGCCCATGCTGACTCCTTTTATTTGTTTGTACATGTTTCCTTGGAACTCAAAGATATTTTCTTCTAAAACTATTCGCAAGCAGTCAAGAATGAATGTAGCGTTGCATTCAACTTCATAGGTATTGATGAACCATTCAGTGGCAGAAACAGCACCTTCTGTGGGAATATTTGAGTATAAACTCTCCACATCTAGTGTTACTAGTAATTGCCTGTTTTCATTGAATGCAGTCCCTTCTAATAAGTTGATAATGTGGCCAGTATCTTTCACGTATCCTGGTATACTGGAAATGTATGGCCTGAGGATTGCATCTAGATATTTAGATAGAGGTTCAGTAATACTACCTATGGTAGTGACAATGGGGCGAAAAGGAGGGTCTGTCTCATTTTTGTGGACCTTTGGTATGCCATAAAGGCTAGCCATTCTCGGATTGTCTACATTCAGATAATCATATTCCTGGTTACAAATGTCACCATCCGTCAATGCTTTAGATGTTAATTTCTGTATTTTTCGTTTAATGGTGACAGTTGGATCTTTAGTGATTCTATTATAGAAGGTAGTGTCACTTAGCATCACCTCAATTTTTTCTACATAATTAGAGGTGTCAAGAATTGCGATTCCACCTCCTTTATCGCATCCCTTTATTGTAGTAGTCGAGGATTTTTTAAGTGTTTGTAATGCTCCATATTCTGCTGTAGTGAGATTAAATGGAGTACTGGGTATATATTTTGCTGCCGCTGTAAGTTTGTTCATGACCACTCGTTCAAAAATCTGAATCTCTGGCGTCAGTTGTTCTAGCGTAGGGGTGAAAAACGATTTCGGCGCTAGGCCTGATTTATTTATTTCTCTCAAATCGGTATCAGTGTTAGAAAAAAAAAAAGGATTGCTATTGTATACAAATTTGTTTTCATATAGACCCATGAACAAAACCGCCAATTCTGGCGCAAAGGGGCAGCCCATGGCTACTCCCTTGGTTTGATAAAAAATTAAGTAATTTTTTTGTAAGGCGAATTTGGCAAGCTCCAGTATAAAATCCGTGGGCACTCTCATCGGTTGTTCCCTTGTATCCAGAAAAAATGCTAGTGTTTCCACTACTATACAAGGAAACAACATCTAGCGTTACCAGTAGTTGCTTGGTCTCATCAAATTGCACAGAAGCTATTCTGTTTAAGAATGCTGTAGTATCTTTCAAATGTGCAGAGATCCCCTCTATGAACGGTTTTAAGAAAAAGTCAATATATTTGGCCACTGGTTCAATTAGGGATTCACAGCCCGATTTATGGGCCGGCCGGGGGGATCTACCTCACTCTTGTGCAATTTGGGTAGCACATAAAAGACCGGTGTCCTAGGGTTCTGATTCTGTAGGAATACAAGCTCTTTTGGTCCAACAAATCCCTGGTCAAATCCTCTTTGAATGATACTGAAGAGATGGCTTTGTAATTCACTCGTGGGATTCTTTCTGATCCGTCTGTAACAGCTTGTGTCCTCTAGTGGTCTTAGAACTTCGTTTTTATATCTATTGATGTCCCAGATCACAATTGCCCCGCCTTTATCTGCCTGTTTTATGACCAATGATTTATCATTCTTAAGAGAGCAAAGGGCATCCTTTTCAACTTTCGGAAGGTTATAAGTAACATATCTTCTCTTTTTCTCCATTGCTGCTATCCCTGATAGAATTGTTCTCTCTAACGTAATAACTTCCTTTGGGATTTTTGATCCTAATGGACAAAAGGATGATTTCTTCATGAGGCCCGTCACTTCCGGATTATACAAATCCGGTATTTCTTTAAAGAATGTTTTTAATCCAATTTTGCGACAGAACTCTAATGTTTCCAACTTCATTTTTACAAAGTCCGTGGGCCTTGAGGGTACAAAACTGAGACCTTTCCTCAACACTGCTAGTTCCGATGGTGTTAGCAGCCTGTCTGACAAATTGAATACTGGTGATAGTTCTAACTTTTGTAATGTTGACGACGAGTTGTCATTTCCCATGGTTGGACAAACCTCGTCCGTCCTCTGCCCCTCTGTTGGCCTCTGCCTAAAAAAGATGACTGATTTTGTGGTTGTTGCTGTTGCTGCTGATTTTGTTGGTTCCCTTTCCGATTTGGGTTAGACCTGGTGTTAGTATCAGCTTCTCCTTCTGAGGATGATGTATCCGAAAAAGTTAAGAACTTACTCCGTGAGCGACCTTGATTATCTTGAAGGAATCTTCTCGAATCTGATTGTGTGTAAAAATCTTTACTGAGATACGGGTACGTATTTTCCAGTGAAAAATTATTTTTATCTAGGTCAAATTTGTTGCTTTTCTGAGTTACTGTAAAGTCCTCAAACCGTAAGATCTCTTTTTCGACTTTCTCCAATAATGTTTTCGCATCCGTAATCAATTGATTATTTTGAATTTCAGTTTCCAGGAGTGAGATTTCTTCTAGCTGTTTAAGTGAAATCCTATGAGCGGTTTCGACCAAGAGGACCATCAGGTTCCTGCTGCATTTGGTCTCAATGCAACTATACCCTTTCTTATATTCCGGGTCGTCCATGAATACTACTGGAATGTTGCGAATTTGGAGTCCAGATGGGATTGTACCAGCCTGTAAATGTTGCATAAAAAGTGACCATGGAGGTCCGTCCTTATCTGCTTTTTTCGTAATCTGATTAGTTTGTCTGATTCATTCTGAGTTTTTGCAGTCTAACTAAGGGTAGCGGAAGCAAATACCGGCGGAGCACTAATAAGATTTTGAATATGTTCTTCGCTGTAAGCGAACGTGTCTTTGTCAGCCATCACATAAACACAGGACTAGACAACACAAACTTTAACACACTCAAGAGAAAGAAGAATGTAAAAATACAACTCCCTTCCAACATGCTCACTCCACTCCCCTAGGAAAACACTACGGAACTCACTGGTTCCAAGAGTCTGTAGTGGCCAAATTTCTGTCACCAAGGACCTCGCGAGCCAACCACCCGCCCTAACCTTGAAAAACAATGATGGGCCTTGGCTCTCACTCAGTAAGGCTGAGCCAAATACCTAAAGAACAACACAAATGCCAATGCTGAAACTAGCTACTAACACTATGTATATCTGACTTCATGAACATAACATGACAATCTGCTTTATGAATTGCAAAAATCCGATTTCATTTTATTTATTTTGTCTTCATTTATTTTTGCGAACAATATAATTTCTTGTGCATAACAGTAGATGAAAAACATACAGGAAAATAATACATAAATATATACACTTCAAACAATAACACCCTCACACACTTTCATTTTACCCATAAGTTTGGTCAAGAACCATTCATTCAACATTCAAACTATTCACATCCATACAGCACACAACGATCCCAACGTCACTAAAACGTAAACCAGAAATGAATTAGTCATTTCAAAACAATTTTTTACAGTTTTTGTAATATCTTTCAGCCTACTATGGAGAAACTTGTCTTCCTATTTACAATGAAAATTTCTAAATGACAGGGGACCTAGTCGGTCGACGCGTTTCGAACCCAGGTAATTGGAGGGTTCTCCTCAGGCCCAACAACTTTCTATAAAAAAACAAAAAAGGACACACTATAAGTTTCACTAATATCAAACACTGTGGCCATCAAACTAGTGCGTGCTCCTAGCATCGCTATCCTACCTTTAGTCATCACGATCCACTGATCAAAATCTGTGTGTAATTGTGTCATTCAAAAACTCATACAGATATGAAGAAGCTGAAAAAGGAAAACATAAACCAATTGTAATCAACAAACTGTCATCAATGTCGTCATTCCGTCAATCTAGTATGAAAGGCACTTACCCATGCGACATGCGGTTCCTGTATATGTGGCAACTGTGTCTCCTACAATGTAAAGCCGTCAGTTAGTAATGTTTCCTCTACGCCCCTACGGTTAAGAAACTCTGTGGACAGAGGCTTACCCGGAGAACAACAGCCGCCCCTGTTGAAGACAAAATAAATATAATGAAATCGGATTTTTGCAATTCCTAAAGCAGTTTGTCATGTTATGTTCATGAAGTCAGATATAAATAGTGCTAATGGCATCTCAGACAGACACTAATTTGGGAGTGTTAAGAATAAGGCGCACAGCTGCATTTTGCACCACTTGTAGCTTGTTAAGTGAGGTGCTTTAATTTTCAGATTGAGCGCACTGCAGTAATTGAGTCTAGAGGAGACTAAAACAATGGTCACCAATTGATGCAATTCAACTACAATAAAAGGAAAGAACTTCCTGAGTCTTGAGTATCTGAAAGCAGGTACTTGTGAAACAATTGACCTGCGAGTCAAAGTTCAGGGAAATGTCAAAGATTACTGCAAGATTTTTGGCCACTTTCACAGGCGTATGTAAAGCGTCACATTCCGCAGGCCACCAACACCAGGGCCAGATGGATTCTTCTTCACCAAACACCAGCACCTCTGTTTTTTCCATGTTCAGTTTAAGAAAATTTCTTTCATTTAGATTTTAATCATTCAGAAATTAAAATAGCTACTGAGGGTAAGTTGTCAGAGATGGATACAACAATCTGTGTGTCATAGACGTATATGAGTGCCTAAAAACCGCATGAACGTATTAGTTCAGCAAGAGGAGCGACATACAGAACGAAAAAAGTGGGTCTCAATGATGACACCTGAGGGACCCCGCAGGGAAGGCTAAAGGCTTTAGCTTTCAAGTCCCCACAACAGACAATCTGCACCTTGTTGGTGAGAAAGGAATGGGAGAGGTTGAGGGCTTTCCCTCTGACACCTGCCTGATGAAGGTGTTGAACCAGGCGCACGGGTGAGATGGTGTCAAAGACTACCGACCAATCTAGCAGCACCAAGACAGCTGCCTTTAGAAGTGTTACAATAGAAGAGGCAGTAACAACAGACTCTAGTGTCCTGCCTATGCTTCTACAGTATAGGAGCACAGGAAATTATATCAGTAAATGCTTCGCGATCTATGGTAAAACGAGAAAAATAAATCCAGTGAAACAACTAGTCAGGACTAAAGAAAAGTGAAACATTAAGAAAAGGTATAATAAAGTGTCAGTGATATATCCTCACAAGATTAAGTATACATCAAGCAAACACTATGACACTAAACAAAATTCCACTAGGTCCTCTTACGTCGAGAAATGGTGCAAAGGTATGTATAACGTATATTGATTACGCAGAGTAACCCTTAACAATAGTTATTACCTACTAGGACAGTGACACTCTGACACCGAAGTGGCATGTTTTATCATCAGGCCCTCCTGATTGTAGTTCCAAAAGGAATTGTTGATGGGCTCATCCTGGAGCTTTACAAGAGGTGGAAATATTATTTTACCAGAGAGTCATGTACCTCTCTACTGGTGAGGTAGTGGTGATCAATTAAAGTAAAACATGTGTGAGGTGTGTTACAATTCTGTATTAAGCTTCCCTTGCCGTATAGGTAAAATCACTGTCTTAAAGAGTCTGTACAATGCGAACCCCTCGTAAAGTAAATATCTTCTTACCTCCTTCTTAATAGCTCTATTAAGGTCCAGGGCACTCTTCAGAACTGGTCCCACACTCCTTTGGACTTAATCTTTCCTTGTATGGCCTCGCTGATCTATTTTTGACTGAAGAAGAGAAAAGGTATTGAAACACTTGCACCTGTGCTGATATAGTACAGCATCCAGTTCCGTGACCTGGAACTGGAACAGTAATACACACAGGGTGAGTAATATCCTCCCTAAGAGGTGAGAAAATGAGTTGCATGCCGTTTATATGCACCTATGCCTAAATGGCATCTTTTGTATCTTTTGATGCTTCATTTAAAATCTCCTTTGTCTCTGGCTTTTTATAAAAAAATGTTAAAGAAGTGATTTGTGAGCATGGCAAACAACACATGAAGTGCACCTCCATGGATACAAGATCCCATGACCAGGTGATATGAAGGTAAGTAAGGCAGGTAAGCACACTAATTGCTCTCGCTGGCCATCAATGCTTGTATTGCACCTAGGTGTCATAATGTACTGTTGAGGAACAAACAAAACCTATTCTGATCTATTCTCATATGTAAAGTAGCAGTGCGGCTATTCCTATTCGGATTCCTGTCCCGCCGTTTCCCCAAGGATATAATAGAAAGGAAGTTTATTCCCTACCCTCTCCTTGAGAGAGCATGCACCAACCTTGTGATACTGGTCTGCTGAATTATCAACATCTGCTGATTCTTTTTCCCTAAAATCAGGCCATCTCTGCATGCGGGGAGCCTATGACCACCACGGCGTGGTGGTGCCCTTGTGGCGGATGACCATGTGACATCAGAGCATCACGTTGGAACATAGCATGTGTGGCACCAGCACTGTAGTCCCATAGTCAGACTTGTTGGTATAGATGCAAAAGGCCCTCGTTGCTGGGTCTCAGTAGAGAATGCATGTATCCCTGCCATAATGCATAACGCCAATATGGCAGGGATACCCACAGTCTCCATAGACATGAACAGAGATAGCAGTTTAGGCTTGCTACACACACAAAAGTTAGTCCACTTTTTGTAGAACACATTTGATTGCAGCAGCAACCCCAAGCTTCCTCTTCCCCTCTGGGTTCTTGGCTGTAACATTACACATGCATTTAGGAGAGCTTACGTTTTGGACATCGCTCAGCTTTGAACCTGTTATTCTGACCAGAATACACACAGGCATTACTTGCATGGAATATACTCTTGATCACCACCCTCAAAAATCTCTATGGATTATTGTGATGCAATTAACAAAACTCATAAAAAAGCACTGGCAAAGTCAATAGGTCTCGCCTATGAGAGAGCTGGTGAATGTGGCAATGAGTTTTAGCCACTATGTACACCAGTGTGGCGGCTGTTCAGCATGGCTAAAAGTTAGCGGCGTGGAGTGGGGTGGGCTAGATTGGAGTAAGTTAGATTGGGGAAGATTGGGATTTAGTGTAGTGTAGTATATTGGTGTAGAGTGGAGTGGGGTAGAATGGATTGGGGTAGAGTGGCGGGGGAGGAGTGAGGTAGATTGGAGTAGGGCAGTTGGGTAGATTGGAGTTGGGTAGATTGGGGTGGAGTGGGGTAGACTGGGGTGGTGTTTTGTAGATTGGGGTAGACTGGAGTGGGGTAGATGGGGGTCAGGGTAGATGGCAGTAGAGTTGAATATATTGGCGTATGGTCTGGGTTTGGTGGCTTAGTGGACTAATGTGTCCACTGTAGTGGCCTGTGCTTGACCTCATGGTCATAGGTTTGAATCCCGGCGTGTCTACTCAGGCTTTCATCCTTCTGAGGTTGCTAAAGTGAGTACCCTTGAGTTGGGTAGCAATAAACATCTGTTATTCAGTGCCAGGATACCCTTCTGAGGGAACGTGTGGGATAGATTTTAGCTGAGCATGCTAGATCGGAGTTGGGTACACTGGATGAAGTGGAATGGGGTAGATTTGGGTAGTGGAGTGTGGCAGGGTAAAGTTGAGTGGGGTAGATTAGAGTGGAGTGGGGCAGAAAACTGAGTGGATTGGACTGTGGTAGATAGCAGTGTAGTGGGGTAAATTGTGGTAGAATGGAGTGGGATATTTTGTAGAGGTGTAGATTGTGGTGGAGTGGGGTAGATTATAATGGGGAGGAGTTAGATAGATTGCAGTGGAATTTGGAGTGGAGTTGGGTAAATTGGAATGGAGTGGGGTAAACTGGACTGGGGTAGATTGGTGTGGAGTATAGAGAAGTGCGGTAGACTGGAGTGGAATGTGTTGGGTTGGGGTACATTGGAGTATGGTGGACTGGGATAGATTCGAGTGGAGTGGGGTAGACTTGGGTAGATTGCAGTGGAGTGGAGTAGATTCGAGTAAAGTGTGGTAGACTGAGGTAGAGTAAGGTAGACTGGAGTGGGGTGGGGTTGATTGGGTTAGATTGAGTGGGGTAGACTAGAGTTGAGTGGAGTAGATTGGAGTGGGGTAAATTAAAGTGGAGTGGAGTGGGATAGAGTGGAGTGGACTGAGGTAGACTGTAGTGGAGTGGGGTAGATTGGATCATAGTGGAGTGAATTGGGGTAGACTGGAGTGGAGTGAGGCAGATTAGGTTAGAGTGAATAGACTGAAGTGGGGTATATTGGAGTGGAATGGGTGGGTAGGGTAAATTGGGGTAGAGTAGAGTGGAGTGGAGTAGATTGGAGTGGAGTTGATTGGGGTAGATTGTAGCGAAGTGGAGTGGGGTAGACTGGGGTACCTTGGAGTAGGATAGATTGGAGTAGGGAAGAGTGGAGTGGGGTAAGTGATGTGGAGTTGAGGGGCCACCAGTGGATGTGAGTGGTGTGGTGTGTCATAGAGTGTTTTATAGTGGAGGGGTATAAAGAGTACTCTACATGACTGGATGTGTACTATGTTTGCCGTGCTCACAAGGACTACACAATTGTTTTTAAAAGCAAGCCTCGAAGGTGATTTTGAAATTCAGCACTTATTAAAATAAAAGATACTGCAAAGCACTAGATGCATAGAACTGGTGTGCAACCCATTTCCTCACTCCACAGGGGAGGACATTACTAACTTTGTGTATATTACTCTTCCAATAAGCACAGAACAAGATGTTCCAATAATGCCTAAAAAATAAAGTGATAGATGGAATGCTTGAATTGCATAGTGAGCATGGGACCCACTTCTGGGCATACCCTCTGTGTGACTATAGCAACACAAAAAGATGATGGACATGATTGGATGTTGAACATTGCCAAACATTCACCCCTACGAACAGAGATCTGTGCCTAAGTCCATTGTTTTTTTTCCATCACCATGCCATTCCAGTTTGGACCCAGCCATATGCAAATCAATCTCGGCCTTGCCTCCCCAATGGGAACAGTCCAACCCGAACTGCCAGGTCAGGTCTTCTCTGGACCAGACACAAGCATCCTGGGATGCTGAGAAGAAGGGTGAGACCAGTTGTGACGAATGCCCTAGGCCTAAATAAGCCTATAAGTGAGGGGACACAAACTTGTCAACTTTACATAAGGGGTATGCATTAAAGAAGTTCTATATGACATTGGTATTACCCATGTGGCGGGAAGACGTAAGAATTGAAACATACACCACCCCTTACACATTTTAACCTGAATAGGTCCCAACTACCACACCAGTAGGAAAGCACACAAGACTGGTTAAATTAATCTTTCCACCACTTCAAGAGCTCCAGAAAGAGCCCACGGTGTAGCCTTTTTGGACCTAAGGTGAGTAGGGGGCCAGTGATGAAGCACGTGAAACCAGTTCCGTGGGTGAGGAGCGCCATCTTTTTAAGGAATATCCTGTGTAAGGGGAAATTCTGAATAGTGAATACACACTATAAATATCTTGCACAGTCTCTCAAGTAAGGGTCCAAGTGGAATTTTGTTTAGTGTCATTGAATCTGTTTGATATACATACATGACAAGTGCCACACATCTGAGGTTAGACTAATGCATTTGTCAATTTGTTTGCATGACCACAACATCCCACATTTGTTACACCAACACAGCTGCTTGTACTCTGAAAGCGGACACCAACTTAGGGGGTTATTTATGAGAGACTGGTGTCACTTTTGCATCATTTAAAGTGCTACATGCATGATTCAGGGTTCTGAATCAGATTTATGAAGCACCGCAAAGCCACCCTGCGTGGCTTTGTGTGGCCTCATACATCTTGAGTAAGGTGATGCAGAGCCAATCACTGCATCGCTTCACTCTGCTCTCAGTAGTTGTTCCATGGGTATTGTGGTGACTATCCATGCAACACCCATACAATTTGACGCTGCCCCAGATTTATAAAATCATGTAAACCTGGGGAAAAGCCCAATTTTTATGCCTCATGAGGTGAGGCATAATGTGGAGAAATATCTTTATTTCTCTTCATGTTTTCCTTCCCATTCTGCAGCACACATTAAAAGAGGAAAACGCCTCTTAGGATTGTTTCTGTGCAGGAAGGTGCCCGGTCTGCATAAAAACAATCCTGCATGCAACACAGGCACCTTTGCACCATGGTGCAAGGGGGTCTACGTTGGTGCATGGCTGCCGAAATGGCACCAGCGCAGGGAGAAATGACAAAAATGCAACATTTGCATAAATACAGTGCATTCCTGCCCTTTCGCTTTGGCGTAGGGCAGCGCAGCAAGGTGACCTATCCCTTCACCTCTGGACCTCATCCTCTCTTCTAGAATTCTGGTAAGGACTCAAGACCTGACTGTTCAACTGAACCAACCCTAAGCAGCAAGGCTCTCATTGCCTGGGTACCATTGTGGGTGATTAGCCGTACTTTATAAATCCTGATCGATCGATTGATTGAACATATGTAAAATACAACTCAACCAAAATGCTGACACAAGGCTTCTTCTCCACCTTCATCTCCACCATCACCCAAGAGAATGCATAACTCCAGTCCTACAATCGTTCCCTAGAGTGAGAATGGCAATGCTCAAGGCACAATGCATTGTCCAAAGACCTTCCCAAAGAAAAGGACCACTATACGCAAGTAAAATTCAAGCAATACAAACCAAATAGAACACTCTGCTCCAGGCTTGCACCTCTTGCCACCACCATATCACCTAACAATAAGAAATAAGTATGCAGCATTGCTTTCTTAATACAATCCACCAAGCTCTGGAACTCATGACCAGCCAGCATTTAGAAACAGCCAGGAGCATATACTTTTGAAGACAGTTGAAAACATGGCTATTGCTTAGATAACTGCATCACCCCACATCCTGGTAACAGAGTCCAGAAAATTGTTGCACGCTCAAGTGCAATCCCCAGTTTACAATCCATAGACTGGAAAGCAATGCAAACTACGTCGAATTTCAACAGCAAGATGCCATCCATTTTCCAGTCAACTGCCTGTTGTTCTCAAAATCAGGTCACAACTCGAATGGGTGGGGGAATCCTTGTCAGACCCCCTTCCACCCCCCCATGGAGGGCAATGGTGAGATCTAGTGTCCTTTTTAGAACCTTTTGGGTTAACCTCCCTCATTCTCGGCTCACTCGCGGTGTGGAAAAGGGTCCCAGGATGCCCGACCCCAACATGGCCGACAGTGGTCACTTTTTTCTCCCCCTGGCTGATCTTTTACTTTTACTTACAAAACCCTGCCAGGACTGTACCTGACCTCGAGAGGACATCTTGAATTTTTTCGGACCATTGCTCCCCCCCCACCCACACAATTCTGACACTCCCCTGAGTACTTGTGACCCCTACCCGCATTTTGTCCGACGCCCGATGGAGCTGCTCTGTTCAGCTAATTGAGGAGATCGGCCTTAGTTCATTCCCTGACCGTCGCCTGCCCAGCCGGACTCTGGACAAAGTTTATCCCCTTCTCCCTGTCTCGCCCTCCCCCCCTCTGTGTATTTCTGCCGTTCTGCCTTTTCCTTTTCTCCTTTCTTTCCATTTTTCTGACCGATGCCCGTTGGAGCTTCCTGGAGAGCTATAGAGGAGACTGGCCTTGGATTATCTCCCTGTATGTCACCTACCCACTCGGTCTTTGGGCTGACTTTCCCTTTATCTCTTTTCCGTCTTCCCCCTTGTCCTCTCCCTTCTCACTCCGCCTCTCCCCTTTCCCTCTCTATTTGTCTCTCCGGACATTGGACACAGTTCTTCCTCGTCTCCCTGCTATGGCTCCTTCATCCGCTCCTTTCCTATTAATTCTCTCAACCTCGTTGTTTTTTTACTGCACCTTACTGATGTAATTTTTAACTCAATGTTCCTCTGTCATAGCACTCTGATACCTACAGGTCAAGCCAGCGCTTTATAATCATTTTGATGTACCTTTAATGCAACGTTCCCCTGGTTATGCGCTCCGATACCTCCGGGTCTAGATAGCGCTATATAACCTTTGCAAATCAAATAATCTAAAAACAGTTTTTTTCCAAAAGCTGAGACCTGAGCAACATGGCTGATGACCGGTGGAGCTGCTTAACAGCTAATGAGGAGATTGGCCCTGGTTTTCCCCCTTGACCGTCACCTACCCAGCCGGACATTGGGCATTGTTCCTCCTCGTCTCCCCGCTATTACTCCTTCCTCCCCTCCCTCCTACGAATTATTGAAACATTGTTTATGTGTACTGTACCTTACTATGCTCTTGTATCTGATGTAACTTGGAACTCAACTATCCTAAATGTAAAGCGCTCTGATACCCTCTTGGGTCAAGTTCATAAAACTTTATAAATAAATAAATAAATTTCGATATGCAAATAAGCGAAGAAGATTTGACCTATAATTCGCCATGGCACTATATAATTTTGTACTTACATATATAAATTATGGCCCACAACAATACTAAGACACATCAGTCAGCAGGAAACTGTAACTTATACCTCTTACATTCACATAGTACATATTTGCTACATTGGTTGTCTATCACTGTACAGCCAAAGCAACAGGCTTGTAATAACTGAAGAGATCTGTCACACTGCTGGACGATTCCAATGAGTTTAATATAGTCCACCACTGCAGGTCCCAAATATCTAAACACTCTGGCCGCTTCTTTACATCTCACGAGGATACTCAGATACAGTTAAAAAAGCTCTGTTGTGCTTTAAGAGTGGCGGCAAGTCGAGAGGCACGGCGTTACGAATGGAAATGAAGTAACGACTATGAATACTGTATAACCCCAGGTGTATCACCTGTCATAGTGATCACCGGAAACCGGAATTTGGATTGCACTACTGATTTTGGAGATTTAATACATTACGTTCTAAGAGACTACGGACTCTCTATTTAAATTGGGAGACAGACTGAAAGGTCGCCACTAAGAATATTTGTTTTTATGGAATGGAGATGCACCAAATTCTAAAGTATTTGAAGTATTGATCCGGATACTTTTGTGACCTACATAAGAGTGGAGCTATTTGATAAATGCCCTGAGGAAGCCCTATTTGGGGTGAAACACGTTCGCTGCGCTTCTGGTGCACGTTTGCATCATTCTATGTCATTTGTGGTCCAAGATTCCATTAAAGGATCATATCTAACATCATTCGAAAAGTCCGGATTGATTCATCTGTTTGTGCATTTGTGCAATTTGATATGTTTATGTTGCCTCTCTGTGCTTTTTTAAGTGTATTGTAAATGTGTGGTCTGTTGGCAGAAGATCAGTGAGGTGGGAAACTTTGACTAAAAAGTGTATTTACGAATTGTGTATAATGAGGTGGTGCAACTTTTAAATATCCCTTTCTGCCATTGTTTTTGTTCTTATACTCAGATATGGGATGACCATAACAATGCCAATCCCAACAGATCACTCCACTTCTCTCCCCCCTTAACTATGCTAGCACAGGACCACAACTATACAGAAAATCTCAGATTTGTCAACCCAGTGCCCTAACCAGCTGAGCAGACTACATTATAAGATATACTAACAAGCAATGGCAAAGCCAATAGGTTCCGCCTATGCGAGCTCTATTGGCTTTGTCAATGTTTTTCAGAATGCGAGCTCTATTGGCTTTGTCAATGTTTTTTAGACATGCTGTACAGCAGTGTAAGCTGCTGTCCAACACGCTTCAAGTAAATAAATAAAAAAGCGCTGTGACACGGCTCTACTTTTTAGACATACTGCACAGCTTAAATACACTTGGAATTCATTGCAGGAACCTGGAGTGCTAGTGCTTGCTAATCATAAGTTTCAGTGTCTTACGTTGATGCCTGTCAGAGAGCAGCTCCTTCAGGAGTGCCCTGCAGAAAACAACAAAGGACAGGGAGGAGGACATGGTGGGTTAAAAGCAACAGCGGCGGGCGAGGAATGGTGGGTTATCACACCGAAGAGGAGATAAGAAGACCTGCAGATGCACTCGAATGGAGTGTTTGCTAAGTAAGGTAAGTGTGGCTCATGTAAAGCACTCCAATACCTTCGGATCGATTTGCCCTACATAAAAGCGCCCACCCCAAAAAGGTCCTTAATGGAGCTAAAAAAAGAGATGAGGGAGCAGGGTGGGGGTGGGGGGGTCACAAGGGAGGTTGAGGAAAGTGGCTGAAGCAGGTGGGTGGGTAAAACAACAAAGAGCAGAGAGGGAAACATAGTGGGTTAAAAGCAGGCATTGGGGGTTGTTAAAAACAACTGCAACAGGCAAAGGTGGTGGATTAACATGCCAGGAGGAGAGAAGACGGCCTGCAGATGCACTTGTATGGAGTGGTCGCTAGCAAATTCATAGTTGCAAAGGTTGCAGATTGCTATGCGTGACAGTTTCATAATTTTAGTGCAATTATGAGTGACATTTCAACGGCTATGAGTGACACTTTCTTGCAAGCAAAATCAAACAATAAAGACGAGAGAACCATATTAATATTAGAAACTGCCCCCATTTGAGCAACAAGAAACTCCAGGAAGATCTTAAAACTGCTGCAAAGCACCAGACATGGTCTCTCTGTCCATGTGGGACCAAGCTCAACAGAAAGGACGTGGGAGGGCCCAACATGAACAAGTTACATACTGAGCCATCTCTGCTGCCTAAGTGTCACACAGTCTCAGCTGACTCGCGGGCGTGCCGTTGGGCACCATTTTGCATTATCTTCACAGGCTGAGGCTGGCACAGTAATCTCCCATACAACATAGCCGACAGCTTATGACTGCCAGAAACCTGTTTTAAATTACCCCCGGCAGTTTTGAGAAATAAACTGCAAACGTAAAGAAGGGCACAGAAACACACACTTGGTCACAGCCAGGCCACGGCTGGCAGCCAGTGTTAGCTATATATAAACAGCAAATTGCGATTCATGAAACTACCACCGGAGGGCAGCAGAGGGCAACAAAACTCTCAATGAATGTCTAAAACCTTCCTGGGAGTGGTGTGTGGAGTGCACAGTCTGCTTAGTTTGGAAGCTCATGCTCGTGCTTGTGGCACGCTCCTGCTTGCTCCCGCAAGGTGGATGCCGCCACAAGCACGAGTATGTGCTTCCAAAAAGAGCAGAGCGACGGCTAAAGGCCCTCCTTTACAGCGCATGTGCCCTGCGTAGTCGAGACCTAAAAAGGGACCAAAACCATAAAACAGCATGTCTGATTCTCATACTTCATCATCGACTGCACTGCTAAGCACTTTGTCCTATAACATAATAACCAAACCGCAATTATCAGCACCCACGACATAGAAGCATATATTGCAGTATTTTACCTCTAATTGTACTTTGTTTTCTCTTGTAACCTGCACACTTGTCACTTTTTCCTCCTGTAATGCACTGTTTGCTACTTCTTGTATTTTGTTTGCTCACAATTGTCACTTTTACCTCATGTAACTTAACGTTTTCTTTTTAAGTTGTTCACCTGCAATTTTCTGTTCCTATTGTGAAGTGCTCTGACGCCTTCGGGTAAAGTCTGTGCTATATAAAAACGCATAAATAAATAAAATAAATAAATAACCAATATCCTGCCAACCAAACATCTTACAAAATGTAGCGTGCTACCCATGTAGGCAAGCGCTTCAGCGCCCCTCATAATATAAATACTGCAGTACAATAAAAAAAAAAAAGTAATTCACTTTGTAATGGAGTAACAATATAAATAACGGTCAACTATCATCACCTAGTGGTCAAGTAAAACAGTACAGGATATAATATAAATCATATTCTCATGTCCCAGCTAGCAATCCTTCTCCAAGCAGATTTCCGAAATATGCAATTCTGGCTGCCATCTTGGAGGACACGGGCTCGCTTCATCTCAAACGCAATGCCGATAAGATTTTACAGAAATTGATTTTCTGGTGAAAAAAAAGTAGGCGAACCATCTAAAATAAATGAATTGCTTGATACAACGCACTATTACATTTACAAGTAAGACGCTCAATGGGGTTCATACGTTTACTTCAAAGCGAACAATATATCATACGAAGAAAATGTCTTGATACATTGTAAATCTAGTAATTTAGAAGCTATCGCTGCTCCTGGAAATGTGTAAAGCGAGTAGGTGTGCATCATAGCAGAGTTGTCCTATTTCTACTTCTTCCCGAGTTTCCGCCTTAGTAGGCAAACGTGTTCTCCGATGTGTCGCTCAACGCTCCGTGCGACTTGCGTCACTACGTTGACGTACGGCCTTTAATGGTCAGAGCTTCATTGCCCAATCATCTTTACTTTCCATTCACCGTGTGCTAAGGGTTGTCGTATGTACTGAGTAAAGACAGCGAGAGGTTGGCGAACCGGCTGGCACCTGTGGTACTGTGTGGTCAGCGGCATGGCGTACCTCAGCCGTTCCCCGGCGGACCGAGAGAGGTATTGGTTTTGCGGGAAGAATTGCACAGAAAACTCCTTTCCGAGCAGCACTTTATTGGATGATTATTCATATTGCAAGATTTGCATACCCCAGACTGCATCCGTTCTATTTCACGAGTCTTGTTCAGTTTTGTTAGCCTTTGGACAGGAGCTTAACACATTTGTCTTGGCACACAGGTGCCATCGCGAGTGATACTGCGTGTTACAAATGTTATAAATACACGTAATATGACGTCTGTATGCGCCAACATTATCTGACATGTTGGCCTGTTCCCCCCCCCCCCCACCGCCACCCGGTTTTAGATTCAGTTTTTATTGGCGCTTTGCCTTTTAAACCTTGGTAAAAGTAGACATTTTATAGATGTGTATGGTTTGTATGAGGTTGCCAGTGCGTTTGTTTGGTATAACTTTTGGGATGCTCAAAATTTCAGCCTGTTGCAGACTTAGGATATTTCTGCGTGCAGAGTGTGTATTTATGGTAACTAATTGTAGAGGCTACTTCATTTGACAAGTGTCTGATGTCCATCTGGACTATGTCTGCGTTTTTATAAAATCTGATGATAAACCAGGGACATGCTGTGCATAACTCTACCAGTTAAAGTCTAGTGTTAACAAATACATTTTGATTTTATTAAACTTGCATGTATAATCTACTTGCTGGGTCTTTGAGCTATCCCTTATTCACAAGGGTGTAGGAGACACTAAGTTCTGGCTGGAATATGGACAGCTTTTGGGTGAGCTGAACCATGTGTCTTGGCTGTAATAGCCATGTGGCTTGGCTGTAATAGCCTAAGCACAAGCTGAGGAGCCACCGAAAGATGTAAATATGACAACAAATGCGATCAGAAAATATGATTAAGACTTGCAAATACATACTTTTTGTTTATTTGAGATCAAATCTCTTAAATAATGTAGGAAGCTGGCTTTGTATATACTATAGCAAAGTAAGGTATAGTGTGCACAGCAGGACTCAAAAAATCCTAAAAATGTTATTAGACCTGCAGGTCTAGTGACTTAAAAAAATCTACTCAACCTAATTCTAATGCTCTTAACCCATAAACTGGTTGCAAATTATGTGATCCCGGGCAAGTATTGTAATTTATTTAGATGGCATTTTCTTCTTTATCACATATGAAAGCACCTTTAAATACATGAGTTCAGCATGTCTGCTGTACAGAAAACTATTTTGTTTGATTTAATAATCTAAACATTCACTCCAAATAGAATACAAATCTAGCCACATAAAGGATACTGCTGACCACTCAAAGGCCTCTTAGATCATTGACTGCATTGTCATCAGGGCGGGGGCAGGAATGTTTCTTAAATCGTGTAAAAATGATCACTTTTTATAAATAGATAACTAAACCATAAAGTAGCAGCACAGTGAAATTTGCATTCTGCAGATTTTACACTAAAATGGCCACATAATTAGTCACTGATGTGGTTTTAAAACTATATATAGTGTACTATGTTTGGGATTAAAGTATCACTGACCATGTAATGAGTGATGTAATATGTGACCTCATCAGCAGTGCATTGCGGGGGCTCAAGTTATAATTAGCTCAGCTAACTATAACTGCTGAATTTCACAGGTTTTGTAAAAGTGAAATGTCAGCTTAACTATAATGTTCCTGTAACCTCAGGTTTTTTAAATGCTAATTCCTACCTTTAGTGTTCCTGTAACCTTTGGTTATTTTGTGACTTTCTAAGGTTTTTTTTAACACGCAGTCGCGTTTGGAGAGTGGTGGATAAAAGGGGTCGAGCCAATGACCAGCTCTCAGGAATTCCGCTGCTTAGGGCTTACAGCATGTACCAGGAGGACTTCTTGGCCCCGAAGGTCCTGTTTGCAGAGTGGTGGAGAAAGGGGTTGTGGCCTGCGACCACCTCTCAGGGTCGATTTTGCAGCTATGGGGGATTGCCTGTGCCCGCAACGGCCAGTCCAGGCCTGCCTGGGACGGCCTTGTGATGCAGAAAAAAAATCATCATGGACGCACAATTAATAACGATAGAGGCCTAAGCACATGGCGTAGTACAGAAATACGACACAGAAATGTATGGATGCATTATTTATAAAATTAGAGGTGTTTAGGACCTCGTGACGCAGATAGAAACTTTTATACTATGTGCATACAATTTAAAACCAATGAGGGGTAGGAGAGCCATATGATGGAGGAAAAAATAGCATCATGCATATACAATTTACAGCGGAGTCTGATGTTGTGACGGCTTCTCTTACTTTTGCTTCTGTCGTCTTTTGTCGTGTCTTCAAAGGCTGCGGTTTCGCTGGGTCTGTGGTGTTGTGGCTGGGCGGCAGCAGTAGTGACACCACGTCGAGTGTCAGGAGTACTCCTCTGCTCGAGCAATGAGTTTGTAGTAAAATCGATGACGACACTCTGTCTGTCACCGCAGCACAAGCAGGCAAAAGAGAGCGTGCTCACGTCAGTGTTCGGATTATATGGGAACCGTGGGGGCTGAGCAAACCAAGCCCAGGACCATCATTGGTAGCGTTTTCGCGGTCTATAAGAATGATGGCCTTGGGGGACAAACCATTGGCTAATGTATTGGTTTCCAGGCTTAGTGATGGCAAGTATGCTAGGTGGTGGCATGTGGGGAATGTGAGCGGGCGAGCGTTTAGCTAGATACGGTGTGATAGAATGGCGATATGGGATGTTACAAATCAGCCTGGCTGCGGCATTCTGCACAATCTGCAGCCGTTTAATCAAGTGGGCCGGGGCTCCTACATACAAGCTGTTCGCATAATCCAAATGGGAAGTAATTAATGCATGAACCACAGTCCTCCGCGAGTCAAGCGGAAGGAAAGGAAAGATTTTCTTGATCATGCGAAGTTTATCGAAACATGCTGCTGAAACTTTGTTAATTTGGGTTTTACAGGACAAATCATTATCAAATTGAAAAGCCAGGTTGCGCGCGGTTTGGACTGGAACTGGGGGAGGGTTTAGTTCCGCAGGCCACCACAACTTAGCAGGGGGAGGGAATTTTTGATTGAAGAATAAAACCTCCGTCTTATCCGTATTGAGTTTCAGGTTATTGGTAGTCATCCAGGAGGAGATGTTAACAAGGCAACGTCGGAAGTTGGACAAGTTGCCGTCCGAGTGGTCTCTAAATGAAAACACGAGCTGAGTGTCATCCGCATAAGAGATCACTCTGACCCCCCCAGGATTCCACCACTTCTGCCAAGGGGGCCAGGTATGAATCAACAAAAAACAAATGCCTATACTGATATTGTTTAACAAGGATTTTGCCACCAGAGCAAAGAATGTTTATCCAAGCTGGGAAGTGCTTATAAGTAGCCTTTTATTAAATTGTCTTGATCCAAAAAACACAGGGGTATATTTGTATTAGTCATATACATTTGAGAACAAAAGCAACACTTTTACATACACTAAATACAATACGGACAAAAAAAGGGGGTGAATAGATTCTTTAAAAACAATTCAACAAACATACCAAAGTCAGTCGTATCACAATCATACCTTACCATTCATACATGGAAAACATACAAAAACAAATACATACACGATTAAGTAAACAGATAAACAATCATGTAATGTATTAGGTCTGCTGCAATCTATACAATTTATATACACAATAATATTTACAAGTATAATTCCAAATTACAAATTACTCAAAGAAATCAAGTATCAGCTTGAGATGTTGATGTTTTCCATGTATGAATGGTAAGGTATGATTGTGATACGACTGACTTTGGTATGTTTGTTGAATTGTTTTTAAAGAATCTATTCACCCCCTTTTTTTGTCCGTATTGTATTTAGTGTATGTAAAAGTGTTGCTTTTGTTCTCAAATGTATATGACTAATACAAATATACCCCTGTGTTTTTTGGATCAAGACAATTTAATAAAAGGCTACTTATAAGCACTTCCCAGCTTGGATAAACATTCTTTGCTCTGGTGGCAAAATCCTTGTTAAACAATATCAGTATAGGCATTTGTTTTTTGTTGATTCATAATTCTGGCTCAGCCTTGCTGATTAAGAGCCCACCCAAAGTGTTCCAAGGGGGCCAGGTAGACATTAAAAAATAAGGGGCTAAGTGCAGAGCCCTGCGGAACGCCACATAGCAGCAGTTTCTCAGCGGAAACATAAGGCCGGAGAAAAACCTGCTGAGATCTGTCCCTCAGAAAAGATCTCACCCATGCCAGTGGCGTCCCCCCCCTAATACCAATATCGCGTAGGCGGTCCAATAGGATGTCATGCGAAACGGTATCAAAAGCCGTGGATAGGTCGAGGAGGACCAACATGGCCTCCTCGCCAGCATCCACGCACTCACGAATGGACTCCGACACCTCCAGTAGTGCAGACTCCGTGCTGAAGCCCGGCCTAAAGCCAGACTGGGAATCGTGTAGAAGTTGTTTAGATTCCAGATATTCCGCGAGTTGCTCCTGCACCACTTTCTCTAGGATTTTCGCTGGCTTAGAGAGGAGTGAGATAGGCCGATAGTTCCTGAAGAGTGACGGGTCAGCATCTGCCTTTTTAAGAATTGGAATCACCATGGCCTGTTTCCATAAAAAGGGAAATAGGCCAGAGAGTAATGAGGAGTTCCAGATCTCAAGAAGCGGATTGATCAACAGGGGAGCAAGATTACTCAATACCTGTGCAGGGGCCGGGCCAAGAGGAGACCCCAATTTGCACCGGTATAGCAAAGTCAGCGCATATTCCGCAGTTAGGGGTTTAAATGAAACAAAAGTATCCTCATGAGTGGTTTTGAGATCAGGCATTAAAGGAACCCTATTCTGATTAAATGTGGCCGTGATATTGATGATTTTCTCGTGAAAGAAATCCGAGAGACCATCGCAAAGGGACTGACTAGGGACAATGGGGCATGCCAAGGCTGGGGGGGTTTGAAAATTCTTTAATAATGTTAAATAAGGTCTTTGATGAATTTTCAGCAGCCTTAATTTTCTCTACAAAATGATCCTTCATAGTAATGCGTTTGAGTTTGTGGAAGTACTTGAGGGCAGTTCTATAGATAGTTTTGGCGGTCGGATCATATGACCGTTGCCAAATGCGTTCCAATTTTTTGCACCTACTTCTTTCCTCCCGCAGTTCCGATGAGAACCATGGGGCCGAGGGCTTAGATCTTAAAGAGGTGAGTGGTAGCATAGGGGTAATTAGATCGATCGAGGATGAGACAAGAGTTACATTTGGATACGTCAATGTTTAGATCGTTGGAGGGCTGCCCTATAACGTTGGGGAAGATAGGATCAAGGGCATTACAGGTGACCTTGTGCCATTTTCTACCATGGTCCCTGATTTTAGATGGAACGCCAGGAGGCAGTGGCACGGTCAACTCAAAAGGGATTAGGTAATGATCCGACCAAGTGAGGGGTAGAGAAGGTAATGTAATAAGGCCGGGATGGTTCGAAAAAACAAGATCAAGAGTATGGCCTGCTAAATGTGTGGGGCCCCGTACCAGCTGAGTAAGATTAAGGCCGAGCATTGTATCCAGAAAATTGCTAGCTCGTGAACATGTGCCCACATCTACGTGAAGATTAAAGTCACCTAACACTGTAAAGTGGGGATGCTTTAGCGATAGATCCGCAATTGTGGCCAAAAAAGCAGCAAGTGAAGATGGCAAAACACCTGGGGGATTGTAGACCAGGACGCCTGAGAAGATGGCAGTGGAGGCATCCAGTATAGAAAAATACATCGCTTCAATAAGACCTATGTTAGCAATTTTCCTAGTGGTGATGTTTAAATGGGATAGTAGAATAACAGCAATTCCTCCACCCATTTTTGTACCCTCACCCATTAGACGGTAGCCAGGGGGAATGGCCAGATTAATATCAGGATTTGAGAAATCCTTAATCCATGTCTCTGTGAGAAGCAGCATATCCCAGGCATTAGTGGAAAGCAGTAACCAGATATCACTTGAATGGCGCGGGAGAGAGCGACAATTGAGCAAACCTGCCGTGAAGGTCCCAGCGGTGGGGGGGTGCCGCTACTGCTCGAACAGCCAGGTCTTCAGCTTCTTCCTGAAGGAGAGGTGGTCTTGGGTCAGGCGCAGGTCGGTCGGGAGGGAGTTCCAGGTCTTGGCGGCCAGGTAGGAGAAGGACCTTCCTCCTGTAGTGGCTCTTCGGATGCGGGGGACGGCGGCGAGGGCGTGGTTGGCTGATCGGAGGTGGCGTTTGGGAGCGTAGAAGTTGACTCGGCTGTTGAGGTAGCTCGGGCCTTGATCGTGTAGAGCTTTGTGTGCGTGGGTGAGGAGGCGGAAGGTGATTCTTTTGTTGACGGGGAGCCAGTGAAGGTCTCTCAGATGTCCGGAGATGTGGCTGGTTCGTGGGATGTCGAGGATGAGTCTGGCTGAGGCGTTCTGGATCCGCTGGAGTCTCTTCTGGAGCTTGGCGGTGGTACCGGCGTATAGGGCGTTGCCGTAGTCCAGACGGCTGGTGACGAGGGCCTGGGTGACGGTCTTCCTGGTCTCGGTGGGGATCCACCAGAAGATCTTTCGTAGCATGCGCAGGATGTTGAAGCACGACGAGGAGACGGCGTTGACTTGTCTGGTCATGGAGAGGGAGGAGTCCAGGATGAATCCCAGGTTGCGTGCGTGGTCTGTCGGTTTGGGTGCGGTGCCCAGGGCGGGTGGCCACCAGGAGTCGTCCCAGGCGGAGGGTGAAGAGCCCAGGATGAGGACCTCCGTCTTGTCTGAGTTCAGTTTCAGGCGGCTGGTCGTCATCCACTCGGCTACCTCTTTCATCCCTTCGTGCAGGTTGGCTCTGGCGGCGGCGGGGTCGTTGGTCAGGGAGAGGATCAGCTGGGTGTCGTCGGCGTAGGAGATTATGCTGAGGTTGTGTTTGCGTACGATGGCCGCGAGGGGGCTCATGTAGACGTTGAAGAGGGTGGGGCTCAGAGATGATCCTTGGGGGACGCCGCAGATGACTTCGGAGGCCTCTGACTTGTACGGTGGCAGGCGGACTCTGTGTTCTTCCGTCGAGGAAGGAGATGATCCATTCCAGTGCCTTCTCCTGAATTCCGACGTCGCTGAGGCGCTGCACTAGGGTGCGGTGGCAGACAGTGTCGAATGCCGCGGAGAGGTCTAGGAGGATGAGGGCCGCTGTTTCTCCATTGTCCATCAGGGCTCGGATGTCATCGGTGGCGGCGATGAGGGCGGTCTCGGTGCTGTGGTTGGCTCGGAAGCCGGACTGTGAGGGGTCGAGGGATCCGTTCGTCTCGAGGAAGGCGGCCATCTGCTTGTTGACGGTCTTCTCGATGACTTTGGCTGGAAACGGGAGGAGCGAGATGGGGCGGTAATTCTTGAGGTCGGTGAGGTCCGCTGTCGGTTTCTTGAGTAGGGCGCTGAGTTCGGCGTGCTTCCAGCTCTCAGGGAAGGTGGCGGTGTCGAAGGATGTGTTGATGATGTCTCGCAGGTGGGGTGCGATGACAGCGTCGGCCTTGTTGAAGACGTGGTGAGGGCAGGGGTCGGCCGGTGATCCGGAGTGGATGGAGTCCAGCTGCGACCTAGACCAGTGGCGCCGAGGGATGGAGGAGCAACCGGCAGCACAACTGGCGCCAGGCGCGGACGGGCACAGATGGGCTTGCCTTTGGCGCGTCTTTGGTGCGCCAGCGGCGCGTCGTGAAGTTTATGCGCTTAAGTACACTAGCCCGCTAACCCCGGACTCCACCCTCGTACCCGGAAGTGGGGAAAAAACCGAGAGCACACCCACACTACCCTCCACAAGAATCCGGCAAAGCCTGCGGTGGACCGGGGTAGGGGGAAAAGAGTAGCAACAGGTGAGGCAGAGGTGAGTTTCAATATGCAAGTGCTCAATACAATAATAATAGCAAACTTAAAATCGTTTGTTTTAAACAGAGCACTGATCAAGCAGCTTGCGCGAAACCAACCTCATGGTAACGCACGACTAGTTGGCCCTTAAGGACCCTCTGAAGCCAAGGAGACTTTATTCCCCAACTAGTAGTGCACTGGGAGGCACATGTGCAGAGTGGTGGAGAAAGGGGACGTGGTCTCTGACAACTTCTCAGCAATCCTGCTGTGTGGGACCTATCAGCGGTAACAGGAGGGGTAGTCACGCCCCAAGGACGTCCTTAGAGGCCAACTACTCCTCCTGTTAACCTCCAGTAAGTCCCACACAGCAGGATTGCTGAGTTCTGATCGCAGGCCAGGCCCCCTTTATCCACCAGTCTGCAAACGTGCCTCCTGGTGCGCTCTTGGTTGGGGGATGAAGTCCCCTTCGCTGCTGGGGCTCCTTAAGGGCCAACTAGTCTCCCTGTTACCTCCAGTAAGCACCACACAGTGGGATTGCTGAGAGGTGTTTGCAGGCTACGCCCCCTTTCTCCACCTCTCTGAGGGAGTACAGAATGTAGAACTATAGAAACCTGTCCCATAAGGATTTTGGAAGAGCTGTGAACATGTTTACTCTACACAGTACCCATTAGTGAACTACTACATTTGCCCCATCAGTGCTCCCATTCAGTGTCAGTGTGGAGCAGGAACGTGCATGGGGGAGTGTCTGTCTTTGTCCTATGTCTGTTCAATGGGTTTAACTCCGCCAATACTTAAAATTATCTGACCATAATTGCTAACTAATCCTTGTGCAGTGGGGTGCTTGACCTGTCTAATAGCGCTGGGTGTGGAAATTGAGTAATTTGCACAGAATTCTTCAGAGGTCGCAGGGGTCTGCCTGGAAGGGTCTGAATATTTGGTAGTGGCTGTTTGCTTTTTATCAGAAAGGGGGTGGGGAAGAAGGAAAAGTTAATAGGTCTCGCAGTTACTTGAGTTTAAGCTATTGGTATTGTAAATGACAATGCCTTTTATTTATGTTTTTAAAACAAAAGGCATTGTTATTTGCAATGGTGATAGCTTAAACTAGCGTAAATGCGAGACCTATTGCATTGCAAATGTTTGTCTGTAATCCCAAAAAAAGCTAACCCCACATCGGCAATATAACACCTCATTGTTCAGATAGGATATTCGAATACGGAAACAAAATTCCACCTAATGCCTGTATCTTTAACAAGGCCTGATTTATTTAGCCCGTGGATGTTCCATCTGAAATTATGGCAATGGTGCGTCCTTTGCTAGACTGGCAACTTATTCTCTACACATTTAGAGGTCTTTCCCAAACAAGTAGTGACTGACCTAACCCTACAGATTAAGCAGACGGGCTTAAAGATACATTAAGGCACTACGTGTGTGTGTGTATATACATTTTACCAAAATCAAAAGGGCTAACACCAGACTCGTAAATGCCGAAGGGAAATTATACAACGATTTCTCCCATCTTAGGGTACCAGCAGCGGACACGTAAACACCAGCTAAATGTCTTGTGACCTTCCCTACCCTACCCTTGACGTAGATCGTACTCTGAAGCTTTTTTTTCATCTGAAGTGCAGTGTTTTTAGTGCGATGAAAAAACGGGGGTGGGGTGGCCAGTGTAATTAGGGCAAGGCTTAAAAACACGTAAACTAAAAATCTTTGCTTAGCGTAGTGTGCCAGCAGACTGGTAATTTAATGCCTCTCAGTCCCCGGGGACTGAGAGGCAGAGACAGCACAAGAAACTACCAAGGAGCAGGTCCGGCAACTCTCAGCACGCCCGAAGAGGCGATTACTGATCCCCTAAAAAAAGGTACTTTATGGCCTTTCCTAATTCTAGAAAAATCATTCTATGAATCCGACCTAATGCTCAAGGTCACTTTTTCTTCCCTCTACTTACAATAGAGATACTAGGTACTGAAGAAAGCCAACTTGACCTTTGCGGGCAACTTGTGGCTTAAACATGTCGACCTTTTTATGGACATAACTCAGTGCGGAAGCCCCATAATCAAGCTTCCTATGCACGCCTAATCTTTTTAACCAGGCATTCCTTCCAGCACCAATTAAAATTATCAACGCAGGTTATGAAGCCTTTTTAATTGCACACTCCCATTTTTGGTCACTAAATCACTACTGTACTAACCAGTGGTTTATCTCCATGTGGAGGAAGCATACAATCAAACCCTATGATGATGCTGTCATGTTGCTAACAAGGCGGGGAATCAAGATATACCGCCTATCGAGCCTTGGTACGTGAGTGACGGTTGCATTCGGTAGTGGCACCATGGTATTGAAAGACAAACGCGTGTACTAGTAACTTTTGATACATTTACCTCCAGTGACCAATTGGCAACAAAGTAAATTGGTTGCAATCTGTTTTGTCTGGCACTTGAGGACAACCCACTGCATCAGGCCCGTCCATGGATTCCTTTTTATCAGTAGTTTCTAGGAATGTACATGTCATCCCTCCGCAGAATGTTACAATGACTTAAATGAAAGACTTCTTAAGAGCCACGACTGTTCTGGTGCATGACTTTATGGTGATAAGCCTAAAGATGAGCAGGGAGTCATCTGCTTACAACCAAGGGAGTACAGTAGTTTGGTCAAGGACCATTAAAAGATGTTGACTAAGAGTGCAGAAAGGACCGAGGTCTGGGCATGCTGCAGTTTATTGGGTTTCGCCTGCCGAAGGCTGCGCTCTGCGCAGCTTTTTGGCTCAGGCGAAATCCATTGATTACAATAAGGACTTGCGGAACGTCCCCCGGCTCCCATTGGCTAGCTCCATAAATGGAGGCTAGCCATTGGGTGCCGGATCTGTCCGTCAAGGCCGGACCAGATTCGGGGGCGTTCACGCGATTTTTTCGCTCTCCACCCACTTCGGATCGTCATCGCGGCGGTGGGTGTGTGTTATTTTTTTTTTTTTTTAGTCGGCCTGTTTTCGTCTTTTCACAAGTGTTTGTTGTTGGAGTTGGCTGCAAGATTCGAGTTCCCACGAGGCAATCAGGTAAGGAGCATTTTGTTTATTAATGTGTTTTCACTTTTTAAGTTTATGTATTTTGACGTTTTCGCCCTTCCCGACCCCCCCCCCCCCCCTGTCCGTTCCTGCCCCACCGCCAACGGAGGAAGCCTTCCCGACCCCCCTCCCGCTGTCCGTTCCCGCCCCCGTGTGCTTCATGTTTTTCCAAGTGCAAATTAACGCTGCCGTGGGCGGGGTCCCCGAAATGCCCGCTCCGTGCTGGGCCTCTGTTGTTCCCCAGGTGAGTGCTTGTTAAGGTAATGTGCCCGAAATGCACTGCTTTCATGGCAATCATTTTGGGCTTGTTAGACGAAATGAACTTGCGCGTGTTTTTTTTAAAGTTAACCTCCACAGCATAAAGTGGGTTCTTAAGTGCATCATTCAGCGCATTGTACGGCGAAGCGGCAAATTAACTCCAAAAACAGTGCACAAGACGTCCTCGCCATCTTGGTTCTACAGGTCGGGCCCGCCACAATGATGTAATGATCAAAAGCCGGATTTAAACCCTGAGTTTAGTAAGGGTTGACATTTGAGGTGTATCCGAAAGTGTTTGGATAGCAATCGCTTGCAAGCCTGGTCCTGCTGAGAGATTATCTCTGGGCGCGTTTTCAGTAAACTCGCGACGACCCATCGCGGTGTTTGTCTCTCTGCTGCTTTTAGGGTGGGCCTCCTCTCTAAATCTGTGCTGATTACCCTTTCATACAAAGTGGTTACATTACTAGCGCCTAATCAGCCCCAGTTCCCAAGCGCCGCGCCCTCTGGAGCTGAAAATCTTCGACTCGAAATTTGTGGAAATCTGACGACTGTGTGGCCGGCAATTAGGGCCTTTAAAGCTCGACCTGTTCTCGCCTCTGGCAGTAACTCCAGCTCTTAGGGCCGCAGGGTCTTTTTTACTTAATAAAAGAGGCTTGCATAACCACAAACGTGTTAGCGTTCTGATGAAGTGACCAAAAGTAGACACGCAGAGCTTTAAAAAAAGTATAAATAATAGTCATGAAAATAATGAACAAGGCAATAATAGTGTAGGTCTTAAAAGATGAACCCTGCCGTCTACATTCGCTTTATATGTAATAATAACTGATTGTTTATTCAGCTCTTTTTCTGCAGATTCTAAGCGCTGTACTTAACGAGTTAGTATTGCTCTTTTAAATGACATGTATTTTGCCAACCCTGGCTGATTTGGGCTTGTCTGATTCGATGTTGTGACTTGCAAATAATGCAGGTTAGCGGCGAGCGCTTAACTTTTTGTCCCATCTTGCAGGGTTTTTGAGGTAAGAGCAAAGCAGAATAAATGAGACATGTCATCTGGTCGAAAAGGAATACGTCCAATCACAGTCAGAGGAAAGAATTTTGGCAGTGAGACTAGTCACGTCACGGAATAAGCTCCGCCCAGATGCAGCGCCAGCAGTTTCTGGCAATATTTATAAGGGCAAGTAAACAAACTTCTTAGAGAGGCGCAGCATTTATTATTATTTATCAATGGACATGGCCCTTTTTGTTTAATACTACAAGAACTAAAACCAGGACTGATATCATCCTGTTCTTGGTTCTTGACTGGTATTCATTGAATTTCACACTAGACAAGGGGTAAATAATGTATATTTGCCATATATTAACTTGTAGATCGCTCCCTGCACTCTTTGACCTCCTCGATGAGTGGTTTGGACTGAGCACTAAATTGAGAGATTTCTTAGGAGGCTGCTGGTGCAAGGAAGAGTCAAATCAACTCTCTGAAATTCTTCCAGGGCTGTAGCTAGCTAGAGTGCAGTAGGTGCAGTCACACCGGGGTCAGGGTTGTGAGAGGGGCACTGCCCCCTAATGTGTCTGCTTTTTACTACCAAACTGGGGTTGAAGGCCGTTTTCACTGCAACCCTTGTTGCTGCCACTGATTTCTCCACAGGCCTCTTCACCCAAGAGAGAGAATCCCCGTCTCCTGGCAGCTGCATATGAAAGTCTCCCGCCTGCTGGGCTGAGGTAAATAGTGCCAGCCCCCCGCCTGCTGGTGCCTGTTCCGCTGGCGCCTACCTTGGCGGATCGCCGCCTGCATGTGTTTTGGGTCATCCACCCTCCTAACAAAACAGACCCTGAGAGCTGAATATGAACATCTCCTGCCTGCTGGGCGTCCCAGCCCCTCGCCCCCTCCTCCGCCGCCTGCTCGTGTCTGTTCTGTGGATGCCTACATTGGCAGCTTGCCCCCTGTAGCCCTGGGTCACCCGCCCTCAGGCACACAGTGCGCTCTGCCCTCCTTGGCGCTGCGTGCACAGAGGGCGCCCGCTGTGACTCCATCACCTGCAGCAGACCCGGGATGGACTTCAGGGGTTCCCACATGTCACAACGTGACACTGCTGGCGTATGACAGGCAGTGAAAAGGAAACGCAGCACGTGACGGCGGTGACGGGATATTTGCAGGGAGGGAGGCAGCATACACATGACGTCATCTGTTTACCCACAACCTGCCCAGTGAAAGGGTCCATCGCAGCCTCTAACATGCGGATGCACATTGGAGGCAGACAATGGTGGGGTAGTGTAATGGATGCGTGATGGCTTCTGCTGTAAACTGCACACATGATAGCCACTTTGGAAACTCACGAGGGTTCAATGTGCATGAAATGCACCTAGGGTATTTCTAAATACTCTGTGCACATGGCATGTGCAGTAGACACTGCTGTAGGCACATTAACTACTACTAGAGACCCCGCCCCTCATGTAGGCACATTGGACGCTGCTAGTTGCCCTTTACCCATGATATGCACATTAGACACCTCTGTATACTTTGTACATGAGATATGCACATTGTCACCTCCACATGCCTACGACGGGTCGCGGCCCTGAAGGGTCAGCAGGGCAGGGGTGCAATACTAAACATAGAAATGCCCCCATGAGGCAGTACATGAGAGTTCAGGCAGAAATCCAGAACAAAGGCAGCTTCTGTATAAAATCAGTGCCATTTTCAGCGGGGGTCCTTCAACCACCACCTCTCTCAATACTGTTCAACAATCACAAATACTTTAATTTGTAGCTGACCGCCCTTAAAATGAGCACACCCGATGGGTGGCTGCCACAAGAAGTGTCAATAATTTGACCGACCAGTGAATAACATTGTGTCCCTATAGGCCTAGTTTAAGACGCATTAATCACCGTCTCCCCAATAATAAAATACAACAAAACGAGCTTCCAGTACTTCGTAATTCAGTGAAGTCTCACATGCGCATGGTTCACGTTTGTGTCACACACGAAGAGTCCGTCAGCTGTCGTGCATGCCACCTCTCACTAAGCTCTGTGATAAGCAGGGAAGCGTGGATTAACCATTGATAAATCATACAAGCGTTTCACTAACTTGTAACACAACACTGGGAGTTTAAAGGGTTTAAAGCAGAGCAACGCCTCTGCCGGTCCATCCACAAGGGAAGAGCGTCCTGGTGTGACACGTTCCCATGAGGACATCTTCGCGCGCGTCCCTGGGAGTTTGCTCTAGTGGTAATCGGGGCAGAGTGCTCAGGGGAGCACATTTGAATGCCTGTCTCCTCTAAGTGCAGGAGGGCGCAGGTGCCCCCACCCCCGCGTGTGTGGAAACCACAGCCCACATCAGAGCCTGTCGCACGTGAGGCACAGCGGAGGAGCCGCACTCCATATATGGTAACCGGAAGCTTGCACTACCGCAGCATCCCGAGGTGGCGCATGTGTGATGTGTGTACAATCTATTGCACTGAGAGCGTGCTCACTAAGCGCTCTACATGGGGTTTTAACTATGTAACACCGGCGACATAGGGACACGCCAAGACCTATACATGACATGTGGGTACAACCAGGTGCATTGAGGAGACCTAGTCAAGTCACTGCCGTGCACTGCGTATGAGATGCATGTGTGTACCTCCACCTGCACCCCCGAAAAGAGGGTACGGTCCACCACAGGCACACAGACATACACATATCAAGTGCAACTATCTTGTAAGCGAGTACATGCACACACTCTGCATATGAAAAATGCACCCGGTAGTAAAACTGCGCAATGGATATAATCACTGACAGGCAGGCACACGTATGAAATATGTATGCAGTTCATTGCACAGTGTGTGCATGTTACATATGAGATGTGTGTGCAGGCGGTGACCGCAATACACAAAAAAACATAATACTTGACAATGTCTGCTAAAAGTCCATCAGGCCCAGCTCCAAATTGCAAAGCTATACACATTTGTACAGCGCATACTACAATCGGAAAGGTCTCTAAGCGCTAAAAACCAATTCAGTGTCACTCAATTTATTGTAACCGAAGGAAGGAAGAATGTGTCGGTGTTTTAACTTCTGAGTCTGAACCCCAAATATCTGCAGCAGGTGCTCTGATCCACTAAGGTACTCAAAGCATGCACTAAGTTACATTTCATGAAATGCTTCTAACTGCAACACATACAAAATGGCTGTATTCGCTTTTATTTCGGCGGATCCGCTCTGTTATGTGCCCGAGAGTAGATGACAAACGACACCAAAACTCTGGCGAATAAATACAGTTTGCTCCTAAATGGGAGGCAGCAGCCCTCTTTCTTCCCTGCACGCATGGAAGTAGCCCGAGGTGTGAGGGTGGATTCCTGAACCTAGTATTCGGTGTCCGCACGAGGCATGTGGGGACACGAGCCCTGAACATGCCTTCACAAGCGAGCGCTGCGAGCCGGTGATGCAGGCTCAGAGGCACTCGGCAGGTGCACTGTGCTCAGCAGGTGCCCCGGCCTGCACGTGCTCCAACTACACGGCTCAGAATCAGGTAGATTTGCCGAAATCAGTGACACTTTAATGTGCGGCCCTGGCAGCTTTGGGCAGAGACTTTAAACGAACCATTAGCAGCCATTGGATACCAATATCATTCATTAAAACAATTAAAATGACGTACAATATTTTTCTATAAAAAAAACAAAACATATTTGTGGCTATTTTTTTTCAAACTCTTCCTAGCGACGCTTTGAGCACAGAAAGCAGGATCAAATGCCATTTCTGAGCGTGAGAGTGCGAACTTCCGGTAACGGTATGTTTTGTGCGTATGTAGTAATAATACATATCAAATGTGTATCTTCAAATGTATACACTGACTTGGCTTAGTATATTTTCCCTTTTATATATTTTATGTATGTGTTTTCCTTCACTGTCTAGGAAATATATGTAAGAATGCGAAACAATTCGAGTATGATCTGGGGAGGTAAGCGGATAGAAGTGCGCAGGGGGATGCTTATCGGCGCTAAGCAAACCATTCATGCACTTAAGTAAATAATAATATACACTCACGTGTGTGTATAAAAGTATAGGTGCGTGTGTGTGTCTAGGGTCAGATAAAATACACACGTCCTAGAATAAATACATATTTTAAAATTTGTATTTCTTGTGTCACCATTTCGCCAAATAATTGATTTTAATCTGCATTTACCTGCCTGGCTCCACCAGAAACGGGCTATAGAAACGCCTAAAACAGCGACCTTCGCTGCAACAAACAATTGCCAAAAGTAACTTGCCTGCCGCCATTGACGGCGAGGACTCGAGGCCACGCCTACCCTAGGCCACGCCCACCCGCCCCTTTCCTCTTACTTAAAAGATGTGTAATCACCGGACGCGCAGCGGACGGGCGCAGCGGGCGCGCCGTCAGCGCGCCGAATGCGCGCCAAAGGCAAGACCGTCTGGGCCCGTCCGGGCCCAGACGGCCTTAGGCCCAGCCACTATGCCCAATCTGCAAAACCGCATCTCATATTCCAGAGGTTCACTGCTTGCCTGGAACCTGGAAAAACATCCCCAGTGCAAATATGTCCTCAAGGAGGACACCCCCTATGTAGGATGCATTCTCTGCAACAGACCCAAGGAAACGGAACGCCATCAAGGACTCCAGCTCGGTCTTTTGAATTGCAGATCTTTAGTAAAACATGCCCACGAAATCAACATCCTCGTCCAGGATTCAATGCTGGATTTATTATTTCTGACGGAAACTTGGTTGACCCCGTACAGTGACTTCGATGTGGCTAACGCAACACCCCCCGGTTACCAAATATGTTGCCTAAATAGACCGATCGGTAGAGGTGGCGGCCTAGCCATACTCTACAAAGACCACCTCAAATGTAGAATCGAGTCTGGAATTGTTAAAGACTGCGAGAATTGCCACTTTACAATCCAGATCTCACCATCTACTTCCCTTTCGGGACTGTTGGTGTACCGGCCACCAGGTTCCCTAGGCGAATTCACCAATACTTTGCTGGATCATATCTTACTCAAGACTATCTCAGTCTCCAACTTCCTCCTCTTAGGGGACCTCAACATGCACTTTCTGGACTCCATGGACAATGCCGCAGCAAACCTGCTTGCGGATCTCGCTACAGCTGACCTCCATCTGCAAAACCCCAAAGCCACCCATGAGAAAGGTCAACTCCTGGACCCTATATTCTCTAACATCGGGAATCTGTACGCCCAAGACCCCATTCCCCTGCCTTGGACAGATCATATGCTGATCCCCATGCACTGGTCACTCGAAATGACACCAGCGCTCAAACAAAAAACAAGGATACAAGCCAGACGATGGCACAAGTTAATACCAGAGGAATGGGAGGCTAAATTACGTGATACCATCGCCCCCTTGTCCACGGACCCAAACACCGCGGACAGAGAGTTCATGGATTGGCTAGTCCGACCCCTAGATAGCTTCATTCCATTGACCAGCACTCTCAAACACGTTAAAAGAATAAGCCCCGCTCCCTGGTACACACCTGCCCTCACTGCCCTGAAAAAACAATGCAAAAAGTCAGAACGCACGTGGAGAAAAAACAAATCAACCGAAGAGAAAAATGCCTATCACTACTCCATGAAAGCATACAAACTAGCCTTACAAGTCGCCAAAAGGACTTATTATGAGGAAAAAATAAAAGGTTCCTCCTGCTCATCCAAGGGGACCTTCTCCATTCTTAAAGAACTCCTCTATGTCCCAGACCCCCCTCAGAAACCTATGGACCCCAAAGTAGCAGAGGAAAAATGCGTCAAGCTGGCTACCTTTTTCGACGATAAAATTAAAAAAATTCTCGCCTCCCTCCCGTCCGCCAATTCTGACTCCTTAGAGAGAGCCAAGGAGCCGAAGCCCCCCGCCGACAAACCCTTTCTGGAGTCACTTGGCCCAGTTACAGAAGAGGAAGTAAGGGCCATACTCACCTTAACCAAGAGCGGAGCCCCTAGCGACCCAGTGCCCATACGTTTCGCTAAAAATATCCCGCAGACCATAGTTCCCCAACTGACAGCCCTGATTAATATCTCGCTGGAACAGGGAGAGGTCCCCTCTAATTGGAAGGAAGCTGTCGTCAAAGCGCTTCTCAAGAAACCGTCGCTCGACCCCACAGACCTTTCCAACTACAGACCTATTTCATTCCTCCCTTTGATAGGTAAAATCGCCGAAAAACTCGCGAATAAAAAGCTGTCCCACTACCTCGAGTCAAACCATCTCCTCAACGACTCACAGACAGGCTTTAGACCAGGTCAGGGCACGGACACTGCTCTCCTTGTAGCAGTAGAAAGAACTAGGGAAATCATCGACACAGGAGGATCAGTGGCAGTGGTCCTCCTAGACCTAAGTGCGGCCTTTGACACGGTCAGTCACCAGGTCCTAACCCACCGTCTCGGGAATATTGGGGTCAAGGGCAGAGCACTGAAGTGGCTATCGTCCTTTCTCTCCCGACGCTCCTACCAAGTATGGGAAGGCGAAAGCCGCTCCCCCTCCATCCCCCTCCAGTGTGGTGTGCCTCAGGGCTCTTCCCTGAGCCCCACGTTGTTTAACGTCTACATGGCCCCACTGGAGGAACTCGTCTCACCCTTCGGAGTCACTATCGTCAGCTATGCTGACGATACACAACTGGTGGTGACACTCTCCCACCCAAAGCTTGAGCCCTCCAATCTCCACGACTGCCTCTCCAACGTACATCAGTGGATGAGTGACTCCGCTTTGAAGCTAAACGGCTCCAAGACAGAGATCCTGCTCCTAGGACAAAAAACTATGAACCTCCCCTCTAACATCTGGCCCGCCTGCATGGGGGAACCCCCCACTCCCAAGAAGGAGGTAAAAAGTCTCGGAGTGTGGCTGGAGACCGACCTTACCTTCAGGACCCAGGCAAGAAAGACAGCCGGCATATGCTACGGTCTACTTAAGTCTTGCAGGAAGGTAATTCCACTACTACCTTTCCAGTCGCGGCTCATGCTGATCCAGGGCCTAATTCTATCCAGGCTGGATTACAGCAATGCCATCTACCTGGGCGCCCCAGAATCCACTCTTCAAACTCTACAAAAAGCCCAAAATGCCGCAGCCCGACTCCTTACAAACACCCCGGCCAGATCATCTGCCAAGCCCGCACTTAGGAAGCTGCACTGGCTCCCTATTAGGGAAAGGGTCATTTTCAAGGCCCTTTGTCTTGCCCATAAGGTTCTCCACAACACCGGCCCTCCCATACTTAACAACTGGATCAGCCCCTATAGACCCACGAGAGCGCTTCGTTCGGAGCATGGAAACCTCATTACGATCCCGAAGGTGAAAAAGGCCCGCTTAGGTGGCCGCCGCTTCTCGGTTAATACTGGTAAGAAGTGGAATGCACTCCCTTTGAGCCTCAGAACAGAACCCAACCTCCTCCGGTTCAGAAAAGCACTTAAAACTCTACTCTTCCCCTAAACTGGCATTTTTCCTGACTACACCCCTTCGTGAGTAACAAGGTCTAGCGCTGGGATACCCAATGGGTGACTACGCGCTCTACAAAACTAAAAAAAAAAATATGTACACGTAAACATACACATTAAACACACGCATTATAGTTTACACGTTAGTACGTCACATTAATGAATATACATAATTTGCTGTTTTGAGAGTCTGTATTTAATGACTACATAGCTTGGGTTGGTTGGAAACACGTCTGAAATTAACCAACAAGTTGGGAACAAGGGTGGACTTTTTCACCGTAGGGGTAATCTAGCTCATTTTTAGGTATCTAGCAACGACAACTCGGGCGAGTGTGCATTGATCAGACACCAGACATTTTTGAAGATGTGAACACTTGACTTGATAGTAGTAGGAAGAAGGTCTTGTTAAGCTATTGGACATTGATTGACAGGTACCGTAAGGGCTGTGAGGGCTGTGAGGGCTGTGAGGGCTGTGAGGGCTGTGAGGGCTGTGAGGGCTGTGTGGGCTGTGAGAGCTGTTGGCAATGTAAATAACAATTCCATTTATTTATAAGTAAAAACAAAAAAAAATGTCATGAGCAATGCCAATAGCTCTAACTTTTCCAAAGGCGAAACCATTGCATTGTAAATGCTTGTCTTTTTTGCCTCTGATTTAAAGGGGCGCAGTGTGACAATTTGCTCCTTCTCGATCCAGAAACGTTGGCTTTTCAAGCGTGGGGTCTCTAGTACCCAAGAAGTTTTTTAATGGTGATGAAGGCTGTCCAAAGTTGTATCTGAACAAATGCTTGACAACCTTGCCATCCACCTATCTGCATGGATCTTTCAAGAATTGTTACTGTAGATTTGGTGCTTTTCCCGGACAGAAGCCTGTATGGAAAAAATCCATTTTGATATACCTATTGAGGTAGGCTTTCAGCTAGTAAAAACAGTTTTACAAGAATTATCCATGGTATGGTAGAAGTGAAATTGGGCAAGAGTTGCTGAAGTCACTCTGGGTCAGGAAGGCTGCAGTTGCAGAAGAATGGTGCTTCTCTTTGCTATAAAGAACTGTTAAATAACGACACAAGATGAGGGGCAAGAACTTGGCCAAATAATTTCAGCATTGTGGCTAAGCACATCAGCAGGGGAGCTAGATGTGCAGCTACTATACATGACCTCAAGTAGTTTATTTGTGGAGATGTCCTTAAACTGTACTGGCCAATGAATGAAGGTGGGCACCTGGGCATTTAGTGATCGTTTTAGAGAGGGCATTTATTTTTTTTATTTTTTTTGTAAACCATGTTTATTGCGTCAATTATCAAATACAATGCAGAGCTCTGTAACCCAGAGGCTGACTGCTACATAGTACAAGATGGATATTGCGTTGACTTTTAATATATGCATTTTATAAAAATGAAATAAAGGAACAAACCCCCCTCCCCCCCCCTCCCCAAGCACTGTCCTTTCACCACACAATAAGTAGCGGGGTTTTTGACCGCCCATAGATGTCAAGTCCCGCTGGACCTTTGAGATCCCTGTACCACATTCCTGCCAAATTAACCCAGAACCGCATCATCTCCCGCGGAGAGGGGCTCCAGGTATAGGCCTCTATAATTCACCCACCTCCTCCAGATCTTAAAGTGCTTGTGCAGACACCCTCGCGCTTTAAAAATAAGAGCCACCAGCCCCAGATAAAAACAAGACCATTTTTTCATGCTGACAATGAGGGCGGGGTCTCTGCCTTCCACTTCTGTGCGATGTCTCGTTTGGCAAGCGTACATCCCAACCGCATCCGGTGGCGCTTATAAATATTTTCCCCCAACCTCTTCCATTATATGAAGCAGCACCTATTTTGGGGAAATGGGGAGCTCCCACCGAAAACTTCAGCAAGACGGGCCAGTACCCTCCGCCAGAACTTCACAATCACCGTATAGACAACAACGTGGGGACGCTATCAAATACGCCCTCCACAGCCTAACACGCGTATAATAGACCTGATGTAGGTAATTGAATTGGATCAGCCGGAGGCGCATTGCTATTGCTGTCCCCCGAGGGGAAGCCAATGCTTCCGGAGGGCATTCAGTTTTGAGCAGGAAATGTTCTTATCTTTGCAATTTTAGCTGCAAAACTTGGAGTACTGCACTATTCTTTGGGATTAGACAAAAAGTTGATTTCCCTCTTGGCATGAATTATCCTACCCCTTTTCTATAGATTGACCATTTTGGTTTCTTGTGCTTCACTTATCACTTTCTGAATTGATGTTTCATGAGCGAATTTGCATCACTTGTCATTCGAAGAAGCGGGATTGCAATAGTATAATGTTAAATTAATAAGAAAATTGTCAAATAAAGCAATTTGCCATGCAACAAAATGGCAAAAGCTTACGGTATAATGTAAGCCACGGTGTAAAGATAGCTATGAGTAGTGCTAGATAGGGATCATATTGTGTCTGTAACTTGGAGTGCAATATTTCCTTTCAGTTAGATGTGCAACTTTCAACGTACTATTTCAAAGCGTTAATACTTAAGTTCATATTGTGCAATGCCTTTTCTATCTTTAGGTTTATTTGCATCTACCCTGCCTACATAAATGGCAAGAAAACAATTGCAGAAGGACGAAGAATCTCATTAGAAAAGGTAAGAAACAGACTAACATCCCCTGTAGTAAATAATTTGGTTAGTAAAGTAGATCTTCTTTTTAGCATGTTTAAAAAAAATCTAATTAAAAAGCAGCTGCCCCAAGGGATGCAAAGGAAAAACTTCACCCTGCTTCTCTTAATGTAATTAGCTGGAATTGTATTCTCTTAAAAACTTTTTTTTTTTTTTTTTATCCTAGCGGTCTTTTGAGTTCAAGTTAACAATTTAGCTCTCCTTTTTAATTTTTTTTTATTGTTTGGTGTGATTAGTACACGTCTTTTACGCAATATTATTTGGTAAGGTACTGGATTTAAATTGGTCTTATTGTGGAGGACTGAGGTACATCGAATGACTGTTTTGGTAAGTGCAAGAGCCAAGTCTTACAAGTTAAAGGATCCAAATCCTGGAGCCCTAAACAAGCCTACTATTGACATTAAATACTTGAAAATCACAAACAGTAGGAATATTAATATACTTTTTCTTGGTTGGTCTGCACTACATAGCTCTCGTAGGGGTCTTGTTCAGAAGTTTATTCTTCTGAATTATATTAAGTCCTCATCAGTTATTACTTGCAATAGGGGCTATTAATTGGAGAGTGTGAAGGCAGACCCAGAGCAATGCGTACCAGTTTTTCGAAGGCTGACACTTTTTTTTTTCTCCAGTTACGTTGTAGTATTCTATTTCCTGTACTGCTTTTTGAGTGGTTGAACCTTGCAAGACTTAGCTCAGCATATCCAAGGGTGAGATAAGTATACTTGGAAAAAGTACTTTGGTTTCACTCTATGGGGTTAAACCAGCAAGGAGGTTGTGCACAGGTACCAAAGAAGAAAACGCTCCTTGACTGCGCTTTCCTTGCAACTTATGAGGTGAATTTTTAGCTCTCTACTCCTGCTCCAATAAAACAGGAGAGAAAAATATTGGACGAATTTGGTCCAAAATGCTTACCATGGCTTCATGAACTTTGAATGAGGGCCTGATGTGCCATATTATTTTATTATTTGGTCACAAACCAGTTTAAGTAATGGCTAAAATGCCACCCAAATTAACTGGTTACAGCAAGAGCAGTAATAGAAATGAAAGCACATTCCTCAAGTTGTACTTTGAGGCTTGCAATTGAGCTACAACGTTTTGGTTGCAGATCGTTTACATAAGCTATAGCTTCCATGTAACCTTATCATTCGTTCAATGGCCTATCGGTTGCATGATTAAACTAGTTGCTGGTCATCTCAACCAACAAGAGGCTATCCATCTAGGAGTGTTTTAACAGTAAAATTATCAGTTTAAGGAAGTACACATAAGAGGACCATCTGTTGCTGCACCTTTCATTGTTCTTCTCTTTCGTCCATCTATAGCCACAGAATCTGGGTGGGCCAGAGACTGGAGTAAATGGTATCAATACAGGGACAATTAACCATTAGCAAGTAGGTTCTGTAGCAATTACGTTCATCTGCAATATCTTATAGAAATATTATCACACCCTCCTTAGGTAAGGCGTTAAGCCTTGATGGAGGTTGTGGGGAGGGGAACGACGTCTGTTCATCAGTACAGCTGCAGGTAATGTGATCAGGTCATTATGAGGATCGCCTGGTACAGCCATAGTCTTAAGAGTTAGCATTATGCTAAGTCTTTATAGCAAAGTGGGTCCCTTTCCATGCCCAATGTACAAAACTCTTTCAGCTCCATTTCAGTGAAATTTCAATGTACAGAAACCACACTGGCTTACATGTTTAACTTAATCACCACTGTCCCTTCCTTAGGTGCCTATGTACTCCCAGTCTTCTGTACTGCACTTGACTCTGACAATACCACACTGCTTATAAGCTTTAGTACTCTTGGCATTACTCTGTTTTGCCACTGGTGCTTGGCTTAAATATCTGATAGCTCTTATTTAATATTCTCATTTCCGAACCACTGTTGGAGTCACTAGAGGCTCTGTCCTGGGTAGCCTTCATATTTTTCTGTGGTCTCTTTTCTTGGTGAGGTCGTCTTTCATCTTTACAGTGTTGGTGCACAGATCGTTTTTTTCCTCTCTTGCCTTCTTTCTTGAGTGTTTGACTGTCTCAGTGCTATCTGTCACTAGATGGTGGTTTACTCTCTCATGCTGAAGTTTCCAAAATGAAAGTAGTCTATTTTAGTTTCCAGCTGCTCAACCATTTTATGTTTTCTTCCAACATCTGTTGCTGTGAATTTAACTACAGCACTCTGCTGTAGTCATTCACGCCACCACTGCAACATTTTCCCGGTTCTTGTTCTTCTAACATGAGCACCTACGTTCCGCATTGCTGAGGATTTGATTGGTTCTTCGGTTATGAGCAAAAGTGACAACTACAACAGCCTCTTAGTAGACTGTACTCGTTCTCTCTGCTTAACTAAATTATTGACCTTAGCACCCACACCCTCCAACTTCCCTAGCCAAACCCTGCTCTACCTATACTAACACCAGTTTTGATGACTACCTGACACACCTTGGGTCCTGTTTTTCTTCTGATTGTACTCGTCGATATTGTCCATTTCACCTGTTATCCACATAGTCCCCACAATGTTCTTATAGAAGCACCAGATTAATTATTTGGTTGAGAATTTGTTATGCATCAAAGAATTAGTATTTAAGGGGGGCGTGGCCGAGGAGGAGACCAAGATGGCCGCCTCTTGTTGAAGCTCCGCCGGTCCGGGGAGTTAACGCTCGCAACATGCGGTAACCCCTGATCCTGAACTGCATCCACACCCGCGATCCTGCGCTACATCCTCCACAGCACGACGGATGCAACTTTGAGAACGGTGGCGGCAGCGGATCCGGAGATACGGCGACCCGACCAGCGGCCGGGCGGAGCGCGAGGAGCGGCGGCGGCTCGGAGCAGAGGTAGGGCGAGCTGCGCGGGGGGCGCCTGGGTGGCCTGCGGGTCCGGCCGCTGTGGTATCTGTGCTCTGAGGGCTGGGGGCTCGGCTCCGCGACGGGCCTGTTGCTACCCGGCTCCCGTTGGGCGGCGCTGCGTGCCGGATCCGCTCTCGGGCCTTTTTCGGCCTTGGGGGCGGGCTTAAGCTGGGAGCTCCATTGGGCCTGTGGCGGGGACGTAGGCCCGGCACAGGGGCGGATTGCTTGGCGGTTGGCCCGTGGGGCCGCTCTGGGTGCCGCTGGCGCCGGCGTTGCCCGTCCTCGTGTCTGCGGCGCGGCTGGTCCCCTCTACCCCCCCCCCCCCCGGTGCGTTAGGGAGGGGACTGCAAGGACACACCGCCTGGCCTATCGGACCACGAGGACGCCTGGTTGACCTGCTTCGTGGTGGCCTGTCCAGCGACACACAGTACGCCATTCACTGCTGCATGCGACTCGAACCAGGCGGAGCCCTACTCAGCCCCCACGGAGGGTACGCGATCCATTGCCCGGCACGGCAACACGGCCATTACGGATAACACTGGTGCGAGAGGACGAGTTACCGAGACCTGGGCCGGGTGGCCCTGCAGCGCGGCCGCCATGGGAAAACGCGACCTCAATCAGCGAAAACTGAACTTTGCTGGGGCCTCCCTACCCATCGCTGACCCCCCGCTAGAGACCCGAATGGAGGCGACTGGGGGTGAAGACCGGGAGGATACTACCTCCCTCATGACAGCCATGATGACAGAGATGAGGGCGGGTTTCAAGGCGCTGGACGGGCGGTTTGACAGTCTGGAGCGCCGCATGGAAGACATGGGCTCCAAAATCCAGGCACACGACCGACGGCTGGACCTGGAAGAATCCAGGATTTCCGATGTGGAAGATGGCGCGACGAAATCCCTGAAGAGACTGGAGAGAGTGGAGAGGATCCTCAAAGAAGTGGCCATCAAAAATGAGGATCTCGAGGCCCGGGGACGAAGAAACAACGTGCGCATCACTGGCGTGGCGGAGACGACGCAAACTGGCCGGATGGACACATTTGTCGAACAGTTACTCATTGATCTCTTTGGCCGAGACTCCTTCACTCAGGGCTTTGTAGTGGAACGTGCCCACAGATCACTGGGGCCCCGGCCCAGAACAGGTCTCCCACCGCGCCCCATCGTAGCACGCCTCATGAACTTCAGAAACCGCGACACAGTCCTCCGGGCAGCACGAGATCGTGGTGTGGTGACATGGCAGGGCAACACGCTCTCCTTCTTTCCTGATTTCACCTTCACAGTCCAGGAAGCGCGCAAAAAGTTCAATGGAGTTAAAGCCACACTTCGGAATCTTGGTCTGCGCTACGGAATGCTCTACCCAGCTAGACTCAAAGTGGACATTGATGGCAGGCCCCGCATCTTCGAAACACCAACGGAGGCCCAGGAATTTTGCCACCATTACAAGCGACGAGACGAGGGCCCGTCCCGGTCTGGGACCCACCCGCCTGCTTCTCCACTCAGAAATGCCTCCCAAACCAGCGTTGATTTATTTGCCGAGACGGGCAATGGCTGAACATTTTATTTAGACATTTTGGGCTGAACGTTTGCTCTTGTTGCCTTTTCGGGCGCACGGACTGGTTTGGTTGCACGTGCGCAGATTATCCAATATCGTTTGCTCCCCGACCGGCGTGGCGTTGCCACTCCCCATGGCGGATGCCATAGTTGTCTCACTATTCTTTTTCTTAATGCAGCTGAGCTATACTCTTTCATTGTACTTTGCAACTCTGTGTTTTGTTTGGCTCGCTGCTTGGTTCATGGGGGACTGCCTCCCTGGGTTGTTTGGAGGCTGGGTGGGGGGAGGGGGCAGGGTAAGTTTATTAGTTAGTTTGAAATTGTTCTGCACTCAGATGGCTAGCACACACCACATTCCATCGCACGTCTCAGTAGCCCCTGGCTCACCCTGGAGCGAACATATAGACACGATCTCTTATGTCCAGACAGCCTAGGCGGGATGACTTATCCCGGATTACCCTGATGTCATGGAATGTCAGGGGTCTAAATGACACAAGGAAATGTAGGCAGGTCTTCAACTATCTGGGCAGACATGCAGTCGATATTGCGTTTCTTCAGGAGACGCACCTGAGTCCTACGGGGTCCCGGCTGCTGGCGAGGAGCTGGGGCTCGCATCGCTTTTTCTCCGACTTTAGCAGATACTCCAGGGGGGTGGCCATCTTGGTACATAAACGAATACCCTTCATACTACACTCCACGGTGGGAGACCCGGAGGGCAGATACTTGTTGGTGACAGGCTCACTGTTTCATCAGACGGTTACCCTGGTAAATGTATATGGCCCCAATGTTGACACCCCTGCCTTCTTTCACGACCTACAGACGAAACTGACCACGACTGCCACTGGCCACATACTTGTCGGGGGGGACTTTAATTTACTCCTTAACCCCACACGGGACGGGACTTTGACCACTGCAGACACTAAGAAACACTCCAGACCGGTCATGGTTGAAATATGTGAGGAGTACTCCCTCGTAGACATTGAAGCTAGACTACACGGGAATTCCCCGGAGTATACACACCATTCCAGCTTCCATAACACTTGGGCATGACTAGATTACTGGCTGCTCTCCCCCGGGGTGGCTGAATGGGTGACATCGCTCACCACGCTGCCGCGTACATTATCGGACCACTCCCCAGTGGCGTTACAACTAGATATCCCACGACCTGGCGGCTATGAACGGCAATGGCGATTCCCCGGTAAGGCCCTTGCTGACACGGTGTTCACCGAAACGCTCCGAACTGCTATCATTGACTATTTTGAACTGAACACGGGGTCAGTGGAAACACACGCAACCTTGTGGGAGGGGTTTAAGGCCACTATCAGGGGGGTATGCATTGCCACTCATGTGGGAGTTCTGCGCTCTATTAGAACCACGCTTACACGCCTAGAGAACGACATCCGACTTGTGGAAGATGACCAGCTCCGAGCCCCTTCTGAGACACTTGAAACGCGCCGCCTTTCCCTGCTGCTGGAGTTTCGGGAAATGGCCGATAGAGAGCTACATTTCCTGACCACACAACACTCGGCACGGCAGTATGGGGAGGGAGACAGACCCGGGAGGCTGCTAGCGCACCTACTCCGCCCGCCAAGACAGGCACAGTACATAACAGAAATAACGACCCCAGATGGTACACTGCTGCATACCACCCCCGAAATATCCCACGCCTTCTTAACCTATTACACTACCCTCTACTCCTCGTCCATTGCCAACGGCCTGCGTGCTCAAGGCTCTTACCTTGACGAAATTGCACTGGTCTTCCTGGAAAGACACATGCAAGAGTTCCTTGCACACCCGATCACATCCGACTCAGTAGTGGAAGCCATAGACGCCCTACGAGGCTCGGCGGCTCCAGGTCTTGATGGCTTCTCGGCAGATTTTTACAAGGCCTACAAGGAGGAACTGGTGCCGGAGTTATTAGAAGTCTATGCTGAGGCTCTGGAGACGGGTGTCTTGCCCCCTCACGTTATGGAAGCGGTCATCATCTTGCTCCCGAAACCCGGAAAAGACCCGGCCCTCTGTGGCTCCTATAGGCCCCTTTCGCTATTGAATACTGACTATAAAATCTTGGCGAAAATAATGGCCACGCGACTGGCCCTTTTAATGGAATTCATCATATCCCCAGCTCAATCAGGGTTCGTGCCGCACAGATCCACCTCGCTGAATCTGCGTACCTTATTCGCAGTGATTCACCGAGTAGACCCCAACACTCCGGCAGCCGCAGTGCTTTTAGACGCAGAGAAGGCGTTCGACTCCCTGGAGTGGCCCTTTTTCCTCTCCATTATGAGACGGATGGGCATGCCGGAGGTTTTTGTCTCCACAGTGGCGTTGCTATATACTAAGCCAACGGCCCGTATATGCCTGAATGGCGCCCTCACAGAGGCGTTCTCCCTGTCCAGAGGCACGAGACAAGGGTGCCCCTTGTCCCCCTTGTTGTTCATTTTAGCGATGGACCCCTTGGTCCGTCAATTCCAGGACAACCACAGCTTCCGGGGCCTACAGTTTCGCACGGGTCCTCTGCTTGCATCGTTGTATGCGGATGATCTAATACTCTATGTCCGTGATCCGGCCGAAAACTTGGCACCATTATTAGCGGAAATCACGCGGTTTGGCACCTACTCCGGGCTGCGCATGAACTGGCGCAAATCCCTCATTTTCCCGCTGACCGCCGCCACCACGCCCTGGGAATGCGAGTACCCATTGGAGTGGTGTGATGAATCGGTGAAATACTTGGGTATTCACGTCCATCTTAACACGGTGGACATTATTCGGCTCAACTATGGCAGAGCACTGGATTTCATGGAGGATAACATTGCAAAATGGCTCCGGCTTCCGCTTTCAATGGTGGGACGCATTGCCATCGTGAAAATGATGGTACTGCCCCGGTTTTTGTATTTATTTAATAATATTCCAATACCTCTGACAAAAAATTTTTTCGCGCAGCTGCGAACATTACTGCTACGGTTGATATGGGGCAACAAAACCCCTCGAGTTGCGTGGCATGTTTTGACCCTGCCCTACGAGAGGGGTGGCCTGGGAGTACCTGATTTTTATCGGTATTTTTTGGCGGCACAAGGTTCCTTCGCTTACCCATGGTTCCACCCAGATGCGCGCATACTATTCTTGAAACCAGAGACGGACCTGGTGTTACCCCATTCCTTGGCTTCACTGCTCCCGAGAGGGTTCCCACGCGACCCCCAGGATATCCAAACGGTATCTTCCACATGCTGGGCCTGGGAGAAAATCCGGAGGTTACTTAAACTTGATATACTATACTCCCCACTCCTCCCTAATGCACACTGGCTTCCGATCACTGGCGAGGCAGTGGTACGTACTACACTCTCTAAGTTCGGCTTACACACGGTGGGAGACCTATTCCCAGACGGACATGCCTTTAGTTTGACGGAGGACCCCCGGTTCCAGGACCGTACTTTTATGGACACCTTTGTCCTGTCCCGACTGCGATCCTTACTGCGAGCCACATTTCCCACCTTCCCACTGGCTCCAGAGGAGGCGCAACCTCTGACTACAGTCATTCAACATCCATCAGGGGCACACATGGTTACTAAGATATACAGACTTAGCTTAGCGGCTACTCCTGCAGCAGACGCGAAGGTCCGCCTGGCTTGGGAAAAAGATCTGGGGAAACAAATCACAGATGAAGAGTGGGCTCGGTGTTGCGCTGTAACCAAGTCCGTGTCACTGAACACCCGGCACAAGCTCATTCATTTCAAATTCCTGAGGCGTTTGTATGATAGACGTCAATCCCAAGCCCCGCCCCCTGCATACATTATGCTTATGAAGTTAGCGGAATGTGTCTAACTAATTACTTACACTTACGCATTTACGTTCATGTTCTTATTATGCAGTTATTCACTTATGCGTGTGATATTGTTTGCAGTGTTCTTAGCTTAGCATGTGTGCCACCATTTTGGATTATTCTCTTTACGTGCAAAGTGTACTTGCTCATTCCCCTCCCGTAGGAATAGGAGTAATTCCTCGTGTCAGCATATATGCATTTCTTGGTTTACTGTAACTGAAACTCCTGCTAGCGAAACTCCTTATCAGGCCGTTCTCATGCGCTGGGGATGTAGCGGCCTGGCTCTGTGTCCTTGGGAGATGATAACAAGTGTTGCTATTGCAGGTGCAGATGCCTCTTGTATGAGGCCATTGTCCACATCTCCGGTGGACCAGTACTTTTCCATTATGGGCGTGTTTTACTCTGCTTTCTCGTAATATAATGTATCACCATGATGATGTGAGTTAGTCCTTCTCGGCGCACTCTTAGGGGTGAGGTCGATATAGGGCCCTCTCATATGGGAGTTTGTGGCCTAATAAACTTGTATTGTTTATTCTTCTCCACTGTCCGGCTGACTTATTTTGGGTAACTATAGGTGAGTGAGGTAAGTCACTCAGGTGGATTTGGGCCACGCTTATCAGATGGCGCCCGAACAGGGACTCCGCGATTAGGATCTTTCTCACCCGTAAGTGGGTAGCAGAAGGCCAGAGACCCCCTGGTCGGCACGGTGGGTCCGGGTACCCACTTTGATGCCGAGCTTGGTTCTCGCAGCGCTGCCCCACCCTGCTGATTGGAGGAGGTCTTGGTCCGTGATCCTACGCCGGAGTCCGGAAGGCGGAACCTTGGAGCTGACCGTGTTGGTCCAGCCAGCCGGAAGTGGAGAACGGTAGAAGTCGGGACCGTGCACGGAAGGTAAGTGGTCCGACTGGTGATTGAGGGGCCGGAGTGCTCCGTGAGACCGGTGTGTCTCTGGTGATTGGAGGAGCCGGTGTGCTTCTGGGGCTAGTGTGCTCCGGGAAACTCAGGGCGTGGATAACGCTCTGACAGACTTGATGGAGATTGGGGAACGAGGGTTTGTGAAAAATCCGACTGGATAGTACTGCGGGTTGGTGAGTGGCTTGCTGCGCGAGGATTTTGGGCTCGCCCGAACACCTAATGTGGTGATTTACGGGAGAGCGCCGGGTCCCGCGTGGTGTGGCACCTGCCGATTTGTAGTGCTGCCCGGGAAACGGATTGGTTTCCCAGTCTCGGAACAGCGAGTGTAGGCTGTTCAGTCTGCGGTAGTGTCCAGGTTTCCCAGGACTTGGTCGACGGGCCTTGTCCCATTTGGTAACACGTGTTTTAGTACGGATTATGTTTGATTAATATATGCATATGATATTGTGAATTTTTCCTGTGTTATTGTGTGTTGTAGGATTACAAAATGCCGTGCTTTAGTAAATTGCGGTGTTTCGGGTGTTGTGATGAGGTTTCAGATGTGAGATTGGCTAAGAGCCAACCTGCCCCTCAGGAAGGTTCTCCAAATTTCGACATGTACGTCAAACACGGCTTGCCTCCTATTTTGTTTTCCTCTTTATGGCATAAGTATACAATGGATAATGTGGATTTGCAGTGGCCCCTATTGGGTTCTTTCGATGCAGAAAAATTAGACTATTTACAAGACAAGTTATTTGCTAGACGCAGCCGCCAGAGTATGTTTGATTCTTTGCGAATGTGGCAGAAGGAGGTACGGGAACGGCAGATAAGGGAAGAGAAGGTTGCTCAGAAAAGATCGGCTCAGACTATGGCGCAAAAGGCGAGAGAACACACTAAGAAAGAGAATGAACTGCGGATTGAGCGCGCAGATAGGCGTTTTCGGTTGTTGGAAAATAAGTGCTATGTGGTAAAGGAAGAGGACGTAGACGAGATGGAAGATATTTTGAGCGCTCGACCTCCTCCCCCATATGCACCACAGTCACTGTACCCCGTGCTCGGGGATTTCGCCCCACAGGCGGTGGTTTCAGTTCCCCAAGTCGGTGCCCCTCCCTTGTCCGGTACACCTGCTTCCTCTGCAGGGGGACTTACTTCCCCTTCTACCACGGCACCCTTGCTCCCTTTCTCGGCGGCGAGCCCTGCGTCTGCTGCGCTATCCCCGGTGCTCTCTGCTGGCCCTGCTATCCCCACTGTTTCTGCCAGCGCCACCCCTCAGAGCGCGTTGCGAACACCTGCTAGAGGAGCGGAGGGAGGTCTACTCCATCAGGTACGAAAGTTACTCACACGCGCTACTGTACCCCTAGACGAGAAAACAATGGTAGCTAATCAAGCTTGTCAATGGGCCAGGAATAACATTTATTCATTAGAAGATATTTGGTCTACTATGAAGGATTTTGAGCCTTTAATGCAGCAGCACGCTTTGTGGCACATGTCAACGACCCTGATAACGTTATGGGAGCAGGGGTATGGCGGTGAGGCACCGGCGATTCTTCGCGATATTAAGGCTCATGCTTACAGGGCTAATACTGGTGCGGGGGAAGTGCTCCGTAGTCTGCGGTATTTGTTGGAATACAGGAATGAGCTAACGGTAACAGGTGAGACTCACTTCCCGGGGATACATCCAATGCGTGAGGTACACCCTATATTTCACCCTGAGGTATCTGAAATAATAGACCCGACCACCTTGGCAGTAACGAGACCACGTGTAGATGCTCATTTCCAAGAACAATGGGTGTATACGCCCTGGAAAAGGAGCGAGGTATTAGCTCTGAAGGCGCAGTTACCCGACTCTAGAAAAAACCCAACGGCTTATTACAAGGAGTTAACAGAGGCAGCATCCTCAACGGTAATGACGTTAGCAGATATTGAACTGTTTTTCGGATTATTGGTCCCCGTGGATGTGTGGAGACAGGTGAAGGGCTCGGAACATAGAGAGGAGTTAGGCGGGACTTGGGCAGAATTTACTGATTGGGATAAGGAACGTAAGCCAGGCGAAAAACCGAAACCTGAGATACTAGCATTACCCGGGCGCATAATTAAATATATGCATTCACTCATTCCTCCTAAAAAGGTAGATTGGGATAAGTTAACAGCTTGCAAACAGAAAAAGGATGAGGCAGTTTCAGATTTCTTTACTCGCTTTGAGGACACGTTTATGGATTTTAGCGGGCAGGATATCTCTCAAGATGGCGGGTTGCGTCTCTTTGTCAATAGATTTGTTACGAATCTACTGCCAGAAATATCAGCCCGACTGCAAGCGTCTGAAAGTACATGGACAACATCTACCCCCTCAGGCATCTTAAGCATGGCCCAGTATTATGAGCATAGAGAGAATGAGAATAAAGACAGGCAGGAAAAGAAGGCGAAAGATTTGAAAACGAAGGTTTTGTTACAGCAAGTAGCGAAGGGCAGAGGACGGGGAGCCCCGCCCGCGTCAGGTGGTCGAGGAAGTAGTTTCGGGAGGGGAGAGAGAAGAGAGCGTTTGGGACCCAACCAGTGCGCTAACTGCAAACAGGAAGGGCACTGGTGGAAGGATTGTCCACTACTGCGGTCCCAGGCTGGACCTGGTAGGGGACGAGGTCGGGGAGAAGCGCCTAGAGACAATAGGCAGTCTGAGGAGGGTAGGAGACCTGGAGGAAATTATTTTGACGGAGGAAGGGATAGGCAGCATGTTGAAGGAAGGGATAGACAGTTTTACAACGATGCGTACGCCGAGGATGATTTCACTGGATTTTCTTATAACTAGGACAGCGTAGGGCAGAGTGAGGGACCTGTTTCTGTGGATGTTGATCAACGTGGGCCTTATGTAACGGCAGACTTGTCGGGATCTCATCAGAAATTTTTATTGGATACAGGCGCTACGAAAAGTTCTGTAGCACGTTCTCAGGTTCCAGGGGCAGCTCTGTCTGGCAAGACTAATGTTTCAGTGGGGTTTTCTGGTACCCCGGTGATTAGCCCCATCTCTAAGCCATTGACACTTACGATTGGCCCCTTTACTGTTGACTCCCCTTTTCTTTTGACTTCGAATTGTGGTGAGAATTTGCTGGGTTTGGATCTGTTAAAAAGATTGCATGCTACAATTTACTGCTCTCCGGATGGTGTGTACCTTACAATGGGTCCTTCAGTCGCGCATGCGCAGCAATGTTTTTCAAAGGATGAACCCCTCCCAGTTGAATTCAGGGATGTCCCTCCGAGCTTGTGGGCCTGTAGCGATACTGATGTGGGTAAGATGGACATTGCACCGGTGTCCATAAATGTTAAGGTGGGAGCGAAGCTGCCTCGCATACCTCAATATAAGATTTCTAGAGATGGAGAGAGGGCTCTGTTGCAGATTATACAGGATTTGATCGGATCAGGGGTGGTTGAGGAGACAGACTCTAACATTTGTAATAGCCCGATACTCCCGATACTGAAAAGGTCCTCGGGTGCCGAGGGTGAGAATACACCTGATGTCTATCGTTTTGTGATTGATTTACGCCATGTTAATAAAGTGGTTGAGCCTCAGTACCCAGTGGTTTCTGACATTACTACCATTTTGACTATGATACCTCCGTCAGCAAAATATTTTTCAGTATTGGACCTTAAGAATGCGTTCTTCAGTATACCCGTACACCCAGATAGCAGGTACCTCTTCGGATTCTCATTGGCCGGACGCAGTTTTAGATTTACGAGAATTCCTCAAGGTTATACAGAAAGCCCCAGTATTTACAGTCAAGCATTAAAAGCACAGTTAGATGATTTGGAGCTCCCACAGGGCAATGTCTTGTTGCAATATGTGGACGATATTCTCATCGCCTCCGACAATGAGGAGGGATGCCGAGAGTCGACCACACCCCTGCTCTGGCCCACAGAATAGACCCCTCCCGCTCCCCTATTTGCCCGAAATGTAAAACTACAGAGGCTGATTTTGCTCATCTATCATGGACCTGCCCCCGACTGCAAGACTACTGGCTACAGGTACACAGCACATTTGGTAAAATACTGGGCGTCCCCCTAACTCCGACCCCCGAAATTGCTTTGTTAGGCTTCGTGACGAACTTCCCACCAGCGGTTCGCAGACTTGCGACGCTGGGCTTCTTATTAGCTAAGCGCGAGGTGGCCTTACTTTGGTGCTCCGCAAGAAGCCCGACGGTGCAATACTGGTTAAAGAGCTTGGCCTCCTGCAATGTCAACTGTGTAGAGTACTCCTCCACCATCCCTACATCGTCTAGACCCTTAGATATATGGGGGCCGTACCGCACATACATTGCTAAACTCGCAGCTGAGCACCAGGCGCAATTGGAAAATCAACTGTATCCGGAGGGAGTGGGTTAGCTTGTGCTGATGGTACAACTTATGCGCTGCTGCTGAACACTATCTGCTGGGGCCGGGTGGGAATGTTATTGAATCCGGGGCTATTGCATGGCTGTGATACACTGTTCAGGATATCCCCAATCCCTTTGGACTTCGCATTTGTTCATACGCCGAAGGCTGTCAATCAGGGTGTTTTGTACTGCAAGATGGGGTGTATTGTTTCCATTGCTGATGGTTTGTGTATGATGCTTCTGAAAATGACAAAGTTTAAAAAAAAAAAAAAATACAAAAAAAAAAAACATTCTGTGAATCTGGGCAAATCACTTACTCTCCCTGAGCCTACCAAAAACATATGTATGTGTCCTTGTGTAATGTAACTTGTGCTCATGTAAAGCACTCCAACACCTTTGGGTTGAGTTAACACTATATAAAAACTGTGTTAAAAAAAAAAAAAAAAAGATTTAGTATTTAAGTATGGCTTTCATTTCTTATTTTGTTTTTTTTTTACGAGTACAAACATGCCTATCTGGAAAATCAGCCATAATATTGCTATTTTGCTGCTAGCATTATATCCTTTCTGTTCACTGTAGCCATTTTGTTTTGTGTAAGAGTCTAATGCTCTCAAGTTTCTGATCTCCGATACTCCACTAGAAAACAAAATGCCGTATTGGGAGTGTGCTGAGAGACCTCACTGTGTTGCTGTTCCTCATGATATAGAGGTCTATTATCTCTCATATCTTTCTAAAACCCTCACTCACTAAGTCTCTGCCAATCACTTCTTTAACAGAAAAAAAATCTTCCTGCTTCTTCTACGAGTACCTGGCCAACATCTATCTGCCTTTAAGATATTTTACGTAATGGGAGCCATCTGCTAAACTTCACTCCCTTTTGAACTGATGGTTTCAACATCTTTCTACTTCTTTATGCCTGCACCTCCTTCAACTCAGTAACTGCAGGTGGACCATCAACTCTTCATATCCCAATATCTCTAGTTATTTTGGCTGCAAAAACTGTTTGACTCCACAACATTAATCTTTGGATCCATATTCCTCCATATGCAAGATATCCTAAAAAGTAATGATTTCCTTTAGCATTTTTCAGACTCCATATCACCTGATGTGATGGAAACCTTCTAAAAATATCACACTTGATACTAGTGACTACATCAAAATCTCTGCCTGCTAATTTCCATTGGCTTTTTTCTTAACTGCCATTTTGTAGTTTCTAGTCATATGACCAGTCTTTCACCAGCAAATGTACGACAGCCACTAGGTCAATGCAACCCTTTTGTTACCAGTTTATGTACTTCTATACTGTCTCTTTTGCCTTTGCTCTTTTTATTTACCAAATTCACCTTTTACCACATTTAGTTAGTCATGGCGGTTGTGTTCTACTTCCACGATTGTATTCTATTCCAGAGTACAATTAGTCCGTTTTTTAATGCATGTTGAGTGTCTTCCAGTTATACCCACCTTCTCCACTCAACAGGTGACCATCAAGTCACTTTCCCACACCACTGGTCACTTACCGTTGTTCGCACCCAAACTCTGTAGCAGCTGAAAAGACTGTTACATTTAGTGTCTTGTGTTGCATGTTTTTCTTCAAGACTTAACCTGTCATCCAAACATATCCTGAAGAATGTAGAGGCCAAGACCGAATGGGTTCACCTCACCCCATTCCACCCATTAGAAAGGCACTGCCCTCCCTAAAACCATCCTTTTTCCTTATAAATAGCTGTCATATGCTTTGTAGATCTCGCATGATCGGACCGTTGTCCCCATACTAATCTGATCAACCTAAAAAGAGCTATCTGGAGTACTACAGAGGGGCTTTGGCTCCACCCACAAGCTTGTAGCCAGGAGTATGTTTCGATTGGGCCGAAGGTGTGAGCTTCCACAGAAAAGTGCTTACCCTTCACATGTCATGATTGTGTTTATTTATCCAGCTGCCTGAGCTCAAACTTTGGAAGTGCACATGTGGCATAATTTTGTTAAAGTGTATTAAGTAACTAGATAATTTACTGAGTTTGTTCCCTGGCAGCAGCACAGACCCCCTTCCCATCATTAACATTAGACTGCAAAGTGCAGTTTTGTGTTTGAGAGCAGCATGGGATTCCCGGGGCTACACTTACCTACATGGATTTTTAGTTCTGGCTTGATAGTGCAACTGTCAATGGACCTTTAATGTGATAAACAAAAAAGATTTCAGAGAGAGGGGCTTAGGCTCCACCCACCTGTTTGCTTCCCGGAGTACAGGAATTGCTTTGGGAAAATTGGTTTGCTTCACTAAAGACTGCTTGTCTTGCACTTTTTGGATGTGGCAAAGTTTATGCTCTACAGCAGGACTCCGTAATGCTGGCAAGCCAATGATCATGTTGGTCCTGATCTGTTTGTTATAAAATGCTTTGTTAATGGCACTAGGCCTGATGATTTTATTGTTAAAAGCTAGAAGCCTGATTGGTTCACTGGTAAATATTCCTGATGCCATAGGTCCGACCTGGTTTATTATGAAAAGTTATGATCATGCAGTGGGCCGGACTGATTGTGAAAAGCATATGTTAAAGTCCGTAGGCGTTTCAGGTATTTCTCTCTCTTAAAGCTTACAGATTGGTATTTTGTTACATGCATACCACAGATTTCCTTTGTAAGGAAGGGAGTTTAGTGGTGGTTACCATCTCTGACAAACCTTAAGGGGGAAGATTTGCACTGTAATGATTATTGGTAGAATCTCTTCTTAGCAGTCTGTTAGGACTTTGTAATACAAAAAAAGTTGGCTCTCTTGCACTGTGAATGACCGAATTTTCTGATCACATGTATAGACCCACCTGACAATGAGTGCACTTCAGCATTAGGGTGGCTTGGCAGTCCTTTGGATTTAATTTTGTTTGGTCGAACCTGGACAGCGCATCCGCTGCTCTGCGAACCATGCTTTATTGGAGTATGTCCTTGAAGCCCCGCCCACTCTCCACCCATGTTTGTCATTGTAAATCGTAAATGCTGGCTTCTGATTCGTTTTTAGGCGTTTTAGTCCCTCCTTAGTACTGCCTTGTCTTCATTGGTAACCTCCCATGAGGACTGGTCCTTTAACTTCGGGTGTTACACATTACGTTGTCTTTAGTCTGTAAGCAGTATTTTCTTTAATGAGTTTCTGTTGCTGCAGGAGGGTCTCTCGTGCGCAGTTGTGACCACTGGTTTGTTTACTTAACCCGTAGCAAACTGGGAGCTCTTCAGGGGCCATGGGAGACAGAAGGGGGCAACTCAGCGATGACTTCTAGCATTTGGAATGCAATAGGTCTCGCATTTGCAAGCTATTGGCGTTGTAAAATTTGTTTTGAAAACACAATGCCAATAGCTTAAACTCACGTAAATGCGAGACCTATTGCTTTGCAGATATTTGCTCCTTTTTAGGTTTCGCCTAAGTGAAAGCCTGCGCACTGCGCAGGCTTTTCACGCAGGTGAAATCTAATGTTAGAAACAGTGTGGCTTGGAATCCGCCCCTCTGTTCCATTGGCTAGCTCCATAAATGGAGGCTAGCCATTGGAACAGAGATCTGTCCGTCATGGCCGGACCAGATTCGTGGGCGTTCCCGCGATTTTTTCCTTCTCCACCCCTTTCTGATAGTCATCGTGGGCGGGGTTTATTTTTTGTTGTTGTCCAGGTTTGTTTTGGCCATTCCGCGGCCGACCGCCAACGGAGGAAGCCTTCCCGACCCCTCTCCCGCTGTCCGTTCCCGCCCCCCCCCGTCCGTGTGCTTCATGCGGCCTTCCCGCCCCCCCCTCCCGCTGTCCGTTCCCGCCCCCCCTCCCGCTATCATTGAGCCCGTTCCTGCCCTTTTTAAAATTAAAAGAAAGGGGGGTAGAGCCTCGAGCTCAAAAACTGTAACCCGCCATACAATGCCACCCTTTTGAGGCGGTGCCAAATGATTCCTCAGCCACGAGGGGAGAAAACAATTCCCGCGGCTTGCAGTAAAAGCAGTCCAAAAAGATTTTACAAGTTTTCGCAGATAAACATCTTAAAAACACTCGCATCACCAAGCTCCATCAATAGGCCGGCTGCATAATCAAACCTCTCTTGCCCCAAGAACAAATCGGCCTTACCAGTCGTGTGTTTTCCTCCATCAGTGAAGCTCGGCATCGGAATTAAATTTCGATCTCAGGTAAACTATGAACAGTTCCACGGACAAAGGAAGGGGCACAGTGGGTGGGCCACAGCCAGACCCCGCTGGGCTACTGACTGAATCAGTAGCGCTCTGGTCAAGTGGAGCCTGAAGCCTTCACTGCGCGGAAAAAAGGGACAAAAAAAACTAACTTCTAATCACTTAAGATTTTAAACCTCACGTGCTCAAGCTCTTCGGCCATACCCCAGTTATTCTTGTATAGCGCCCAGACGCTAATTAAACAATCCATGGTGCAGCGGAGACCTGAGCAGTCAGTAATTTGGCATTAACCCCTTAAACTGCTCCCGATACACCCGACACGAACCGTCTCCCAGCAGTCGGTCATGAACCACTAAAAAGCAGGAGGTGTCCGACGTCATGGCCCGTGTATACAGCATTTGTTTATCGTCTTCTAGTGCCGACAAGGTGTCAAAGCGCTTGCAGACAGTAACAAGCTGGTGTGGCGCTGTGGTTAGTGAGGTACCCGACTAGCATCACCGCTGCACTCACCTGAATTTGACGAGGAAAGAAGGGCTGGATAGCTTATAGATAAAGACGAGGTCATAGCAGTAAAAGGCCCGTTTGATTTGACAACCTGGCAGTACTGGTCCACCCCCAACAGGGCAGAGCAGAGCGGCTATGCTAGTGCAGCTCTCGAAGCCGCCCCTGGGATGACTCCTAAGGCCGCCAGGATCTTCCACGCGAGGCCGCGGCGGGGCAGGGTGATCCCGGCGCGTTCGTCATCGCCGGGGCAGGGCACTAACAAGGGAAGGTGTGGAGGCCGGAACGAGTAACATGAAGGGACAAAAGCGGTCGAGCAAAGCGCCGATCTTCTCCCTCACCGGCGCTAAGGGAGGGTGTAGTATTGTGGGTTTGTTTACTTTATGTTCTTCACATATTGTATACTCTATTATCATTATTATAATGATGGGTATTCTTCCACTTCTGGGTCTGCTTGGTTCTCGCTGTGGGGTTGTCAAATAAAGACGATTGCTTCTCCTATAATTGTTTACGGTGTGCCATTACTTCATAGGGGCAGAGGTCTCTTCGCAGTACCGCCCTCCCCTGCAGACCACGGACACAGACATCGGGGCACAAGACATGACAGTAGAATGTACGAGTCGCGGAGGCTGCGAACTGCAATGAAGAGGTCACATCTTTTGCGCCCACGTCCCCACTCCATGGCCTCTTTAGAGGGGGCTGCTGGGGCCCTGCGCCCTGTCACCATTCGTCCAGGCGTGCCCTTCCACTAGTTGCCGGGTGTATAGGAGACGGCAAATTATTAACCCTGCAACTGCCGCACACCGACCTCTGCAAAGTAACGTTCGCTTAAAAGGTTTACACCCGACTTGGTAGATATGTGCATGTATTTATATATATATATATATATATATATATATATATATTTTAGAGAATTATGCACAGACATTATCCCGAGGTGCTGAGCGCTATACGAGCGCACTGGCACAGCCCGCACAGTCCAATAAGGAGTATAGAAAGAGCACAGGTGCAAGGCTGGGAGGGGCCAAACAATACTCTGGTTCGTATCACGATAGACTTCACTCTCAGGTCATTGTAAAACGTCATCAGAGGCACAAAAAATGTTCTAAAAACTTAACAGCTTATTACATGGTGAGTAAAATTAAAACTCGTGATACACTTGTTTAGTTAGCTTACAGTGCATTCCTCGGCGAATTCCATGCATTGCGTTTCTGCTGGCTGTGCTGGTAAACTCTGCAAAGATTGGCCTGCTGTACACGGTTTGTGAAACCTCGAATGTTTCTTCTAGGAGACCGGATGTTTGCTTTGGCTGGAAGGAGCCTGTTTGTTTTAATATGTTGTACTTTTTTCTTTCTTTTATAAAACTATTTTTTCAAGAAAACCGATCATGACCACATCGCACATATTGCGTTTTAATGCCTTACATCAGCATTCCGTTGGCATATTACTTCCTTTACTGTTCAGTGTCCAGCATGCACTGTGCTGGCTACAGTTGCAGTGCATGTGAGCGGGTGTGCGTGCAACACTCGCGTGCTTCCCCCCCCGGGATCACTTTCCCTTCTGGCATTCCCCCCTCCCTTTTCGCCCAGTCCTTCTTGTCACCTCGGCATGCACTCACCCCTTCTTTCTCCCCTTTCGGCACTTTGATGTCCTTTATAAGCACACGCATACTCACACATGCAGGCTCTCTGCTCTCTTTCTCTCTCCCCCTTTCACACACATGCACCCACACATATTCTCTCTCTCTCTCTCTCTCTCTCTCTCTCTCTCTCTCTCTCTCTCTCTCTCTCTCTCTCTCTCTCTCTCTCTCTCTCTCTCTCTCTCTCTCTCTCTCTCTCTCTCTCTCTCTCGCGCGCACACACACAGGCACTCATGCATTCTCTCTCTTTCTTTGGTGTGTAGTGCCAAAGCACCATTGATTCCTGCTATGCACGGTAAGTCCTTCATTTGTGCTTTTATTATGATACAAGGACCCCTTGCTCCCTGACAGGCCTCCAGCACTGGTGGCGTGGCGGGGGTAGTGCGTGGTGTGCAGTGCAGAAGCACCCTTGACTCCTGCTGTTTACAGTAAGACCGTCACTAGTGCTTTTAGCTTGACTGTGGTATGATACAAGGACCCCTTTGCTCCCTTTCAGGCCTCCAGCACTGGTAGCGTGGTGTTGGCAGTGTGCAGTGCCGAAGCACTTTTGACTTCTGTTATGCACGGTAAGGCATTTATTGGTGCTCACTGCTTTCAATAGGGCCATGGCTTGACAGCAGGCAGGCCTTTGCTCCCGGTCAAGTCTCCAGCAGTGGTGGTGCATCATCCATTCCAGCTGCTCAGGGCTGGTGCCTGTTAATGATTCTCCTGCAGCTGCGGAGTCAGCAGTGGTTGTGAAAGGCTAGGGTGGTGTGTGTGCGTTCCCTCGCACCTTTTCCTGCTCTACTCCACGCTCCACGCTTGTCCCTCGATGTGTATATTACAGAGGTACGAAAAACACAGCATTTGAAATACCTAAAACACAAAAAGATTGCATGAGAACTGGTGACGCGGAACGCCTTCCCTCTCATTGACTGGATATACCCGCTCTCACTACAACTCTCTCTCTTTCATGCACACAAGCTCTCTCTCTCTCTCTCTCTCTCTCTCTCTCTCTCTCTCTCTCACACACACGCATGCACGCACACATGCATGTGTGTGTGTGTGGCTCTGGGTGTGTGTGTGTGTGTGTGTGTGGCTCTGGGTGTGTGTGTGTGTGTGTGTGGCTCTGGGTGTGTGTGTGTGTGGCTGTGTGTGTGTGTGTGTGTGTGGCTCTGGGTGTGTGTGTGTGGTAGTAATTGCTGTCTGCTGAGCTCGTCTGTAGCGTACAATAGGTCTCACATTTGCGAGAGAATGGCAATGTAAATGACCATGCCATTTATTTAACTGTTTTCAAAACCAACTCATAAATACAAAATTTGTCATTTACAATGCCAATAGCTGTAACTTTTCCAAAGGCGAAACCATTGCATTGTAAATGCTTGTTTATAGTTTCCCTTCCATTTCTTTTCTAAGGGCTTTTTCTTCCCCAGTATTTTGTTTTCTTCAAAGAATACTAATGCACCGCTGGCAATTGAGTCCCTGAACCCATTAATGGCAAAAGGCACTTAAGTAATAAGCCAGACCTATTGGTATTGCCAGTGCATGTTTTTGCTAACTAGCTCCCCTATCCCTCGGGCCATAATCCAACTTCTTAGAAGAACTCCTAGAACCACCATTACATGTGCACACTTGGGCTAACAAAATTGTGTTCAGGGGGTTTGTAGGCCGGATTTAAATTTTGCAAAAGACCATATTTAAAGCATGCAAGTGCTTGGTTTCATGCGGATAGTTTGGTGCTCTGCACATAGCTGGGCATATGCTTGACCTCTTTTTCCTGTACACCCATTAACCAGCGAACCTAGTGGCACAGCCACTATCATGATCAAACTATTTTATTTGCCCTGACCTAACGAACCATATTTGTTTCAGCAACCCAGTCTTCTAACTCCACGCTTCCCCCACCATTTACAGAGACTTCAATAAAAAGTTGTCTGAAAAACGTGTATTTTAATCTTTTTTAAGTTGAAACCTTCCACCAAGGTGATATGAGGATTTTTTGGTTTTGTAAAGCACCCGATCACCTGTGAAGATATCCTGGCTGTCTGTCCCTCCCTACGGTAGGTCAGTTAATTGAAAATGCAGGTCTTTGCCTTGAAGAATTCAATGAGAGGAGGCTCTGATGTGGAGTGGGAGGTTGTTCCACGCTTTGTGAGATGTGTAATAGAACACTCGTCCGCCTGATCTGCTTTTTATATGTGTGGTATGTGTGAGTAGAAGTTCTGCGGAGTTATCTGGGTGGTTGGTGGAAGGACATGTGATTGCGTAGGTAGGTGGGGCCTGAGTTGTGTAATGCCTTGAATGTGTCCAGGAGGAGTTTGAAGTGAGCGAATTTGTGTGTCTGTAGCCATTGTGGTTCTGAGGTGTGGTGTGAGTTCTGTGTGGGAGGTTGTGGATGAGTAGCTTCCAAGTTCTGGATGTGTTGTACTCTTCTAGTGAGTTGCTCAGTGATACCAGCATAGAGGGTGTTCCCATAGTGAGTTTGCAGGCTTCCAAGAAGTAAGGTGCCAGGCTGACAGCCTGTGTCCTATCTGTTAAGGAGGAACAAATGCAGTGAAGAATGGGTCCTTGGATGCCAACCTTGTTCAAGTGTTGGAGGATGGGGTGCAAGACTGTCAAATGCTGCAGAGAGCTCCAGGAGCGTGAGCACAGCCAGTCTCCTACTTCTAGGATCATGCGGATGTCTGTGGGGGCTCTGTGTACTGTCTCTATACTGTGGTTGGGCCTGAATCCAGACTGCGTAGCATCAAGGAAATGCTGAGATGATCTGTGAGGTGTTCGTTGATTAGTTCCTCTAAGATTTTTGCCAATTGTGGTAGGAGGAAGAAAGGTCTGTAGTTAAAAAAACGTGGCTCGGTCAGTAGATGGTTTTTTGAGCAGGTGCATGATGGTGTTATACTAGAATGTGGCTTAGTAAATAGTGGCATTGAGGGTGGGTTTTAGTGCTTGGCTAATCAATAGGAGTCCTTTTATGGAGCAAGGATCATGTGGAGCCCAAGTGGATGGTTTCTATGGTAGCAGTGATTTCAGTTGTGGTTACGTAGACCACAAAGGCAGGCTTCATTCATAGGCCATGATGGGAAGTTGAGTTGAAATGGTGCTGGGGTCTGGTTGAGGGAAGAAGTTTCTGTACATGGAGGTTACTTAGTTACAGGTGAATTCTGAGAACTTATTGCAAAAATATTGTGAGGGGGTGATTTTGCTGGAGGCAGCAGGAGGAGCGGTAACATCTTTGAGAGAATTTCTGTGCTGCTGTTAGTCATGGTATATATGCACCCTGCAATAGCTGTGTTCCTTATCTGCTAATGGTAGCATCCTAGTGCTGACTTGAAGAGCTCTTTACTTGCAGTGTCTTGGTATGGTCTCCATTTGCGCTGCAGTTTGCAGTGGTGTTTAGTCAGCCGGAATTCCCGGTTTACTAGTCGGCCTGCGCACTCCAATCTACCCCATTTCATTTTACCCAATCTACCCTACTCAACCCAATCTACCCCACTTTACTCCCATTTACCCTACTCCCCCAGTCTACCCCACACCACTGTATCACACTGCACTACCCAAATATACCTTACTCCAATCTACCCCTATTTACTCCACCCCAAGCTATCCCACTCATCCCTCTCCAATCTACCGTACTCTAATCCACCCAGTGTACTCCACTCTAATCTATAAACACCTTGATTGGTGTGCTGGTCTCAGAACCTGCTTCTACCACACTACAAGCAGGAGTAAGGGGATATGATTTCTCGTAGAACTGTCTTTGTAACTCTACAAGTTAATGCAGTGGTGAGAGGGTTTGTACAGAGCTAAGCAGCTGGGTCTTTGAAGACTGCACTACCAGAACTAGTCACAATATTAATGCAGTATATTGCCCACATCAAGTGGTCTGCTGCTCGTAGACCACTGAAAAGATTCACAAACTAGGTGGATGAGAGGCAACATACAAGTACAAAGCAAAGTGTACACATTTAATGAGGAGACATATTTTAGTGCCGTTATTAGTCTTTTATTTCCAGTTGTGCAATGTATGAAAAGGATGAAACCAGCCAGCGTGTTTCACCCAAACATGGGCTTCTTCAGGGCTGTATTTGCATACAATGTGAGCAAACTTTAGTACAATTGTTAAAAGACCACCTGTATATGTCACACTTTACACAAAGTGGCCTGGGGCACAACAGGTGTATGTGCCCGAGGCGCGTTGGTATTGTAGAAGGGGCAGCAGGCTCTTGATGGCCCCTTCTGTATTATGGACTGCATTTATGCAAAGTGTGCTGTAGTGCAGGCCTAAGATGGCGCGCTGACATTTGTATGGGGTTGTTTGTATTACAGAGGTGGGCACATGAGTAATAGCCCATCAGGGGGTACACTGATGTGCAATTTGTACACACAATATGCGTAGCTGTGCCTCCGATTTCTTCCTGCCTCCACCAAGTTTGCACCTTATGCAAGATGTATGGCGTCTCTGGCTCTGGGCACCCTTTTTCCTGCAGGGTGCACTTTCCGGCCTGCTGGGAAAACCTAGCTTGATACTGGTCCCGCTGCATTAAAAGACAGATTGGTATTTTCAGACCGCTAGTCCACCCTTCAGTGCTGTACTGTCTCACTGAAGGTGGTTGGGGCTGTAACAACAAAGCTGTATGCTTGAGATATTGAAGAGAGACAGTACTGGTACTGTGTTTTCTGTTCTGTGCAGAACTAAAATTCACAACAGTTTTCCTAATAACTTTTGTTACACTTCTCCATGACAAGAGACTATTTGGACAAGAACAATATCAACATTTTCCATATCTACAGAGTTTTCAGACGGTCCAATATATAATTCTTATTTGACCAGTTCATTTTTTTTTTTTTGTACATATATTTTTATTGCAGCATGTTAGGTGACACACACATATTATTAACATCAGTACCCTTGTTACTCGATATATCCATTAGTCCTCTGTACTTGTTCCACACAGCCGTTTAGCTCACAACCCGGAGGTCGAGCGGCGTAATCAGAAATGAAAGCACATGTAAGGAGATATAGTATGTCACCGTAGCAACTGGTCATCCTTGAAATGGCAATGCTACTTTCTAGCTCTCCCTGACTCTCCCTCTAAGCCCAGCTCCTAATGGGAACAGTAAGTATTCTTCTGTATTGCTGTCCAACACTCTTCACCCGTTTAACCTGTTAAACCTCAACTCACCCTCTTCCCCCCCCCCCCCCCCCGATAAACTATCCCCCCCACCCTTAACTCTACCCCCTACCCCCCCAGACGTGCCAGCGGAACATTAATGCGCATCCACACCCATCCCGATCGATCCAGACCCGAACCAGACTTATCGGGAGCAATCAACCAACAACATTCAGACAACACCTAGGAAATAAGGGAATTAGGTAGAGGGACTATGACCTCCTCTCATCAGGCGGCCGGCTCACCGGAACAGGACTATGCCCTGGGGTGTCCGCCTCGTCTACGTCTAATCGTGCGAACTCCAAGACCAGGCCCTCACACGCCCTGGCCCCCTCCAGAGCCACTTCATTGTCTGCCCTAAGTGCAGCTTGCATACGTAGCTCCCCCTCACACCGGGCCCATTTGAGAAGCTCAGCCTTCCACCTCTCTACCGCAGGGCCCTTATTCGCCTTCCATTGGGACGTTATGGCCCGCTTCGCCAGTAGTAGCCCAAGGTCCAAAAACTTGCTAGTAATCTTGTTCTTCGATGTATGTGGGAACCAATGTAGGATGCAGTGCGCCATGGTGTATTGCAAATCCCTTCCCGTAGTCTCCCCCAGGCTGTCCACAACTTCCCGCCAAAAGGAACTCAGGGCTGGGCAGGACCAAAACATGTGTTGGAAGTCAGCCGAGTCCGCCGGGCATCGCGGACAAGTCGCCGGGTGGGCCGGGAAATATGTGTGTAGTTTGTCAGGGGTCAGGTAGGCCCTGTGTAGGACATAGAAGTGCACCAGCTGAAACCTAGCGTTGCGCGTCCCGTTGCGGACCCGGGCCACTATGCCGTTCCACGTCTCCTCAGGTATTTCCGTCGAGAGGTCAGCCTCCCATTTCGCCTTCAGGGTCAACAGTGGGGTGATCTTCTCCGAGACCATGCGCCTATACAGGCACGTGACTGCCTTGATCGTCCCCGCCATCATCACCACATATTGGCAGCCCAGAGACAGTGGTGGTTCCGTCATGCCCGACTTCCAGTGCATGCGGATTGCCGTCGTTAGTGCCGCATGAAGGAGAAAGTCTCCCCCCGCCAGATCAAAGCGGTCTCTCAGGAGGTCAAAGGGCAGTAGGACGCCGTCCTCGTAGAGGTCTCCCATGGACGAGAGTCCGTGCAACTCCCATCTACCGATCCCGTGCCACGAGCCCCCATGTGGCAGCGCCCCGCACAGCCGGAGTGGGATCTCAGGGGCGTAAGGGATCTTAATATGGCCCCTTCGACGATACCTGTTCCAGCATTTCCGGGCCGTCGCAAATTCCTGAGTAAGGTGGAAATCTCTCAGTAGGAGCCCCAGAATAATCCGGGACAGCACCTGAACCGGGCCCGCCGGTTCCCCCCTCCATCCTCTCCCTGTCTGGCTCTCGCAATCCATTGCGTCAGCCATTGTAATTGCGCCGCGAGGTAGTATAGTTCATAATCTGGCACCGCGAGCCCCCCTTCTTCTCGAGGGCGGAGGAGTGTACCGTGAGCCACCCTACGCCTGCCCGCCCCCCACAGGAAACCAATTACTAACGACCTCAGGCGCCGAAAGTAACTTGTCGGGATCCAGATCGGGAGGGTCCTGAAGAAATAAAGCAGCCGTGGCAAGGTCACCATCTTAAGGAGCGCCACTCTTCCCATTAGCGACAGCGGGAGCGTGCTCCAAAAATCAAGGATCTCCTTAGTATGTCTGATCGCCGACCCAATATTTCCCTCAAGAACGTCCTTCTCGTCATGGAAGATTGAGGTCCCTAGGTACCGCAGGCTCCGTTCCTCCCATGCCACCCCCTCCGTGGCCAGTGGGTACATCCTCCGCGGGCGGGCCGGGAACAGGCAGGATTTCGTCCAGTTCACCCTGAGTCCCGACACCCTGCTCAGCGATTGAAGGAGGGCTTTTGCTCCCCTCAGCGAGTCCGTGGAGTCTGCTAGGAACATCAGCAGGTCATCTGCATATAATGCTATGTGGTGCACGTGTCCATAAACATCCAGCCCCAAATATGCCCGACCCAACCGGGCTCGCGCCGCGAGGGGTTCAACGGCCATGGCGAACAAAAGGGGGGAGAGAGGACACCCCTGACGAGTGCCCCTGCCCACAGCACACACCTCGGAGATAACTCTCCCAGTCCTGACCCTCGCCGTTGCGTTCCGGTATAGCAGCTCCGTCCAATCCACAAAGCCCTCTCCCAGGCCCAGTGTACGCATGACATGGAAGAGGTAAGGCCACTCCAGGCTGTCAAAGGCCTTTTCTATGTCTACAGCAAACACCACCGCCTCATCTTCGTCATAGGTGTCAGCCTCTAAGACATGCAGGAGCCGCCGCACGTTAAGCGCCGTGTTGCGGGCCGGGATGAAGCCAGATTGGTCAGCATGGATTAGTCTGGTCATATAGGGGAGCAATCGTGTCGCCAATATTTTACTCAGAATTTTATAGTCCAGGTTGAGCATGGACAGGGGGCGATACGCCGTCCGGTCCCACCGTTGCTTGCCCGGTTTCAGGAGGGGGACTATGAGCGCCTCGCTAGTGGACGTCGGCAGGCTGCCCAGTCGTTTTGCCTCATTGTAAAGGCCCGTCAGCTTGGGTGCCAGAAGGTCAATATAGGTGAGGTAGAACTCCGTAGGTAGTCCATCGGAGCCCGGCGTCTTGTTCCGTGCCATTTCCTTGATGGCGACTCTCACCTCCCTTTCCTCGATTTTGCTCCCGAGTCGCTTCGCGTCCTCCTCCCCAATTTCCGGCAGGTCTAGTCCTTCCGTGAAGCTCTGGAAGCCTTCCACCGATGGTAGGACCCTGCTGCGGTACAGCTCCGTATAGTAGTCATAGAATATTTTATTTATCCCCCCCTTGGTCAAACCGCGCCGCACCCGAGTGGTCTCTGAGCTCTAGGATGACCGAGCTCCGTCGAGCCGGATTGGCCAGCCAGGCCAAGAGAGTCCCCGACTTATCGCGCTCCGAGTGTGCACGCGTGAGGTAGGCCTTGTAGTCAAAGCACCTGAGACGCTCCACCGTCGCCGCCACCACCTCCTGCGCCTCAAGTAGTGCCCATGTATGCCCGGTTGCTCCGGCCTCGCCCTCTCTAGTCCCCTCAGCTTCTCATCCCCCTTCGCAATGTCATCTAGTAAGGTCTTTCTAACTCCTGCCGCAATGCACTGCCCTCGCACCACTGACTTGAATGCGTCCCATTCAATCGCAGTAGAGCTCGCAGAGCCCGCATTGAGTTGGAAGTATGCCTCGATGTTCGAGGCTATAGTGGTGCGAAAGATCCGGTCTTCCAGTGCCTCCGGGCGCAGCTTCCATGCTGGGATTCGCGGGCGGCACCGCGACCAGCGCAGCTGAACAAGTAGCGGGTTATGGTCAGAGACCGTGCGCGTCAGATATTCACTGTTACACACCTCGGCATGCACGTCCTGAGAGCACAGGAAGGCGTCAATGCGAACGTGGAGCTCGTGGAGAGCGGAAAAAAACGAGTAGTCTGTCTGACGGATGGTTTGCCCTCCATGAGTCAACCAGACCCCATCGGCGTTGCCAAGCAGAGCGCGCAAGTGCCAGTTTTCCAGCTGGTGCGTTAGGTAAGGGGGGTGTGATCTGTCTAGTGTAGTGTCAAGTACGCTGTTAAAGTCTCCGCCAAGGATCAAAGGCTCCACTAAAAACGGGGCCAGTTTGTTGGACAGGAGGGAGAGGAAAGCCGGCAGGTCCGTGTTCGGTGCGTACAGGCAACCCAAGGAAAGGTCCCTTCCATCTAATTTGCCCCGCACCATGACATACCTCCCCTCCGGGTCAATTAGTTGCTGGGTGCACTGGAAAGGAACACCCGCCCGCACCCAAATGGCCACCCCCCTAGCATATGCGGAGTAGCCAGTGTGGTAGATCTGCCCCCTCCACCTCCATTGTAGTGCCCTCCCTTCCTTATCTAGCAGATGTGTTTCCTGGAGGAAGGCGATGTGAATGCCCCTTCTGACCAAATAGGAGTGGATTTTGTGGCGTCTGTGCATAGTATGCATTCCCCTAACATTCCATGTGATGCATTTGTAGCCTAGGTCGGGTCCCATTGTATAGTCCGTTGCATTCCATCCACATTCTCAGCGACCCCTCTGGCACGTCCGGGTCCCCCCCCCCCCATTCTCCCCCCCAACTTATCAAGCAAACTTCCCCAACTCCCACACCCCAGGACAGACATCCAACTTGGAAACCCCATCCAAACTCTAGCAACGAAGCAACGAAAGTGTATCTCAAGTGAATAGGGCTAGGGAGGCCTGAGCGCCTTTCCGAACAGGACCGGAGTCCCCCACCCCCGCCCCCCCCCCCCGGTACAGACAGGAGAAATCCCCCTTGCTCTATTCCCCCGCTCATTCCAGTGGTGATCAACAGCAGTTCTCCGCAACCCACAGCATAGCGTCCAAGTGCAGCTCTCACCCACAACCCAGGCCCAGTACCTTACAGATTCGTCCATCTGCTTGTCGTCAACCTCATCCAAAGAGGCCGTCCGCTGTCTGGGGAGTCACCACCGGCAGGTCTGTCTCTGAGAGATCATGTCCACTACTGGAGCCAGGGCTGGGAGCGTCGACCTTCGATTGCTCCGATGTGCCGCTGGTAGGGATGACGTCTCCCTGGCTGATGGCCGCCACCGCTAGCACCTCTTTCGCCCTCTCCTGCTGCCATCTCGACGGGGAACCAGCTCTCCGCGGCGACGTCATCTCAGCCGAGTGCCTACCAGGTGAAGCCCCCGGAGGAGGGCCCGCGTCCGATCCTCCTCTGCTATCCAATCAGCACCAAGCCTCCTGCGGCGTGTGGAAAAAGTGGGACCGCTCCTCAGCGATGACCCGCAGCCGGGCCGGAAACAACATAGCGTAGGGGAGCTGCAGCGACCTCAGTTTCCGCTTGACCGCCAGAAAGGAGGCCCGTTGTTTTTGTACATCCCTGGTGAAGTCCGGGAAGACCATGACCCTGCTATTATCTATTCTCAAGTCCGGCAAGTCCCTGGCCCTCCGGAGGATATGATCCCTGTCTCGAAAGTGCAGGAGGCACATCACGATTGGCCTCGGCGGTCTCCCCGGCTTGGGAGGGCGCGCCGGGACCCTGTGCACCCGCTCCAGGGCGAAAAACTGGGAGAGTCCTTCCGGAGCCACCTCTGTCCGCAGCCAGTCCTCCGGGTACGCTACCGCATCTTGGCCTTCCACCGTTCGAGGCATGTGGGCTGCTAAATTCATATCTTAGCATTAGATCGCCGCCTAGTGTTGGGTCCGGATGATCGCACATTGTTGTCCTGGAAGAGTCTTCGAAGTATCCTGAGATAGGTGGCTCCTCCCCTGGACTACAGTGCGCATGGGCATCGGCTCCATCCCCAGATTGTTTTTTTCCGCCATTGGGTTCGGATGTGGTCTCGACGTCTCTGTCGAAACCGAGAAAAACTATCTTTTAGCGGCCAAAAGGCCTCGTTTTTTGCGTCGGTATTGTCTGCGCACGGTCTCGAGTCTTCCGTCTCTTGGAGCCGGAATAAGCGGAGTCTTGTTTCGCTTTTCGAACTTTGAGGCCTTCTCGTCGCGACTCGACTGCAAAACTTTTCAGACATGGAGCGGAGCCCGTTTAAATACTGCCCGCTTTGTGGGTCCAAGTACCCACACATCGATCTACACCCCGTTTGTAACAAATGCCTTTCGCCTGACCACGACGACGGCAAGTGCAAGGCCTGTGCACAGTTCCGGTCTAAGAAGACTCTCAAGCTTCGGCGCACGGTGCGCATGGAAGCTAGACAAGCGGCCCCGGATCCGGAAAACATCTTCGGCGACCAAGATGAAGAGGACCAGGGTCATCATCTTCAGATCTCCCCACCCGAGACGGAGGTCGAGGCGGATCCGGTAGACGACGACGACGGTGTCGTGGGTCAAGGCCTTGAATACGTCGACGAGGTAGGAGACGACGAAGAGATTTATGGGGCCGCGGCGGATAGCTCAGGGGACGAGCTCTGCCCCGAAGGTTTCGAGGATACCGACCGGGTCACGGGATCGCCTGTCGGCCTTACCCACGACCCCATGCCGCAAGCCACAGCCCCGCCTTCTGGCCCGGCCACGGACTTACTTGCTGAGCAGACTGTATCGAAACCGAAACCGAAAGCATCGGGATCGACTCCATCTAAAATGGCCGACCCGAAAACGAAACCGAAACTTAAGGACTCGAGCGTCCCTAAGATGGCTGCCGTGCCAGCGAAAACGACTGTGCCCGCTAATCCATCGACTCCGTCGACCTCCGGTCCGCAGAAGTCGAAGAAGTCCGTCGATTCCGCTGCTGCTCATTCGAAATCGACGCCTGAGGAGGGGTCCTCTAAAAAAGATGGTCGGCACGGATCAGCGTCGGCGCCGCCGTCCAAGCCCGCAAAGGCCGGCTCCACGGAGTCTACGCAAACGAAGACTGGCACGTCTGCGCACCGGTCCCAGGACTCGGGGTCGGTGACAGCGGGTTCCGCGTCGAAAGCCCACAAGGCCCACAAAGACGTCGGATCCGAAGGAAAGGTCAAAACATCCTCGTCGGCTCCAAAGCCAACTGAGAGTGAGGCATCCCTCGTCGCCGCATCACTACAGCGAATTAGGGAGAAGGCCTCTGCTCCGTCGGCTCCGATTTCGTCGCCGAAGGCACAAACTGACATTCCAGCGAAGCCTTCTGGTAAACTTCTCTTTGTTTTGCCGCCAAAGGAGGCGCCGAAAGCCTTTTCCACAAAATCAGCACCGAAGAAGACGGTTTCTTCAACGGCTGGCCCACTTCCACGTCGGGTTCTCGAATCAGAGGATGATTCAGAGCAGTTCATCTACGCTGACACTGGCAAATTGACCCTCTATAAGAGGAAAATAACTTCAGAGTCAGTGGACTCATATGTCATCCCACTGAAAAAGAAAAGGGTGCCCCTTGATGCTTCAGGCCTCACAGAACCAATCCTGCCTCCTCCAAGACGGAGCCCTACTCCCTCACCAGAACACTCTGCAGGCGAGGGGTATGATGAGGATGAACAGTACAATTTCCCTATCAATGAACCAGATGCACAACCGGATTCATATGATGACACTGGTGACCAGGGCACCCAAAATGTGGGGCAGGACCCGCAGCTTTTTAATGCACGTGCATCCCCCACTGAGGATTCAGCAGGTTTTCATGCGCTACTTGAGAGGGCAGCGGCCAATCATGATGTGGACATGCATGCTGACCCGATAGAAGAAGACTTCCTTTTCGACACATTCTCAGTCTCTGAAAGGACAGTAAAAACGCTGCCTATGCTTAAGGGAGTCCTCAAGCATGCGGGGGATATCTTTAAGGAGCCTACCAGGGCACGAGTGGTCAATCCACGCATTGAGAAGAAGTACAGACCTGCACCTGCAGACCCCGCATACATTCGGGGACAGTTGCCACTGGACTCTCTTGTGGTCGCCAATGCCAGGAAACGTGCCAACTCCCAGACAACGGGTGAAGCTCCTCCCCCGGATAAGGAGTCCAAAGTGCTAGAGGCAGGGGGCAAAAGAGTAGCTGCGCAGGCCGCAAACTTTTGGCGCATTGCCAATACACAGGCACTCTTAGCGCGTTACGATAGGGCGCATTACGACACCCTAGAACAGGTTATACAACACCTGCCTCCAAAGTTCCAAGAAGGCACCAAACTGCTTATTGAGGAAGGGAAGCTAATCTCGAACGCAGCCATCAAGTGTGCACTTGACGCCGCAGACACAGCTGCTAGAGCTATCAACACTAGCGTTATGCTGAGACGACCGGCGTGGCTCCGCATCTCGGGGTTTAAACCAGATATACAGACAACCATTCTTAATCAGCCAGTCAATCCTGATAGTCTGTTTGGTCCAGATGTTGACACCACCCTAGAAAAAATAAAAAAAGACACGGAAACTGCTAAGTCCATGGGGGCCCTCCAGTCGCAACAGTTTCGTGGCAACAATTTTCGTCGCTCAGGTGCACGTGGAGTCACCAGAGGACAAATGGGTCAACAGTCTCAGTTCTCAAAGGGTGGAGCACAAACCTCGTTCCAAAAGCAGAACAAGGGAGGTTACAGAAATAACAGCAACAGAGGTCGCGGCAGAGGAAACAACAGCTCCCGCTCCTCTACCCCAAGCAAACAGTGACTCTCCGTCACTGCCCCCCGACCACTTAACACCTGTCGGGGGGAGACTGCAGCAGTTCCTGCCCGTCTGGAGAAACATCACCACAGACAGGTGGGTGCGACAACTAGTCCAGTATGGTTATTGCCTAGAGTTGAAATCCACTCCACCCAACATCCCGCCAAGGCAAAGGCCTATGTCCGCAGAGCACTTGCTCTTATTGCAGCAGGAAGTGGTGGTGATGCTGCAAAAAGGAGCAATCGAGCTCGTGCCGGTGAGAGAGGAAGGCACAGGGGTGTACTCCCTGTACTTCCTTATTCCAAAAAAGGACGGATCTCTGACCCATTCTAGATCTACGCCCCCTCAACCTGTACATACTGTCAGAACATTTCCACATGCTCACACTGCAGCAGATTCTTCCCTTGCTAAACCAAGGGGACTTCTTAGCAACCTTAGATCTCAAGGATGCTTATTTCCACATTCCACTACACCCGTCCCACAGGAAATACCTCAGGTTCACTATTCAAGGCAAGCATTACCAGTTCAAGGTCTTACCCTTTGGAGTCACCACAGCCCCAAGGGTGTTTACCAAGTGTCTGGCGACGGTAGCAGCGCACCTCAGGAGGCAGAACATCCATGTCTACCCCTACCTCGACGACTGGCTCGTGCAAGCCAAGTCGGAACAACAGTGCGCCGCGGACATGTCAACTACAATTCACCTTCTTCACGATCTGGGGTTCTCGCTGAACTACCCAAAGTCGCATCTACAACCAGCACATGTCCGGCAGTTCCTAGGTGCGACAATCAACACCCTGACGGCCATGGCTCAGCCAAACCAGGTCAGGATAGACAGCATGCAGTCTCTGATCCAAAAGTTCAAACCACAACACTCGCTTCCGGCGAGAGTATTCATGCAGTTGATAGGCATGATGGCCTCCTGCATCTTCATAGTCCCTCACGCACGGTTACATATGCGCCCGCTTCAGGAGTGCTTAGTGAATCAGTGGACACAGGCTCAGGGGCAATTGACAGACCTAGTGTTGGTTACCAGTCGGGCATACGACTCTCTGCATTGGTGGACTCCACACAACCTTTGCAAGGGCCGACTGTTCCAAGAGCCTGTGCCGCAGATTATCCTGACAACGGACGCATCCCTCCAGGGATGGGGAGCTCATCTGCTCACTTACACAGTGCAGGGACTATGGACGACGCGGCAGCAAAAGATGCACATCAACTATCTAGAACTGATGGCAATCTTCATGGCGATCAAGTCCTTCATTGTACATCTGTGCAACAAGGTAGTGTTAGTCCGGACGGACAACATGACTGCGATGTACTACATTCAAAAGCAGGGAGGCACCCACTCGCCACAGCTGTCTCATCTGGCTCAGAGCATGTGGAAGTGGGCCATTCAGAGGAACATTTTCCTCATGGCAGAACACCTCCCAGGGAAGGACAACCAGATGGCGGATCTGCTCAGCAGGTACAGCCATCAAATGCACGAGTGGGAGATACACCCATCTGTCCTCCACCCGTACTTCCAGCAGTGGGGTCATCCGGAGATAGACCTGTTTGCCACAAAAGAAAACGCAAAATGCCAGCACTTTGCCGCCAGGTTCCCTCACCCACAGTCGCAGGGGAATGCGATATGGATGAACTGGTCAGGCAAATTTGCGTACGCTTTTCCGCCAGCCCCTCTGATACCGCTGGTCGCAAGAAAGCTAAGGCAACACGCGATGACTCTCATCCTAGTTGCTCCAACGTGGGCGCGCCAGGCTTGGTACACCACGTTCCTCGAACTCTCAGTGGTGCCGCATCAAAGACTGCGCCTCACGCCCAGTCTTTTGACGCAGAACCATGGAGAAATTCAGCATCCAGATCCGCAACAGCTCAACCTGGCGATCTGGCTCCTGAAGTCCTAGAGTTTGGATACCTTAACCTACCTCCAGAATGCATGAACATCATCAAGGAGGCAAGGAAGCCAACTACCAGAGCATGCTATGCTGCGAAATGGAAGCGTTTTGTCATTTACTGTACAGCCAATGACATCAACCCGCTAGATGCATCTATCCCCAACATCATTTGCTATCTGTTGCATCTTTACAAGTGCAATCTAGCGTACACTTCCATTCGGATACATCTATCCGCCATAGCGGCTTATCTTCAAAACAGGCAGCATCTCTCTGTCTTCAGAGTGCCCGCCATTAAAGCCTTCCTTGAAGGTCTGAAACGAGTCATTCCCCCAAGAACACCGCCAGCTCCGGTGTGGAACCTCAATGTCGTTCTCACCAGACTGATGGGACCGCCATTTGAGCCACTGCACTCGTGTGAACTCCAGTTCCTTACGTGGAAAGTGGCTTTCCTGGTAGCTATTACGTCTCTGAGGCGTGTCAGTGAGCTGCAGGTGCTCACAATCCAAGAGCCATTCATTCAAATTCATCCAAATAGGGTAGTGCTACGCACTAACCCCAAATTCCTTCCGAAGGTGGTGTCACAGTTTCATCTAAACCAAACTATTGACTTGCCAGCATTCTTTCAAAACCCACAAACGGTGGCAGAACGAATGCTCCATACCTTAGATGTACGGAGGGCGTTGATGTACTACATAGACAGAACACAACCCTTTAGAAAGACAAAACAACTTTTTGTTGCCTTCGCACCACAACACAAAGGCAACCCTATTTCCAAAGCAGGGATAGCCAGATGGATTGTTAAGTGCATCCAGATATGTTATCAAAAGGCCAAGCGCACTTTAACAATACCCCCAAGGGCGCACTCCACACGCAAACTGGGGGCATCCATGGCTTTCCTAGGGAACATTCCTTTAGAGGATATTTGCAGAGCAGCCACGTGGGTTACACCACACACCTTTACAAAACACTACTGTGTTGATGTGCATTCCAAGCAGCAAGCTGCTGTAGGACAGGCTGTTCTCAAAACACTTTTTCAGGTTTCTGCAGCTGGCACGGGCAACCGCCGCTGATGGAGGGACTGCTATGTATTCTATGCTAAGATATGAATTTAGCAGCCCACATGCCTCGAACTGAATATGCTACTTACCAGTATGCATCTGTTCTTGGCATGTAGGGCTGCTAACATTCATATCGCCCGCCCTCCTCCCCGGTGCCTGTCGCAGCTGCAGATATACTATTGTATTTATTCATTAGCATGGACATCCTTTACACTTTTCACTCCATCTCCTGCCACAATGGCGAAAAACAATCTGGGGATGGAGCCGATGCCCATGCGCACTGTAGTCCAGGGGAGGAGCCACCTATCTCAGGATACTTCGAAGACTCTTCCAGGACAACAATGTGCGATCATCCGGACCCAACACTAGGCGGCGATCTAATGCTAAGATATGAATGTTAGCAGCCCTACATGCCAAGAACAGATGCATACTGGTAAGTAGCATATTCATTTTCCGGAACCCCCACGAGGCGGAGGTTGTTGCGTCTGGAGCGCCCTTCACTGTCTTCGGCCCTAAGTTCCAGCACTCGGACCTTCTGTGCTACCTCCGCTAGCGACGCTCTCAGGGTGGCCACATCCTCAGGCAAGTCTTTCAGGGTGACCTCCGAGGTCGCCACTCTCTCCTTCAGTTTCCTGTGGTCATCTTTCAATAGGGTCAGGTCCGAGCCGATGGTGTCCATGCGTTTTTCGAGAGCCTCCCATGACGCTACTATCGCCTGCATTATGTCACTCAAGGACGGATCTCGCTGGCCAGTCGAGCCGCCCGCTCCGGATGACGGTGCCCCTTCCTCCTCTAGGTGGCCCGGGTCGTCCAGCTTCAGGGCTTCGAAGCCCTTCTTCTTGCCTCCTCGCGCCATTCTGCCTGTCGAAGAGGTCTACGTCCCACAACCGTGGTACGAGTGGTTCAGGGAATTTTCTGGACCCGCTCCGGCCCCACTACAGGCACTCGGTACTGCGTCTCCAAGCCCCCGCCAGAGAGGTCCCCAGGTCGTGCAGCTGCTCCCACCGCCAAGCTATGTGCGGCGGCTGCCCCCCCTGATTGATCGAGGCCGAGTTCGTGTCTGTAAGCGGCAGGCCCAGGGCAGCGTGTGGTCTGCAGGCGCCCCTGGTCAGCGACCCAACCCCCCACCACCAGTAGACCAGGCGTCTCCATGCTGGACACCAGTGAGGTAGGGTATCTCCCTCTTGTACCGCCGCAGCCGTTCAGTCCCTCCGTGCTGCTCAGCCCTCGGCAGGTGGGGTCTCAGGGCATGCGCTCCTCGTGCCTTCCTAGGCGCTCCAGTAGACCCGGCTCTCCGCCCTCAGACCGTGCAGCCACTGGTCACAGCCGCCACCTAGCACTCTGGCCGTCCCGCCTCGGGGCCCCACGCTGTCAGCCTCCCAGCGCTGCCCTCGTCAGTCCATCCAGGGCAGGAATCCACAGTGGCTCCTCAATAGTGGTAGGGCGGTATCACAGCCCAGCCCGGCTGCGCCTCTGCTATCGGCCTGATCGGCTCCAGCATTCCGGGGCCGCCATTTTGAGGTCAGGCAGCCCGCCTCGCCGCCGGCCGCCGTCCTCCTCAAACGGCACCTCGCCCGGCAAAGTCCCCACTCACCCACGGCACCGGAGGGCTCCCGCTGCAGCGCGGATGATCTGGTCCGGTCCCTGGTGCTCCCCGCCGCCCACAGGGACCTGGCGTCAGGCGCGGGCAGCAGGGAGAGCGGCCGCCATTTTGGGCTTGTGAAGCTCCGGGTGCTCCCGCGGGAGCAAAAGCGCTCGTTTCGGCCCGTTACCGGGACCTCAGTGCCCCCAAAGACAGTCTCGGCGCTCACCAAACCCTCCCCTGCGGTTCCGGGGGTCAGATGGTCGAGCTGGGGGCCAGGATATGTCGGGGAGTGAGGCGGGAGCGGAGGAGCTCCGCAGTCCCGCTTCCTATTACATCGGCGTCTTGGCCACGCCCCCCTTATTTGACCAGTTCATACAAGTTTTTTGGAGCAGTGAAAATTAAGAAAACCCTTCTGATAATTGCACCAAAGGCTTTAATAAAATTACTGATTTAGCAGAGTTCCAGTCCTATGGCTTATACCGCCAAAGACTTTGTAAGTAATCCAATATTTAAAAAATTTGACCGTCCAAAATGTTTAAATAAAAATGAGTTTGACATCCTATAATTCTTCTTTATTTTTTTTTTTTCTGGTACTCTGAGAAAATGATTACTTTACTGTTTGCAGGGTTTACCGTCCGATCCATTATAATGCCATAATATTCATTACAGAGGCTTCATCATATACACTTTAAACTTCATTTTTACTCCTCAGATGTATATTGTTTACATTTGTTTCATTATTATTATGCCTTTATGTTCATTACAGGACAGCCAGCATTCAGTTTAAACCTCACTATTAGCATAGTATCATTGTACAGTTTAATGCTTTTATGGTGTTTTTACAGCTGGGCCATTGGTGCTATGTTGCAGATCCAGTATGCAATGAAATGGCGCAATGTCTTTATACTTATTAATAAAAAGAAAACAAGGTAAAAAATAATAGGTTTACTCTACAGATTTATAGCATAGGTAACCAATATACTTAACCATCAGGAACATTTGCATATATGGTTAGCAATTTTCGGACTGTATTCATTTTTAATTAAGGCTATTCTACCTACCATTTATCTGTTGGATTATTCACATCTCTACCTTCTCTGCGAATCTGTATCATATAAGCCCTAGTCTGATAATCCCTCCTACTCTACAGCTCAGTACCATCCAGATTTTGAAACTTCCAGGAGCTCTTTCGCTTACAAGAGCAGTGAAAACATGGCTGTTTTGTAAGCTAATTTACAATCTCCCATAATCATTAGATAGAACCCGGAACAATAATCACTCCTTTAAGTATAATATTCAGTCCACAGTTATGCAACAGCCAAACTAGCATACAATCCTCATGTTCTCAAACGCTCCAACAACTATCTATGCCTAGGCAAGTTACACAGGGCTTACTTGTGTGTGACCTGGGTATTGTATGGTAATTTCATACATAAATCTCCTGGCCCTCAATAATACTATGACACTCCATGATCCTGCAGCCGACTGTAGCGCAAACAGACTGCATATTAAATCTTCTACCGTTTGTCCTTCTTACACTCTCATAAGACAGAACCACTGCATGTCATGTCTATCACCAATACTGCCCCAGCCACAAACCTACTATTGAATAATGGAACAGATTTGCCACATACCGCTGGACATAGACACACATTTAGTTCCCACGAAGGAGCCAAACGACTATAATGTCCTTTCTGTGGAATCTCATACCTTCATATAAGTGAGGTTGGCGCAGCACATCTCCTCATAATCGCTTCCTCTGTTCTATGCCTGGTCAGGTCCATAAACCTAAATAAAAACCTCAAAATGGCCAACTCTGTGCGGCCACCAACCTAGTGGATTATCAATGGACAGGAGGGACCTGCTGAGCTGGTCCAAGCTGCTGGCTTACCAAAAACTGTAAAATAAGCGCCTGTGTCTCAAACTTCTTCACGTATCATCTCAAACATCTTCATCCATAACACTGCTAAATGCTGAAATCCTATAACCCGATTACCACACCTTGTTCATCGTGCATGGCACGGAAATACTTACCACAGCGGAGAAAAATAAAACAAAGGCAACTCTTTTTCCAACCACACACCCTACACAGCGCAGCATGCTCCCTTTGTAATCAAGTGACGTGAATAAGCACTACACTTGAGGGCTGTAACTGCTTTGCAAATATTACAATATCCAAATAGTAGTGTTTGCGAATACTGTGGGCAAGTTTCTAAGGCTATGCTGTATAGCAATTGCTAATCATGTTTTTTTTAATTATTTTTCACACAAAGTACAGTTGCATATGATTTTGGCTTAACAGGTTGATTACTTATTATCCCCAGCTGGAGCACTAGTTTCTAACATCTAATAGCTCTTTTGAAAACCGGTTTCTCGTGGTCTGGCTATTCTGCACAACATTTCAATGTTTTCATGGCGAGCCAGCAATATAGGAAGGAACACCGCAACCCAAACAACTTTTTAGTGTTCTCCACTCCCAGAAGGAATAACCTTTTGGTTCTTTTAAGGTGAGGGGATTCAGTAGACCAGGACAGAAAGCTAACCAAACCCCTTACAGTTTGTGAGTAGTTGACAATCCTCTTACTGTTTGTACCTTTTACTGTGTGTTTAGGTTTTTAATGAGTCGCTGTGTTTCCAGGACTGATCAGTCACAACATCTGCATGCAACAGTGTGTAAACTGGGCTGTTAACTAATTGTGAGGTAAACCTTCTAGCATTATTAAACAATTTAGGAAATGTTATATACATACAGAGAATAACATTGGGCCCCCAATATGCAACCCTTGTTAAGGCCATTCTAAAGCTGTAAATGATTACCTAAGGCCTTGTCACCAACCCTTTAACCACTTGCACGCTAGCGGTTTTCCCGCTGTGTGCTGGATTTTCAAAATCAACATGTTGAGTGACGAGTTCACCTTGTCATCCGCACAGGGTAGGTAATGCTGATGACGAGCTGAGCTCGTCATCAGCATGGAAGGGGTTAATATTGAACACAAACTACCTACAAAAGTATCCTGAGAATGCTATCTAAAATCCCGAGAGCAGTCCATGTGCCACAACAAATCTATAGCTTTTGAAAAGGTTCAACGAGAACAGACAAAGTAGTGCCCCAGGATGAAAACCTTTATATACAAAATCATATATTACACTGCTATTAAGACCAGAATAGTTTTTCTTGAGTCCTATCTGTTTTTTGGCAGTTTGCTTTAAAGCTGTTAAAGTACAAATTTACAGAATGTTTTCCCGCTGCATCTAATAAGGAAACTTGGCAGAAATTTTGTGGATTGTCCTTTGGGCCTTTTGTTTTGTGGCTAGGGAGTAAAATTGACCCGCGAGTTTGGGACCGTGCCAGTAGAAATGCAGGTCCTAAATAAGGACCATTTTTCCCCGGCTGATTATGTACCATTCAAATGTAACACTTATGTGTTGGTTTGAGGTACTAATATTCCTTGTAACGGACTCAAGTAGGATAACAAATGTATAATAGCATGAGGAAAAATCCTAAACCAACCTATGAGTCTTTACTAGCATATCATTTTATAATCCATTTTGGTGTATTGAATTGCGGCAGGCTCCTGAACAGTAGTAGTACGTGCGATTCTAGGAAATGAGGGCCTAACTACGATGATGTGACACTGTTTTGGATTGGAACCGCCCGACCATAGGTTGGTCGGCTCCGATGGCACAATGTGGATGCGACAGCCCGATGGATGGACGGGTACATCATTTTTAAAATAAATGTAATGGCCACTTGTGCGTTGGGTGTGAAAGGCCCAGGCCCGCAGCACAAGCTTCCATTGGAAAAATTTATGTTTTTAAACATTCCTGCACCGTGTGGCAGGCAGCAGGCCATGAAGTCCGGGATGGCATTGAAGTAGCTGGTGAGGGGGCCTGTGTTCTGTAGGCGAGGGTTCCTGTAATAATGGTTTTAACATTGTGTTTGATCTGGAAGTGGAGATGTTCCATGATCAGAGTGGTGTCGTCCAGGGCTGTGCAGACAAGGGAGTCTTTGTGGATGATGGTATTGCCTCAGCCTGGTTTGTGGGGGCGGTCGCAATATGTCCTCTTGTATCTGGAGGGGCGTGGCAGTGGCAAGGTCTGGTTTGGATGAGGGGATGAGCCAGAATTTGATGATTAACATCTCGCCGGGGGTGAGTGTGGTTAAGGTGTGCCAGGCCTCCAAGGCATGTTTGCCGTGGTACCTTACATGGAGTAGAGCGTTGGGGTCTTTGGAGGGATGTTGGAGTCTGATCGGAGGTTGAGTTGGTTCTGATGTTGCAGGAGAAGCAGCAGTTGTAGCAGGTGAAAGGTCCTTTTGTGGAGCAGGGAGTGGCAGTACAGCAGTTGTCTCGTAGCTTGGCTGCGAGGTTTCAGAGTTCAGTGGCGGAGTAGCGATGGGCTGTGGTACCAGGGGTAATGGCGCTGGGCGTGATCCAGGTACAGACAGGCTTACCTTTGGTGCGCCAGTGGCACATCTACGCAGCGGCCTCCATTAAGTAGTCCCGTGGCGGAGGGAAGGGCAGGAGAATGGTGCGCAGAACCGCCGGGGGTGGTGAGAATCTGAGCAGAGCCCAGGGACAGTGTGGCAACACATACTAAAACACTGGGAAGAAAACCAAATACAAGAAAAATGGGCAGAAGTGATACAGAAAAAATACAATCCGAAAAATAAGATGATCAGCAAGGAACAATACTAGGGGAAGAAATCGGTAGCAGAAGGCAGTGCGAGAGGAGCGACGGGGCACAAACTCGTGCTAGACAGGAGTGGGAGGCAGGAGCAGTACCTATTTGCTACAGGGATCTATGGAGTGGCAACCCTTAACCACCTGTGGTCTTGGGCTGCTTTGTGAATCTAACCTGGATGTGCCCCCACATAGGCCATTACTGGTCCTCTATCTTCCTCCCTCTCTACTATGACTGACATCACAATCGCACCCAATCCCATTGTGGCACTTCTGGGGTATACTCTCAACCCCCACCCCAAATCTACCAGCAGATTTGTCTCTGTTCCACTCCTTGTAAATTGTGAACCGGCTTTGGATTGGGGCAATAGGCAGGTCCCCACAAAGACAGCCTAGCTCAAAAGTATGTCACATTGTGACAAAATTAGTGAGGACTATGCATGGTTACAACCACACGACTCGAGGCCTAAAGATGTTTGGAAGCCTCTGAGGGATTACCTACCCTAGAGTCTCAACGATTCCAGCTGAACAGTAACTCGTTATTCCAATGTATGCTTCTCTCTTCTGCATTGTCTGCACCACCTTTCCTCTGTCATCTTATGAGATTTTCTTTTGTCATTCTCTCCTCTACCATCACTTTATCAATATTTATTACTCGTATAATCTGTGGCACCATGTCAACAAATTGTACCTTTCGTACTGCTGTGGATTTTGTTTTTAGTATTCGGTTTCCTTATCAAGTTTGAATAAATGATTTAAAAAAAAAATAAAAAAATGTGAGAAGAGGTATTTAAAGGCATAATTCTGGAAATTGACTTCTTAATATAGCCATTTATTTTAAAGAAAGACCTTGCTCTTCTACCATAAAACTAATTTGACGTGACTTCTCATTCGGTTCTGCCTTATGTACTGGTTTAAGATAAGAACTCCGTCACTCTTTGTACTTCATAGGTCTCATTGGACTCTAGAAATTCTTTGCAGAACTAATATAAGGCAGACGTTTGTGTTGTGGGGAGGCGTTCTGTCACAAACGTGATGGATATCACGTTCCCCTTCTTACAAGAGTATTCTACAATATGGCATTTACAATAAGAGGAAATGGATATCGGGCTCTTTTGACAGAGTAACACATCCAATACACTTTAAATCAGGTCCTTGGTTTCTAGCCTCTGCTGCTAAAGGAATAATGAAGTACCCAGCACAAGTGAACGTAACATATCCGTTGTACTTTTCTATGTTCATTCTGGTCTTGTATCTCTCATATCTTTGGGGCCTGCGTTATTACCCTGGCACTCCCACCTCTAGGTTTTCTATCTCCTCTCCTTTTCTGCCATTGGTAGGTTGCAAAAGGCCAAAACTGTTGTGAAATTTCCATCTCATATTGGGTGGCCCACATCTTTGAAAGCCTCGACTACTATGGCCACAACTAGAAAATCTGCTAACCCATTTATCCAGTGTGGAAAGGCCTCGGTGGTCACATGGAATTGTGTCTCCATGAGCGAATAGTTTCACTCTTCTTACACATGTCTCTGCCAATTTAGATGTAGCCATTAGACTTTGATGCTCTATAAAATCAGCATCCTTAACCACCGTACCTTGATGCTTTAGCTACTGCAGGTACTTCTCGGTTCACTCTGTGGTGGCATTAGAACAGACTTAGCATCAACCATTTGTGATGCAGTGGTAAGGAATTGGCAGAGTTATTGCACTGCCTCATCTCAGCAAGGAGAAACCCCTAAAATGACAGTATGCGTTATCATCTTATTGTAACTTTTATACAAAATACGATTTTGCTCCTTTTACATGATTAGGTATCTTAATCCGTGGGTCTGTGAATAGAGAAGTTCTGGAGGATAGGAGTGATGTATGTGGATATAACGTTTGATAGCTTTTTTTTTTTTTCAGAACAAATTTTATTAGTTTTGTAGCAGTTGACAGAATATAAAAGAAACACTGCTTCCATAGTAGCAGAAAGACAGTGAGCATATAAGAGCGATAGAGGTCAAGAAATTCAATCAACATTTCCCGATACCCCCCTCCCCGCATTCCCACCCCCCACCCTGCACGGTGTTCACATTGTCCAGAAACAGAAGCCTAAGCATCATAGTAGCAGCGTGTGGTTCAGTTCATTTAGGGGTAGTACAGATGTGGTCTATATCAGTGGCTCGTGGCGCCGGGGGGTCCAGCAACAGGCCCCTATAGTCTGCCCATTTCTTCCAGATCCGATAATGCTTCCTGGGGCAGCCCCTGGCCTCAAAGATCGGGCGTTCCAGTCCCATGTTAAAGTCCATGCCCCGCTTCCACACCCCCACCAATGGAGCCTTGGGGGCCTTCCAGGCTTGGGCTATATCCCGTTTGGCCACCGTGAGACCCAGTAGGAGCAAGTGACGTTTGTACAGATTACCCCCCACTTGTTCCATAACATGGAGGCCCAGCTTCCTCCAGACAGTTCCACACACCGGTCCAAAATCTCTGCAGCCGTACACATCCCCATACTGTATGCAAGAAGGAGCCTACCGCACTGCCACACCTCAGACATTCCGGGGAGGCTATCAGCCCCGCCCTCCACAGTCGTTCCCTTGTGTAGTATGCCCTGTGTAGGTATTTAAATTGGATAAAGCGCAGGCGCACTGCTATCGCTGCTCCCATAGGGGCCTCCAGGGCTTCTCTCCAGTCCTCCTCTTCCAAGTCCCCCAGTTCTCCCTCCCAGACCGCCCGCAACTTATCAAGGGAAGGGGAGCAATGGGTAACCAATGTTTGATATATGGTTGAAATTTTCTTTGATTCCAACTCCCCCATAAAAACTTTTGCCTCTAAGGGGCTGAATTCCGGCAAGGACGATATGCCTGCTATTGTGGGGGTTAGGGCGTGTCGGAGCTGTAAATACCTGAAGAATTGGGATTGGGGCATGTCATATTCATCCTGCAACGCTTGGAACGATTTGAGGACTGTGCCCTTCAGAACGTGGCCCAGCGCTGAAATGCCAATAGCGTCCCAGCCCTCAAAGCCCCGTAGTGAGGCTAAGTAGGCAGCCTCCCATTATGCCACAGTGGAGTCTCGCCCGTAAGCCTGTTCCACCATCCCATGCGGCGGAGCGCGTCTCGCCATACTCTGAAGATTACTTGGGTGACCCTCGGAAGTCTTTTCCGAATAGCCGCCGAGTATAAGATAGTATGGAGCGTGTACGGGTCCATGATATACCTCTCTAGGGCATAGGTCGGGTCGCTTCGATCCCCGTACCACCACTCGTTAAGGACAAGTAAGTGTGACGCCTGATAGTAGGACTGGACATCAGACGTGGCCAGCCCTCCACAGTAGGTCGACTGGAAGCAGGTGCGGAGCGCCACTCTGATTGCTCCCCCGGTCCATAGGAATCGACCCAAAGCGGAGTTCACCTGTCGAAACCACTGCTGCGGAACAGGGTACGGGTGATTCTGCAATTGGTATAAAATTCGGGGTAGGACCACCATCTTAAAAAATGGCTGAGCGGCCATAGATGTTCAGGGCATCCTGGACCACATCCGCATATCCGAACGGATCTTGTCCCAAACTGGCACTATGTTGCGGGACCACGACACTCCCTGCACATCAGTCAGAAAGACACCAAGGTACTTGAGGCCCCCCGCCGCTTCCTGAAGGACCGAGGCCCAGGGACCCAAGGTCCCCCTGTCGCCCAAGACCCACAATTTCGACTTCCGTGTGTTAAGTCTAAGTCCCGACACCTCACCGAAAATGCGCATTATATCAAGGACCCTTGGCCCCGATTTATTGAGGTCCGTAAGAAAAAAAAGCACGTCGTCAGCTTAGAGTGCAATCCTGTCAGATGGGCCTCCCACCCATTCCACACCGCGCAATTGGGCATCCATCCTCACCCAAGCCGCGAGCGGCTCCATAGCCAGGGCAAACAGGTAAGGTGAAAGAGGGCATCCCTGCCGGGTGACTCGACCGATGGAGAACGAGCTGGAGGTCACCCCCGCTATCCTGACCGCCGCCGTCAGGTCCGTATACAGCAAATGAATGTAGGACAGAAAACGTGGGCCCAAATTGAGCCGAAGGAGAAGGGCTCGGAGGTATGACCAGCTCAGGGAGTCGAAAGCCCGATCCATGTCCGCCAGTAGGAGGGCCGCGGGGATGCCCGCTGCTCGCACCGCCTCCACCACTAGGTGTGCGCGTCGTATATTATGTCTCGTTGCCCTGTGAGGCATGAAGCCTGCCTGGTCGGCATGGATCAGGTCCGTGATATAAGGGAGAAGAAGGTTCACCAAAACCTTCGCCAGTATTTTCGCCTCAAAGTTCAGCAGAGAGATCGGACGATATGATTCCGGGCTGTATTGGGGCCTCCCTGGCTTGCAAAACACCACAATCTCGGCGTGTCGCCAGTCCGCTGGCAATCTGCCATGATCCCTAGCCGCCTCCAGGGCCTTCTTATAGCGCATCCCCAATTGGAGATGAAACATCTTCATAAATTCACAGGGGAACCCATTGGGCCCAGGGGCCTTGCCCGTGTTTAGTCCGCCCAGAGCTTCTCCTAGCTCCTCTGCCGACAGCGGGAGGTCTAGTCGGTCTCGGGCCTCATCCGAGAGCGCCCGGGGTGGAAGGTCTGCGAGGAATCTGTCTATCTCCTCCGCTGGGAGGGATTCCCGGGGGGCATATTGTGTCTCATAATATTGAGCGAACATCTGGGCCAGGACCTCAGGGGCCGAGATAGGACCGCCCGCGGCATCTAGGAGTCCCGGCACGGGCTGGGCTTGATAAGTGTCTTGACATAACCTATATAGCATTGTGCTAGATTTGTCCTCCCATTGGTAGATTCTGCTCTGCGTAGCGAGCCAAACCTGTCGAGCTTCGTCTAACAATAAAGAGGTGTACGACCGCTGAAAGTGCAGTAGCTGTCCCACGGCGTCCCCACTCTCCCCTGTCAGGCACTTCGCCTCCTGGCTTCGTACTTGGTCAGCCGCTTCCTCCACGGCCAACCTGCGGGCCTTACGATTCGTGGCGCACCACGCGATGTCCACGCCCCGAAGGACAGGTTTGAGGGCCTCCCACATGGTCATGGCATCTATACTCTGGTCCTCATTCTCCGTCCAGTAATGCGCTATAGCCTCCCTCATGTGCGATTGATAGTCATCGCGCTGTAAGTGCCATACGGAAAGACGCCAGCGAAACTGTTGTCGCCTCACACCGAGGCTCAACGTCAGCGCGATCGAGGAGTGATCCGACAGGCCCCTAGGAAGTATGGAGGTAGAGTCGACTCTGCCTATCCAGGGTTGTGGGACGAACAGGTAGTCTAGGCGTGAAAAGGATTTGTGGACCGCAGAGACAAATGTATATTCGTGACAGCATGCATGTTGATGTCGCCAAGTGTCAATCCATCCCATCCCCCGCACCATCCTGCTCAATTTTGTAGTAGCATCCGACAATTGACCCCCCCCAGGCCTACAACGGTCAAGTCTCCCGTCCATCACATCATTCCAATCACCACCTACTATGGTCAGCACGTGCGGGACGTCCGTCCATACATCAAACAGTCGTTCAATCAGGGCGTCTTGGAGTGGGGGTGGAGCATACACACTGCCGAAGACCACTGGCTCACTCCCCAGTCTCCCCTTAATAAAGACATATCGACCATGCACATCCAGCCATTGTGTGTCGTGCGTATATGGGACCCTACGATGTATCAAAATTGCAACTCCCCTGGACCCTCTCGCGAACCCAGCATGGAACACCTGTTCATACCCGTATCTACGTAAACTAAGGACCTTGGTGCCCAAGAGGTGCGTCTCTTAGAGTAACAAGACATCCGCTCTCTCAGTCTTCCCCAGACGCAGAACCGCACTTCGTTTAATTTTGTCGAGCATCCCTCTCACATTCCAGCTCAATATGCGCATCGAGGCTTGCGAGAGGCTCGCCCCCTGTTCTTCAGCCGCCATCAATCGTCCGGACTCCGAGATCATCAGGCCACCGAGGCCACACACACATACTCAGCTGCCTCCATGTTCCCGTGTACACCGTGCTAGAGCTAGCCCCAACTTCCCTCCCCACCATTCCCGGATCCCCCAAACCCCCGCCCCCCCCCCTGCACACCCTCCCCTTCCCCGAACTATACCAACAACCCCCCCTCCAACCCCCCACCCCATACCTCAGCAACATTGAAGTACCTGTCGCGGTGCAGGCAATCTCAGCCCTCCAACGGGAGGCCCAAGACCCACTACACCAATGGATCCCACCCAACTAACCACAAGGTATTCAACTACTTCCCACCCAACACGCGGGAATGAACTCCGGGAGTAGGCCCGCTCTCGTACGAGCGTCTCCCGACCAACCGTCCACCCATGAATAAGGAATCATGTAGTCAACCAGCACGTGGCATGTCCAAGAGTAGCGCTAGGCCTACTTCAGCCGTCAAGGCCTCTCACCATCCCTTCAGTCCTATTTCCAGAACCAGCGTGAGCGTGAGGGTCTCAAGATTTCGAGGGAGAAGAATCTGTTTCCTCCGGTGCTTCCGCCGTTTCGTCGCGGGGAGGTGGGCGCTTCTGAGAGCGCGACCTCCAGTTGCTCCTGCTGCGTGATCGTCTGGGCGTTTTCGGGGGTCTCCCGTTGGTTGACGAGTCCGAGCCCCTCCGAGGGGGGGTATTCACCTTGACTCGCACCGTTTCGTCTGTCCATTCAAATACTTCCTCCGGGGAGTTGAAAAACTGGGTGCGAGATTGGAAGACCACACGCAGGCGAGCCGGGAATAGTAGAGCATAGGGAATCTTGAGCTCTCGCAGACGTGCTTTTGCCGCGGTGAACGACTGTCTCTGCTGCTGGACCAGTTTCGTGTAATCCGGGAACACAAGGATTTTGTGATTCTCAAACATTAGTGGGTCCTGGGCGTGGGCTTGCCGTAAGATAACGTCCCTATCGTGGTAATTGAGCAGTTTGGCAATCACCGAGCGGGGGCGAGCCCCAGTGGGCGGTTTGGGAAGAAGTGCACGATGTGCCCGCTCCACCACAAAGCAGCGCGACAGGGAGTCCGGGGGGAGCCATCCCTCCAGCAATTGGGTCAGGAAGGCCTCCATATTTCCTTTCTCGCATTCCTCCGGGAAGCCCACAAAGCGCAGGTTGTTTCGTCTGGCCCTCCCTTCCGCGTCCTCCACCCGCAGCGCAAGTCCCTTCTGGATCCCTTCCATGGCGGCAACTTTCTTTTTGAGATTCACCATGTCGTCCTCGAACAGGTAGGAGAGCCAGTATAGTGGCCGCCCTCCCACTGCTCCAGCACTACTGCGCCCCGCGGCTCGAGCCCGCCGCCGAGTGGGGCCAGACACGTCCCCTCCCCCGCTAGGCCACGCAGCCACTCCTTACCCCACCTCGACCTCCGTCCGGGCGCCGACTGCTTCCCCCTCCAGCCACTGTGTCCGCCTCCGCTCCAAGTGTCGAGACGCCAGTGGGGTCAGCCCAATCTTCCCCGCCGCTCCGCAGCGGCTCGCACCCGGAGCGGCACCTTCCGCTGGCGCACCCCGGCTCTCCTCCACTTCCGGGCGGGCTACCCGGTAATCGAGGTCCCGGCTTTGGTGTGTGGCGAAGGCCTCGTCACTGTCCAGGCTCCCGGCGGCCGTAACTCTCAGATCCCGGACCACCGGGACGCCAAAATTACTGTCGAGGGGTCTCCTCCGGAGCCGCTCTCCGCCACTCGATGTAGGGTGCAGGTTGGTCAGGGCGACGCAGGATTTAGGTAGGATATGGAATCGGCGGGACGGAGCTCACTCAAGCTACGTCCGCCATGATCGCCGACTTGGCCACGCCCCCTTGATAGCTTTTTAATGTTGGAAACGTTTTTTTTTTCTTTTTTAAACTCGGTTCTCAATGTTTTGCGCATAGATGTTTTTTATAATTGATCTTTTGATATAAAATGACCATGTAGGCTGTTTCTAGACTTGTGATCTTTGTGTCTAAATTGTAAAGTGATGAGAATTTTCTTCATGAGAATTGAGAAGCTGCTTATGCTACCTAATATTCATGTAGAAGATGCATTAAGGTGGTCACATTTAGTATGTAAATCTTGTACTGCACGCACTTATGTAAAATAGAAGAATCCTTTTGTATCCTGTATTTAAAGCTTGAAGTGACTTTCAAAGAATGAACATTAATAGTTTGTATTGCTATCGAAAAACGTGTGCACGGGCTCTCAAAACCAGTGAAAGATATCAAACTACTATTACACCCAGACCTTAGGGAGCCCAGCATTCTCAAAGGGGGCAACGGCACAAGAGTAGCAATTATCCAATTAGAATAGTCCCTTCTGACTTGCATTCAGAAATCTACAGACTCTCTTGTGTTCATTTTAGACTAAGTGACTGCTTGTTGAAGGGTAGTTCCTTGAACCAGAATCATTGAATCCTAGAATATGAACGTAGGGTGTAGATAGACCTTTGTCGTCCAATTAAGTGTCTGTTTAGACCTTGAAAATCAAAAGTAAGTTCGAGTAAAAATCTGATGTGCAAAAGGAGGTGTGAACAAAGTCGTGGGGAATTAATGATGGCTTGTTTTTTAGTTATTTATTTTAAGAGCAATGCATTTAGAACAAAAGTATTTGCAAGAAAGTCCAGAAACCTCTATAAAAATGCTTGCTTGTCTCCACAATTCTTCTTTCATTTTGATTGTTTGCGTTTCTGGTATTAACTGAGAAAAAGGTGCATATTTGAGGCAGATGTATGCTTGCCTATATGTTGTCTTGCTAATCCATATCAAGACCTTCACTTTAATTCAGAGTGGCATTGATTTAAAGTTATTTTTATTGAACTTCAGGCTGCTACAAATCCCACATGTAGTGAAATCCAAGAAGTGTGCAGCACTGCTGGGTTAAACGCAATTGCCGAGGTAACTTGTATTATTTTGCTCTACTTAATTCATTTCAATCTTAAATGATCAATGAATCAAATATTTAAAAATTGTTTTCTCTGGAATCCTAGAACAACAAGATGTATCCCAGAGAGTGGAACCGCGATGCACAGTTCAGAGGTAGAGTGCGTGTGCAGTTAAAAAATGAAGACGGCGCTCTTTGTTTGGAGCAATTTCCATCACGTAAGTTTGAAAATATTACCTTTTAGCAGTGGGTTGAGGACATGGGACCAAGGAGTTTGGATGCGGCTAAAACCCACGCCCTAAACCCGTCATTTTCCAGTAATGGAAGATGTCAAGTTACTTATTTGCATACCTAGGCCTCTGGTTTGCATACTTTTATGGCACTGCATGTCATTCATTTAAAGATTTCAACACAAAGTATATGAGCAAGCCTTAATACACTAGATTAGTTTTGGATATTTATAGTGAATTCAGATGTCTCCGCATAAGATGAAGGATCAATATCTTTGTTTTTACAATTTTTTACATGCATGTTAGGTTTTCTTTTAGGCATGACCTAGAAGCCGTTGTAGCGGTCTCTCAAGGCTTTAATAAAAAATGAATGAATCAGAAAATACATATGCCTACACAGAGGATTTGTGTCCGCCATTGGTCTATTCAACTGCCATTCACATTTAGTTTTTGTCCACACATCAACCCAATCTAACTTTTGGTCATCTTGTACTGTGAGTGATGGCATTGACCCTCAATCCCCCTGCACGTCCACCTAAAAACAAGGGCACCCCGTGCCATTGCACTGCTACTTTGCAAGTGTTCTTTAGATCCATTTTTTTTATAAAGTCATCCTTGTATTTAAGATGTGTCTTATGAGGTACAGTAATTCAAAGGCAACAGTATGTTTTCTTTGCATCAAAAAGCATCCAGTGTTCAAGTGAAAACCTGGAGAAATGTCATATATTCTTTTATATGTACCCCTGTCGGCTAGGAAGCAGAGGTATGCTTTTATATTAAAATTATGTAATTTATATTTAAATTTAAAAGAATTAAGCATTTGTTAGACCGCATGTTGTGTTCTCGTTTTGCGGTATATGTCTGCAATAAAAAAACAACGAAAAATGCAGCGGTTTTACCACCTTGCCAGATCTTTTTCTTTGCAGATGCTTAATTTTTCTGTTAATGTTTGGCAGGTTTTTTTTCTTCAAGTTTTTAACTTTGTTGTCATTTTACTTTGATCTGTCCTAAAGTTTAACTTTCTATAAACTTTGTCGATAATTTTTATTATGACCCTAATGTATCAACGTTTGTTTGTAGGTCAAGCAATAATGTTGCATGTAGCAGAAATGATTCCAAAATTGAAAACCAGGACGCAGAAGGCTGGAGGTGGGGACCAGACTCTTCAGCCAGGAGAAGGTGGTAAAAAGAGCAAAAAGAAAAAGAAGTGATTGAGCGACTGCCATTTGTCCTGTTACTATTTGGACTGTGTTGGAGGAAACAAAACCATTTATTTTGGCTCTTGAGCTTGTACTAGCTGCAGAACTTCAAGCTAGTACCTGTTGAAAATCTTAAGGAAACTCCACTGTCCATTAAGGGGTTATGTCTGAAGTGTACTGTTGCTGTATGTGGCAATCCATACCACTTACTGGCTACTGCACCTAAACTACATTCTGAGTAAAATACTGTCCTGCAAAATATTCCATGCCTATCCCGTTTCAAGACCTGCTGCATTTACCATAATGAGTCTTAAGTTTGAATTCCATCCTCGTGGTAAGAAAGCAAGAAAACAGCAAATTCTACACAAATGTGTTTTTTTTTTTTTTATCACATGATTTGAAAAATATTAAATGTATTACCTTTTGGTGTGAAATTAAATCCCAAAATGCCTTTGATACTTTGAAAGCAAAGCCAACAACCATGATTTTCTGAAAATGTTTGATTTAATTTGTCGTAAGGGCATCTGCGACCTATAGTTCTGTTCTTTGCAAAATGGTGGATAGGATTAATCGCAGTTTGAAACGAAAGAAAATCAATTACAAACAATAAGTGATGCATTTTTAAAAAAATAAATCCTATTGGAAATAATGGTATTTCAATGTTTTATTTAAGGGTTATGAAAATTTGATGGGGGGGGGGCAGGGCATTTGTGATTTGGATGAACGTGGATCAGTATGGGTTCTCCTTAACATTGTTTGAGGATGCAGACTAGGCTGGAGCCACAACATTGCTGGCTTCCAAACGAAAATATTGGCATGTCAAAGTTTCAGATGTAGGTTGGGGGCTCTAAGAGTGCCCATATCCCCCCCCCTTTCCTGAAACCTAGTTTGGGTGGACATTGAGGATTATATATTGCACGTGGTGAAGTGAAAAGGCAATGTCATACTCTGTGACTCCAGGATACACATTTTTCCAGAAAGCAATGGTGTCACTGAAAGCTGAGGTTGGTAATGGGAGCCATTGAAGAATGTCTTTTAATTTGTTACACTAGCCAGTGGGATTCCAGAATTAGACTACTATGTAATGCCCATTTGGAGAGGGTCACAATGGAACAGGAGGCATTGAATCAGTGGGTTAAGATGCAATAGAGCCTAAGGTACTACTGCTGTAGTGGATGAAATGTAACCAAGAAGCCTCAGAATGTCCTTAACAGGACCCTGGTCTGTTTCGGAGAGACCTTGGCTGAACCTCAACAGTTGAACCTCCTCCCCAGGTACGTGCAGTACATGCACTATAAATTGACGATCTTTTGCAGGTTTGAGACGGAACCTTTTCAAGTTCAAAGGATGGGGGAGGGGGGCAGGGGGGAATTAGCCAGCCAGGTTTGGAAACCACTGACCACTAATAAACAAACGCATTACTGAAATAATTATATTTTCTCTCTCAGAGCAGATCTTCGAAACATTTGGGAATATGTTCTAAATCCAGGATAGCCCAAGGTCTCCTGGATTCATAAAAAAGAATGATCACAAGAAGTGAAGTTATTTTGAAAGTCATAATAGATGAGAACCCTAACTCCTTTACAGGCCAAACCTCCCATGAAGGCTTGACAACAACTAGCAGGATGGAGTATATCCCTGTCACCATTTGTTAGGGAGATATTTGATGCAGTATTGTCTTCTGTACAAGTGATGTTACTCTTAACAGAAGTCTTTTAGTTCCCCTGTAGAAGGTGAGAGGAGTGTGGCGAAACAGGTACTTGGAGGCTTGCTTTGGAACTCTAGGTGATAGCCCACAAACATCTAAAGAACAAACTGATTTGTAACCAGTCTTCCACTTATCTGCAAACTTGAGCAATCCGCCCTCTGCAAGACCCCGTATTGTCCCAAAGAAACACAGGCCTTTGTAAGCAGGATCTTTCCATGAGAGCAAGTTTAATTAGATGAGGTCTCACAAGGTGGCTGACCAAACTACAAGCTCATATATACTTGTTTAGCAATTAATATTTACTCAGCAGTTCAGTTTTCGGGCATTTCAAAACAGATGGGCTTCAATTTTTTAACATCCTCTTCCTGGTACGGTGATAGCATTTGGTTAAGCAGTGAGCTCGTCCCACTGCATCTTTGATACTTACGTGCAAATGACGGAATGAGAACCTATATTTGCTTTACCATGCAAACAAGAGCTGAACGTTTGCAAAATTCCATTATTTGTTAGTTGCATCAGCTTGTACATGTGTGTTAGTGCAATAATAAGCAATGTGTTCATGACACAACTTGGGGTACACCCTTAAGATACTTAAGCCTAAAGGTTTATATCCCCTAACCCTATAACACAAGGACTTAGTTCAGTGTGCTAAATATGAGAAAGGCAAATCTGGTTTGCTGCTAACATACACTCTTCCCCGTCTCATGTGAGGGAGATGGTATGCTTTCCGGTAAACAGGAAGTCCCTTTGTTTTCAGGGCTGCAGTGGTAATCTGGAAGACCCAGCTTTTGTGCTTAGACTGTCACACTTCAGCATCTGCACTACTGACATGTATGTTGGAAAACATTCGTTGTTATAACCTACTTAATACATGCATTGTGACCACAAGGCATATACAGAATATTGCTACTATTGGAGTTACTATAAATGTGAACATTACACTCCTTTCTAACATGTTCATTTCTACCAAGTAAACTAACCATGCGTAAAGGAGAATACTTGATTTGTCAGGCAGAGGCCATGGACTCTAAGCTGGTTTGGAGAGGACGCCGCAGTTGCTCCCTCAGTGAAAACATGATCTCTGGCAGCAATTCTGAACTCTGCTTCTGTTCCATGTGTCCAACCCCCAGTCCAAGAAGGTGTGCAAACAGCAGTCTAGAATCTGACCTATTTTTTGATTCTTCTGGAATGAAGGCTTCTCTGAGGCAGATGGCCAAACCTTTGTGTTAAATTATTCCGTTATAACTTTGTTATGCAATCTGATTATGAGTGGAATAACAAGGAAGAAACTCAGTGGAAAAATGGCAACTGGAACTAGTGTTCATAATATGCATCACCTCTGCGCACATATCTGTATATCTTTGTACTAGGTGACCCTGAGGCATATATATTTAGGACATTTTGGCCAGAATCACGTTTCCTATTTTGCTGATAATTAAACGCGAAGCTACTGTGCAAACGGAATGGGCCTGTGTCGTGAATTGTGCATACAGCTTGTTTGAGGCTGATCATGGAAGATAACAGTCTGGCCAATGCTGAGTGAACATTGAGCCAGTCTCCGGAATCTACACAAGAACCAGCTGGAGTCAGTCTAGTTGTTTTGTTGTTTTTTTCGTGCCTGCTGATGGCCGACATTTCCCTTCATTTGGCACTGTGTGCTAGCTTAACCTCCTTACCACTCAGTCATTTAGATGCGTGGCTCCTCCTTCCAAAATTGGTAATGCCATGCTCTGACATTCCTAAAAGGCCGGGATGTGCAATATGTATAAAAATATGGTGCACCTCTGTGTTCAGCCTAGCACTGGCGCTAATAAAGCTGCCTAGTGCCAGCGCAGGCTCCCTTGCGCAATACTGCAAGGGTGCCTGCTCTGTAGGGACCTCTTCCTGCACATAAACAATCTTGAGCCTATTTGCTCTTTCTATCTGTGCTGCAGAATGCAGCATACATGGAAAGAGCAAAATATGAGGAGAAATGTAGAATCTCTCCTTGTATCGCCAGTATAAGACTAGGCATTTGCGGGTCTTAGTTTTTCGCACTGCCCCAGCCTTGTAAATATGGGGCAGTGTCAAAAAAGCAATGGATGTTGCGGTGGAACACCCACTGCAACGCTCATTGCACGCCCCGCTCACACTAAGTGGAGCATGAAAAGGGGCCTTATTTATAAGGCGGCGTTAAGCCACATAAAGTGGCTTAACGCCTCTTTGTAAATAAGGAGAGGGGATATCTCTACCAGATCATTTCTAAAAAGGATGTTCTGGTGGTGATATCCCCGCTGTTTCTAGTTACTTGTCTGATTCCTTCCTTCCTTTCTACAGTATATTCCCATTTTCAAGCACATTGAGCATAAGGTAGGCCCTATGCCTGTTCGTAAAAACAAAAGTAGAAATACGACAGTCATAGTTGGCCTATCTTGTGCTTTTTTTCTCTGTGAAACTTTTGTGATATTGAATGTAAAATCTGGCAGGTATGAAAGTGCAGCACTGTGTGTTGATAATTTTGCATATCCCACCCTGCTTCTCTAAAATTAAAGCCAAAGCCATTCTGTTCTGAAAATCATATTGCACTTTGCTATCATTTCTTCAGTAATGTTAGATAAAGCAGCAGTGGTGTCATTAGCCAGCCTCTCTTTAACTGAGCTTGCTTCATTATTATCACTACATTTGGGACCGAATTTAGTATGATTTTGCAGTGGAATTGCCCCATTTTTGTGGCGCAGCCGCGACACTAAATACTTTTTGACATTTACTAAGACACATTCCTTTATGTGGTTTAGTAAATACAATTCAAATTGCAACGGAAATCACTGCTTTGCGTTGCTTTGTGTCAAGTGGACATTGCATGGGCAAATTCAGATTTCCAAGAACTTGTAAACCTGGGGCTGGGCCAAAGTGGTACACCTATGCAACAGGCATAACCAGGAGAAATGTATTTCTCCTTATTACACCCCCTTTCTATGTGTGCTGCATTCTGCAGTACGAATATAAAGATGGTAATGTGTCCTCCGCCAGCACAAAAACAATACTGTCTAATGAAGGCATCCTTGCGCTTCTGTGCAAAGGTGCCTGAGTTGGTGGTGGGCAGCAAGGAGGGAGCAGAAATGTTCTATATCTTCGTAAATAGGGAGCATTTCTGCCTGCTCCCTTAAAGGCCGGTCTATTAAAATAGACTGAGAAAGTACACTTTCCCAGGGGCCCCTTGGAAAGGGGGACCCAGGGCAATTGTCCGATTGACCCATGCCTTACAACATAGATGCAGCTGGAAAAGGCCGCCTTCATTCTACAAACGTGATACATCTCCAAATAACAGCCATCTCGTCGTAGTACATAAATTGCTCTTGAAGGGATGTGTGCAGTTAGGTTTAGATTTCCCTTGCAGGATATGCAAAGCATGCGTATCCTTTCACACCAGAAATCAAAAGCTGGATGCATTAGTAGCAAAGTGTTTTCACTTGAAACTGGTTCATTAGCCTCAGCAGCCGTTTTTATTGGTAATGTCTAGTATCATTCCCATAAGCATTTAGAAAGTATTTCTTAACTTCAGACAACATGCATTTTACATCTTTAGGCACTGAATTCCATTAGCTTTTCTATTTTTTTCCATGCAACCAGTTAAATTCTTGATTCTGTGCAAAATCTCCTGGGTACCTGTATGAGGACAAAGAGAGGTAAATAGCACATGGTAATGGAAAAGAAAATGATCTTTGAAGGTATGAAACTCCTGCAGCCAAAGAGGGAGGCATGGCTCCCAAGCAGGATCCCAGGGGATAAATAACGTGTTTTCTCATTTTGTTTAAAACGAGTGGGCTTCGGGTCATTTCAAAATGGTGGATGGTCACAACTTTGCTTTTCTTTTTTTTTTTTTTTTTTTTTTTTTTTTATACTTCATGAAATAAACTTTATTTTGGATTGTGCATAGATTCAACTTTTTTTTTTTTTTGATCAAATATATTTTTATTGAGTTCCACAAAGCAATGTTATACATACAGTATATGAAGAAACAAAAAGCTATGTCTAGGCGCCCGTCCCCGACCCAGCAGCGCACCCCTCTGAGTGTCCATAAAGTGAGGCAAGTCCGGGCGCCCGAGTATGCTTGCTTGGCGGAGGGACATGCCCCCCTGCGGCCATCCGAACTCTTTTCCACCAACTCCCCAACAGGCCCTCCCTCCCGTCCAACCCCAACGGTATCCCACCCCCTCACCAACCCCCCCAACCTCCCTCCTCCCACCCGGTGTGTTCCCTGTAGCGCCTAAGGTCGGTTGTACTGTGTAGAGGCTAGACTTTATGTTCCGCTCTGGTCTTTTCATCTCTAAACCCCTCCGCCAATTTCAGGACCCGGAGATACCTCGGGCAGGTGAGCTCCGTGAATTCTTGGGAGAGTAGAGAGATAAGTGGTTGCCATGTTGCCCTGAAGGTGTCGGAGGACTGAGTAAGCGAGGCCTGTATCCTCTCCATCCCCATGATGTACCATAACCGATGTAACCACCCCGTGTGTGTGGGCTGCCTGGTGGACCCCCAGAGTGATAAGATGTGCTGCGTCGCTGCCCCCATTGCCAGTCCCATCTGTTTTCCCCTCATGGACTTGAGGGGGAACGTCAGGTCGTTCGGCAGTCCGAGAACAGCATAAGCTGGGAATCGTGGAATGTCGGTGTCAAAGTGAGTGTCTATGTCCTTGAGTACCGCTGTCCAATATTCCTGTACCTCGGTACAGTCCCACAAGATGTGTAGCATGGTCCCCGTGTGCCCGCACCCTCTCCAACATTTAGGGTCTTGGCTCGGATTCCCCTGATGCAGACGCTCAGGGGTCAAGTGCCAGTAGTAGGCGATCTTGACCGCCGCCTCCCTGCTAGCGGTATTCCTGGCCGTGTGATGAGCACGGTGGTATACGGCTCGCCATTCTTTAGCTGAAAGAGCGCGTCCCAGTTCCCTCTCCCAGCGCCTCTGCCCAGCAGATTTCTCCGAAGGGGGGGGTGGGGACAGCATCTGATACAGCTCTGTGATAGACCTTGTGTCCGATGTCTTGGTCACAATCCAACGCTCATAGGGGGTGAGGGGGCGTCCAACCAAAGGCGCCACGTCGGCGTGCGTTAGCCAGTGCCTAAGCTGGAAGTACTGGTAGCGGAGTGGCTTATCCAATGAGTAGTGTGCTGTCACGGCGTCCCATGTCATGAAGCCCTCCGTGTCGAAGAGGTGGCCCGCGGAGCGACATTCGGATTGTCGCCATTGTGGGAATGAGCTCGGGGAGCAGCCAGGGGGGAACGCCGGATTGTCCAGCAGAGGCGTCATGGGGGAGGGAAAGGTCGTCAGGCCCTTAGGGACCGCGGTAGCATCCCACACTTGCAAAAGGGTCCTGGTGATAGGGGATCTTTTGAGGTACTGTGGTCTGTCTGGGCGCGCCAAATAGGGAACCTTCCAGAGGGGCAGGCCTGCCATGGCTCTGTCCTGGAACAACCAGTGTTTCTCCGAAGTCGGTCGGGACCACTCCAGTAGGAATCTAAGCTGAGCCGCGTGGAAGTAGCGTTTGAGGTCCGGAACCCCCAGACCCCCCTCCGCTGTCGTCCTCGTGGCCAGGTCGCGCCGCAGTCTGGACCTTTTATTCGCCCATATATAGTGATGCAGGGCATCCTGTAGTTTCTTCAGCATCCCCAGTGGGGGAGTGACCGGGATGGTCTGGAATACATAAAGGATCTTAGGCAACAGGGACATTTTTATGGCCGCCACCCGGCCCAGCCACGAAAGCGGCTGTTGCTTCCACCTCGCAATGTCCCCCTGAACTCGCGACAGCAGCCTGGTGTAGTTAAGGTCGACCGTTTGAACGGTTGACGGCGTCAGGCCTATCCCCAGGTACTGCACGGTGGTGCTGACCTCCAGCCCTCCTATGTGCAACGAAGCCCTGTTAGCCGGTCGGGTGTTGCTACCGAGCGGCAGGACGACGGACTTCTGGATATTCATTTTGAAGCCCGACACTGCCCCAAACGCGGTCATTTCCGAGAGGAAGGCCGGCAGAGAGACCCGAGGGTTATCCACCGCCACCAGAATGTCGTCCGCGTAGAGGCTGATGGTTTGCTCCACTCCTCCAAACCTGATCCCGGTTATGGCACGGTTGTCCCGAACCCGCTGGGCAAATGGCTCGATATAAAGGGCGAACAGGAGCGGCGAGAGTGGGCAGCCCTGCCGCGTGCCCCTCTGGATGTCGAATGGCTTAGAGCTGACCCCGTTGACTTTGATGGTCGCCTTCGGGGACGTGTAGCATCCCGCCACCCAGGAGCGGAATCGCGGACCCACTCCGAATTTGGCCAGCGTCTGTTCCAGGAACCCCCAATCCACCCTGTCGAACGCCTTCTCGGCGTCCACCGAGAGCAGTGCTGCGTCCGAGGCGTTGGCGTACGCTTTGTCTATGACATGCATGATGCGCTTTGTGTTATCCGCGCATTGCCTGGAGGGGACGAAGCCCGCTTGGTCAGGGTCGATAACGCCTGGCAGGCACGGGCCCAGCCGGGAGGCCAGGATGCCCGTGAAGAGCTTAAGGTCCACGTTGAGGAGCGAAATCGGCCTATACGCAGCACAGCGTGAGGGGTCTTTGCCCGGTTTCGGAAGGACCACGACCTCAGCCTCCAACATCCCCCTCGGGATTGAGCCCTGGCCCTCGAATGAGTTGAATAGCTTTGTAAGGACTGGCGCCAGGAGGGGGCAGAAGGTTTTATAAAAGCCCGAGGAGAAGCCGTCCGGGCCCGGAGCCTTCAGGGGTTTAAGACGGGCAATGGCCGCTATGACCTCTTCCAGGCGGAAGGGAGCATCTAGCGCGGCGGAGTTCACGTCATTAAGGGCGGTGACCTCCATGGACTCCAGGTAGGTCTTCCCCGCCTCCTCCCCCACGGTCCGATCGGCGGCATATAGCTGCTCATAGAAAGTCCGGAATGCCTCCGCTATGCCGTCATCCTCTCGGACCTCGCCGCCATCGTCTCCGCGTATCATAGGTATCTGGGAGCGGACGGTTTTGGCCTTGAGTTTGCTAGCCAGCAGGCGGCCCGTCTTGTCTCCCCCCACGTAGTACGTGTGGCGGAGGCGGAGCGCCGCGTATTCCGCCCTATCTAGGTCTAGACTCGCCAGTTGCGCCCTAACCGCTTTCAGCTTGCGCCAAATCCGGGGGGCTCCCGTCCGGCTGTGAACCCGCTCCAGTTCTAACACCTGCGTCTCCAGGTCCCGTCTCCGATCTTTTCGCTCCTTATTTTCTGCCGCGGCGATCGCTATGATTTCGCCCCTAATAACCGCCTTGAGTGCCCCCCATAGTGTCGCCTGGGTTACCTCTCCTGTGTCGTTCTGGTCCAAATAAGTGGTGATGCTTTGGGACAGTTGCTGCACAACTCCCTTGCGGGCCAGTAAACTTTCCCTGAGTCGCCACTTGCCCCTACGTGGAGGAGTGCGCGGGACGGTTAGTTGAAGGGTCACCGCGTCGTGGTCTGAAAGTGCCGCCGGTGTAATGTCAATGTCCCGAACCATGGGTATTATGTCAGTCGAACCCAGGAAGTGGTCTATTCTAGCATATGTGTGGTGCACATGAGAGTAAAAGGTGTATCCCGGGGCAGTGTGATGTTTGTCCCGCCAGATGTCAATCAGCCCCCTGTCCCCTAACCACTGTTTCCCTGTCACCGACAGCGCTCCGGAGTCCCCAAACCTCTTCCCGGACCTATCCTTCTCATTATCCATGACCAGGTTCAAGTCCCCTCCCACCAGTACCAGCCTCATATCGCCCGAAAGCGCTTCAGACAGCGCACCTTTCAGGAAAACCTCCTGTTTGGCGTTGGGTGCATAAATGGAGCCTAACACAACTTTGCTTTTCATAACACTACTCAAGCATTCCACCATACCAGAGGATGGAGGGTGATAATCACTATCCATCTCCATGGGATGCTCACAGCCTGACATTAGCTTCACGCTTATATTTTTCAATTATCCACTCCTAACTTTATATCCAACTCAGTAGCCTGTACCAGTTCTTTAAGCAACAGTTTTGCCAGGGTCATGTTAGCGCACTAGTGTAGTGGATATGCCCCCGCCCATCTAGAGAACATGTACAGTCGGTGCATATCTCTATCCTCAGCATGCTTGCATCTCTATAAAGTCAGTCTGCAGCCTTAAAAATGGTCCCTAAGCTACAGGGAAATGACTCCTAACAAGAGTTCCATTCCCCACATTGTTTTTCTGGCAAAGAAAACGCTGTGAACAATAGTCTTCGGCATATACTCAAATGGTGGTTCCACTATTTTCTCTGAAAACTAATAGGGTTGGTCCATGAAACAATTTGATTATTTTTTTTTTAACACAAATCAAATACTTCCTGCTCCGCCGACCCGCCCCCCCTTAATTTCTTCATAACCTATCTATTCCCATTCCGGTTTTCCTCCGGCCCTGTTTTTCCTGAATGATTCTGAACTATTTCAATGTATGTACAGGGACCTTGGATGGTCACTACTGATATTAAAGCAAGGTGTGTAATGTATGCATTTAATATGTAAAAACTGGTCACTGTCTGCAAAATCTTCATCCAACCCTCCTCGATGTGCTGCATATTTCACAGCGGTAACTGCAAACACAACAATGATGGACAGAATGTGGATCAATGTCACACATTCACCCCAGTCCAAAGATCTGGGCCCAAATCCATCGTTTTTCCACTCCACACCACCCTGGGTTAGACAATGGCGATATGCAAATCAGCGCTGACCCTGTGCCCCATGGGAACAGTCCAGTCCGAACTACAAAAGCCATGTCCTTCCCAGAACGGAAACAAGCATCCGAGGACCGGCCCGGTTTCGAGGTAACACCTCTCTTCAGCCCGGCTAGCTTGATTCCAGTGGTGTGGAGTGCCTGGGACTCACGTCTGAGCATCCCCAGTACACTTAGAGCGGTAACTGCAAACACAACAATGATGGACAGAATGTGGATCAATGTCACACATTCACCCCAGTCCAAAGATCTGGGCCCAAATCCATCGTTTTTCCACTCCACACCACCCTGGGTTAGACAATGGCGATATGCAAATCAGCGCTGACCCTGTGCTTGTTTCCGTTCTGGGAAGGACATGGCTTTTGTAGTTCGGACTGGACTGTTCCCATGGGGCACAGGGTCAGCGCTGATTTGCATATCGCCATTGTCTAACCCAGGGTGGTGTGGAGTGGAAAAACAATGGATTTGGGCCCAGATCTTTGGACTGGGGTGAATGTGTGACATTGATCCACATTCTGTCCATCATTGTTGTGTTTGCAGGCACATTTCACAGCAGCACATTTGTTGAGCTTGCAACAGATCAAACACTTCGGGGGTGGGATGGCTCCTTGTGTATTGGAGTAAAAGCTGATGTCCTATCCTAAAGCCCCTATGGGGCCAACATTGTCTAATCATACAAGAGAATTGTTATAAATGGTCACGTTTACATTTTTTGCTCAACAACATGCTCTTGTGAGAGCCATCCGTTATGTGACTTGTGCGGACTGTACATTGGCCTAAGAGGAGGCTTCAGTTACTCTTTTAGTGATGCACACAGCATATGCAGCCCTTAGATGTCCTGCATTGTCTCTTAAACATGACCCATCCATAAACCATACATTAGCACAATGTTCATCTTTGATTTCGGCTTTGTGTGCAATTCTGTCGCCTGTACACAATTGTGCTCTTCATCTTGCTGGGAAGGCAATAATGAGGCAATATCCAAAAGCCCAAACCTTTTTACAGGTATGTTGGGAATCACAAGCAACGTTATCCCATTATGTGTGAGCCTGGCATCCATCAAACCTTGTTTTACTTCACATTAGGCAACATTTCGACTTAATAATGTAAATCCAGTGTCCCATAATACCCCAGCACAATGTCCTCCAGCCACTGCAGATTCTGCTCTCAAGCACCCTGGGACAACTGCTACATAAGCCAAAGTAGTGGAGAAATATTCAACTCTGTGCTCTTGATCGCCATGGTGCTTTTTTTGTTGTTGCACAGACTGAGTCAGTACCCCCCCCCCCTCTCTCTCAGTACAGTAGATTAGAAGATTATTTCTTCATCTGGCACACCCTGGGCTAAGGATGAACACAAACATGTTTTAAATCCTAGAATGACTGTTCTCAGATCGGGTCACTGGATCCGAGAAGGCCTTCATTGCCAATCATTGGAGAGGTATGGCTAGGAGGGAAAAGTTTGTAATGTATGTCTGCAGTACCCCCATTACACTGAGGAATGCTCTCACCGGTGAGGGCCATTTGTAATCCTCATCTACTGGGATAAATTCCTCATTCCTTTCTCTAAATCATGCCCTAAATAAATTGCTTTAGGCTGGCAATATTGGAGCTTTGAGAGGGGGGACCCATGTCCCTTGTGCCAAATAATTCATCACAGCAATAGTGTTCCTTTCACACCCCTCCCGCTTAGATGAAGCAAGGGCCATTCGAATTATATGAATGTGTGGCTGTGGCACAATTCTGGATATGCTACAATTCATTATTGCAGGTTTTAACAACTATTTTGATTCTAGTTCAAAAGTTACTAAAATCAAAGCAACACAAGTTCCTGCACAGTGGAAGTCCATTCAAAAAGGTTGACTGGTCACCTTTCTGTTGCTTATTGCTGTGTTTGGGTGTTCAACTGGTACTGAGATATGACATAACTAGACCGTGTTAACAAGTGTAAAAACAAGCATTGGAAATGCAATAGGGCTCGCATTAGGAAAGTTTGAGCTATTGGTCTTATAAATGAATTTTTTTTATTTATGTGTTATTTTTTTGAAATGGCTAAATTAATAGCTTTGTCATTTACAATGCCAATAGTTATAACTTTCGCAAATGTGACACCTATAGCATTTGTAATGCCACATGTTTTGTCCACCTAGTGACACAAGACCATTGCTGAAGAATTCTCCGGCTCCAGGCTAGCGCCTTGGGATATTCGAACAGTGATGATTCTGCAGTAAGATAGAAGTAGTCTTCAGAATATTACAAAGATGTATGTTTCAATGGCATATGTTTGTTAGAAGAAACCGAGCTGTGTCCATCCTGAAATCATTTGGTGTTACAACCCCTCTCCTGGCTGACTGGATGTTATTGGCTACAAATCAAGTCACACTCTGGCGCTCTGCCTCATTGTATTGCTGAACGCATTCAGAATACAACAGAACGCATTTTAAAATATAGGAAGACTGCTGAAAACTATAAATGAGTGCAACCGCCGCTCTCTTACGGTTTTTCTACAAATAATATTAAGAAACGATTCGTTATGCTATATTTTACGAACTCGTATTTGTTGCATGGCACGAACTAGAAGGATACTTTTCTTATAATGTTTTTAATGAGCAGAGAAGCCTGCACGTGTGGTACCAGCAATGGGCGCAGTGCCAGGCCTCTCTTGTGTAAGCGGCTGCGTGTCCTTCCCCGTCCCTGTGCAAAGCAGCAGTTGTATATCGCTGCTCGCGGCTCGGGACACTTTGATTAATCACCCCTCTCACGTCTAAGCATTGCTGTTGCTCCCGGCGACCACAGTTTGGCCTCAGGAAACTGGAGGGTGTGAGGGCAGGCAGGGTAATTTAAGACCTGCACGGTGCGCATGAGCACTGCAGGAACAGCGTTAGACACCCTTTAATCTCTGATGCAGCTGTGGCGGGCAGGGAGAAAGAAAGGCTGGGGGGGGGCGGGGGGGGGGAGGAAGGAGGAGGATAGACAGACAGCAGGCTCTGGGCATGGGAGACTGCTTGACAATCTCGCACTGCACCTCTACCCCTAGCACACTGAGATTGAGTAATGTACACGAGACTCGTTAGGAGCAGAAAAGTGCGCTCTATCACTACTTTAAAATGGGTTCATATTGAACTGAAGAGGGTGAATATCTGCGATCAAATTTGGATACACAATGAAACTTTTTACACGTGTATGAATTCTTCAATTCACTCTTCGTCCTCCATTAGCAATGTGCTAGCAATACAAAAGAGTTTTAAATTATACAGATAAAACAGTTTCGCTTGTAGCTTCCTGCAAAACAAGCAAAAATAAAAGGACACGGCCTGAAAGTAAACTGAAAGTACGGCCGGCCGGCCGTGAATAATTAGGGGGTGAGCGCACGCTGAGAAGCTGCCTTTGATGTGGTAATGCGAGGCAGGCAGGCAGGCGGCTGGTGGCATTGTGCACGCGCTTTTTAGGGCTTGCGCTTGCGCAATGACCTAAAAAGCACATGCACTTCAAGGAATCGCCAGTCGAATCGTGCTTAGTTAAAGCCTGGATAAGCCTCTATAGAGCTTCGCCAGCTATGCGCATCAGCAGGCGAGCCCTAATAAGGAAGCAATACTATCAGAAAATGTGCTGCATATTTTGCCTTTTCTTGCTGCATAATTTGAGTGGCCCTGGATGAAGCCAAGAAATCATCAACGCAACAATACAGATCCACAAGCAAGATAAAAAAGATTATAAATACTTGTCAGAATATAGATGGTGACCCTTGTATGATTCTTTGCCAGAAAAACACAATTTAGTTTAATGTAAAAGCAAATCGATCTGGACTGTTTTCATACAATTATATTGAAGAGAGGTCTGTGCCGAGAACCTGAAACAGCAGTATTTGGGTCAAATAAAAACTGGGGAATTACTTAATCATTAATTGCTCTCGGGGCGCTAGTGAGCCCGAAGCAAGATTGCCGCACATTAGTGCAGCTCTGCTGGTCGGGGCCACAATCCGTTCATTATCCTACTACTCTCCCAGCCATCTGAACTGGAGTGACAGCGCATTGGCACCGGTATCGCTTGCTGTATCGATTACGGAGGTTTATTCAGCCGCTGTGCCAAGGGAAAGCTGCATAACTGCCTATGTCGGACGGACCCTAAAATGGCGGAAGTCGCGTGCTGACACCGGTGGCGTGCAGGCCTGGCTTTGCTGATGCTGCGACTGGAATGCGGCGTGTGGTGAGTGCTGAAGGCATAGGCGGGTGTACTGAACCAATATGGTGCCCTGTGGACCTGCTTTGAGGTGGGCAACAGCGGTTGTGGAGGCCAGACCGAGAACGGAGGACTGTTGGCGGGGAGGCGCACGGCAGCCGAGTGGCCTATTGCGGCCCAACTGCTGCTACAGGTGACCTTTGGGACCGGATGTCCACCTGGCATCGTGGGCACTAGAGGTGGCTCTGTCTGAGGCCGGTGCGGGAGTCTGGCAGCGCATCAGCGGCAACGCAGAGAGGCAGGTAACTGTGCGTAGTGGAGCCCCTGCAGGGATCCACGTAGAAAGTTCGGTCTTTGTGCACGATTGCAACAGAGACTACACTGGGGCCATTTACGGTGCAATCAGGCTCTGGAACTACGGCGCATGTAACAGTGGGGGCTGTATTGCAAATGACTGTGTTCATCTGCTGCAAATGAAACGAACGGTCACATTTAAATGTCAATGGAGGCGCCTATTATGTTTGCGTAATTGTAGAATTGGAACTGCCCTCTCCCCTGACTTGTTTGACAGCGAAGTGGAGGTCGGTGAAGTTGGATGCTCTGTGGTCAGTTGGCTTGTGGAACTGGACGGTGTGCCTTTGCTACTGGGGGCTGCTGTTGGCATAGTGCCCACGTATGAGCAGTTTTGGGCCTAGTCAACTGGTGGGACGGCTGCTGGAGGGTCCATCTGCGGTGCTGCTGTGGCGCCACGTTGTGTGCTGACCTCTAGGCCTGGGCATTGGGATGCTAGCCACAGCGTCAGAGAAGCCTGGGGAGTGCTACTGCGCCAGTATTGAGGAGAGTGGCCGCAGCTAAGCTGCTGGACTACGACCCACGGCTTATTGGGAGATTGGGTCTGGAGTGCGGCTACCTGCGCTGGGCGTGACCAACTTGAGTGGTGTGTGTCGCTGTCAGAGAGTGGAAGACTTGCCTCCCTGGCTAGTCACCTGACGGGTGGTGTGCAGAACTAACAGATTGTATATCCTGGTGGCAGGATGGGTAAGCCGGACAAGCACCTGCAATCTATGCTCTCATTTGAATCTAAGCGCTTGAAGAAAACTCAAAAGCAAGCAGCCTCTGATACGGAAACGGACATGGAATTTGGTAGTAGCTCCAAACTGGAATTTGTTTTATTGGCGATGCAGCAGAGTCTTCAAACAATTGATGGCAAAATAGATAACCTAAATTTGCGGATGGATACCATGTCAGTGAAGCTAGACAAGCATGGAGTACGTTTGACGGAACTCCACAGCTGAGGACAGGGTGGAACGTGTCACGCAATCCTGCACCGAGGTGGAGACGATCTTAGAGGTCATACGGGCCAAGAATTCGGATTTAGAGGCGAGATCGCACCAAAACAACTTGCGCATTACGGGAGTGCCTGAGTCCACCAACAAGAGCAAATTGGAGCTATATGTGGAAGACATGCTCAAAACCTTGCTGGGTGCAGAACATTTTCCCAATGTACTGATGGTAGAGAGGGTGCACCGGTATCTTGCACCTCAACCTGTCCCGGGGGTGCCTCCGCGTCCGATCATCGCGAGACTTTTAAATTATCGTGACAGGGATGTGGCCCTCTGCCGTGCACGGGAGTTGAGCACCACTAGCTACCAAGGGGTGGAGGTGGCATTGTTTCCGGACTTTACAGTTGCGGTGCAACAGGCTCGGCGAGAGTTCCAGCAAGTCAAAAAGAAACTGCAGGATATGGAAGTACCGTACGCCATGTTGTACCCTGCTCATCTACAGATAATGCATGGGAACAAGCCGCGTATATGGATGACCCCTAAAAACGCTATGCAATATGTTAAGCAACTGGCGAAGCGTGCAGCGACCCAACGAGCTGGTGATGATGCGGACAAAGAAGATTAGCATGATACTGCAGGTCGTATGCTGCTCCTGTGCCATGCAGATGTGCACCTTTGTTAATTGTTGTTAATGTTGCTTTTTTCCACAGCTAGGAAGATACTTGATTGGGACATTAGTCAAGGACTGCATTATGCACTGTTAATACATGTGTGAAGGGGTGATGGACAGCTGGACTTATCGGGATGCATCTATATATGCAATAGTTCGCTGAGGTGCTATCTTGGTCCTGATGTTGGCAGTGCTGTTATACCATATCGAACAGAATGTAGTTATACATAAGGGGAGGTTGAGGATGCGGGACACTGAGTACTACAAATGTACTTGACTGTTTTGTGACATGTAGTCCTCTCTCTGGTCTCCGACACGCATGGGAGTGACTGCTGTGTGCAATGGTCTGCTGTTTATTGGTGGAAGGAGGGTGATATGTGCTTGACTGCCTAGCAGGGGTTGTTATTGACCTGTTCATCGCTGCAGGTATAATAATGTTGGATGTGCTAGGAAAGTACTATGGACTTGCCATGACCCCCCTTGGTACCACCAAGGGGTCAGTGGGCGACTGGTGTCCTCCAGGTGGGAAAAACCCGCATTTTTTCTTCAAAAGGGGTGTAGGACGTGAGAGGGTTAGCTCCTCACAACTGGAAGGGAGGGGGGCTTTGTTTCTGAATTTTCTTGTATTGGGGTGCCTTAGCATGATTGGGATGCTTAAGTGGGTGGGGGGCTTTGTTGGGGAACTAATTCATGGTTGTTTTTTGCAGTGCAGAATGCAGAAATGGGTGGAATGTGTTATATGTGGCATAGGTGCGGAAGGTATAGCCATTACTAAGCTTTTGAACATCAAAGATACTGCTGGAGGGTAGTAAGGTGACATCCATGACATGGAATGTCAGGGGATTGAACAATCCCCCCAAAAAAACAGGCAGGTACTTGCATTCTTAGATCGGCACAGTGTGCAAGTAGCGTTGTTACAAGAAACCCACTTAAACAAACAAGCGGCGGATAAAGTGGCCACTAGATGGGCAGGTGTAAAATTTGCATCGTCTTATTCCACGTATGCGAGGGGGGGTTATGATTTTGATTAAGAAGGATCTTGTGTTTGAAACATCACATGTGGAGATGGATGTTGATGGTCGGTACATAATAGTGCAGGGGAAGTTGTGTGGAATGATGGTTACCATTATTAATATTTACGGCCCTAATGTGGACGATCCTGCCATTTATAAGGTATTATGGAACAAGATTTATAGACGCAGCCGACCGCTATTATATGCGGCGGCGATTTTAATGTGGTATTGAATCCGGATCTAGACAGACACACCAACTCAGACCCAGCTGTTAAGAAGGCCGCGCAAGCTGTACAGGTGGGGATGCACAACTTATCCCTCATAGATATCTGGAGATTGAGACACCCTGGGGCACGGAAGGGTACTTGCCACTCTTACACGCATCAATCTTGGTCCCGTCTGGACTATTGGCTAACCACCAATGATATAAACTCGCTGGTTACAAGCGCTACCCATTTGCCTAGGACCCTTCTGATCACTCCCCCTCATTATTCACTATGATCATACCTCTGTACACGCCGCCACTGTTTCAATGGCGATTGCAATCCTCTGCTCTGCAGGATCAGGTGTTTTCTGAGGGAGTCAGGGATGCTATTACACAGTACTTTGAACACAACACAGGCACGGTAGATGACCTAGGCACATTGTGGGAGGCGTTCAAAGTGCTGATTCGCGGGGCATGTATAGGACTCCAAGCTGGGGTACTTAAGTCACTTTGAGGGTCTATGAAGGCTCTTGAACTGGAACTCCTTGAGCTTGAGAGACAGTATGAAAGAGAGCTAGATACTGCCACGTTAGCCACCATTAGATTAACGATCACTGAATATAACAAGTTGGCGGACCTGGAAGTGAAGCACATGGCACGGCGCTGAACGGCTAGGTACTATGGAGAGGGAGGGTGGCCGGGTAGAGTGCTGGCGGCAAAAATAACTGAACGCTGGGCTAAGAGCAGTAACATCAATTCAATTTGTGTGGATGGGGACAGGCACTGTGACAGTGAGGGCATTTTGGCCTCTTTTGTCAAGTATTATGAGGGTATGTGCAGCAGCAGGCAAATGGCTGAGGAGACTGAGATAGTGGAATATTTAGCGGACGTGGCTCTAGTGTGGTTGTCAAAGAGGCAGCAAGATTTTTTAATGCATCCGTTGACCTTGGATGAGATAGTGATGCTGTCAATGCATTGCCTAATGGCAAAGCAACAGGCACAGATGGACTCCCAGTAAAGTTTTATAAAGAATATTTGGATATATTGGCGCCGCATCTTCAGGCTATCTTTGTGGATGTAGACGAACAGCAGCGGTTGCCCGACACGCTTCGAGAAGCGTTAATTGTGGCTCTCCATAAACCTGGGAAAGATGCTGAGCGCTGCGAATCATACCGACTGTTCTCATTAATGAATACAGATGTTAAAATCCTCACGAAGGTCCTCGCTACTAGACTGCAATTGTTATTGCCTGTGATGGTGTTGCCAGATCAGTCGGGCTTTGTCTCTGCCCGTTCCACAGGGCGTAATTTAAGAATGCTATTTGCAGTGATACATCTTCTGAAACCCACACTACCGGCAGCGGCAGTTTTGCTGGATGCCGCGAAGGCACTTGATTCTATCTCCTGGCGGTGCTACACCGTATGGCGGTGCCATTTATTTTTACTAATTGGATCAGGCTGTTATACATGGCACCAGTGGCACGTGTCGCATTAATGGTAGGACTTCTGATACTCTCCCGATTGGGCCCGGGACGCGGCAAGGCTGCCCTTTGTCGCCGCTCATCTTTGCGCTCATATTGGAACCCCTGGCCTGCATCTTGCGGCAGCGGCATGCACAGGCAGCGCTACGCTTTCAGCAGCGGCCATTGGTGGTGTCAATGTACGCCGACGATATGGTTCTGTATGTACGTGAGCCTGAAGCACACCTAGAGCAGCTGATACAGGAATACGTTAGATTCGAATGGTATTCGGGGCGGAGTATAAATTGGGACAAGTCAGTGGTATTTGCTTTAACAGATTGTAAAAAGCGGGTGCAGTTAGAATACCCAGTGATATGGAGTGATGAACTTGTCAAATACCTGAGAGTCTGGGTGCACAAAGATCCAAAGACTGTTATATGCGATAACTATGGGACCGCAATAGCTCGACTCGAAGACAAAGTTGCTAGGTGGATTCGGCTTCCATTGACGTTCGCAGACAGAGTGGCACTAGTTAAAATGGTGGTCCTCCCGCAATTTTTATATTTATTTGTCAACATACCCGTTATTTTGAGGCAAAATGTTTTTAATACGTTGCGTGGGATATTGATCACTTTGGTCTGGGGGGAAAAAGCCGCACATTAAGTGGGAAGTGCTAACTCTACCTTACGAGAAAGGAGGTTTCCGTGTGCCGGACATGCAATTGTACTATCTGTGCACGCAAGTGCAATATGCGTCATATTGGCAGAATGCACCGCTATACACGCCGCACGTGGTGATTGAAGCGGGTGCTGTTCACCCGATACTGCTAAAAGCAATGGTGGTCAATGACACTACGGTCTTCGAGAAAGATGAGATTGACACAGTGCAATGTACTAGACACGCATCGGGGGAGCTTGGGAGACGGGCCGGGCGGTTACCATTGTATGCGCCAGCAATGCCGCTACTACACCATGGGAAGATCTCTGTGACATGTGAAGCAGGGGCGTTAAAAATTCTGCAAGCTGCAGGTATGCGAACTATGGGAGATGTGTTCCCAGGTGGGGAATTTATTGGATTGCAGGCCTTCACAGAAGGTGGGACTGGCTAGTATATGGCCACCTTTATATATAGTAGACTAAGGGCTGCGATTAAAGCTTTATATACCTGCTGTCCTGCCAAACCACCCACCCTTGCGGCACTACAATACGTTTATGTTGCACAATATAGGGCAAAAATGATTACTTGTCTGTATAATGCCTCACAGGCTGACGAGGTGGATGGGAGTGTCGGCCCGTTGACTAAATGGAACAACATGTTGCCACAAGCACTGACAGAAGATGTTGTAAGCTCACGGGGCAATTTACTGCTAATGGGAATTTGCGCCTGATTCACTGTAAGTATATTCATCAAATATACTACACGCCGACGCAACTTTTTAATTATGGGTTGAGAGATTCTAGCAATTGTAGGTGTTGTGGGGCGGACGCTGCTGATTTTCAGCATCTGGTGTGGAATTGTGGTAAAGTGGCGGAGTTTTGGGAGAAAGTAACTGAAGCGTTAACACCTATGATGGGGGAGTCTGTACTTTGTACCATGCCCATCTGCCTATTAGGCAATGTAATGCATCTTAAAGCGTGTAATCGCAGATTAGTGGCATTAGCTCTGTTATTGGCCAAACGCAGAGTTTCGCTCCACTGGGATGGGAGGCCGGCACCAAGATTTCCACAATGGCTGAAGGATATTGCTTTCTGCCGAGACCAACTGCTTTGTTATTGGGAAGAACTACCAAGAGCCTCTAGACAGAGGGACATCTGGGGTCCATTCACTGAATATGTATTAGCTACTTCACCTGACTGATGATATATGTTATGCTGCTATTATGGTTATCACTATACTGTAAGGTGATGGATGTTCCATATCAACATGTTTCTGTTAAACTATGGTAATGTGCGGATGAATCGCTATCCACAGTGGACACTGTACTCTGTAATGTGTAATTGATAAATATGTCTCATGCTACTGTTATATTATATAAACTATCTATAAATAAATAAATAAAACATTTTTTTTTTAAATCATTAATTTCTCTCAAATCTTGGAACATCCTCCAAGATACCATGACCGCTTTCTACACTGGGAGAAGGGGGGTGTTACATAGACTTGATCATATTAGTCTGATGATAATCTGCCCCATCACATCTTGTACTGTGGGTCCAAATCCTGGCTGAGACAGTTTGTACTGGGGAATTTGTGGTAAGCTTGCACCTTCCCTCAACTTTATAAGTACTGTCTGGGCACTGTGCATCTTCTGTATTTCTCCATCCTTCACTGCCTAGAGTCCAGTTGGCACTGGGGTGTGCATAGCTTCAGGTATTTCTTTCTGTTCTGGAGAGGTCACATTCTGCATCATTAACATAGAGATCCTAATGCACAGTTGAAGGTGATGGCTGAGGTACAATACATTGTATTTTTGCACAATAAATCCCTTTCCAACAAATTCTGGTGTAACTGACCACAAATTCATGTTCTGTAACGACCTATAGTCACCGGGTCAGCATTTGAAATGAGATGACTGATAATAGAATTGGAAATGCCGACTGCTTGCACTAACTTTGCCAAGAAGGGGAAATGGGGTGCTTTTGGTCTTATAATAGCATATGCAACCCCCAAGTCATCCATTCACACTTTTACATAGGGGCCGTCTTGATCTGCTGGGAAAATTACAGGCTGCAAGCAGTCACACCCCACTCCCTCCCCCCCCCCCATGCTCAGTCTTGTGGGACATAGCTTGAGCCATTAGGACCCTGATAAAGCTGTAGAATTGGGAAAAGCATTATTTAGTACAGACAGTGGATACCAAGGCAGAGGCAAGAGGGGAAGGAGCGGTCAGCTAAAATTGAGTTAGTACAACAGTCTGGGCCAGTATGCAGGTCTGGGGCAGTTGGCATAGCTGGTGGGGCAAACTCATTCTGTAGGACCACCCATAGGGCATTACCACTTTCTTATTCAGGGCACTTGTTAGTGCAGTGTCTGGGCTTCCTGCTCTTAAAACACATTATTTTGATTTCGCTCCCATCCCTGCGCCCTCCCCCACACTGGTGTGTTTACACCTGCACTCCCATTGCTGGTGGCACCATTATCTGTCCAGAGCATCATCAAACCTCTATAGGAACACACAGATCTTCCTTAGCCAGACTTATAGATCCGACTGTTGTGAGGTTAATAGGGCCTGTGCGCAAACGCTCCCACAATTGCAGGTTTAAATTGGACATCTCTTTACACAAGGACTTTTAGCACATTTTGCACGTGTGCAACAGTGTACTCAAAGGGGCAGATTTACGAGCCCTGTGCGCCACATTTGTACCACCGTTGCGTCATTTCTGTGATGCGGCAGCGTAAACCATGTGCCTCGTTGCGCCCTATTTACAACATGACGCATCTAGGGAGATGAGTCAGGTTGTAAAGCCCTACGCCACATGAAACCTGCGTTAGATTTCATGTGGGCGTTCCTTCGCAGGAACGCCTCGGAAAAGTGCCTGAGTGAAATTTACAAGATTTTCTTCAGTCACTTTTCTGACGCCGCTGCGTCAAAAACTTGTCCCTGCTTGAAGCAGGCGTATGGCGTGACGCACCATGTTGAGGATAGGCCAGGTTGGAACAGTGCTAGAGTTGCGTCGCGCCCACGACACAACTCCAGCACTGCGGAAACCTTACGCCGGCAGATGCGACACGCATCTGTTTATCCTTGCGCCATGATGCGCTGCATTGCTAGTGCGGCGGATCCGTGGTGGCGCATGGGTAAACTTGCGTCACACAACATTCCTGGTGCATCCCTGCTAATTTGCAGGGATGCGCCAGGAAATGTAAATCTGCTCAAAGTGTTTTACTGCACAAATACATTTTTTCATAGGCACATAATCACACAATTGTACATTTTTTCCAATAACACTGCACAAACTGCCCTTGCATATTATATGTTCGAAGACTGCTCTGAATTAGTAGCATTAACAAGGACAGTCGGATCTGAAGCCTGGCACAGTGCAAATAAGACCAGTTTTTATTCTATAAACTTCCCCAAGCCTTTGTTCAGCAGAGGAGCATTTCTATGGATTGTTGTGTTCACCCTATTCCTGAATTCTAGACCAGCTGAATCTCATCACTATCCTGAGAGGCAGGGTGGCCTTGTCTACACCAGACTGGCTTCCGATGAAAACAAATGTCAAAAGTAATCCCCTTGGGAACCGTTGGACTGTTTGATCAAACAAACAACATTCAAACCATAGAGTTATACTCACACTCAAGCATCCACAATGTGAATCAAGGGAAAAACAATCAGTGCAAAATCGAATATAAAAAGTTGCTTACAATTTATTACAAGTGTTGTATCTATATAGCAACTCTTCAACATTAAAAACACACAATACATTATAACAATAAAATAAAAAAATAAATTTTTAAAAAAGTGGGACAAAAAACAGCAAGGAAATAATAATTCCAAGTCGGGAAACAACACAGTAGTTCGACAAATAAACAAACAATGTATAAGCACAGCACTTTTTCGCAAACAAGAATTTTTTGCTAAATAGTAGAAAAGCAGATTTGTGCCTAAGTCAGATATCCGTGATGGTTCCCAAACAACTAGAGCATCAACGCGTTTCGGTGGGTCCAACAAAAATAGCTCCCCACCTTCTTCAGGAAAGAAAACTTCTTCCCACTTCGTATATAAAATTTCTAATAAGAATAAAAAAACATATACATATACATTAGGATTTGGACTGACTTGATTCAATGGCTCACAATATAAATAATCACAGACCATACACTTGCACTTATCACTTCTATAGTACACACCTTCACTCATGTTACACACATAACGATAAAAAAGAGCGATAACTCTGTTCTTGATGCCATTCCTGAATAAAGTGATATTCGGGCATCATCTTGTGTGTGATACACCATGGATATATTTTAGTTTGTATAAGGTGACATTGAGAGAAGGGGAAATCACTGCCTTTACAAGGCCATGCCCAGTTTATAATGCATTGGCTTCCCTTCATTTTAGAGTACAACCGGTGGTTTTTATATGGAGTCTCGGTATGAACAAAACGAAACATGCACAAACGTGTGCTATGAGACAATTGTCATTGGTATACAGGAAACTTCAATTATGATGAAAAAACAGGCCAGAATGCCTCGTAAATTCAGTTAATCAAATATTGTAAAATAAGTGTAGATTTTGACTGAGTAATCATGTCGTCACTCGACCATAAAGTAAGGGGAAAAAACAGGGATCAGTTACCCGTAATGGTTAATATGTTGAAGATATTAGTATCAACCTCAGCCAAATATACCGTAAAATCTCGGGAAGGACCCAGAATGTAAAGCAGACAATGTATTCTTCCTTAATTAAAAATCGCCAAAATGCGCTCCTCGTGCCATGCGATAAAACTAAAGGAAATATGTTGCCTAAAGAAAAAAGAGAAAGGTTCATATCGGTTAACACTGGACTTTGTCTACAGTCATAAAGATACAACAAACAAAGCCATACACTCAACACGTGAATTACCTGTGACGATGTTAAAACATGCAAAACGAGAAGCCAATGTCAATTGCCGAATCCAAGGGAACAATTTCTCCTCATATTCTCAGCGTTTTGTGCGAAAATCTCTCTCTAAGGAAAAAGAGCGGGGTAAACATAAATTAAAAGGTTTGCCCCGCTCAAAAAAATATATAGATGCCAAGGACCTACATCCTATCACCCACTTAAAACCCGGCTTACCAGGAATGAAAATATCGTAGAGGATTAGCTGGGAGTCCGACACAGGGTGGAATACCTCCGTTAGCGTCTCTCCCGTTGCCGTAATACCGGCACGTTATATATCGTAAAAAAGCCTACGCTAAATCCTGTCAATCAAACACAGGTGTGTAGAGAACGGGTCACAAGCTAAAGGTATCAAAAGGCGAGCGCCATCTTTGCCTGCCTAACCTGAGTGCGTACCCGAATGTAAAGAGCAATTGCTCAAGCTAGGGACACAACCATTTACTTTCTATGTATATCTCGAAATGTTATTCGAACAATCAAAATTCACCAAACCGGAACGAGACCAAATATTTAAAAGTTGTTAGTCTAACCAGCGCAAAGTAAATGCGTAGATTCGCCAGATTGCGATTGTCAGCCCATACAATAGGCCAATAGCTGATTAATGTTACACGTGAGTCCGCTGTATGAGGACTGGCACCTTTCACTAAACGCCTATATTCCTCTGGCTTGGCACCCTGCATGAAATGCCTATGACCAACTAGAAACAACAAAGTATAGTGCCCAAACTATCATTCTGCAAATAGCACCTGTAACTGACTAAAAACGAAATCAAATGCCTAATCCAAAAACTATTAAGGACCCAACCATGGCTAATTCTTTATGGAAAAAACCTATCTACTCAGATATAGAGAAAAAGCTTTAGTGTAATTTAATTGGGAAAAGGAGAGAATACTTTTAAGTTTAGCTAAAAGGGTATTCACACTTTAAATGATAAATATGTTCATATAAAAGTGAAAAAAAATTTTTGTAAATATTGTTTCCAGTGGGCACAAAACTAGACCTTAACTACGCCCTACCCCAAAAAAGTTTATTGCTCATCTCTAGAGTTAAGGCCTTTACGTACAGTAACCAAAAAAGAAATGAACCATTGTTCCTTGTTTTTCCTCTTTGTGTCAGGGTTTCCTCCTCGCCTACCTATAGTAATCTTTTCTAATATGAACCAGCGAAAATCATTTTCTTTATGTCCTTTCTCATAAAAAGGAGAAACCAGAGGAGCATTTTCTTTTTTTGTTTTAACCCTTTCCATGCTCATGACGGAACGGTTCCGTCATGAGCGTCGGTTGAGCTGTGCTCATGATGGAACCGTTCCGTCATGAGCCCATAGGCTCATTAGAACCTTCAGCACAGCGCGAAAATTCGCGCCGCGCTGAAGGGATTAATGGCAGACCTATGCTCCTGAATTCTTACCCTTAATTCCCTGCCTGTTTCACCCACATAGCCGAGGCCACATGGGCATAAGAGCAGATAGACCTGATTTTTACTCCTACAATTATTGAGGGTTTTCGGCCTCAAAGATTTGCCATTATACTCAAATTCTTTTCCTTGTATACACGGGGCAAACATGATCCACATTTAGCATTGCCACTAGCTCTAGTCAAACTGACAGTCCTCTGGCTCTCATGTTGGTCCTCACGGTATGTATGTACAAACTAATTCCTGAGGTTTTCATTTTGCTTAAAAGCGAACAACGGTTTGTCAAGTTTATTTTCTTCCTCATAGTTAAGAATGTGCCAGTTCTTATCGACACTATTCTTAATTTTATTGCTCAAGTTGGAGAATATACTGACATACACCAGTTTTTCAGATTTCTTGGTATTCTTATCCTGATCTTTTTTCTCAAGCATGGCTTCTCTGTTGTAAAACCTAGCCCTCTTAAAAGAGTGCAAGATAAGTTTCTTAGGGTATCCCCTCTCTTTGAATTTCTTTTTCAAGATGTCTGAGTGCTTGTAAAAGTCATTGAGACTGGAGCAATTCCTCCGAAGACGGAGAAATTGGCTGAAAGGGATATTGTCCTTTTGTGATTTAGGGTGGAATTTAGTATAATGTAATAGTGTGTTTCTCGCCATCGGCTTGGTACATAGCTCCACTTCAAGGACATCTTCTACACATTTAATTGTTATATCTAGAAAATCAACCTTAGTTCTGCTAATCTGAGAGGTGAATTTTAAATTGGGGTCCCCCAAATTCAACCAAATTAGAAATTCATTTTAAAGCTCTAAATCTCTGTCCCAAATAAAGAAAATGTCATCGATGTAGCGGTACCAGCCCGCTACATTCTCCGAAAATGGGGCGAGATCATTAAAAATTTGGTTTTTTTCGAACTCCCTCACATAAAGACAGGCCAGACGGGGGCACAGGTGGTCCCCATGCTGGCACCCTTCTTAGGTTTAAACAGTTCGTCACCAAACAAAAAAAATGTATTCTTCAAGATCATTTTTACACAGTTCACTATAAAATCCTTGCTGACACCCTCCACATTGGTCTCCATAAGGAGTTCACAAATCATCTCTACAGTGTCATCCTGGGGAATGTTAGTGTAGAGAGACTCAATATCCAGAGTAACCAGACATTGAGTCTCTCCACAGAAATGCTTTCCCTCCAAAAGTGAGATAATGTGGGAGGAATCCCTAACATAGGATTTGAGACTACTAACCAATGGTTGCAAGAAGCAATCAACATATTTACTAAGAGGTTCTAGCAGAGAGTCGATGCTACTTACAATGGGTCTCATGGGTGGATTGCTAGCATCCTTATGTACTTTGAGGAGGCCATATAGAGCAGGAATTTTAGGATCAGTATTGTTTAAAAATGTATATTCCTCCTCACAAATCCAATTGTTACTTATGGCTTCGTTCAACAAATGCAAACAGTCAGTGGACAGCTTGGTAAGAGAATTCCCCTGAACTAACTCCTAATGCTCAGCTACACTCAACATACTGGTCATCTTGTCATTGTAATCAGCTGTGTTAAAAACAACCACTCCTCCACCCTTGTCTGCCGGCTTTATAGTCAGGCTAAAATTATTTTTGAGACCATTGATGGCTTCTCTCTCTTCCCTTCCAATATTGTGAGTAACAAAGTGATTGTTATCATTAAGTATCCTGTGAATATCGCTTTCTACCGCCTTTTCAAAGGCCTCTATATTTTTGCCAACCATACTCAAAGTTGGGGTAAACGATGATTGGGGTTTTAGACCAGAATGGTTCACTATATCTCTTGGAGGTCTATTTTCAAAAAAACGATTCAATCGGATTTTGCAGAAAAAATCACGAAGATCTTTTTCTAATTCGAATTTGTTAATTTTGGTGGATGGAACAAAGCTGAAACCCTTACCTAAAACCTTAAGCTCTACCTCACTCAGCACTGAATCAGAGAGATTGATAACAGGAATCACATCTACCGCCAATAACTCTGTTTGTGTGTCCTGAGGTATTCCTGTTGAGGAGGAGGTCCCCGATTCTGTTGGCCCCTCTCTGGGTTCCTGTTGTACCCCTGTCCTCTCCGAGGGTGTGTCTCTAAAAAAGAACCATATTCTTTGGGATTATTTCTATTGCTAGTATCATCTCTATTGTCACCCTCTTCTTCACTACTAGACCCAGAGGTCTCTGAAAATGTAATCTGTTTTTTACCTCCTCTATTGTATATGGGTCTATTGTTGGAAGACATGCTCAAAACCATGCTGGGTGCAGAACATTTTCCCAATGTACTGGTGGTAGAGAGGGTGCACCGGTATCTTGCACCTCAACCTGTCCCGGGGGTGCATCCGCGTCCGATCATCGCGAGACTTTTAAATTATCGTGACAGGGATGTGGCCCTTCGCCGTGCACGGGAGTTGAGCACCACTAGCTACCAAGGGGTGGAGGTGGCATTGTTTCCGGACTTTACAGTTGCGGTGCAACAGGCTCGGCGAGAGTTCCAGCAAGTCAAAAAGAAACTGCAGGATATGGAAGTACCGTACGCCATGTTGTACCCTGCTCATCTACAGATAATGCATGGGAACAAGCCGCGGATATGCATGACCCCTAAAGACGCTATGCAATATGTTAAGCAACTGGAGAAGTGTGCAGCGACCCAACGAGCTGGTGATTATGCGGACAAAGAAGATTAGCATGATACTGCAGGTCGTATGCTGCTCCTGTGCCATGCAGATATGCACCTTTGTTAATTGTTGTTAATGTTGCTTTTTTCCACAGCTAGGAAGATACTTGATTGGGACATTAGTCAAGGACTGCATTATGCACTGTTAATACATGTGTGAAGGGGTGATGGACAGCTGGACTTATCGGGATGCATCTGTATATGCAATAGTTCGCTGAGGTGCTATGCTATGCTATCTTGGTCCTGATGTTGGCAGTGCTGTTATGTATAACTACATTCTGTTCGATATGGTATAAGGGGAGGTTGGGGGGACACCATGTACTACAAATGTACTTGACTGTTTTGTGACATGTAGTCCTCTCTCTGGTCTCCGACACACATGGGAGTGACTGCTGTGTGCAATGGTCTGCTGTTTATTGGTGGAAGGAGGGTGATATGTGCTTGACTGCCTAGCAGGGGTTGTTATTGACATGTTCATCGCTGCAGGTATAATAATGTTGGATGTGCTAGGAAGGTACTATGGACTTGCCCTGACCCCCCCCTTGGTACCACCAAGGGGTCAGTGGGCGACTGGTGTCCTCCAGGTGGGAAAAACCCACATTTTTTCTTCAAAAGGGGTGTAGGACATGAGAGGGTTAGCTTCTCACGACTGGAAGGGAGGGGGGCTTTGTTTCTGATTTTTCTTGTATTGGGGTGCCTTAGCATGATTGGGATGCTTAAGTGGGTGGGGGGCTTTGTTGGGGAACTAATTTATGGTTGTTTTTTGCAGTGCAGAAATGGGTGGAATGTGTTATATGTGGCATAGGTGCAGAAGGTATAGCCATTACTAAGCTTTTGAACATCAAAGATACTGCTGGAGGGTAGTAAGGTGACATGCATGACATGGAATGTCAGGGGATTGAACAATCCCCCCAAAAAAACAGGCAGGTACTTGCATTCTTGGATCGGCACAGTGTGCAAGTGGCGTTGTTACAAGAAACCCACTTAAACAAACAAGTGGCGGATAAAGTGGCCACTAGATGGGCAGGTGTAAAATTTGCATCGTCTTATTCCACGTATTCGAGGGGGGGTTATGATTTTGATTAAGAAGGATCTTGTGTTTGAAACATCACATGTGGAGATGGATGATGATGGTCGGTACATAATAGTGCAGGGGAAGTTGTGTGGAATGATAATTACCATTATTAATATTTACGGCCCTAATGTGGACGATCCTGCCATTTATGAGGTATTATGGAACAAGATTTATAGACTGCAGCCGACCGCTATTATATGCGGCGGCGATTTTAATGTGGTATTGAATCCGGATCTAGACAGACACACCAACTCAGACCCAGCTGTTAAGAAGGCCGCGCAAGCTGCACAGGCGGGGATGCACAACTTATCCCTCATAGATATCTGGAGATTGAGACACCCTGGGGCACGGAAGGGTACTTGCCACTCTTACGCGCATCAATCTTGGTCCCGTCTGGACTATTGGCTAACCACCAATGACATAAACTCGCTGGTTACAAGCGCTACCCATTTGCCTAGGACCTTTCTGATCACTCCCCCTCATTATTCACTATGATCATACCTCTGTACACGCCGCCACTGGTTCAATGGCGATTGCAATCCTCTGCTCTGCAGGATCAGGTGTTTTGTGAGGGAGTCAGGGACGCTATTACACAGTACTTTGAACACAACACAGGCATGGTAGATGACCTAGGCACATTGTGGGAGGCGTTCAAAGTGCCGATTCGCGGGGCATGTATAGGACTCCAAGCTGGGGTACTTAAGTCACTTCGGGGGTCTATGAAGGCTCTTGAACTGGAACTCCTTGAGCTTGGGAGACAGTATGAAAGAGAGCTAGATACTGCCACGTTAGCCATCATTAGATTAAAGATCACTGAATATAACAAGTTGGCGGACCTGGAAGTGAAGCCCATGACACGGTGCTGAACGGCTAGGTACTATGGAGAGGGAGGGCGGCCGGGTAGAGTGCTGGTGGCAAAAATAACTGAACGCTGGGCTAAGAGCAGTAACATCAATTCAATTTGTGTGGATGGGGACAGGCACTGTGACAGTGAGGGCATTTTGCCTCTTTTGTCAAGTATTATGAGGGTATGTGCAGCAGCAGGCAAATGGCTGAGGAGACTGAGATAGTGGAATATTTAGCTGACGTGGCTCTAGTGTGGTTGTCAAAGGGGCAGCAAGATTTTTTAAGGCATCCGTTGACCTTGGATGAGATAGTGATGCTGTCAATGCATTGCCTAATGGCAAAGCAACAGGCACAGATGGACTCCCAGTAAAGTTTTATAAAGAATATTTGGATATATTGGCGCCGCATCTTCAGGCTATATTTGTGGATGTAGACGAACAGCAGCGGTTGCCCGACACGCTTCGAGAAGCGTTAATTGTCTCTCTCCATAAACCTGGGAAAGATGCTGAGCGCTGCAAATCATACCGAACGTTCTCATTAATGAATACAGATGTTAAAATCCTCACGAAGGTCCTCGCTACTAGACTGCAATTGTTATTGCCTGTGATGGTGTTGCCAGATCAGTCGGGCTTTGTCTCTGCCTGTTCCACAGCGCGTAATTTAAGAATGCTATTTGCAGTGATGCATCTTCTGAAACCCACACTACCGGCAGCGGCAGTTTTGCTGGATGCCGCGAAGGCACTTGATTCTATCTCCTGGCGGTGCTACACCGTATGGCGGTGCCATTTATTTTTACCAATTGGATCAGGCTGTTATACATGGCACCAGTGGCACGTGTCCGCATTAATGGTAGGACTTCTGATACTTTCCCGATTGGGCGCGGGACACGGCAAGGCTGCCCTTTGTCGCCGCTCATATTTGCGCTCATATTGGAACCCCTGGCCTGCATCTTGCGGCAGCGGCATGCACAGGCAGCGCTAGGCTTTCAGCAGCGGCCATTGGTGGTGTCAATGTACGCCGACGATATGGTTCTGTATGTACGTGAGCCTGAAGCACACCTAGAGCAGCTGATACAGGAATACGTTAGATTCGAATGGTATTCGGGGCTGAGTATAAATTGGGACAAGTCAGTGGTATTTGCTTTAACAGATTGTAAAAAGCGGGTGCAGTTAGAATACCCAGTGATATGGAGTGAGGAACTTGTCAAATACCTGGGAGTCTGGGTGCACAAAGATCCACAGACTGTTATATGCGATAACTATGGGACCGCAATAGCTTGACTCGAAGACAAAGTTGCTAGGTGGATTCGGCTTCCATTGACGTTCGCAGACAGAGTGGCACTAGTTAAAATGGTGGTCCTCCCGCAATTTTTATATTTATTTGTCAACATACCTGTTATTTTGCGGCAAAATGTTTTTAATATGTTGCGTGGGATATTGATCACTTTGGTCTGGGGTGGAAAAGCCGCACATTAAGTGGGAACTGCTGACTCTACCTAATGAGAAAGGAGGTTTCCATGTGCCGGACATGCAATTGTACTATCTGTGCACGCAAGCGCAATATGCGTCATATTGGCAGAATGCACCGCTATACACGCCGCACGTGGCGATTGAAGCGGGTGCTGTTCACCCGATACTGCTAAAAGCAATGGTGGTCAATGACACTACGGTCTTCAAGAAAGATGAGATTGACACAGTGCAATGTACTAGACACGCATGGGGGGAACTTGGGAGACAGGCCGGCGGTTACCGTTGTATGCGCCAGCAATGCCGCTAGCACACCATGGGAAGATCTCTGTGACATGTGAAGCAGGGGCGTTAAAAATTCTGCAAGCTGCAGGTATGCAAACTATGGGGGATGTGTTCCCAGGTGGGGAATTTATGGGATTGCAGGCCTTCACAGAAGGTGGGACTGGCTAGTATATGGCCACCTTTATATATAGTAGACTAAGGGCTGCGATTAAAGCTTTATATAACTGTTATCCTGCCAAACCACCCACCCTTGCGGCACTACAATACGTTTATGTTGCACAGTATAGGGCAAAAATGATTACTTGTCTGTATAATGCCTCACAGGCTGACGAGGTGGATGGGAGTGTCGGCCCGTTGACTAAATGGAACGACATGTTGCCACAAGCATTGACAGAAGATGTTGTAAGCTCACGGGGCAATTTACTGCTAATGGGAATTTGCGCCTGATTCACTGTAAGTATATTCATCAAATATACTACACGCCGGCACAACTTTTTAAATATGGGTTGAGAGATTCTAGCAGTTGTAGGTGTTGTGGGGCGGACGCTGCTGATTTTCAGCATCTGGTGTGGAATTGTGGTAAAGTGGCGGAGTTTTGGGAGAAAGTAACTGAAGCGTTAACACCTATGGTGGGGGAGTCTGTACTTTGTACCATGCCCATCTGCCTATTAGGCAATGTAATGCATCTTAAAGGGTGTAATCGCAGATTAGTGGCTTTAGCTCTGTTATTGGCCAAACGCAGAGTTTCGCTCCACTGGGATGGGAGGCCGGCACGAAGATTTCCACAATGGCTGAAGGATATTGCTTTCTGCCGTGACCAACTGCTTTGTTATTGGGAAGAACTACCAAGAGCCTCTAGACAGAGGGACATCTGGGGTCCATTCACTGAATATGTATTAGCAACTTCACCTGACTGATGATATATGTTATGCTGCTATTATGGTTATCACTATACTGTAAGGTGATGGAAGTTCTATATCAACATGTTTCTGTTAAACCATGCTAATGTGCGGATGAATCGCTATCCACAATGGACACTGTACTCTGTAATGTGTAATTGATAAATATGTCTCATGCTACTGTTATATTATATAAACTATCTATAAATAAATAAATAAAACATTTTTTTAAAAATCATTAATTTCTCTCAAATCTTGGAACATCCTCCAAGATACCATGACCGCTTTCTACACTGGGAGAAGGGGGGTGTTACATAGACTTAATCATATTAGTCTGATGATAATCTGCCCCATCACATCTTGTACTGTGGGTCCAAATCCTGGCTGAGACAGTTTGTACTGGGGAATTTGTGGTAAGCTTGCACCTTCCCTCAACTTCATAAGTACTGTCTGGGCACTGTGCATCTTCTGTATTTCTCCATCCTTCACTGCCTAGAGTCCAGTTGGCACTGGGGTGTGCATAGCTTCAGGTATTTCTTTCTGTTCTGGAGAGGTCACATTCTGCATCATTAACATAGAGATCCTAATGCACAGTTGAAGGTGATGGCTGAGGTACAATACATTGTATTTTTGCACAATAAATCCCTTTCCAACAAATTCTGGTGTAACTGACCACAAATTCATGTTCTGTAACGACCTATAGTCACCGGGTCAGCATTTGAAATGAGAAGACTGATAATAGAATTGGAAATGCCGACTTCTTGCACTAACTTTGCCAAGAAGGGGAAATAGGGTGCTTTTGGTCTTATAATAGCATATGCAACCCCCAAGTCATCTATTCACACTTTTACATAGGGGCCGTCTTGATCTGCTGGGAAAATTACAGGCTGCAAGCAGTCACACCCCCCTGCCCCCTCACCCCCCATGCTCAGTCTTGTGGGACATAGCTTGAGCCATTAGGACCCTGATATAGGTGTAGAATTGGGAAACACATTATTTAGTACAGACAGTGGATACCAAGGCAGAGGCAAGAGGGGAAGGAGCGGTCAGCTAAAATTGAGTTAGTACAACAGTCTGGGCCAGTATGCAGGTCTGGGGCTGTTGGCATAGCTGGTGGGGCAAACTCATTCTGTAGGACCACCCATAGGGCATTACCACTTTCTTTTTTTTTTAAAAGAACCTTTATTTCAATTAGCATGAAAGTACAAACACGGGCCTACAACCAGTATGGCCGGCCGCTAATTAAATCGAGCAGAAATTAAGTAAGAAGTATCACATCAATCCGGCGCTTAAAAACAAAGCCACATCCAGGATACAGCAGAGAATCAAGATAATACGTGATACCAAGGATTTGAAACGGTTCATTTTTAAATAACCAAAAATTAAATCGAAAATCGACATCGCATTGTCATTCCGGCTCCCAACACAGTCAGCTAAAACACATGATGAACATAGATGAATGGGAGAGGAGGAGAGTACCAAAGTCAGGATAAATGCAATAGTCACGTACCAAGCACGGTATGCGAGCCCCACCCCTGAAAGGGAACGCACTATGGGAGACATGAAGAGGACGACATCGAAGAAGGAAAAGGGCAAAAGGCCATAGAAACAAAAAAAGGAACAGAGAACAAACCCCATCCCCCCACCCTGCACCCCTGCAAAAGGCTACGGCCTACCCCCCACAGCAGCGTGCCTGTCGCCCTAAATGAAGACCCGAAATATAGAAAAGAAAGAGAAAAGAAGAAACAAAAAATTTGAGGAGAAGAGCCGGCGATTCGGTTACCCATTCCCTCCCACCCCCGCATACTAGAATCGTAGAAACAGAAGCAATATAAAAGTATAAGTATCAGCCAGCACATAAAACGCAATCAATTACAGCCCCACTAAAGGTGCCCTTGAATCACCATCATTATCACTTTCTTATTCAGGGCACTTGTTACTGCAGTGTCTGGGCTTCCTGCTCTTAAAACACATTATTTTGATTTCGCTCCCATCCCTGCGCCCTCCCCCACACTGGTGTGTTTACACCTGCACTCCCATTGCTGGTGGCACCATTATCTGTCCAGAGCATCATCAAACCTCTATAGGAACACACAGATCTTCCTTAGCCAGACTTATAGATCCGACTGTTGTGAGGTTAATAGGGCCTGTGCGCAAACGCTCCCACAATTACAGGTTTAAATTGGACATCTTTTTACACAAGGACTTTTAGCACATTTTGCACGTGTGCAACAGTGTACTCAAAGGGGCAGATTTACGAGCCCCGTGCGCCACATTTGCACCACCGTTGTGTCATTTCTGTGATGCGGCAGCGTAAACCATGTGCCTCGTTGCGCCGTATTTACAACATGACGCATCCAGGGAGATAAGTCAGGTTGTAAAGCCCCGCGCCACATGAAACCTGTGTTAGATTTCATGTGGGCGTTCCGTCGCAGGAACGCCTCGGAAAAGTGCCTGAGTGAAATTTACAAGATTTTACTCAGTCACTTTTCTGACGCCGCTGCGTCAAAAACTTGTCCCTTGAAGCAGGCGTAAGGCGTGACGCACCATGTTGAGGATAGGCCAGGTTGGAACAGTGCTAGAGTTGTGTCGCGCCCACGACACAACTCCAGCACTGCGGAAACCTTACGCCGGCAGATGCGACACGCATCTGTTTATCCTTGCGCCATGATGCGCTGCATTGCTAGTGCAGCGGATCCGTGGTGGCGCATGAGTAAACTTGCGTCACACAACATTCCTGGTGCATCCCTGCTAATTTGCAGGGATGCGCCAGGAAATGTAAATCTGCTCAAAGTGTTTTACTGCACAAAAACATTTTTTCAGAGGCACATAATCACACAATTGTACATTTTGTCCAATAACACTGCACAAACTGCCCTTGCATATTATATGTTCGGAGACTGCTCTGAATTAGTAGCATTAACAAGGACAGTCGGATCTGAAGCCTGGCACAGTGCAAATAAGACCAGTTTTTATTCTATAAACTTGCCCAAGCCTTTGTTCAGCAGAGGAGCATTTCTATGGATTGTTGTGTTCACCCTATTCCTGAATTCTAGCCCAGCTGAATCTCATCACTATCCTGAGAGGCAGGGTGGCCTTGTCTACACCAGTAGGCTTCTGATGAAAACAAATGTCAAAAGTAATCCCCTTGGGAACCGTTGGACTTTTTGATGAAACAAACAACATTCAAACCATAGAGTTATACTCACACTCAAGCATCCACAATGTGAACCAAGGGAAAAAAAATCAGTGCAAAATCGAATATAAAAAGTTGCTTAGCTTTGGATATATTTTAGCTTGTATAGGGTGACATTGAGAGAAGGGGAATCACGTCCTTTACAAGGCCATGCCCAGTTTATAATGCATTGGCTTCCTTTCATATAAAAACCACCGGTTGTACTCTAAAATGGAGTCTCGGTATGAACAAAACGAAACATGCACAAACGTGTGCTATGAGACAATTGTCATTGGTATACAGGAAACTTCAATTATGATGAAAAAACGGGCCAAAATACCTCGTAAATTCAGTTAATCAAATATTGTAAAATAAGTGTAGATTTTGACTGAGTAATCATGTCGTCACTCGACCATAAAGTAAGAGGAAAAAACAGGGATCAGTTACCTGTAATGGTTAATATGTTGAAGATATTAGTATCAACCTCAGCCAAATATACCTTAAAATCTCGGGAAGGACCCAGAATGTAAAGCAGACAATGTATTCTTCCTTAATTAAAAATCGCCAAAATGCGCTCCTCGTGCCATGCGATAAAACTAAAGGAAATATGTTGCCGAAAGAAAAAAGAGAAAGGTCCATATCGGTTAACACTGGACTTTGTCTACAGTGATAAAGATACAACAAACAAAGCCATACACTCAACACGTGAATTACCTGTGACGATGTTAAAAGATGCATAACAAGAAGCCAATGTCAATTGCCGAATCCAAAGGAACAATTTCTCCTCATATTCTCAGCGTTTTGTGCGAAAATCTCTCTCTAAGGAAAAAGAGCGGGGTAAACATAAATTAAAAGGTTTGCCCCTCTCAAAAAAATATATAGATGCCAAGAACCTACATCCTATCACCCACTTAAAACCCGGCTTAACAGGAATGAAAATATCGTAGAGGATTAGCTGGGAGTCCGACACAGGGTGGAATACCTCCGTTAGCGTCTCTCCCGTTGCCGTAATACCGGCACGTTATATATCGTAAAAAAGCCTACGCTAAATCCTGTCAATCAAACACAGGTGTGTAGAGAACGGGTCACAAGGTAAAGGTATCAAAGGGCGAGCGCCATCTTTGCCTGCCTAACCTGAGTGCGTACCCGAATGTAAAGAGCAATTGCTCAATCTAGGGACACAAACATTTACTTTCTATATATATCTCGAAATGTTATTCAAACAATCAAAATTCACCAAACCGGAACGAGACCAAATATTTAAAAGTTGTTAATCTAACCAGCGCAAAGTAAATGCGTAGATACGCCATATTGCGATTGTCAGCCCATACAATAGGCCAATAGCTGATTAATGTTACACGTGAGTCCGCTGTATTAGGACTGGCACCTTTCACTAAAGGCCTATATTCCTCTGGCTTGGCACCCTGCATGAAATGCCTATGACCAACTAGAAACAACAAAGTATAGTGCCCAAACTATCATTCTGCAAAGAGTGTAGTGTAGTTCCTATTATCCCAATAGGCTCTGCGCATTGGAATAATATCTTCAATAGTATAGATGTAGGACAGAGGTTAACTAGGTCTTCTACTGTCGATATTAGACTTAAAGTTTAGTGTTTGCCAGCTAGCTCAGAGTTCACTAGAAACTTTCTCGAATAGACAAGGAGGAGTTTAACCTCCCTGGATAGACAAGAAGGGATTTAGTTTCTGACAACCATAGAACATGACAACTTTGCTCTCCCCTAATCAAGAGTGTATCTCTAGAGTCGTGTGAAAACAAAAGACAACTTATTTTACTCAGTCAGTTCAGTGCATTCTTAGTTTCACCAGATTGTAGAGAAAAGGAAGAGACGGGCGTGTTCAATAAAAAGATGTTATTTATTGATCAGTCTCTTTTCTCATACAAGAGAAATGAATCGCTATTATTGCAATACTTATAGTTAAGTAAAGTGCATACAGTAATAACAGAATTATAAAATAATACTGTAAAAGCATTGATATGGTTTCTTAGCCATATGATACTTAAAATGGATAAAATAGATACATACATATATACATTGACTAATCGTACTCAACTGGTGCTTCTAACTACGCCTACCCCAATGTACCTGACCTAAGCCTAATACGTGGGCGGGAGTAGAGGAAAAGAAATGCTACTTCGCTAAAAGAATCGAGGAAGCAGCAAATTCCTGTAAGGAGATCTTCTCGGTCGTTAGAGAATTTACCACCCAGCGATCTAACTCAGCACAGGATGCCCCGGCCGAGACCTGGGCTGATACCATAGCTAATTTCTTCACCACCAAAATTAGGCAGATACAGGATTCCTTTCCCCCGAGGCCGATAATTGTTTTCCCGTCCTCGCCGGAGGAGTCAGCCCATTTGCCTACTTCTGGCCCCGTGCTGGCAGTTTTCCCGCCTCTCACGGTATCATCATCACTAGCACTTATGATGAGTCTTAAATCTGGATCGCCACGTGACCCTTGCCCTGCCAAATTTTTAGCCAGAATGGCAGACGTTGTTAACCCTCTAGCTAACCCTATTTTAAACCTTTCATTGAGTCAGGGGGCCCTTCCACACCTGTGGAAACAGGCCATGGCCATTCCTCTTCTTAAAAAGCCTAGCCTTGCCCCAGAAGTCCCTGCCAATTACAGGCCTATCTCGCTCCTTTCCGGCTCTCACTAAAATCTTGGAGAAACATGTTCATGGCGTGCTCTCCAATTTTTTGGAGTCCAACGAGCTTTTGCACGCGTCTCAATCAGGTTTTCGACCTAACCTTAGCACAGAAACCGCGCTCCTGGAGGTTTCAGAGATTGTTAAGGAGTCGCTGGATGCCGGAGGCAGGGTGATGTTAGTCATGTTGGATCTGTCGGCGGCTTTCGACACCGTCCCCCATGAGGATCTCCTCATAAGACTGCATGACATCGGTATGAGGGGGACGGTGTTCAGTTGGTTTCGTTCCTTTCTAGCCAACCGCCGACAAACGGTCTGGGCCTCCCCTGGATCTGCCGAAATGTCGCCTTTGGGAGTCGGAGTTCCTCAGGGCTCAGTATTGAGCCCAACTCTTTTTAACATCTTTATGACCCCTCTGGCGACATTGGTGGAGTCCTATGGGGCCCAGATCGTTTCCTATGCTGACGACACCCCGCTTCTCTTCACCAGCCAGAAGGGCGAAGAATTCGAGGGTGAAAGTATCCATGAGTGCCTTGGGGCTGTTTTTAACTGGTTCCAACTGAACAGCCTCAAGTGCAACTCGGATAAATCCGAGATACTTTTCTTTGGATGCCCCTCGGAACCGGACTGGCAAGGGTGGTGGCCTGCCGACATGTTCCCTCCAGCTAATTCTTCTGAGTCAGCCAAGAACCTGGGAATTAAAATAGACAATGGGCTTACGCTCAAATCCCAGGTGTTGACCCTCACAGGAACATGTTTCGGTATCCTCAGGACGTTGCGGAAGTTTTTTCCGCTGCTTTCTGAGGACCATAGGAGAATAATTGTTCAGGCCCTCATCGGGTCCAGACTCGATTATGCCAATATCCTGTATCTGGGCCTGCCGGAATACCTCTTGCAGCGTATGCAGGTGGCCCAGAATGCAGCCGCTCAAGCCATCTTCGGCTTACATCGACGAGTGAGGGCGTCAAACTTACTGCGAACTCTACATTGGCTCCCCATCCGGAAGCGGATAATATTCAAGGCCATGACACTGGCTCACAAAGCCTTGCATGCCACGGGTGCCCAATACTTACAAAAGAGGCTGGCCTTCTATCTGCCGGCACGATCTTTAAGATCGAAGTCACTGGCATTAGCAGTAGTCCCCCGCATAAAGAAAGCCCGCATCGGAGGACAGTCTTTCAGGCTGCTGGCCCCTCAGCTTTGGAACTCCCTACCTTTGTCCTTGCGTTCCATGCCCAACTTATTCACTTTCAGGAAGTGCTTAAAGACCTGGCTCTTTACTGGCTAGAGTCTCATGGTTCCATCTTTGGTCCTGCTGTTTTGTCCTTTCACTGTTATGTTGTGTCTGTTTCCCTTCTTTTTCTGGTCTGGAGCACAAAGCGCCGGGACACTCCTTGGGAGTAGCCGTGCGCTATAGAAGACCTATAATAACATATAATAACATAGATAAGTAGCAGTTTAAGTTAAGTTTGCTTTGCCAAGGGACTGCTTCAAGAATTCTCTGCAAGGGGTTATTCAGTTCAGTACCTGGGATTTAGAAGGCTGGAGGGCTGGTATCTCTATCTCAGGTCTTGATATCCCAGCTGCCTGCAAGGGCGGCTGGTAGCGCCGGAGCTGGATTTCTCGGCAGGAGAAAAGGCAGCGTCTCTCTCTCAGCGCGTCAGAAAGGAGGGGCAGCGTCTGTGGGCTTCGCTGTCAGCTGGGCTCCTCGGCAAGTCTCGCTGCTCCAATCTTGTCACCACCTCGTGTCTTTGCTTAAGGCAATGTCGGTATTATTTATACCTGAAAGGTGCCGAGATTGACGTAAGGATGGACATAAATACGTCAATAAGGATGTCATACGAACTGGTCGTTCGCACATTCTTTACTGAAGTTCTCGGTTAAATCAAAACAATGGCTGCGGGGATTTCCCAGGTCGTGGTAGGTTTGATTTATTTTGAGAACACCGTATGCCTATTAGGGGGCTGGAGAAATAGTGATTGCCTAATGAGATGGCATGCGCTATGACCTAATCAGATAACGGGTTTCTGTGCCGTTGTATGGCTAATCAGATAACGGGTTTTTGTGCAGTTGAATGGCTGCTAGTTAATTATTAACCAGACAAGGGTCAGAAATAGGGGGATCGATACAGTACCCATAGTAAATACATCACACCCACTCCACCTAATCTATGTCCATATTTACAAATCTAGGCATAGTAAACAAAACTAGTAGTGCATGTGTATACCGAACCACCCCAAAATACAATCAAATGCATTTTGAAAATTGGAAATGCGAAATACACGAAAAGATGAGTCTAGTTACTATATGCACTTCAAGCAGTATAATAATGCTAAATCTAAACGCATATTTTGAAATCAGTATGAACGAAATGCGGAAATTACACATGAAATGGCTCTTAATACAGAAGAAAAAATTCGAGACCATCCCATCACAAAATCATAAATACTTGTGAACATGCTAGAGGGTAGCTAATGTCTCTAGAGTAGCTAAAAATAGAAACTTTGTTCTCTAAGAATAGTTTTACTTTAAGCAGAAGATAAGTGTCCCAAAAAATCGTAAATATTTGGAAATGGAAGGGGAAAAAAAAATATTTCTCGCTCTCCGTAAAAAATGGTGAGAAAATTCCTTATTGCTTTATTTTCAAAGTTGAAGGCCAAATTCAGGGTGTAGGGAACGCCGTGTGCTAGTTTGCTCAAAGTCATTCTTTCTGTTCTGGTGAAAACATCATATTGTTGAGACTTTCGAAAAAACTGTCAACTGCTTCTTGCGAAAGTTCCACTAACTCGGAAAATTTTTGTAACATGCATTCATGAGCATGGTTGCCTTCATTGATGTTTCGATCAGCATAGCTGACAGAAGGTCGTACCTGATCGATGCTGCTTTCATCTTGTACTTCACTACTCTTCAATCGTAGTGGTGAAGTCTCCACGAATGCCGTCATCAGGATTGGTAGCCGCTGGGGACAGTACAATGCATGAGCCGTTACCGGACCCAACAAAGTCTCTGCGTCCATTGGCACATCCGATTGTAGTGTCAGACAGGTGTCCAACACGCATTCTTCGCCGCATAGCAAGCACCTTAATACAGGCATAACACAACTTTGCCACATCGGTTTAAATGAAAGAAACCAAGTCATGTTCAGGTCTCTAAGCCGGGCTATTCCAAGGACTTTAGTTATGCGGTCCCTGTAGCGTATGGCTAGGATCGTTTCTTCCATTGTCGCTGGTGTCTTGTCTGTGACGTGGTTTGCCATAGCGAAGTAACAGGATCAAAAATAGGATGCCTGCCACTAGTCCCAAAAGGAGAGGAAGTCCGCCAAAGATGGAATGGACAAAATCAGGAAAAATACCCAGGATGGCTTTGAATGGGGTTAAAGCTCCCGAAAACACTGTCTTAAATACACTTGAGATTCCACTTGTATCAGAAATATTTAAGATTTCGCTCAGTATTTCTGCGAAATGTATGGGGGAATTGGTTGATAACAGTGAATGAATCTCAGCAGTTGTCCTTGCAACTTGGAGATCATACGTTTCTTTTGATGACGTTAACTGGGTTGGCGTCTGTAGGAGCACAGTCTTCATTCTGCTTAAAGTATCAATTCGAATAGAAGAAATTTTCAAACTGGGCCATAACCTTGCCTCCCTGTCTCGAGCATCGTTTGGGAACAATACCCGTTCACAGGACATGACCTTCGTAGTCACGGTTATGAGATAAGGTTTTCCGGGCAGCAGACTGCAACATCTGCGATCTACAATTAGAATGTAACTCCCGTTCGAGAGTCTCTTAAAGAATGGTTCTATTTGTGTTGCAGGTGTGCCTAGCTGGTGACATGAAAGGTTATTTGTAGTCCCTTCACAGGCTCCATGCAAATTAATACCCTGACACAGAAGTGTGCCGCTTAGCGACCTTGCACAATTATTGCCACTAAGAAACACATTCTGGCCTTTATTACTAACACATCTGTGTGTATAGGGCAGGTTCCATGTTGACTTAATGTACCCTTTACCCAACCTTTCATACTGGCCTGCCTGTATATATTTTTGGCAGTATTGAAACCGGAAAGTTGTTATCGGAATATTTATTATCCCATGTATTATCCATTCAATGACAGGTCGTTCTTACATTGTCAATGGTAATCTCTCAAGTTTTTCAATGCTCAGAATTGTATAGTCAGCACCCTTCTGTGCCAAACTGATTTGTTTATCAGTAAGGTTAAAGATATTAAATAGTGACGTTGTGTTGATTAAACGCCAAGGCACATAGCCTGAACGCAGATTTTGTAACGTCCAGCCAAGTTGTACAATAGAACGCAATTGGGACTGACCGTGTTGTAACATCAGTAAGTCTTGCTCTATTATATCGATTGCTGAAGACACAATACTGTCCAGTGAATATATTCTGGAGGACAGAGTCATTAACCCATTGTCCACGACAGAAAGTGATTTTTCCAAATTAATACGGTCAATTTCCCGTATTTTTTCGGCTGTCTCAATTTGAGTTACTTTCCAAGCTTCATTGTAAGCTGCATATATAGAGGCCGCTATGAAACGTTTTTGACGCTGTTTGCGTGGTCCCATAATGAAATCACGCAAGTCAGCACCTTCTTGAAGTAAAGTTAGGTGTTGCTTAATTTCTGCCAGTGTGGATGTTTGTAGCCATTGAAGGCAGAGATTGCCCACACTGTAAGTAGTTACTATCCCTGGATGTTGTCTTTGGGAATATCTAGGGTCTGGCCTGGTCAATTTGAACCCCTGTATTTTGTTCAGGAATCTGTCTTGACAGTTATTTGTGTCTGTGGGCCAGATCAACCATTGTTTCCAATCAGGATGTGTTCCGTTTTGGTTTAAAATATGGTTCACGTCTATCTCAACATCTATAGAGCTATTACTGTTCGTTGTTGGCTTTGGAATAGACGGTTTGTTTAAGTCTTTGATTTTGGCTAAGCCAAGACAGGTAGTTTGTTGAATAGTGTCATTCAAAAATATAATTTGTTCTGGGATCATGCAGGCTCTGAACAATGATTCTATACCTTGTACTTGCCAATCTTTTGTACCCCAAACAGTTTTTGTTTCAATGTTGTTGTTCCAGAAATCAAAACCAAATGTATTCATTTGCTCAAAAAATGAATCTGAATATATCAATTTCGTGTTTGTAAGCATGGTCTTCATACCCGTCTTATTTGACAATTTGAAATAAAATGTTTCTGCATTACTTGTGTTAAACCCTGAAAAATATGAATATTTATCATAAAATGTCTTAGAACTACCCTTTGGAGGAGTAGCACAATGTTCCCATTGGTTATAATTTAAAATATTTCTAGGTTGTGCAGATTTATGGAGATAATGGTTACCATAGTGGTTGTAGCAGAACATTTGATCATAATTAGACGAACCCTGCAAATAATCATGTTCTGTAAATTTAGCAGACATTACTAGGTCAGACATCATATCATTAATACTTTCAAAGTCCCAATCATCAGCAAATGTGCTTGGTTTTACAAAGTCACTTAACGAGATCTTAAATTGATGTGGATACTTCAGGATTTCAACCGGGCCATAGATTTCATAATCAGTATTGTCCCATGCTACACCGCCTGGTATAGGATTGGCTGTGAAGTTCACTGAAGAAAGTTCTCTTTTCTCGACATGTGAAGATGTGTGTGGTTTAAGGACCAAGTTGATTTTCTGGCTTGCTGTGTCCATTTTAGCATATTTTCCCTCAATGAAATGTCCCAAGCATAGTGCCATGATGAGCCAAAGTATGAGGACAAATGCACCTAATGTCACCCAAATTTCAATCCATGGAGAAGTCAGATAGGTTCCCTTTAGTTGATGAAAAAGTTTTTTTGCTTTGTCTTTAAAAGTTTTGGTTGATGGCTGTACTTCCGGTTCACTTGGATGTTCAGAAAAATCATCGAAGTTGATGAAGTAGCCGGATGCCGTTCTGTCAATTGTTCCAATTGCTTCTGGATTACTTTTTGCTTTGTTTCATTAGAAAACTCTGTAATTACATCATCGTAGGTCGGTGTTTCTTGATGAAAAGCTTTGATTTGGGTTTTAAGAGGTTTAAGTTCCATTGCTTCATTGCATAGTCCTTGTTGTTTCACTGTAGATTATTCAAATGTGATCAGTCTTTCAGTTTGAACCTCTGTTGATGTAGCAAACGTTGGTGTTCTGCTACTTCTTGGGAGTCCACTTGGCCTACTATTTGTTATCGGCCACATGATTGTGGTTTAACCAGGTCGATGGATATGACTCGGTTCTCCTTTTTACCAGCAAGGGGCGGTAGTACTACTGATCTTGTCCCGTTGATAGACAAGACAGGAACTGCTTTTCTGTAAGAAGGCCCAAATTCCTTCTTTACCGCGATCTTCTTTCTGACCAGATCCCCGACTTTTGGAATCCAGACAGGCCTTGCTGGGACAGGTGGTTTTTCTTCAGTGGTTGTTGGCTGCTGTTTCAACTTTATGTTGCTCAGGTCTTTTCTTGTTTCATTTAAGTCCTGTAAAATAGCCAAGCGATCTTTGATATCAAAGCATTTTTCTTTAACCACTGAAGTCTGACTATCTAAGTCCTGGATTAACATTCTAGTCCCAAACAATAGTTCGTACGGACTGAGTCCTTTCAGAGAATTTCTTGGCAGGTTATTTAGACTACGTTGGACACTTATTAAATGTTTGACCCACCCAGCTCCCAAACCTAATATCTTCGCTGTTATAGATTGCTTTATGCCTTGGTTTTTTCTTTACACCATCCTGTTTCCCTCAGGAAGGAAGTGAGAAGAGTCCCGCAATGCAATGTTCATTCTGGCCAGGCACCCCCCATAAGCTGTTTTAGAGCTAAAGGAAAGATTTTGGTCAGAACGTAACATGCTTCTAGCGTATATGCCATTATAGACTCGCAAATCTTTGTATAACAGTTCCGACGTCAGCCGAAAGTTGGGGTCTACATTATAAGTGAAGATAGTCTCTACATGTTAATATGACGCATTATTCATACTGGGTTTTTATTTTTTTGTTGATTTGATACATTCTGGAGTGAAACGCCATGGTATTAAACCGTTTCTCTCGCCACTGCGATCTCTGTTGCAGTCTGGGCAGTTTTTTACAAAAATGTGATGATGCAGACTCATGCCTGGCCACCAGTACACTGATTGTAATTCTTCCAGAGAATCTTTTAGCTTAAGGTGTCTGAGACCCTCACCCATATGTGCGTCTGCTATTAACAAGCCTCTCCTGTCCGTGTTTGGAATTACTCTATCCCCCACTCCAGGGATTCGAGCAAAAGGGACTGAGTTTGCATCGATTATGTATGTATAATTGAGTGGGTAATTGATCGGTAGCGCTGAGCAGTCGCCTTTTGATGACGTTTTTACTGCCAGCTCAGTTTCACCGTCAATGTATTTTACTGCACGCTTTTTTGTAGCTACGGAAGCCGATTTAGTTGCTACCGCTGTGGCTGTCTCAGCCAATGAATTCCCTGCAACGTGAACGCCATCACGCCGATGACTCAGTGAATGTATCACGTGAGTTTTTGGTAGTTCTTTCTGTAAAAGAACTACTTGTTCCCAAAGCACTTTTTGCTTTATTGTTGCACCTGTGTCATCTTTGTAACCGTTTTGAATCCATTTCTGTAGATCGTTATTGTATGATTTGACGCAGTAATACGAATCGCACACTATAAGTGTCGGGAATTTGCGATCGGCATTATCTAGCGCCATTTTTAACGCTATTATTTCAGTTTGTTGTTCTGAATTATTTTCCACTGATTGTGTTTTTGTAAATAGAGGTCTCAATTTACCTCCGCGCCACACTTCTTTTACAATTTCGCATGTGGTGTTGTAAGCCAGCTCTCCCCAAACTGAGGGTTGAGCATGACCGTCTGTATATATTACACAGGCGTACTGTCGTAAAGGCAGAATGTCGATTGGCAGAGGGTATTCTCTCTCATATTCTAGATATTTTAATTCTTTCATTTCCGGGTCAAAATAGTATTTTACTTTGTCTGTAGCAACAGAATTTACCCATTGTATCCATTCTGGATTCAGTGCAGTTGTCGGTAAATTACATGGTGTTGTTAATGCCTCAAAAGCTGATTCTGCTGTTCTGACTGTAACCTGTCTACCGTCGGCTTGGTATTTTTCTTTTGCTACAGCTGTTTGAACCGCATGAACAATGTTTTCCTTAATGCTGAACCTTTTTTCAGCTTCTGTGTACAAATGTGATTTGTATGCAATTGGTACCTTCTCTCCTTCATTAGAGGTCAGGTATGTGAATCCGCATCTTCCTGGGATGACTCGAATCACAAGGTTGCGTGTGTTATCACGTGTTTGTAATTTTGTTTTAACTAACATATCTGTTTGTAAAGATCTCAAAATTTCTGTGTGTTTTTGAGTCCAATTGATTCTTTTAAAATCTGGTTTTATAAGATCATAGAGAGGTTTAACTCTCTCTGCATAATTTATAATGTAAGTTCTTCCGAAATTTAGGAAACCTAGAATTGATTGTAAGTTTTTTAGTGTTCTAGGTGCTTGGATTACAGCACATTTCTCTAGGAAATTGTCAGCCAGGCTTTTGCCTTCACTTGATAGTTCATATCCTAAAAACAGGACAGTTAGATGGGCAATTCTTGACTTTTTAAAGTTGAATTTGTAACCCTCTGCTGCGAACCCAAGTATTATGGTGTTCACTCTCTTCAAGTGAGTATCCAAGTCATCATCTGTTAGATAGATGTCATCGACATAAGATAATGCCTCATCATCATATATTTGTAGTAACTCTGTTACTCTTGCTGAGAATAATCCTGGGCTATTCTTGAACCCCTGGGGCAAACAACAGAAATTTTTTGCACGCCATTTATTGAGAACGCGGTCAAATATCTGCTCTCTGGTGCTATATTTTGACAGAAGAATCCATTAGAGATGTCTAATGTTGTTTTGTATTTTTTGCGCACTATGTTATTCATTAGTGCAGCACTATGCGAATTTTGTACTGCAAAAGTTTTGCAACATGAGTTCAAGTGTCTGTAGTCCAAAACAAGACGATATGAATTGTCTGGTTTGGAGACAGGAAACAAAGGATTATTCATTTGTGAGGTGCAAGTTTCAATCACCCCCTGGTATTCAAGTTGATCTAGGATCTCTTTTACCAGTTTCCTAGCTTCTTGCTTAATTGGGTACTGCCTCTGTGCAGTAGGTTGTGATTTTAACTGGATTTTGTGAGGAGGAGAGTCCTCATCCCATCCCACATGGTTTTTATATAATGCAGGAGCTTGGGCTACTGCCCACTTTCTTGCAAGTGTATATTTTTTATGAATTGGAATATGATTTGAGAAGGCAGGCATAATTATTTCTTCGCCATGAGGGCACTCCCTGACAAACTCTGGTGGCCAGTCTCTTTCAGCTAGAAGGATGTCATAGCCCTTGGAGAGATTATCCCAAAAGAGACCCCTTATTTTCCTAGTCTTATCCCCCTCTATACGCAATGTTATTTCATATATTTTATGAGGTTTGCTAACTCTGGTATCTGCAGTTTCCACCTGAATGTATTCATTCGTGTCCACTGTCTCCAGATGATTCATAAGGATCCTGCGAGCTATGCTCACTTCTGCTGCGCTGTCTAGCATTGTCTGAGCCCATTCTCCGTTTTTCAGCTGTGTCCTCAGTATTCTCGGCATGGTTGATTACTTTAATACTGGCTACCTTCTTTTTTGGAAACTGTAATTTTTTATTTTGATGAGCAGGTTCCTTGTCTTTGGACTTGACGTGCTCTTCCCTGTGTTCTGACCGTCCTCTTCTTTCCGATTTCTGCAAGGAAGTCTGAAAAGATTGAGAGGGACGTGTATCAATATCTTGATATCCATCAGGTTTTTTTTATATTATCCCTATTTCTAAGGTTGTATTTTTTCTCAGAGGGCTCCCTCTGGGGAGACTTGTGTCCTTGGTCCGGAGATCTTTCTCTCCGCCGAGGAGACCTTCCTCTGGACTGGAATCTTTTTTCTTTGGGAGTGGATTGTTTATTTCCATCCCAGCTCTTTTTTTGAGTGTTTAGATTATTTTTAATAAATACCTTTTCAGGTTTTTCTATTAGTTGGGGTTTCACTGGTTTCCCACCCAAACTATCTCTTCCTAGTTCTTCATAGGATTTTTCTATGATTCTGGCAATTTCAAATGGTTGGTCTGCTATATCTGTCTCTTTCAACTTCTGGCGGATCGCCACATTTGCTGCTTCTCCCTTTATATTGGCTAATCATATTGCCGAGACCTGCTTGAAGTCTTTTAGTAATTTCATACCAAGAGTTAAAGCAGGTTCTGGACCGTATTCATCTTGAATTTGTTTTAGCACATCTGGTATTACTGACATGGATGGAACACCATGTGTTTTTGTGTAAATGGAAGCAAAGACTATACCCCAAGTGTCACAGTCCTCCACATGTGGTGCGATTCCCATTGGAAGACAGATAGTCAGAATTCTGTGTTTCTCAACCAGGGTGGTATCTGGAAATACCGCCTCTATTTGAGTGATTTTTTGTGCTAACCAGAATGGAATTTGTTCCCGTTTTGCGGGTACTTTACCTAGACAGGACTGTATGTTCTGTGGTGTAATTTTATTTGTGTTCCCCTGATGAGGGATCAGCTGTGGAATTTTAATAGCTGGTTGGACTGTTGAAGTCCGCATTACATATTGGACTAATTGTCTATGTATTTTAATTAATTGTTTTAGCTGTGCTAAAAGTTCTGGTGCAGACATTTCTTCAATGTCTGGATGTGGTGTGTATCCGGATAGGACCGGCCACGTTGCTCCTGGTCTACCTAGTGGACCGAGCCTGGTGATGTGATTATTATGTTTTAGGGCGCCATTAAACCAGAGCAGATGCTCTTGGTATTTGAGTGGTATTTCCACCTCCTCGAAAGGAGTGTACTCATTAGGAGGTTCCTCTATTTTGTAATAGTGGAAGTCCTTTGTTACAGCGTTTGCTGCTGGAAAGTTTATCCATGAATAGAATACCTCTGTCTGCCGATATTCGTGTGCCTCAATTACGAATATGACTGTACCACCTCTCGATGTCAGCCCATTTTCTATAAGTTTTGACCATCCCTGCTCTCGGCAGACGAGGTCGCTCCCCCACGCTGCTCCCTGACCTGCCTCGCCTCTGAGTGGTATTGTAGCGCATTGCTGAGAGAGATACTGACGATTGAGATTGCTGCCTGCATTGTATTTGTATCACCGGATTGCGCTCTGTGCTAGCGCTTAAACATTCATTTTGCTGCTAGAAGGGCATCTGCTTGCTCCGTAGAAGGCCGCCGGCCATTTTGTTGTTATTGTTGTTGTTTCGCCCTGCCCTGCTATCCACCCCGCTCCCGCCTTCCCAGCTGACCCTCCCTCCCACAATCAGTACCTGCGCTGCTCTATCAATATCGCGCTGTGACCATCCCTGCTCTCGGCAGACGAGGTCGCTCCCCCACGCTGCTCCCTGACCTGCCTCGCCTCTGAGTGGTATCGTAGCGCATTGCTGAGAGAGATACTGACGATTGAGATTGCTGCCTGCATTGTATTTGTATCACCGGATTGCGCTCTGTGCTAGCGCTTAAACATTCATTTTGCTGCTAGAAGGGCATCTGCTTGCTCCGTAGAAGGCCGCCGGCCATTTTGTTGTTATTGTTGTTGTTTCGCTCTGCCCTGCTATCCACCCCGCTCCCGCCTTCCCAGCTGACCCTCCCTCGCCCCTCCCCCTCCACTATCCATTTATGATAGATGCAATCGCGCGCAGCGGTCACGCGCAGCGGTCGCGCCCCATGTGCGCCAAAGGTAAGCCCGTCTGCGCCCGTCCGCGCCAAGCCCGCGCCCAGCACCAGACCCCCTGGCCCCCGTACCACCAACCCCACCCGCATTACATATGACGCCTCCACCCTCTTAGCCCTTAACCCCGGCCGACTCCCCAACTGCGCCCAAGCCACTCCTGGACACACCCATGGACCCTTCACATGCATCTCCTGCAAGTATGACGGCACCAAGACCAACTCCTCATCCACAAACACCAAACAGAGATCTGACCCCAACCACCTAAAATGCATCCTGCTCAACACCCGATCGGTCCACAGACACGCAATCGACCTTTGGAATCTACTAGACACCATCTCTCCGGACGTCGCCTTCCTAACAGAAACATGGATGAACGCATCCTCAGCCCCAGACATCACCATTGCCATCCCGGAAGGCTACAAGATCATCCGTAAGGACCGCATCAACAAACAGGAGGAGGCATCGCAATCGTCCATAAGAATTCCATCCGCATCTCAACCAACTCAGACGCCAACCTCGCTATCGCCGAACACCTTCACTTCCAGATCCACACTGACCCCAAGACCACACTCCGAGGCACCCTCCTCTACAGGCCACCAGGACCCCGTGCACAATTCAGTGAAGACATCACTGACTTTATCACCCCACACGCCCTCCCCTCTGAGGACTACATACTACTGGGAGACCTCAATTTTCACCTGGAAAAGAGCAACGACAGCAACGCCACCACCCTTCTGGACAATCTGGCCAACCTCGGACTCAAACAACTTGTTAACACCCCCACTCACTACGCAGGCCACACACTCGACCCCATCTTCACCTCCAGCAAACATATCTCCTTCAGTCACACCACAGTTCTCCATTGGACGGACAACAGCTGTGTTCACTTTGTCTACAAAAAGACCACAACCCACAACCTTCCTCAACCCCCTTTGCGAAGAAACTGGAACAAAATCACCATCGACCAGATCTCCTCATCGCTTCTTCAAAACCCCCCGGCCCACCCTTCGAACGCCAACCAAGCAGCCACTAACCTCACTCAATGGCTAACCAATAGCGCCGACAACCTAGCACCTTTGAAAAAACGTCAAATCAAACTAGGCAGCAAAAACGCTCCCTGGTTCAACGATGATCTCAAGACATCCAAGAAACTCTGTCGCTCCCTTGTGAAGGCCTGGAAAAAAGACCCAAACACCAACACCAAGGACGCCCTCAAAAACGCCACCCGCACACACCACCAACTGATCCGGACTGCCAAGAAAGCTGCACTTAAAGACCGTCTAGACAACAACGCCCACAACAGCAAGGAATTATTCAACATCGTCAAAGAATTTACCAACCCCTCAGCCAACTCCAACGACATCACTCCCTCTCAAACCCTCTGCGACTCCCTTGCCTCGTTCTTCCACAACAAAATCGCAGACATCCACAACAGCTTCGACAACCAACACGGAGACCAACCCACCCAACCTTCTACCGTACCCTCACCCCCCTTGAACATCCTTACTGATTGGAACCCAATCTCCACTGAGGACACCATCCGCCTGATGAACTCCATCCACTCAGGATCCCCCACAGACCCATGCCCTCACCATATCTTCAACAAAGCTGACTCCATCATAGCACCACACCTCCGAGACGTCATCAACTGCTCCCTCAACTCTGCCACCTTCCCGGAAAGCTGGAAACACGCCGAACTCAGCGCCCTTCTGAAAAAACCCACAGCTGACCCCACCGAACTCAAAAACTACCGCCCCATCTCGCTCCTACCATTCCCGGCCAAAGTCATCGAGAAAGCCGTCAACAGCCAGCTCGCCGCCTTCCTCGAAACCAACAAATCTCTCGACTCCTCACAGTCCGGCTTCCGAGCAAAACACAGCACTGAGACCGCACTCATCGCAGCAACAGACGACATTCGAACCCTACTGGACAATGGAGACACAGTCGCCCTCATCCTCCTTGACCTCTCAGCAGCCTTCGACACAGTCTGTCATAACACCCTCCTACAACGCCTCAGAAACATCGGAATCCAAGGAAAAGCACTGGATTGGATCACCTCGTTCCTTACCGGAAGAACTCAGAGTCCGCCTTCCGCCATTCAAGTCAGAAGCCACTGAAGTCATTTGCGGCGTGCCACAAGGATCTTCACTCAGCCCCACTCCAACGTATACATGAGCCCCCTCGCGACCATCGCACGCCAACACAACCTCAACATCATCTCCTATGCTGATGACACTCAACTGATCCTCTCACTCACCAAAGACCCGAACACCGCCCAAACCAACCTACATGAAGGAATGAAAGAAGTAGCTGAGTGGATGAAACACAGCCGTCTAAAACTGAACTCAGACAAAACAGAAGTCCTTATCTTAGGTACCTCCCCTTCCACCTGGGATGACTCTTGGTGGCCAGAGGCCCTTGGAAAAGCACCCATCTCAACAGACCACGCACGGAACCTGGGCATCATCCTGGACTCCACACTCTCGATGAACAGACAAGTCAACGCCGTTTCATCATCGTGCTTCAACATTCTTCGCATGCTCAAAAAAACATTTCGCTGGATCCCCACCGAAACTAGAAAAACGGTCACCCACGCACTGGTCACGAGCCGCCTGGACTACGGTAACACCCTATACGCCGGTACCACCGCAAAACTTCAGAAAAAACTCCAACGCATCCAGAACGCTTCAGCCAGACTCATACTAGACATCCCGCGTAAAGACCACATTTCTAGTCACCTGAAAAACCTCCACTGGCTCCCCGTCAATAAGAGAATAACATTCTGCCTCTTAACCCACGCACACAAAGCACTTTACGAACTCGGACCCGAATGCCTCAACACACGACTTTCCTTCTACACCCCATCCCGCCAGCTACGCTCCTCCAACCAAGCCCTTGCTGCCGTACCCCACATCAACAAAACCACCATGGGAGGAAGATCCTTCTCCTACCTGGCAGCTAAAACCTGGAACTCACTCCCCACTCACCTTCGCCTCACTCAGAACCACCTAGCATTCAGAAAGCAACTTAAAACTTGGATATTCGACAAGTAATTCACCACCCTTCCTCAAGCGCCTTGAGACCCTCTGGGTATGTAGCGCGCTATATAAATTATTTGACTTGACTAAGTTTAAAAGTTATAGATTTTCTTATGTTGACCGGGATGAGTATTGCATCCGGGTCTTGCTGTAGGAGACTATTGTCAGCCGCTAGCAGTTGAGCTGCTATTCTAGCTGTCTCCCTTTCTTCTTCAGCTCCTGACATTCTACTGTCAAGAAAGTTATTTTGTTTATTTGCAGATCAGGTTTCTATGGAAACCAAGATTAGATGCACAATATTTTGGAACAGTGTATCCTTCAACGTTGAATAAACCAAGAACCATACATAGGAGTCTCCTCCTACTAAGTTTGGCGGATATAACCTTTCACCCACTCCAGACGTCTTTGGAGTATTATGGGGAAAAAGGGGTCTGTGTGAAAAAGCACGACTGAGTTACTCTAATGTCTTACGTTAGATTTATCGCCTATCCAAACCGTTGGGCGCCATGTAGTGTAGTTTCTATTATCCCAATAGGCTCTGCGCATTGGAATAATATCTTCAATAGTATAGACGTAGGACAGAGGTTAACTAGGTCTTCTACTGTCGATATTAGACTTAAAGTTTAGTGTTTGCCAGCTAGCTCAGAGTTCACTAGAAACTTTCTCGAATAGACAAGGAGGAGTTTAACCTCCCTGGATAGACAAGAAGGGATTTAGTTTCTGACAACCATAGAACATGACAACTTTGCTCTCCCCTAATCAAGAGTGTATCTCTAGAGTCGTGTGAAAACAAAAGACAACTTATTTTACTCAGTCAGTTCAGTGCATTCTTAGTTTCACCAGATTGTAGAGAAAAGGAAGAGACGGGCGTGTTCAATAAAAAGATGTTATTTATTGATCAGTCTCTTTTCTCATACAAGAGAAATGAATCGCTATTATTGCAATACTTATAGTTAAGTAAAGTGCATACAGTAATAACAGAATTATAAAATAATACTGTAAAAGCATTGATATGGTTTCTTAGCCATATGATACTTAAAATGGATAAAATAGATACATACATATATACATTGACTAATCGTACTCAACTGGTGCTTCTAACTACGCCTACCCCAATGTACCTGACCTAAGCCTAATACGTGGGCGGGAGTAGATAAGTAGCAGTTTAAGTTAAGTTTGCTTTGCCAAGGGTCTGCTTCAAGAATTCTCTGCAAGGGGTTATTCAGTTCAGTACCTGGGATTTAGAAGGCTGGAGGGCTGGTATCTCTATCTCAGGTCTTGATATCCCAGCTGCCTGCAAGGGCGGCTGGAAGCGCTGGAGCTGGATTTCTCGGCAGGAGAAAAGGCAGCGTCTCTCTCTCAGCGCGTCAGAAAGGAGGGGCAGCGTCTGTGGGCTTCGCTGTCAGCTGGGCTCCTCGGCAAGTCTCGCTGCTCCAATCTTGTCACCACCTCGTGTCTTTGCTTAAGGCAATGTCGGTATTATTTATACCTGAAAGGTGCCGAGATTGACGTAAGGATGGACATAAATACGTCAATAAGGATGTCATACGAACTGGTCGTTCGCACATTCTTTACTGAAGTTCTCGGTTAAATCAAAACAATGGCTGCGGGGATTTCCCAGGTCGTGGTAGGTTTGATTTGTTTTGAGAACACCGTATGCCTATTAGGGGGCTGGAGAAATAGTGCTTGCCTAATGAGATGGCATGCGCTATGACCTAATCAGATAACGGGTTTCTGTGCCGTTGTATGGCCAATCAGATAACGGGTTTCTGTGCGGTTGAATGGCTGCTAGTTAATTATTAACCAGACAAGGGTCAGAAATAGGGGGATCGATACAGTACCCATAGTAAATACATCACAAGAGCACCTGTAACTGACTAAAAACGAAATCAAATGCCTAATCCAAAAACTATTAAGGACCCAACCATGGCTAATTCTTTATGGAAAAACCTATCTACTCAGATATAGAGAAATAGCTTTAGTGTAATTTAATTGGGAAAAGGAGAGAATACTTTTAAGTTTAGCTAAAAGGGTATTCACACTTTAAATGATAAATATGTTCATATAAAAGTGAAACTTTTTTTTGTAAATATTGTTTCCAGTGGGCACAAAACTAGACCTTAACTACCCCCTCACAGATAAACCCCCAAAAAAGTTTATTGCTCATCTCTAGAGTTAAGGCCTTTACGTACAGTAACCAAAAGAGAAATGAACCATTGTTCCTTGTTTTTCCTCTTTGTGTCAAGGTTTCCTCCTCGCCTACCTATAGTAATCTTTTCTAATATGAACCAGCGAAAATCATTTTCTTTATGTCCTTTCTCATAAAAAGGAGAAACCAGAGGAGCATTTTCTTTTTTTGTTTTAATGGCAGACCTATGCTCCTGAATTCCTACCCTTAATTCCCTGCCTGTTTCACCCACATAGCCGAGGCCACATGGGCATAAGAGCAGATAGACCAGATTTTTACTCCTACAATTATTAAGGGTTTTCGGCCTCAAAGATTTGCCATTATACTCAAATTCTTTTCCTTATATACACAGGGGGCAAACATGATCCACATTTAGCATTGCCACTAGCTCTAGTCAAACTGACAGTCCTCTGGCTCTCATGTTGGTCCTCACGGTATGTATGTACAAACTCATTCCTGAGGTTTTTATTTTGCTTAAAAGCGAACAACGGTTTGTCAAGTTTATTTTCTTCCTCATAGTTAAGAATGTGCCAGTTTTTATTGACACTATTCTTAATTTTATTGCTCAAGTTGGAGAATTTGCTGACATACACCAGTTTTTCAGATTTCTTGGTATTCTTATCTTGATCTTTTTTCTCAAGCATGGCTTCTCTGTTGTAAAACCTAGCCCTCTTAAAAGAGTGCAAGATAAGTTTCTTAGGGTATCCCCTCTCTTTGAATTTCTTTTTCAAGATGTCTGAGTGCTTGTAAAAGTCATTGAGACTGGAGCAATTCCTCCGAAGACGGAGAAATTGGCTGAAAGGGATATTGTCCTTTTGTGATTTAGGGTGGAATTTAGTATAATGTGATAGTGTGTTTCTCGCCATCGGCTTGGTACATAGCTCCACTTCAAGGACATCTTCTACACATTTAATTGTTATATCTAGAAAATCAACCTTAGTTCTGCTTATCTGAGAGGTGAATTTTAAATTGGGGTCCCCCAAATTCAACCAAATTAGAAATTCATTTAAAAGCTCTAAATCTCTGTCCCAAATAAAGAAAATGTCATCGATGTAGCGGTACCAGCCCGCTACATTCTCCGAAAATGGGGCGAGATCATTCAAAATTTGCTTTTTTTTCGAACTCCCTCACATAAAGACAGGCCATACGGGGGGCACAGGTGGTCCCCATGCTGGCACCCTTCTTAGGTTTGAACAGTTCATCACCAAACAAAAAAAAATTATTCTTCAAGATCATTTTTACCCAGTTCACTATAAAATCCTTGCTGACACCCTCCACATTGGTCTCCATAAGGAGTTCATGAATCATCTCTACAGTGTCATCCTGGGGAATGTTAGTGTAGAGAGACTCAATGTCCAGAGTAACCAGACATTGAGTCTCTCCACAGAAATGCTTTCCCTCCAAAAGTGAGATAATGTGGGAGGAATCCCTAACATAGGATTTGAGACTACTAACCAATGGTTGCAAGAAGCAATCAACATATTTACTAAGAGGTTCTAGCAGAGAGTCGATGCTACTTACAATGGGTCTCATGGGTGGATTGCTAGCATCCTTATGTACTTTGAGGAGGCCATATAGAGCAGGAATTTTAGGATCAGTATTGTTTAAAAATGTATATTCCTCCTCACAAATCCAATTGTTACTTATGGCTTCGTTCAACAAATGCAAACAGTCAGTGGACAGCTTGGTAAGAGAATTCCCCTGAACCAACTCCTAATGCTCAGCTACACTCAACATACTGGTCATCTTGTCATTGTAATCAGCTGTGTTAAAAACAACCACTCCTCCACCCTTGTCTGCCGGCTTTATAGTCAGGCTAAAATTATTTTTGAGACCATTGATGGCTTCTCTCTCTTCCCTTCCAATATTGTGAGTAACAAAGTGATTGTTATCATTAAGTATCCTGTGAATATCGCTTTCTACCGCCTTTTCAAAGGCCTCTATATTTTTGCCAACCATACTCCAAGTTGGGGTAAACAATGATTGGGGTTTTAGACCAGAATGGTTCACTATATCTCTTGGAGGTCTATTTTCAAAAAAACTATTCAATCGGATTTTGCAGAAAAAAGCACGAAGATCTTTTTCTAATTCGAATTTGTTAATTTTGGTGGATGGAACAAAGCTGAAACCCTTACCTAAAACCTTAAGCTCTACCTCACTCAGCACTGAATCAGAGAGATTGATAACAGGAATCACATCTACCGCCAATAACTCTGTTTGCGTGTCCTGAGGTATTCCTGTGGAGGAGGAGGTCCCCGATTCTGTTGGCCCCTCTCTGGGTTCCTGTTGTACCCCTGTCCTCTCCGAGGGTGTGTCTCTAAAAAAGAACCATATTCTTTGGGATTATTTCTATTGCTAGTATCATCTCTATTGTCACCCTCTTCTTCACTACTAGACCCAGAGGTCTCTGAAAATGTAATCTGTTTTTTACCTCCTCTATTGTATATGGGTCTATTGTTAGGTCTCTCCCAGCCTGATTCCTGTCTTTGCTGGTAATAATTATCTTTCAAGAAGGGGTAGGCAACTTCCTGACATACATTTTTTCATATCTTTTTTCAATTTGTTGGTTTTCTTATTTATCAAGTAATCCCTATATCCATCAACATCCCTATTTATTTCTTCCAATTTCTTTTTGGCATCCTCCGATGAAAACACTCACACAGGTAAATAGGGAGCTAGATCACCCCAATGCTTTCACCCTATGCATTCACCCTATGATCTGGGATAGATAGTGCTAAATAAAAGTACAATTGAATGTATTCATATAATCTAATCCAAGGATTATAATTATTGCATTATCGTTTTCACCATTCTTGTAATGCCGCTTAAATTGCTCTATTTTCTTTTACTAATCATTACAGCACATGTATTTATACAAGTATCCAGTTGATTCAATAAATGTGTGAAATGCCAACTTCTGCATTTCTTGTGTCTCCCATTGGGCATGCCTGCCTCCCTTGTGAGGGTCACCCTCAAGTAGTTAAGATTGGGATGTGAAGGATAAGACGGCTTGAGTGAACTGGTAAGTGTAACTATTGACAAGTTCGACCAGGCTCTGCTCATAGAAGGAGAGGAGTGTTCAGTGACTCTGGTAACAACAACTATAAATTAAAAAAGATGGCAGATTAGTCAGTTTAAATGATCTTGGTTTTAGAGATGTTGGAAACTAAGGAGAAGACCAAGTCTAAAATGTCCTGTCTTGTGAATAGATTGCATCACTATTTCGGCATGGTTCAGAGCCATGCAGGAGGCAATTAGATTAAATTCACGAGGATTTTTTAACTCCTTGACAAGAATATAGAAGTCCCCCATGACAAAAAATGACTGGACATTAAACACATAGGGGTAATAAAATGCAAAACAGCTCAAAACTAGAGGAATAATCTGGGAGCAGTAAAACAGTGCAACTTTTCTAGTAAATGTAGGAGAAATAATCTCTAGTAACATGAGATTAGCAGCAGAGAAACACAGGCAGATTATTTGTTTTACGAGATTGAGGAATACCTAATAACTGCTACATCACCTCCATTGTATGATCAATATGCAAGATTTTAAAATCATGAGTGAAGTATAGATGTAATATCTGGATGAGAGTGGGCTTCAAGTCATGTTTTGAAAGAAACATAATATATAGAATCCTGCTGTGAATAACCTCCAAGTTATGTTTTGTTTCACCATAGTTCTAGCACCGATTAGAACACAGTTGAGAATTTTAGTGTGTGTGTGTGTGTGATTAGAGAGGTTGAAGTGAATGGATGAGGTAATTGGAATACTAAACGAATCAAAATTAAATTGCATCCATTGGAATTACGACTTTTCATAACAAGGGGTTTCAATTAAATTCCCAATTTATTTTTCATGGGACTGGTGAGTACACCCTTACCACTAGCTATCTTTAAGCATTTATTTGTGTTCTGAGTAAAGATCGCTCAAAGACTGATATTAGTCATTACAACTCATACTACAAAACAATAAAGAGTGCATTTCTCTGGACTCATTTCTGATTATAAGCCATATTCTCACATCTCCCAACTAAACGTCACAGAGCGGTTACCCTGTTGCAGGGTAACCGCTCTGCAGAGCTTTGCTTCTAGCACTCTGCTGTGAAAAACTTTAAAAGATCCACATAATCTATTGTCGGCTCAAAATACTCGTAACTGGGGGGAATGATTGGAAGTGGATTCTAGGATGTATCAGCAAAAATATAATCATCGGATTATTTAGGAGTCCCCAGGACTCTGCTACAGGACAGCGGAGTTCTCTGCTTCTGAACCCTTTCGACTCATCCGCTGAGGCAGCCCAATGTTTCAGTCATTGTAGATGCAGCCCAAGCGTTTTTGTCTCGAAAGTATTTCATAAATACACCTATTTTTTATTTATTGGACGAGGGACAAAAATGAAGGCATTTCTCAATTTAGAGATATGAAAAGGTATAAAAGCACTCTAAATAAAATTTAAAAAAAGTGAAAACCATTCTTCATAAGACCTGTTCTCTTGTTCATTTATTATTCTTGGACATTTAGTGCATGCTTCCGACCATGAAAACGAACAATCTGAAGATGGCACAGAGATGTGGGTTATTATGGACAAACAGTTCATCCCTCAGTGAGAGATTCACAACACAATCGAGGCTGGTGTCTATATGTTTGCATTGAGTGGATAAAACACAATATAGCACTTTATTGCAGGGGTTATGGAACACATGCAACTCTTAACAGATTTCACCTATAAAAAAAGGTGCCTAGGTAGAACTGCCAACTATGTGAAGACATGCTACCAGAAAAATAAGTTACTTATCTTTGGTAACGCCTTATAAGGTAGAGACAAGATCTAGCCGTAGAATGCTTACCTTAGAATTATCCCCAGGTGCCATACTGGATTTGGAAACTTTTCTACAGCAGTAAGTCTGCGCATCTGTAGAGCGACTCCGTAACTATGTCGATCACCGGATGCGATGTCTGTAGAGTCTATATAAGCGCTACCCCAATGCACTGGTGTAAGTTTCTTCCGTGTCTACTTTCCGCGCTAAAACGCAGAGCCACTTATAGGACCTGCAATGGAAACTGTGCCCAAAACGAATCTTGTTGAAAAATTGTCATATTTGTATCTATATATATATATATATATATATATATATATATATATATATATATACACATATTACTACTTTAAAAAAAGTCTACCAGATAAGGCATTACTGAAGGTAAATAACTTATTCATCTGATAGAGACGTCTGGCTGCAGATCCCTTACCTTAGAATGAGATACTCAAGCAATACCATCCCCAGAGGAGGGTCTACAAAACTGATTGTAGGAAAGATCCCGGTCCAGGTTAACAAGTCTGAAATAAGAAAGAGATACCGGCTACCAGGAAAGGAGGTGAGGAAGAAGACATCTCAACAGAAACAGACAATCTCTTCACTAGTGCGTTGTTGTCCCCTTGCCCTGCAAAAAGTAATCGACACTAAAAAAGGACTCGCTTCACCTCTACAAATTCAGCGGCCATCTTTAAATTGAACCCGGACTACTAGTTACCTGTTTTCTCATCACCTTAGACTACACTCTTCTCAATACTTGATTTCCCTATCCCTTTTCTATTCCTTATTATCCATACTCACTTTTCCTACGCTTGCCTACCTCTTGATCTTATTACTCACTCCACTGATGCTCTACTCAAGACTTCCTTTCAACCCTACCCCCGTCTTTGCTGACTGTTGGCTTTTTATCTCTACCCCCCCACACCTACACCGTATTATGTTATTTTATGCACTTTATTAATTTTGCATTCTGATTTGTTATTTTATTGCTATGCTCTTTGTCGAACAATTGTAACCCCCCTTTTTCTTTTTGTTGTCCTCCAGCTTTTCAACTCCTCCCCTCTCTTTCACTGACCTTAGGCTACTTCCTAACTGTACCTACACCATATTGTTACTTTATGCACTTTATTAATCCTTTGTTCTAATCTTTTGTTCTGATCTGTTATTTTTTGTTGTTGTGCTCCTTTATAAAAAAAAAACAAAAAAAAAACAACAACAAAAAACACCTTATGATATCCTCCTATATGGCTCTCCCCCAGTTCGTATTTTCTTAATTTAGCCTGGCCAAACCTACTCACCCCGCCCCCTACTCTTCTTGTTGTGCCCTACAATCTAACTTTGTATACCACCCCTTTTTTGTTTTCTGTTATTTGCCTTCACTTACATACAATACACTGCGACATCTGCACATATCTTATTCATTCGCTCTCATTTCCTTTACACCTCTCTCATTCTGTACCTTATTTTGTATTGTATTTAATATCTGTTCGAATTATTACATTTAAGGTTTACCTTTCTCATTAGTAATTTTGTTTGCGTTATGATGTGTCCCTCTTTCGTTATCCATTTTTATGTTATGATGTATTTTGTATCTATTTGAATCATCCCATCTGATGTCACCCCACCCCACTATTTCCTAGCTCCTCCTTTTTCCTGTTCGGTTGACTGCCGTGGCTATACGCTACCTGTCTCCCTCCCCCCCCATTTCCACCCTCTATCTCCCTGTTCTTGGGTTTGTACGGTTTAACCGGTTTGCTCCAACCTTCACTCCCTATTCTCCCAACCATGCCTTCCCTCACTCTTCCCCCCCTCTATCTCAACTTCTCCCATCTCGAAACTCGGCCCTAACTCCTGGTCTATCCTCTACCCCTCCCATCTCACCAAACATGGCAAGAAAAATTTCAAGCACAAACTTCTGTCTCCACCCAGAACCCTTATTTGCAGATCACCATAATAATCTTAACTCCTCCATTATCACCAACTACATCTTCTTCACCAAACGCACATCTAAATGGAAAAGCATATTTCTCCGACACCTCCCTATCACTAATTCCAGCAATATCCCATACAGTCTGAAACTCTCCACCACTCCCTCCCCTTCCTTTCCAGGTGAAATAGACATCTCCATCTTCAAATCAGGGACTATTCTCATCCAAGCATCTGAAAAACATCTCCACATCTTTGAATTCCATGTTAGCGCTCTATCCCAATCCCTCACTCAAACCCCTCCCTCTTACCCCCCAACCCCATGACCCAACTTCTTCCATCATGCCCCTTGCCCCCCTGCCTCTGCTAGCAGATGTAACCCAACTCTGAGTTCCCCCATCACCCATCTTATCTACTACCCCTCTTTCTCTTCTACCTGACTCACCTTCCACCTCTTACTTCCAACACTACGACCCATACCCATCAGCAACTGACCCCCCCAGCCTCCTTCACTAACACTAAGACCGATTCCCCTCTCCTCTTTCCACCCTTTTCCCCTTTCTCTACTTCCCACTCCTCTTCCCCATTCAAGATAATTCTTCGCAATCTATACTTACCACCCTCGCAACCTGTTACGACACCCTTGTCTCCCAATCCACTAATGTCTCCCAGTCCCTCAATGTATATTCCTCTCTCCCATCCTCCTCTACCTATGACTCAACATCTTCATCCTCTTTTACACCTAATTCCCTATTCTCGACTGCACGCTCCCCTCCTTTTGATCCCCTCCTTATTCTCCTCCCTCCCTCTGACTCCCTTCTCACCTAACCCTCTGATGCTCTTTATCCTCTCCCCCCTTGCTCCTCTGTCCCCCACACCACCCCATCAACTACCTCACCTCCACCACCGATACCCCCCACACTCCCTCGCTCTCTATTACAACCCATAATATACCAAGTACACCAACCCTTACTGTCCCTCCTCCTCTTTCACCTATCTTTCCGCCTAAAATGAACGCCATTTCTTTGACTACCTCCCGGAGCCCCCCTCTCCCCAACAATGATCCTCCCCCACAATCTCATTCCCCCCCCCCGCCCTCCGCCAGGTTTTCTGCCCCAGACTATCCCCCCCAGATAACCCAATCCTTACAAAACTTCCTAAAAACCACTGATCCACTTCACCCCTCAACTCTTACTCAATCTCTCCTTAAAGTTGAACTTATCCTTTCGTCCCTCGTTTTAGAACTCTCCTCACTTAGAAGTGATATCTCACTGACACCCAATCCTTTGACCGTGGCCACACATCAATCGCCTCTCAAAATTCCTTATCGACTCTCAGCAACACTCAGCTCAATCCACCCACCTATTGTTATTACCAACTCGGACACCCCTCCTCTCCGTTCTAGCCACAACACCGGATCCAAACACGCTGAACCTTCTCATAACGTACCACCCTGCATGGCCAACATGACCTTCCCTCCACTACCTGACACTTGCCCTACAACCTTAACAGACAACTCTTCTCGGAACTCCCCTTTCTCTCCCTCATCACCCTCATCTACTATCCCCTCTATCTGTCAATCCAGTATCCCAGTTCTCTTAGGAACGTACAGACCCCCCCCCAACCTACTTCACCTAGACCTCCCCCCAACAACTGAGATCTATCCCCCCCGCCCCCATCCAACTGCCTGACCCCTCCCCCTTCTCTTGCATGCTGATTAACTGCAGATCCGCCTCCTGCCATGCTACTGAGGTTGCTGAAACCATTCTCAGTGAAAACATAGACATCTCTTTACTAACCGAAACTTGGCTCAATTCCCACTCCACTCCTATCCTTGACTTGCTCATTCCCCCAGGCTATTCTATCATTAAGAAAGATAGAATTGACTAAATAGGTGGAGGCCTTGCCCTTATCTTTAAAGAAGAACTTGACATCGCTCTTGTCCGTCTCCAAGACCCTTCATCCTTTGAATACCTCTGCTCCGATCTGACTATTCCCGGTTCTCCCACCATCCGACTGCACACCATTTACCACCCCCCTGGAAACTGTCTCTCCTTTCCTGAAGAGATGTCTGAGTGATCTTATTATTCAATCATCGCTCTCCCACTCCAAGAATCTCTTCCTGGGTGATTACAACATCCACTGGAACAAAAATGATGACCCTGCTGTCATCCTATTTAATGACGCCATGGACATCACTGATATGACCCAACTCAGCCCCTACTCACACCAAAGGTGTCACCCTCGATGCTATTTTAGCAAGCAAGGACTTGGCCTCTCTCTCTAATATACTTCCTGTTGACTGGTCTGATCATCACCTTATCCTCTTCAACCTGAATTGCTCCATTACCCGCCCCCCCTATCAGCATTTTACCGTTACCCTTGAAACCTACTCGCAACCTTCACCTTATTCCACTTGACGAATTAGAATGCACAATCAAAACTCGTTTACTTCTCCCCCCTCCCTCTCACAGCACCAACGACCTAACTGACCATTACAATAATTCTATACTTGGAGCCTTCGACCTTATTGCCCCAATCAAACTCAAAAAGAAAAAGAACATCCCTCCCAAGTCCTGGTTCAATTCTGAACTGAAGAAGGAAAGACGGGCCCTCAGGCAATCAGAACGTGCCTGGAGGAGTCATCCCACCTCTGACAACCTGGCTCTCCTTAGAACTACCAGAGCCCAGTACAAGAAACATTCTTTAACGAAAAGGCCTCCTTTCTCCGATCACAGCTAGACCAGGCTAAAAACCGACCCAGAGAACTGTTTAACATCGTCAAAAAACAAACTTCCTCTGGCCCTCCCAAATTAACTGCCTCTGTTGAAAGATGCGGAGAAATTGCCAGATTCTTTACTAACAAAGTCAACAAGATCGATCTATCCTTCGCTTCCCCCCCTCTCTCTCTCTCCTTCCTCCCCCCACCCAACTCTCCGTCCCTAACATTCCTAATCCACTTTTGTCCTCTTCTCCCCTCCAACGCGATCCCTCTCATCCCCTCCCTGCTCTCCCCCAACCTGACTCCCCCCTTTCAGGTCAACCTGCCAAAAACAATGCCTCATGGAGCGAATTTAGTCCAGTATCTGAAACTACTATCATTAACATAATTTCTAAACTCAAACCGTCCTCACACTCTAACGATCCTATTCCCGCTCATTTGGTCCAAGAACTCAAATATGCCATCGCACCAACATGGACCAATATCATCAACTCCTCTCTCTCCACTGGCTGTGTTCCTGCCTCCCTTCAGCTAGGTCAAATCTCCCCCATTCTTAAAAACACCTCTGCCGACCCTAATGACCTTAACAATCTAAGCCCTATCTCGAACCTTCCCTTCCTCTCTAAAGCCCTTGAAAAATGTGACCTGTCTCAATTAGATGATCATATCATCTCCTTCTATCTACTTGACGTTTTCCAATCCGGTTTTAGAATAGGATGCAGTACCGAAACTGCTATGCTCAATATCACAGATGACATTCATCGCTCCTTAGACAAAGGCGAATCCTCACTTCTTATCCTCCTTGACCTCTCAGCTGCATTTGATACTGTCCATCATCCCACCTCTCTTAAAACTCTCAAAGATCGATTTGGTTTTGAAGGCACTGTTTTCAAATGGTTCTCCTCGTTCCTCCATAACAGGTCACAACAAATTAAGCTCAATCATTACCTCTCTAAACCCCAACCTGTCTCACTCGGTGTCCCACAAGGGTCTATCCTCTCCCCTACTCTATTCAATCTTTTCATGGAACCACTCACCCTCATTCTCAAACAAGCTAAAATCAGTTACCACCTCTATGCTGACGTTACTCAACTATACTACAAGATCAAATCCCACAACGACATCCTTCACCTTAATGATACCCTTTTTAAAGTCCAAACCTGGTTCCATCTCAATCATCTCAAATTGAATCCTAAAAAAACTGAAATCATCCTTTTCACTCCCAAAAAACAACTCCCTCCCCATTCAACTATGGATCAATGATATCAATGCACTTAATTGCTCTCTCTCCACCTCAAACTCTGTCAAATCCTTAGGCAGCAGTATTGATCACAATCTTAATCTCAACCCCCACATTAAAAATTCAGCCAAAAGTGCTCTCTTCACTCTTCACCACCTCAAAAACTCAAACCCTTTATTCCTGCTGATGACTTCAAAATCGTTGTCCAATCTCTTGTCCTTTCCAGAATTGACTATGGTAACGCCAAACTTGCCGGCACCCCCAAAATCCATCTTGCACCGATTAAATCTGTTCTCAACCTAGCTGCCAGACGTATCTCTTGACTGTAAAAGATTTGACCACATCTCTCCCATCCTCGAAAATCTCAACTGGCTCCCAATTGAAGGACGATCCTTCTACAAGATTGCGTGCATCACACACAAAGCTCTTCACCAAAACACCCCCTCTTACCTTTCAAACAAACTTCAGAAAGCAGGGTGCTCCAGGTCTCTAAGGAGCACTAACACCCTTGTCCTGATCCCTCCCAAAATAAAATATAAACAGACTCAATCACGTGCCTTCTCTGGAAATGCTCCTACTATTTGGAATGATATCCCCAAAGAGCTTCACTGCAACCCCTCTTACCCTCTCTTCAAAAAGATATTCAAAGTCCTCCTTGACAAATATTGGGGTTCCTAATTTTACTGAATCAGACCCTGCTCACTCCTTCTCTTATCCGGTTCATACCTCTACCCTACTCCTCTCCCTCTTTTCACTTGCTCACTCTACTCCCTGATACCTCCTAACTCTTTACTTCTTATATTCATCTTCCCCTTAATTATCTCACTGTCTCCTTGCCCCCTTCCCTCATTTAATTACATAGCCTTATCTCATGTGAACTGTCTACACTTTGTTATTTGTATGCTGTATCTTAAATTGCTCTACTACCCTGTAAAGCGCTCTGATACCCTTGGGTCCAGCAGCGCTATATAAAACATTTTAAATAAAATAAATAAATAAAATAAATAAGGAGAAGCCCATGCAGAACCATAACTTTAGCAAAAACATGGGAAGAAGATACTGTTGCAGAAGTATAAAGATGAGTCGAAAAAGAACAGTCCATAAACCATAATACTTCATTGTTGACTTAAAGTCAACATGGCCAAGAAAACCGAACGGAAGGCCAAGGGCAGTAGCTAAAACTACTGAGCCAATGCTGCTAGCCATAGACTCAAACAATGGAGATTGCATCATATAAGAGAAACATTGTGGGCAGTAACAATTAAGGCCACAGACCACATCTGGTCAGAGGGAACACTCGGAGGGAGAGGAGCTCTCTAGGATTGTTCAACTTAACATCCTTGGGCGAAGGGGTATAGTAGAGAAAGAAAGCCAAACAACATGATGAGAGCTTCCCAGTTACGAGGGGTGGGAGTGCAACAACGTACATAGAAACACTCTCCTCCATAAGAGGTAGAAGGTCACTCCCTACGGAGATACCTAAAAAAAGGGATGTACAAAAAATGTGGAAAAAAAATCTACATATTCATGGGAAAACATACATATATATGGATTATGTTACTTATCCAGTAAACATCTGTTCTTGGCATGTTGAGCTGTAAATTTACATGCTTTGCATACTCTTGCCATCTAGAGTTGGGTCCGGAAGTTTGCAAATTGTTTTTCTTCGAAGAAGTCTTTCCTAGACACAAGGTAAGGTGACTCCTTTCGGTAATAGTGCGCAAAGTTATGGATTGTTTTCCCACAAGAGGGTGAGAATGGAGTAAGTATAGTATATAGATGTCCATGTGTATTAATGTATAATGAAGAACTGCAACAACTATACGTACCCGGGGAGGTGGGTGAGCGCATGTGAATCTACAGCTCTACATGCCAAGAACAGATGCTTACTGGGTAAGTAACATAATCCGTTTGAGGCATGAATGAATGAATGAATGAATGAATGAAGGAGGTCTTGTAGTGCGCAGACTTAACCACAAGGGCATCAAGGCGCAAGCAACATACAAACATAGGGGAACAAAAGGCTGATGCCACAAAATTTAGTAAGCCTGGGAGAAGAGCCAAGTCTTCAGAAGTTTACGGAAGATCGCCAAAGATGGTTGGCTAGAAAGTTCAACGGGGAGAGAGTTCCATAACTTAGGTGCCAAGGTGGAGAAGGCTCTTCCTCTCCCCATTTCGTCCTCCTGAATCTGGGGACAGTGAGTAGATTTCTGGAGGCGGAGCGTTCTGTTAGGGGTATAGAGGCTAATTAGGGACCTAATCCCTTCCGAACCTAAGCCATGGACTGCCCTGTGAGCCAGACATAGGAGTTTAAATGAGATCCTGGCCTGAATCGGCAACCAATGAAGATCTTTTCTGGCCTTTGTTGCCGAAGAACGCCTAGGTAGGTTTAAGACCATCCTGGCTGCGGCATTCTGGACCACCTGGAGACGCTGAAGTGATTTCTTATTAATGCCTGCATATAACGCATTACAATAGTCGAGTCTGGACCCCAACAGGGCAACCGTTGATTGCCTACGGGCATCAGGTGATAGATAAGGGGCAATCTTTTTTAGCGTCCGAATGATGGCACAGCATGTGGACACTGTTTTGTTGACTTGGAGGTCGAAAGAGGTCAGGATCTATAAGAACTCCCAGATTCCTGGCCAGACGGGTTGGCTGGGGACAGTCCCCCGTGGAAGTGGGCCACCAGTCCCCAGACCAGAGATCGTAACCCCCTCCAAAGACCAAGACTTCCGTCTTTTCTCCATTCAGCTTCAAATAGTTGCGGATCATCCAATGCGCAACTGCTTCCATGCAGGCTCTAAATTTAAGGGCAGAATCTTTTATTGACCCGGTGGTAGAGACGATAATCTGGGTATCGTCGGCATACGACACAATCTGATACCCAAAAGATCGTATAATTTCAGCAAGTGAGGTCACATAGATGTTAAACAAAAGAGGGCTCAACGCGGAGCCCTGCGGGACCCCACATTGCACCGCCTGGGAAGATGACAAATTTTCCCAGTTTAACTCTCTGCCTTCTCTGATGTAAAAAGGAGGAAAGCAGATTCAGGGCAGTGTCCTCCACACCTATCCCCTTTAGCCGGTCAACCAAAATTGAGGGGGAAAGGGTGTCGAAAGCTGCCGTTGGGTCCAGCAGCACCAACAGCGTGGTCTGTCCTCTGTCAACCTCTGATCTGATATTATTGATCACGACAGTGAGGGCAGACTCGGTGCTGTGGGCAGCACAAAACCCATGTTGGGAGCAGTCCAGCAGATTAGCACTCTCCAGATATGCGGCTAAGTGGCGATTTAAGTGGGCCTCAAGCATTTTAGCAGGGAGCAGGGAGATAGGTCGAAATTTTTTTAAGACTTCCGGATTAAGAGATGGCTTTTTTAAAAGGGGCTTTATTCATGACTTCCAGCAGAGGGGGGAGAACCACCTCTCTGCATGCCTTGAGCGTTTTTAGAGGGCAGGGGCCAAGGGGCGATCAGGACTTAGCGGCATCAAGAAGACGGTTGATATCTTCTCTTGACAGCCGAGGGAAACTTGCTAGGCAAGAGGGGGAGCTAGGTTCAGAAATCTTAGGGGCAGAGACTGAAGGATGAGGCGGAGATGCCTGAATGGCATCCAACTCCAGGTTCAGAGATTCCAGGGAGCAGTGCATGTCCTCAATTTTAATGAGAAAAAAGCTTGCAATGTTGTCACACAGCTCTTGAGTTTCGACAACAGAGTTAGCCGATTTGGGAATTGACAGAGTGTTAAAGATTTTGAAAAGCTCTCTAGATGATTTCAGCTAGGCGGTGATATTGCTGAAATAGCCCATTTTTTCCTCAGCTATAGCATTTTTATATTCCTTTGCCTGTTTATGATGGATTTTCCTGGAGGGATCAGGGTTGGCCATCCAGTATCTTTCCATTTGTCTACATTTTCGTTGTAGAAGTCTCAAACGGTCAGAGTACCACGGTGAGGAGGGACTCTTCCTGGCAGAATAGAATTTTTTAGGCGGTGCAAGAATGTCTATAGCATTACCAAGTGCTTAGGACAGGCAACATGCAGCAGTATTGGTCTCCAACGGTAGGGAGAGGTTGGTCTCAGCTAGATATGGAGATAGGGAGCTGTTACAGACTGCTCTGTAATTTCTCCTAGTTTCCCATATACTTCTACTAGCTTGGTTAGGGGCAGGCGAGGTGAAGATGTTTAGGTGGAAAGGGACTGCCCGGTGATCTGACCAAGATAGAGGAATCGAGGTTCCGGTCACTAATCTGGAATCATTAGAAAAAATGCCATCCAACGTATATCCAGCTAGGTGTGTGGGACCGACAACCAGTTGGCTAAATCCGTAGGCAGACAGACCATCGACCAGCGCCATCGTATCTCTGTCATCTGTTGCTTCCAAATAAAAATTAAAAATCACCCAGAAGTGTTAGATTGGGCATATTAATAAAAGGCTCTAATGTTTCAAGTAAATCCTGGAGGAAAGAGGCCCTGGGGCCCGGGGGCCTGTAACAGAGAATGCCAGAGAAGGAAGCAGTAGGGGTGCACTGTATAGAAAAATGGAGTGCCTCAAATTTCTCAGAGGGTGAGGAGAGCGGGGTCAATACGGCATGACAAACCCTCTCTACACAGAATTCCCAGCCTCCCCCTCTGCGCCCAACTCGGGCATAGCCGTCGGGAACAGAGTCGACTAGATCAGGGCCAGCGGACTCCGATCCCCAGGTCTCTGTAATGAAGACCCAGGTCTCTGTAATGAAGACCCAGGGGGGACTTCTCTGTGATACAAAATCATTTAGGGCTACATTATTCTTAATCATAGACCTGGCGTTAATAAGATAGCCAGCCTCCATTAACGGACTGTCAGGCACCTTAACAGCTGATGCTCTAGTCCTATATTTCCTGGATTTTCGTGTACCCATAGGTATAGTACAACCACAAAAGGTATTAATTATCAGGGGATTTAGTATTGTGGCATGGTAAAGGGAGTGGTCTGACCGAGAGTAGGGTAGAAAGGGAGTATAACTCACGATCCAAAGAAAGTATAAAACGAGGTTCATTCTTCCTGGGCCCTGGCGCCTCCTGGGCGCAGACAGGCAGGACTCCGGTGCGTCCACTGATCGCGTCCGCTGCGCGGAGGCATGCCCGTCCTGTTTTATGCTCCTAGCTAGACTGCACCAATGTCTTTCTCCCAACCCAAGATGGCCGCTCCAAATCGATCCCAGAGACCGGCCGCCTCAGCACCTAAATCGTCTGAGAGCTGGCCCAAAATGCAGGGGATGCGGGAGTGCTGGCTCTAATAATGGGAAGGCTCAAAAGTGCAAGTGCGCGGGATTATTTAAAATTACAAAAGTACATTTTTTTTTAATTTGTGGCACAACAGTTTTTAGGCAGTTTCTAAGATTCGTGGCACAACAGGGAAGGGTACACAAAGAAAGGCAGTTTAGACAACAGAGCAACCTCCCGGCTTCCGCCTCAGGAGGGAAGACAAACAAACAGCAAGGCATGTGTGCTGTAGATACACATGCTGTGCATAGATTACATAGCAGTATACTCCCAAAGCGGTGGCTAACCTGTAAATGTTGCAGTCTTTTGAAATAGCGTTTTAAGCACTGCTTCACCTACATTAGCTTGTTGACGTGCTAACACATCTACACAATAGTGTTTGGTAAATGTGTGTGGTGTAGGCTATGTAGCTGCCTTACATGTCAGTTAGAGGAATGTTACCTAAAAACGCCACAGAAGCCCCTATTTGGCGAGTGGAATGTGCTCTAGGAGGTATGGATTAAGTTCTTTTAGCTTTTGCATAGCATGTTTGAATGCATTTAACAATCCATCTTGCAATACCAGATTTATAGATGGGATTGCCTTTGAGGTGGAGCAAATGCAACAAACAGTTGTTTTGCGAAAGTCTTTTGTTCTATCTATGTAGTACAATAAAGCTCTTTTTACGTCAAGCGTTTGAAGAGCGCGTTCTGCTACAGAATCAGGTTGAGGAAAAAAACACAGGTTACTCAACCGATTAATTTATAGGAAAAGCAGAAACCTCATTGGGGAGGAATTTAGGGTTGGTGCGAAGAACTAACCTGTCTTTGTGTAGCTGAAGGGAGGGTTCTTCCAAGGTTAATGCCTGTAGCTCACCAATTCTCCTTAATAAGGTGATTGCAATGAGGAAAACAACTTTCCATGAGAGGAACTGCAAAGGGCACTTCTGCAATGGTTTAAAGGCTGGACCCATAAGCCTTGTAAGGACAATGTTAAGATTCCATACTGGGGCAGGAGGTATTCTTGGTGGTATTACTATTTTCAAGCCTTCCATGAAGGGTTTGATTACTGGAATTTTAAATAGTGATAAATGCTGCCTGTTTTGCAAATACGCACTGCAAGGTACAAACGAATAGATAGATAAGCTAGTTCAGTTTGCTGTAAGTGTAACAGGTAACAGATAAATGTAAAACGTAAAACCAGTATTTGTAAAGCGCACAGCTACCCGGAGGCATCCCGGCGCTGGGGGCCGTTGGGAAGATTAAGAGCTATTTCCCAGAGTCACAAGGTGCTGGGCAGACCCCTGCCGCCAGAGCCGGGGCTTGAACCGTGAGCCCCAGCGTCCAGTGTCAGTCACCCTGGCCGCAGCGCCACACCTCTTCCCTATAGAAAGGATTGATTTTGTTATTATCATGTTGTCTGTTCGGTCTAGGACAGTTTTGCCAACCAGGTGACTTTGAAAAGCTTTAAGCTCCAGAAAGACTGCTAGAAGCTCTAGATAGTTGATGTGGAGCCTTTTGTGCATGTTGCTTCACAGGCCTTGTATTGTGTAATCTTGGAGATGGGCACCACAACCTGTCAGAGATGCGTCCGCTGTGAGCACGATCTGTGGAATAGTCAATGAAAGGCCATCCTTTTGATACATTTTGTGGGTTCCACCACTGCAGAGAGCAATGGGTGCGGTCGTCTACCATCACTAGATCAGTTAATTGACCACGCAACTGATTCCCCAGACGTGCTAAGTACTCTTGCATGGGACGCATGTAAAGTCTTACATGGGGTACAATTTCGATACAGGATACCATCATTCCCAGCAGTTGCATGTCAGCATCATTGCCGAGACTCGAACCCGGTTCCCCAGATTCGAGGTTGAACACCCTAACAGTTAGGCCAACTCCTCTCCCCATTGGGAAAGGCTAGAGCTTTGACTGTGTCTACAGTGGCCCCTGGGTAAGATTGCATCTGTGAGGGTTGCAGATGAGATTTTTGTGCATTGACCAGAAAGCCCAGTTGATGGAGCAGGTTTATTGTGATTGGAGTGTGTCGTAGACAGTTTTGGTAAGTGCTGGCTTTGATGAGCCAGTCGTCTAATCAGGGGAAGTCGTGACTATGCTTTCTTCTGAGATGGGCGGTGACTACTTCCAAGCATTTGGTAAATACTCTGAGCGCTGTAGTCACTCCAAACGGGAGTACTTTGAATTGGTAATTTTTGCCTGCTATCACAAATCGGAGGTATTTGCGATGAGCTGGGTGAATTGGAAAATGAAAATGTGGAGTATATTCTCAAGAACGTGTGATAATTACCGCAAAATTTGCTTAACGCAACTCTTTACATTGCAGTCTATCGCGGGAAAAGAACACAGTGTTAACTAAGTATTCACAACACAGCGGTACCATACAATAGGTCCACGATAACATCATATGTCCGCGTTAAAACCAACGCGACGCTGAAAAAAAGCGTAACACCAATGCGAAAATAGTAGCGATGAGACCAATCGCAATACAAACATCAGCGATAAACAGAGACAGGCCTGCTATTACCATGCGTCATGCGAGAAAATGCTCCATAAAAGCAGAGTAAAAAAACACTGAGACAACGTATGAGCACAACCCCACTTCCGTGACGTAGAGCAAATGAGCATTGTCCCACATCAAATTGGCATCTCCCCACAAACAGCCACAATGTACATTGACAAGGATCTGTATGTAACCTGCGCCAATGCAGAAACATATATGGAACACATTGTGAAACCACATCTCCTCTTCACATTGCAGAGGGACAATCAACACCCCCTGCACACAGATGTGCCATGTCCAAATGATAATGAAAGCATAGACTAATGTAGGGGCAGTGACTCCCCCTTACGTATATGTTGCCTATGTCGTGAAACTCAAGTCACAGGGGGCATCTTTGCACCATGGCGGTACATATCAGATCCCAAAAGAAGCCCTCTTGTCACTTGTAGACCACGAATGACAGCCAAAATGGAATGATTTGGGACACATGTGAAAAGCCGAAGAGTGGGATAGCGTACCAAATGTGAAACACAGAACTGGCAGTTCGAATACGTGACACCCTAAACAGCCTCACTGCACAGAGGTGACACACCCACCATCCATGAGCAAATTCCACAATTGCCAGCACTACATGTCACACCCACACTTGTCTGAGTGAAGTGCCTGTACAGATGAGTGACATGCACGCAGGGAATGTGTCTTGGAATGCATTTATTTGCACATGCTGTACCTGTGGTCATTCATCGTACTGTCCCATGATTGCTAAGTACCGTGACAATGTGGCGTCAACATGAGAAGAAATTGTTAATAATGGTGTTCCTACGGGCTATTCCTGCTGCGGTTGCAGTGAGGTGTGGCCCACCTGCCTCATCATCATCGTCCGGTGCACCTGGCACTCGTATCCATGGGGCATTGCTGCGTACGCACATGTTGTGCAACACACAACAATCATCTTGCACACGAAGTCTGGGCTGTACAGGTGCCTGCCACCTGTGACGTCCAGGCATCTGAAACGGGACTTCAACAGGCCGAACCTGGTGCATTTGTGGGCCAAATTGCACTGCCTGTGTGTTCAGGGCTCGGAGGGGTGTCATCATCCAAGCGCAGAGTGCATATCCTTGGTCACCTGTGACAGTGCAGAGACATGGATCAAGACACCATACTACATGATGTGTTGGTAGGCTCACTGGTTCATTGGTGTGGTATATGTGTGACTTAGTGATGCCTGTATGACATGAACTGCTTGTTGCAAATGAGCGGCATCAATGTGTATTACGTAGCCTCACTGCTGCACCTCCCTCCCCCAAGCTTAGTCACTGGTGTGCGCAGTGTGGTTGCATCACTTGCACCCCTACGGCACACCATTGTTATGCCTGTCTGCGCATGTCCACAAGCCTGACAACGACACAGTGATGTGCGCTGAAGGTGGCAGGCCACGTGTGTGTAGGCCCATTGTAAGGACAGGGCTGACACAGATATAGAGTACATGGCTGTCTGAACTCGCAATGCGGTTGAGGGCAGACATTTTGTGCATGCTGCGCTAATAGCAACATACTACAGTTGTCATGTGTAATCCCTGACCCAGAGTGGGCATGCCCTCCCTTCGGCCGAGCACGCACTCCGGGGGCATGCCACATAGCAACCTCGTAGTGTCTGCGCCACCCGTCCCTTAATAAACAGAGACAGGCATGAGTAACTTCCTTGGCACGGCCTGAACTTAACCACACCCAGATCCACGTGTGGAGGAGCCACACTACTACGCTGTACTGTCGTACGCCTGTCCACTCCGCTTACGCTCACAGGGAGGTACGACACAGCTACATGTCCTAGGTCTACCCCACTCCCTGAGGCGACATGCTTGCATAAACTGTCCACTACACTCCATACATCAGCAGTGTATGTGGACATGGATATGTGTGTGGTCTGCATACTGCAGTCTGTCCAGCACATCCACGTCATACTTGGAATGGTGTACATTCTCATTCATCAGTCACTTGCCTCCTTCGCACATGCCTGGGTCCCACCTCTCCCCACATTCTGCTACATTGTGGCTGAGGTGCCATGCCGTTGATGGCTTGTGTACATGGCTGGTCCAGGTTCCCACAGTAAGTTTTGCTGTTGTGTCTGGTGGGTGGGCATGTTGTATGTGACTGATGTGGGCATTCCCAGAGTTGTGAATTGCATGATGGTGGAATTGAGGTGTGTTCATTTTGGTACTTACTACCGAGCACAGCATTTCCATAGGTGCTAGTCTGGAAGTGCTGGTTGAAGATGGACTGTCGGAAGATGTAAGCATCATGCACACTGCCTGGGTAGAGTCCCCGGTTGTCCACTATTGCCTGCACATTGATGGAATATGTGTGCTTGCTTTTGCGGTAATTGTGTGCAGTGTCGGCAGGGGGCACAAGTAGGACATGTGTGCAGTCAATTGCCCCAACACATGCGGGAAGCCAGCTATGACGTAAAAGCCTTGCTTGGTCTCCAGCTGTTCCTGCGCAGTGTGAGGGAAATATAGGTACTGAGGTACCAAGCGGATGATGGCATCCAGGACAGGTTTGAGGAACTTTGATAGGGCTGGGTGCGAAGCTTTCCGACTCTGGCAGTTGTCGGTTGGAAGGTACCAGAGGCCAACAGATGCAGCACAGCCAGCAGCTTGTTGGTTGTATGCTGTGTTGGTACCGTCAGCCTGTGGGCAATGATGTTCAGGATGCAGAGGATGGTTGTCCTTTTGAGCATGTAGTGGGCAAGGACATACACTAGTGTCAAATCTGTGAGGCTGGTGCGTTTTCTGAAGATCCGCTGTCTGTGTCTGAGCTGCCTCTGTGGTGGTCCGGGGGTGTGAGGGGGGTGGTCTGGGATCGGTGTGGCCCAGAGGGGCAGGGGCGGTGGGTATTGTGGCCCTGTTGGACTCCGAGCTGCATGATCAGTAGCTCCATGGCTTCTATTTGTCTTCAGATGTGGCTCTGGGCTTGGCTCTTTTTCCTGGTGCAGGCTGTCATCAGACTTTACACCAGGTCAGAGCAGGTGTTAATTTCCTGCTGCTAACGCACCTTATCGCCTGTTTTGGGCTCTTATCGCCGATCTGGCTGGTCGTTGAGAATGATGCGGAGTGGTGTTGCAGCTTTTGGCACGAGAATGCCTACTTTGCATCTCATTAGCGATAGTTGCCGGTGTCATCTGTGGCAATGTGTTTTGAGGCTGTTATCGCAGGTAAACTGGTGATATGGGCTGTTATCACCAGCTTGTGAATGGGGCATTCGTTTTATCGCAACTTTGGCTGTGATAAAGTGCCGATAACACGGCAATAGTTCCTTGAGAATATGCCCCTGTGTCTTAAGTCTAGAGTAGACAGAAAATCTCCTTTCTATAGATGTGAAAGTGTTCTGACAGTATATAATGGTTTAACTGTGAGATCCAGAATAGGTCGTAAGGAGCAGTCCTTTTTGGGAATCAGAAAATACAGAGAATAAACCCCTGAACAATGGTGCTGTACTGGCACTGGTTCTATGGCTCCTTTTAGTAAAAGATTGCACTTCCTGTTTGAGCAATTGGAAGTGGTCTGGAGACAATTTGTGAGAGCAAGGTGAACGGTTTGGAGGATTGGTGGTAAGCTCCAGGCAATAACCATGTTGGATAATTCCAATCACCCATTTGTCAGTTGTTATATATTGCCCAATGGGGAAAAATTGTTGAAGTCTTCCTCCAACAGGTGTGGTATGGTCGGCAGGGGTGTGGGGGAAAGCATGGGTAAGTCACTGCTTATTAGGATAAGGGGAGATACGGGGTGTGTTGCTCTTACACCTACCTTTAGAGTGGTTTCCTCTATAACCGCCTTGAAAAAACCCTTGAGGGAGAGGACTGGTTATTACCTTTGTAAGTGGAGGTATTCTGGTCTGAGGGTGTGGTCTTGGACCCTGCTCGGTAAAAGGAGCGATGAAAGGAGCCTGTTTGAAGGAAACTGGAGCGCTCCATTTGGATTTAGCTACTTCAGTGTCCTTTTCTAATTTTTTCGAGTGCCTGATCGAACCCTCAATTTTTTTTTTTATGAAATGGTGTGTTTTAAGATAAATTGTTGGACTTCAAGCTTAAACTCGGAAATCCTTAACCAAGCATGTCTCCTAAGCAAAATACTAGTGTTGACCTCTCTATCCACAGTATCTTGAGCACATCTTATGGAATAATCGGAAGGAAAATGCTACTTACCAGTCCACATCTGTCCTTGGCATGTAGAGCTGCAGAGTTACACACTGTGCATAGATCGCCACCTAGTGTTGGGCCCGGATGTTTGCAGTTTGTTGCTGTCCTGAAAAGTTCTTCGGAAGTCATAAGATAGGTGACTCCTCCTTCGGACCACATTGCGCATGGGCATCGGCTCCATCCTCAAATTGTTTTTTCCGCCATCGGGCTCAGATGTGTTTCCTTCGACGCGCAATCCTCACCCAGTTCGATGGTATGGTTTGTGCTTTTGTATTATGCTCATCTGGGAGATACTGAAGCAATTGCTCCATTTCATCTCAGTGTGCCCAGTCATACCTGGCTAAAAAGCCCTGCGTGTTAGCAATGCATCAGTGATTGGCAGCAGCTATGTTTTTGCCAGAGGCGCCTATCAGGTTGGACTCTTTATCTGGGGGAGGAGTGTTCCCTGATCTTTGGGAATTAGCCTGTTTACGAGTTTTGGGCACTACCAATGAATCTAGTGGTAACTTGACCTTAATAAATACCGGATCTGTTGGGGAAGCTTTATACTTGGTCAACGCTAGGAGTCAAGATGTGTGCACACACAGGCTCTTCAAAAATTTAGTCAGCGTGCCTAATCATACCCTTAAGCATAGGAAGTGTTTGTGATGACCTGTGTGGATCCTAATATCTCCAAAAAATAATCCTCTTCTAATGATGCTTTGTGCAGTGCCACCCCGTGATATTGTGCAGCCCTGGCAATGAGATCCTGATAGGACACTTTGTCATTAAGAGGAGATGGCTTAGCAGGGTAAAGGTCTGGAGCACTGTCTGCTGGAGGGTCAATTGTGTAATCAGTCCATGGGTCTACTGGTAAATGCGTGTCCCCCTTCATCAATATCAGAGAATCCGGAGGTGTGATATGTAAAGGATTTAAAAGTGGAGAAGGGGGTGGTGGAATGGATGCTGATGGATGAAAAGGACTGGTAGCAACATTCTTCCATTTTAAAGGGATCTTGTAATGAGTGTCCTCATCAGGAAGCTTGTGTTTCTGAGGTAGCTTTGTATGAATGTGACCTGTTTCAGGGTTAATATACAGTTTCTTTTCTTTGGGATCTGTTTTCTGCGGAACAATGCCTAAATTTGGGTCCGAAGGAATGTCTTTCGGTGCTGGTATGGACTAGCCTTTGAGTACGGAAGTTTTCGGCTCCAGAGGCGGTTTAATTTTTGTTGTGGAGGGTTTCGGCCCCGAACCGGATTTCTGTTTGGAACTGGAGGGCTTTGGCTCCGACAATGATGTGTGTAGACTCTGTACAGAGGCAGAAGGCTTGAATGGATGTTTCAAAGCAGAGCCAGAAGGGGTGGTGTCAGAAACTTTGTCATGGTGCTGACCTTGGCCAGAAGGCAGAGGTGGTGCCGAAGCCTTATGTTTTTTGTGTGTGAATTGATGGGGCAAGGGTTTTTCTGTATTCATGTCACCTTGTCCCTGCAGTAGTTCTTCGGTTTTGAGGTCTATCTCGAGCTCTGAATCAGAGTCCTGCATGGAGATGGCTTCTTCCTCCTCTGCCGCTGATACAGCAACAACATCTTGTCTGGAATTATCACCAAAGATGTCAACAGGTCTTTGATGCTTTGACGCTGCATCTCTCAACGTCGAGCCTGGCGATCACGAAGTTTTCTTTGAAAAGGTCTGCCAGCGTTGCAGTCTTCTTTGTGCTCTAGAGACAAGCACAAGTTACACACCTTGTGTGAGTCAGTGCGCGGATACTTCGCTTGGCACTGAGGGCAGAATTTTAACTGTCTGCTGTCCACGAAGCTTTCCAATCGAAAAGTAGATTCCGTTGACCGAAACGATAATAGGGAGAAGTGGGAAACACATACAAAACAATACCGTTGAGTGTAGAGAGGATTGCGCATCGAGGGGAACCTGAAGAACGGTTTTCAACCAGAGCGCAGCAATACACGTCCAAACCAGATGGCAGAAAAAAAACAATCCAATAATTGAGTCGATGACCATGCGCACTATCAAAGAAAGGAGTGACTAGGAAGACTTCGAAGAAAAACAGCTTTCAAACATCCTGAATAAATAAATAAATAAAAACAATATGTATACAGAAGAAAAACTATAAAAGGGCTCAGAATTACTCCCATCTCTGTGACCTACATTGGCTCAGGGTGTAAAACTGTATAAAATTCAAAGCCCTGAGCTACATGTTTAAGATCAAACGAGGTTCAGCACCACAATACCTGCATTCTCTTGTTTGCCCTCATGTCCCTACCTGCCATCTTCGTTCCGCTACTCTTGAAAAATTCACAGTGCCCAGGTTCAAACTTGCTAGGATGGGTGGTCGGTCTTTGTCATATCTTGGCAAGCTGCTTTGGAATACTCTCCCTCTCGCTATCCGTACAGAAACGGTTTACACCGGTTTTCTTAGATCTTTGAAGACCTGGTTATTTAATCAGTAACTTCTTCCCACCTCCTCTTTTGCTTCCAGTTCTGTCCAGGCGTCGGGAAACCCTTTTTGGGTAGCTGTTGCGCCTTATAAATTCAATAAATAATAAAAATAATAATAATATTACAGTATGGGTGTATTTTCCTAGTTAGCGCTGGGCGCACCTTTCAAAAGGAGGAAATGCGCTGCATTATAGTGAAAGTCCTGCAATGGGGGCACAGCATTCAGGTGAAAAATGGAGCAGCTGCTTTAAAACCGCTCTGCGTTTCACAGTGCAGGCGGCAACCCGTCTGCGCTTAGAAGGGGGATTAGAGATCCCCTTGCAGATGGGTGTAGAGTGGCAATACACTCCTCCAAGAGGATGTCTGGAGGGAGCCATTGGACCCCCCCCCCACAGAAGGCTGCTATCAGGGGGCGCACCAAGGTGGTCTGAACAGCCTCAGAAGCAAGAGGTGCGTAGCCAGACACACCGGTGAAGAGCTAATGATAGAGCCATAGTTGGTTCAAAAGATAAGGGATCGCAGAGCAGAGCTGGTTGCATAAAAGAGATATCAGCCAACAGCATCTAGACTTTTAGACTCCCTGTCTGGAGTGACGTCCGACACGCGCAAATGTCGGGGGAGGTTCAGCAGCCTGAACCACAAAGTTGCGCGGAGTAGTAGGTCAGAAAAGGAAGAGCGGGTCTCCAGGGGCAGGATGGTACCTATAAGCTATAGACCGGTCAACTGGTTTAACCAAAGCACCCAACAGAATACCAAAGAAGGCTTTACTGAAGGGAAGCACAGGTTCAGCCCTCATCTAGCCCTGTTGAAGCACCCCAAGTAGGGATCAACGGCCACCTCCACAGAAGGAAGATGCAGCCCCAGAACCACAGCAACTCTGCAAAAGCTCAGCAAAAGCAGAGCTAGCCTCCGAAGCGAGGCTAGGAGGAGAAAACAAGCCAGAGGATGGGGAAGGCCACTAGCCTCCCCAAGGTCAGGCACCCAATAAAACTCTGGAGGAGGGTGAGGAATGTCAGTAATGTCATCACTGACATCACAAAAAGACATGTGTCACAATGGGAAAATAGCAAGGGGCTCCTCTGAAAGAGGGGAAGGTAGCCCCAAAGAACTGTTTCACCAACGTCGACCGGTGTTGAAAAGGCGACACCTCGGCATCGGGAGAAGAGACAAAGAAGGGGCGATCGGTCCGATCGACACTGATGGCGGCAGCGGATCTAACACAGGTGTCACAGGTGCCAAATGGCTGTGCACCGGAGCCGATAAAGGTTCGATCACGAATTCAGAGGGCCTCACTGACACAGTGGTAGGCCCTCACAAGTTTGGAGTCAATCAAGGCTTCACCGACTTCCTTGGGGCCGAGATGCACACTAGACAGGCGGAGAACCAAAAATAGCATGAAGGAGGAGATAGTATTCCCTCATCTGAGCCAGAGTCGTCTTGGCACCAGGAAACACTGAAAGGTGCAGGACAGATTCCCACTCCGACCCCAAAATTGAAGGAATAGGAGGCATGTCAGGGACACTGAGCATACGCAATAAAGTCTGGGACGACCATGGCGCAGAGTGCCTATGGCATGACTTAGCAACCAACAGCAAGGACTTAGGGACCTGGACCTCGAGGGACCCTTGGACCGCAACCAACAAGGGGCCTTCAACCACTGCACCGCTAACCGTGTCATGCGGCTCTCCTGCTATACTGACAACCGAATCTGAAGACAGGCGCTGCAGTATTCGAAGTCAGGGTGCATGCCTAGAACCCACATGTAGATAGAATGAGGGAGGGGTTCAACATCGTAGTCAACAGGACCCTGAAAATATCCAGAAAAAGAACAGTTTCATTGAGGTAGGCCAAAAATGGCCAGACATACCGCTCTCCGTATCTGCGTGTTTATACGCGGAAAGGACGAAACTGACGTCAGCGGAGGGCTTATTTGGTCCGACACAGAGAGGTACTGTTGTAGAAAAGTTTCCAGATCCAATCTGGCACCTGGGGATAATTCTACGGTAAGGAATCTGTGACTAGACGTCCCTATCAGATATAGACTGTACATGCACAAGCCTTACTTTTTTGACTAATTTTGCACTGTGCAAAGTGTGTTCGGGTCTTCTGACCTGTCTGTACAGGGCACCCAGAAGTTTGTAAGGGGCAAACAGAACACGTCTGCAATTTGTTTTTTGCAGCGAAGTACATTAGGATTTTCCCTGTACATTTCCTACAGTGTACAGTGGGTGGTAGTTGTGCAATGATGTCTTAAGATGTCAAAAGCCAATAGGAAATATTTTTACACAGGCTGAAAGCAACTTGACACAAACTCAAAAGAAAAGGGTCTTCCTCAAAACACACTAAATTTGCATTGAATATTGATGATAAAAACAGTTATTACCAAATAAGGAAAGGAAATACAAAGGCCTCAGCTTTGGTAGTAGCTTACCTTTTATTTATTGACATATTACGTTTTGGTATAAAGCACAAGACTGAATTGCATAATTACATACCAACATTGAAATTTCTATGGTTCAGCTAATCTAGGAACTATACAGTGCAGAGAGGGTTTATTTATGTTTAATAAAGTGTTGTCCATTAAGATAGGCACGTGTTCCAGGTAAAGGGGAAAAACACAGTAACCAGTGCGGAAGAAAACAGGACAAATACTGCTATCAAACACAAACGTTGCAATGCACAACTATGTCAACTGAGAAACGGTGAGTTGATGGGTGTATCTTTTCGCCATTGTGTTATCTTTTGCCTCTTTGTTGTGATCCCTATAAAAGGTTGGCTGTGGTTTTATTCTCCATGATCCTGCTCCAGCGGCGCAAGACATCTATCAGGCTTTAGGTTTCACTTTCACCTGGAGTGGTATTTGCAAGAGTGTTAAAGTGTCAGGCAGTAATACTTATCACGGAGCTTGTAATCTGCTATTTGTACCTTTCCGCACACCAGGTCCTCTCTACCCCTACAACAATACACTTTCAAATATCTCATGAATTCGCATCAGCAAATTGCACAAAACTGTAAGCCAAACTTTCACCATGAATTTCCTGTGCAGGTTGGTGGCAACAGACCAAACATCTCCCACTGTGGATTTCTTGAAAGCACAGAAGAAAGAGGTATAGGGCACAGTGGAAGGTAGGTATTGTGGAGCAGAACAATGGTCCTCAGTACAACTGGGTGCCAAGAAATGATGAATACATTTGCCCTGTGTAAAAAGTTGAATAGAGCTCTTTACGGATTGGCAGCCACAACGATCCAGGTCTATTCTATAATGTCAAACAGCATTTTCCATATCTACTACCGTTCGGCTTAAGTTAATGACCCCCTTGGTGCCCCGCTTTAAAAGAGAGACAACTGACCGTATTTTACGTCTCATGTGATATTGACCGGCTTGCGCAGATAACGGCCATTGTGTAATGAATGATGGTTAACTAAGGGAACCTCGAACTGGTGTCTTATGTGCCTGGATTTCAGTACGAATCTGCCAATAAAACAACTGCACCAAATATACAGACACTAAATGGGGACACTGCACATTAGCAACATCAGACTGTAATATGTGTGGGAAACTATGAGCTACTAAGTGTGAAGATCAACTTTGTGCTTTGGTCGGTTTGGCAATGTGAGTACTGATGAATGGTGAGCCTGGCATGAACACTGGGTCACAGTAATACCAATATCTAAAAAGAATTAGGGATCTTTCCATTGGATAATTTGTCTGGAACGGATTGTATTCTTAGCGGATAATTAATTAAATAAACTGCACAAGAGATATGACATATGCTTTTATTGCATGGCGGTTTTTATGGCCCTTTCCATATATCTTGTATTCAAGTGGGTCCACAATGACTGACCTGCACCTTTTAGATTAAGAGTATAGTGCTGCAGATAGCCCAAGGAAAAATGACCTAACAGGATACAGCTTGCGTAAATATGCCTCAAAATAATGCAAGTGGGATACACCTTGCATAAAGTTGCATTCAAATAATGCAAGTGGAATACGGTGAGCATTAAGATGCATCAAAATAGTGCAAGTGGGATCTAGGCAGCGTTTAGATGCAATAAAATCCAGCATTTAAAAAACACCATGAATTGCACTGAAGGAAATTTTATTTGCCCATAAGATTGTGGGCAATTTTATCATAGGGAACAGAGATGGCTAGCACGTACCAAACAGGGTCCCAAAGCCTTTATCGGCCTCTCTCTCTACAACACAGTGTTGTAGACCGAATAAGCAGTTGTATCTATAAACTGCTACCTCTTAGGGTTGAAAAATCAGGTCTTCGTTTTTAGCTGGTACAACCTCATTGGCATGCTCAGCAAAACATGAGATATTGTCTTCCAGGTATAACCACAATTTAAGAGAAGCTTCTGGCCAACCGATTGCTCCTTCTTTTGAGATGAGACACTGAAAGTTCTTTTAACCTTGGCGTACACAAACAATTTACAATGAAAATCTTATGTGGCACATGTCTTTCATACAAGACCTAAAGAATAATACTGACCAATACGTGAATCACTGATTACTACATAAACAGGAGTATAAATAAACAGTAAATGCAAAGCTCGTAGGGTACGCAATTTTATTCGAGTGCGTTTTAGTGCACGGTGAGACAACATAAGGCCTTCCTTCCCTTCACGGAGATGACTAAAATAGGTTTAAATACACTTTGTACACTGTTCTCACTGAATTGCATTTAAATAAAATGCTTACTTTCTGAACAGACAACATCAAAAAAGTAAGCACAATACAAAACATTCCTGTTTCATATCAAAACGGTTTCCAAGGCAACATTATTAAAAGATAACACAGGGACATTCCAGAGAACATGATTGTGTCACAAGAGTGATGGCATCTTCAATTCTGGTCGACCGTTTTAGGTGCTTTTTTTCTCTTCACTTAACAAGTTAACGGTAGCCCGCTTAACTGTGACAAAAAAAGAAAAAATAAAGAGTTAGTGATATCATTTTGCTGCAATCAAATAAGGGTATTAGTATTATTTGTCTGCAAGTTGTACTGTAAATTCAATTATACAGGGTTTGTAAAACTCCAACAACGGCCACTAAAGTGGTTACTACGGTGCAAACTTAGCCAATGCAAGGGCAGCGCAGAGGTGACTGCTTCAGTAGTGGAAATGGTGCCTCTCTATGCCTGAATTGTAAGCAGGGGAAACCCAATCAACCCTTGTAGGCTTGGGCACTGTATTGTTAAGGTCAAGGTGTGCTACAAGGGACTATATTTTAAAAAAAAGAGGTTAAACTTAGTCGTGAGTTGTACGAGAGTAACACTCAAAAGAATCCACAGGATATCAAACTTGATTATGCATTAGAAGGAAATCAGTGGAAGGATAAAAATAGAACACACAGAGATGGAAGTTTCAGAACGATATATATTTACTCAAATAATCGGGAAGACAGAAATATGAAATAAATCAAAGCAATAGTTATGAACAGAGGTAGACAATAGTTTCACTGCAATTCATAACAGAAAAACATCAACTCCTGGTGGATTGAACAGACAACCAAAATTAATTGATAAAGAGTGGTCGTATGTTGGTGCCAAGGCAACGTGACTGGAGATGATGGACTAAGTGTCGACGTTTCGGTCTAGAGGGCAATCGTCATGTAGACCATCATCAGGACATAATATTTCATTGCAGAAAAAACTCCCTTAAAAAAGAGAAAACTGTGGCCACATTAGTTGGATGACAGTAGGGCACGATATTCGAATGAAAACTTGAATTTGGAAAAACGGACCACATCAGTTGGCCGATTCTCAAGAAGCACTCTAGTGGAGCAGCGTTATACACTCGTTTTAAAGACGGTCTCAAGGGTCGCGTCCTGTATCAGCATGTAGATTCGTCAGTAACTACATGCTGATACAGGACACATTTTTCTCCCTTTCCCCCAGGACCTAATTGCCACTTATTGTATGTTTTTACTAGGATCAAGACCTTTATCTGCTTCTGCGGGTGACTTTGCATCCCCTGTGTGTTCTATTTTTATCCTTCCACTGATTTCCTTCTAATGCATAATCAAGTTTGATATCCTGTGGATTCTTTTGAGTGTGTTACTCTCGTACAACTCACGACTAAGTTTAACCTCTCTATGCCTGAAGCAGAACTCTTTGAATAGGAATTGACATGTGAACGGCCTTGGAGACGAGAGCTCCTTAAGCAGGCCACAAAGGGTCAGAGATTATATGGACCCATCCATCCCTCCAGTGCTGGGTCAGAGTATGTAGCAGAGAAACACGTACATCATTTGTCGCTGGACAAAGCTCTTCCGACACCTGCCCAATCCTCCTTAGCAAAGCAACCAAGGCACCATATTTGGAGAGAGAGGATGGGCGATAAAAAAGGCATAAAGACAATAAAAAGGCCCCTATGGGGAGTTGGTGGCAGTAGTGGACCAGGAGGTAATGGCCACCACCATATGAATGTAGAAATGTAGATGGCCAGATCAGGGGTAGCTGGGTTTACACCTGAGCTCTACCTTCCTTGGAAAGGGCGGTCTTTCTCACACAGCCCAACACAGTACTCACAACATCTACAAACCAGCACATTGCTCTAGCCAGCCGAGTTGACAAAGACAGGAACAAAAACCTACATGACCAAAAGAAGAAAACACCCATCCAGCAACCACAACACCGAAGTACATGAACCACCTTGCAACAGGAAAACTGAATCCTCTGGGAGAGTCTCCTCTGAGTAAGACCTGCACTGCTTGAGGCTCCCACAGGAATCCAGATCATTTCAATGTTTATTTTTGTCAAATTGCACCCACTGTACTTTGTGTTCACTGTTCTTGATTCTGTTTGCAACCGCTGTGTCACAGCTGTCACACCTTATAGCTCTGGGACTTAGTAACAATCGGAAACACATTTTTCTCCCTTTCCCCCAGGACCTAATTGCCACTTATTGTATGTTTTTACTAGGATCAAGACCTTTATCTGCTTCTGCGGGTGACTTTGCATCCCCTACGAAAGAAACCAGTTTCTTGCCTGCAATTATGGTTTTGCAGCTTGAAACACTTCTACATTTACATGCTTTACAATCCTCGCCATCTAGTGGTTGGGTCCGGAAGTGTTCTAATTGTCTTCAAAAGGTGTGTTAGTTGGTGGTTTGGGAGTCGACAAGGGCAGAGTCCCTATAGGACTTCGACAATAATCCCACAATGCTCATGTGTGTGCCCACCATCTTTTTTTGTACCTTCCATGAACCTCCTGCTAAGGGGAGGTGGGTCCTATGTGAATCTAGAAGTGTCTCAAGCTGCCAAGCTATAACCATAGGTAAGTAACGGGTTTCTATGTAGCATGAAACCTCTTCTCGATTTTTATGTCATGTATTACTTGTCTTGTGGAGGTGAGCAGAAGAGGGAGTGAAGACAAAAATGTTCTTCAGCGCAGCCTGCCCAAGCCGCAAGGTCTTTGCGAGATTGTAAATCCACAAAATGTTTTGTGAATGTATGTTCAGAAGACCAAGTGTTGGCCATACAAGTACCTAGTTTGGCGACGTTGGCCTTAAAAGCCATCCTAGACCTTTACTTCCTAGTGGAGTGTGCCTTTTGTTTGTTGAACAAAGATTCGCTAAACAGTAACATAGTTTGAACAAAAAGTTTGTAAAAAAAAAAAAAAATACTCCCAAGTCACATGCTAATGCGGTGTGCTCACTCAATATAAAATGGGCCACACAGCGTATTTGTGCCTACCACACAACTTGCTCTAGCAAGAAACTTTAACTTTATTTACCCTCATTGGTAACGGTGTCTGCAGTCTCTGAAGCTTTGTCCTTCAGGTCTTTCACCACACGGTCCATCACAGCTTCATGCTTCAGGAACAAAGGGCGAATTACTTTTGCATACAGTTTCTCAGCACCATTGGCTGGGCTTGGGGCCATGCACCACACCAGAAAACCACACTACATGGGAAAAAAAAGAAAGAAAAAAATGAGCATATCACCACCTTTCTCAACATCACAAACGCTACATGTTAAACATTGAACTACTAATTTAGTTTACTCAGCATAAATGGATTCCCAGAATGCAATAGAAGTATCCCATGTAGCCTGCCAATTATCCAGATACTATAAGTTTTCAAATTGGTAGTGTGGTCAACAGAAAGATATGCTCCAGTGAAAGAACCCCAAGCTTTACGAAGGCGGCAATGGAATAGAGTAGGACCCAACGTACCTCACTGTAAATCCAAACTTGCACAATGATACGCACACATCGGTTTAAGGAATTTCCTCTTAGAGCTCAGGAACATTATATGCTGAGCATTCATGGGTGGAGGGATTAGGTGCTTTTCAACTGATATGCTATCCACAGATGTATACGGTCTTGAATCTAGTTATTTGAAACCAGCTTTAAAACGAAATTAGTTGCTACAAGAAAAATGCAGCTGCACTACTACGCACAAGCAGCAAATTTATAATTTCAGGAATACTTCAACTTAAACACCAACTACTAAATAACAAGGTTAAATTGCATTCTGTTACGTCAGTGGTACAAACACATTTGATCTATTGTCACCTTGTCGCTGAGATCGTGTCTAATGTCATCCACCACTGGTTCCCTCCACAGCATGTTCACAATTAACATATAGATAATTCCTACCAGATAGTCTTGATGAGCTCAGGGAGTTAGCAGGGAGGTGAAAATGGAGAGATTTAGTTTCATGAGGATACGGCAAAAATTCTCGATACAAAATCCATAGGCTACAACCTGTTTATCTCAAGACTATGGGCTTTTAGGACATACATGAAATGGAAAATATTGACTTGGATAAAGTAAAAGTATAACACCTTCATGGTACTGAGTCAGAGAAGGCATCAGAGCATTTTGTAGCTGTATGACATGAGTGATCCTATCATGTGGGCAATAAATACAAGAAATATTAACCAAGGGTCAACATGCTCCTCAGTTAAAAAATGGACAATGTTGGACTGTGTCACAAACCACAGCATTCAATAGAGCTCAGAAAGGCACAAGAAGAGTTACCAAATAGTACTGTGACAGACTGATCAAAGCCCGGTCACCTGGTAGGTGAAGTGAAGTAGTGTATGGTCTGTGCTCATCAGTAAAAGGATGCTGAGGAAGCACTGTCACCTTGGCTCTAATGATGGAGGAGTTTCCCCAAACAAGCCCCCAGAACTTTCATATGCGATTTAGAAATCCTTCAAGGCTAAGAGGCGTTTAGTCTTTTTATATGTTGTATTATCCAAATGATCTATTATGAACATGTGTTCCCACATCCTAGGTGTGAATGTACCTTCTGCAGCATCTTGAAGGAGATTAAGTCAATGGAATATCGGTCATTAAAGTTTAATATAACCTTCCTATAAACCTCGGTTGCATATGCCGAACACATAGGACACAGTAGTATCTTCGATGGAGAGTGCCTACCGTTTGCTTACTAACCTTGGAGTTGTAAGGGCAACAATAAACATTGAATTCAGAACAATATGATCAACAGACACGAAAAACCTTAAGTTTGCTCAGCCCCAACTTTAGATCAAGGTTTGCTTTTGAGGGCCCTGCCAAGAGTAGTGTACCTTTAAGGTATTCCATAAAAAAACTGTTACAGGCATCCTACACGAGGATTCATTTTATAATGACTTCTTGCAAGTCAGAAGAGGTGCTAAGTGTACTCGGAGAGCCACATGCAAGTCACATCTTGGTTAAGCGTAAGATAGTCAACAGTATACCGATATCCTTTACCATGCAGTGTATGGATGAGATGTCACATCATCATAATCATCATATCAAAGCCTCTTCTATTTCATTTTCTAGAGGTATGTCTCCTAGACTATCAGAGTATTTGATATATATTCATGTGGGCCTTTCAAGTATTCTAATTTTAAGGCACTGGGAGCCATGTGGCTTAGTTAATTTAGAGACTAGGTTATTTTAAGTATTTGCTCCCATTTGAGTCGTCTGGGGTATACTGTGATCTTCATCTGTGGCGTTGACACTCATCATGACCATTCCAAGTTATTTGGCTCATTGCCGTGAGAGGTGGCCACACTTTCCTGAGCCACTTCTGCATTAGTGGGTTTTATGGCTCTGCACGGTACTGTGAAAGATTTTTACTCTCTCCAGAGAAGTTGCTCAGAAGTTCTGAGCTTCTCCGATAGGTAGATGCTTCCCGATTTAGAACATTAAGTGGCTGTGCTCTGGTCTGTCCAGATCTGCACACTATTTGTTCTGTATTTATTTTACTAACAATTAGGACAAGGCCCAATGTCCTGAACTGTTAAACATTAAAGCACAGCTTTTCACCTTGAGTGGAACTAATTTGCAGATCATCTGTGTCACCTGGGAATTTGGTTGCCTCTCATCATGTGATCTGCATTAGGTGACAGCTGCCTCCAGCACTACGACCAGATCTTTCCAACCTTCCGTTTTTCTGTGATTAGCGGTTGTGAAGACAATGTTAAAGGGTTCTCGTGAACAGAAGCTACAGTCCATACAATTGCCAGTTCTTTCAGTGTCTTAAACCGATGTATTGTAAAGAGTAACCTTTTTCCGCCAGGGAAGAATTTTCTCCTCTCTGAAAAAGCACTTGGCGTCTATGGGCATTGAACCATGGCATTCAAAGAAGTTAATGCTTGGCTTTGTATCATAAAACAAGAATGTGCTCACTTACATTATAACATCGTCACTCTCCTTTAGTTAACTCTATAGCTACAATGTCTTGCCCAGCCAATAATTAGCCAGTATTAGGTCTATAATCATGGGGAGGTTGAATGAAACAGTCAATGCATATAATGTCACTCTGTTAAACTGTTACAGGTTAAGTAACTAACTGATGTGCATGATTTGCAAGTACACTCATCACAGAGACGATTTGATGTAAAATATACTGTTTACACCAAAACAAAGTTCCAGGTTCAAAACAGGGCGAACATAAAACAAAGTCACTTTGGTTAAACATGGATGTGCTAATCCCATTCTGGTTATTGTGTAATTTGACAGCTAACGTCATTAAAAAGGATGAGCCCAAGTACTGGCCAATGTCACTATTCCCTACCCTCACTTGACACTTTTTTTTTTTAAACAACACTTCTAAACTACAACTTAAACGGCTCATTATTCAGCTCTCCATTGACCAGACTCACCGAAAGTCACTTTGGATATATCTCAAGGAGCCCTTCTGAATTCGATTTCTCAAATAGCCCTTCCTTGCAACAAAAATCTAGAGTAATATTCTTGGTTTGGTATAACTTTTGATTTGTGAAAAAAGCTGCTGCTACAGATCCTGTGTTCCCATGGCTTTCAATATATTCTACAAATTTTGCTCTCATATTTCTTCCATCAATTTCCTTACTGCTGAAGCCTACATTTGCTAGCCACCTCCCTCCTTCCCCCTTTTTTTCGGATTAGCTATAAATGCCACTTCAACCTCCCTCAGTATCAATGGGATGCATTCTTAGCTCCATACTCATTTCCTAGCCCACATACAAACTCAACCTGTTTCTCACACAACTGATGAACCCATTCATAAGGCAGGTCTCCTATTTCTCACCTAAAAAACGTCCCCAATGGTAGCCATAACAATACTGCGTAGGGTTAGCGAACTCCAGGCACTAACAGCGTGAAAAGCACACAACCAAGTGCACCAGGACAGAATAGTTATGAGAACCAATGCCAAATTCCTTCCACTTTTATGCACTACATACAGGAAACAAAATCGATAAGAAAGATCTACCAGCTCTATGTCACTTGCCAGTGACTAAGGCAATTGTAGCAAAGTGGATAGTTTAGACAATACAAAGAGGGCAGACAGCAGCAGGTGTGACTACAGGGGATAGGCCGAGGGCGCACTCCACAAGAAAGAACTGGGCAACACTAGCCTTCATAGGTAAAGGCTCTATCAAGGATGGCTGCATGGATACTACATGGTCCTCAGTACACACCTTTACTAAGCATCAATGCATCAACATTCAACCAAAGAAGTAGGCACAGTTGGGACAGAGAGCACTTGAACACCTGTTTGCAAATATGAACTAGTTCTCTACCCAACCACTCACAGGGCTTAAGAATACCGCTGTAAAGTCAAAGCACAGCCTGTGAAACCAGAAAGATTCACACTGCAAAACAAAATGGTTACTTACCTGTATGAGTGTTTTGCAGCTTAAAGACTTTCTGAATTGACATGCGAATCCCCCCTGTCCTGCCCCGAAAAAGGTGTGTAGGTTAGGACACCAGTGAAAAGAATTTGAAGATGGTGACCACGCAGTGGAGCGGACACCATCAGGGAAGGGCACAACACCAAATGGTATTTGACAACCAACATAAAAAAAAGTGCAAGAAAACAGAGGAACTATTGGAATATCTCCAGACCAAACCATTAGATGGTGGAATACAAGCATTAATAATTAAACAACTGCCACATCCATTAACACTGCAGATTGGTTCTCTTGCTGTTTTGCCTAGCATAACTGTAGATATTTATAAATTATTTGAACACTGGAATGTTGAGCACTCGAGGTGAGGTAAGGTAATGAAGTGGCTCAGGATATATCATTTCTGGTATAAGCCTTCTGCTCCAATATTCCCATGTCTTTTTATTTTTAATTCAGAACATTCTACCTTTAGTAGGTGGAATGTTCTTATAGCCCTTCTGTATCAGGCTTTAACAGTTGTTAATGGCCCTCTTCCCTCTTTATAGGCCCTGGCCTTTGGCTCGGGCCTACAACTTGTGTTCGGGGCCTTTAACAACTATTACAACAATGGAATGTTGGGAGCTCCATTGAAAACAATGGAGTAGCTCCGGGCTTATAATGGCTGGTATAAGCCCGGAGCTCCAACATTCCAATGTTTCTTGGTTTACAGCTGTGGCTGTGAACAAAGGCTTCAGGGAGCCTGAGGGGATTTTAATCCTCTCACGCTCCCTGAAGCCTTTGTTTTATTTGTTAGAACATTCTGCCCTCTAGTGACAGAATGTTCTAATAGCCTTATAGCCCTTTGTAGCTGGGCTACACCGCCTATTAAAAGTCCCACTCCCTTGTTAAAGGCCAGAGCCGAACGCTGGAGAGGGCCTTTAATATAGCCTTATAGCCCACCGTAGCGGGATTTACCGGCTATTAAAGTCCCGCTGCAGCATTAAAGGTCCGAGCCATAGGCGGAGCTTTATGCCCATTTCCTGAAAGTGAGCTAAAGAATGATGATGGATTAAACCCAGATCAGTTGACTGTGGGGGGGGGGGGGGGGGGGGGCTTGGGGGGGGTCCAGCCAGGCTGGATTCAAGATAGCCTGGCTGATGAGGGTTATGAACCCGAAACCGGTCCCAGGATGCTTGTTTCCGGTCCAGGGAAGACATGGCTTGGCAGTTCGGGCTGGACTGTTCCCATGAGGCACAGGGTCAGACTGATTTGCATATGGCAATGTCTGAACTGGAGTGGTGGAGTGAGCTAAAGAATGATGATGGATTAAACCCAGATCAGTTGACTGGGGGTGAGTGTTTGATTTGTTCAAACGCTCCGTCCAGCTAACCCTTTGGTATTGCATATCATGAATACCGCATGCCTCGAAGAGACAGCGCAAGCGCTGCCTAGGCGAGACCTAAAACACATATCATCGGATGGTGATGCAGATGAAAGTCAGTTCTTTTTGGCATGAAGAAAAAGGAAGGAAGGGTAAAACAATCATACATGGAGGAAAGGACACAGATATGCTTGCTTTTGCCTTGTGCCTCCAAGAGTTGCAAAGTCATTTCCAAACCTTTGTGTGGCTCTGGAATACAAAGGAAACACACAAGATGGAGGAAGATTAATTAAGTCCATCAGGACCTCAACTCAATACATGGGTCATACTACCACTGCTTTATTACCTTCAATTAAACATGTGTTTCCTAGATTTTGGAATGGCCAAAGTCTTTTGATAGAATAAGCGTGTATTTAAATAGTCCACCAACCTTTAGCATGTAGTAGAAAGGGAACCAGGAGAGAAAAATGTCAGCGAAAAACTCGAGGATGCTAAAAACGCCATACACCACCCAGTAGGTCAGCCACTGCGTGTCGTCTTCTTTGTTGGGACTCTCAATGGCCTTTATACTAAAGAAAGGAAAAAATAGGTATTAGCACTTTTTGTGGAGTATGGAGAATGTGTAAGAAGTGTAATAACAAAAATGGCGTATTGGAGTTTGATAAACAATAAGGTTAGAAGGAGAAGCCTCAATTTCCCAGTAGGCAGTGCACCTTGAACAGTTCGAATCCTGTACATAAATGCAGTAACACTTTTTACTTGATCCTGCCTGTGAAAAAGCATATCAAGCCTAGGTTATTGCTTTAAGATGAGTAACAGTGTAAAGGAGCGGGTGGGTGGGCAGGCAGTAGCAGCAACAGGGAAAGCAATGGAAAGCGCGTGTGTGGGCAAGGAGCAGCAGCATGGAGCTGGCGGGCGGGCAGCAAGAGCAGCAATGGAGAGCAGGTGGGCGGGTGGGGAGCAGCAGTAAGAGGGGGTGGGCGGGAGGGGAGCAGCAGTAAGAGAGGGGGTGGGCGGGAGGGGAGCAGCAGTAAGAGAGGGGGTGGGCGGGAGGGGAGCAGCAGTAAGAGAGGGGGTGGGCGGGAGGGGAGCAGCAGTAAGAGAGGGGGTGGGCGGGAGGGAGCAGCAGCAACAGAGGGGGTGGGCGGGAGGGAGCAGCAGCAACAGAGGGGGCTGGAGGGAGCAGCAGCAACAGAGAGGGTGGGCGGGAGGGAGCAGCAGCAACAGAGAGCGGGTGGGCTAGAGCGGGATGGGAGCAGCAGCAATGGAGAGCGGATGGGCAGGAGGGGAGCAGCAGTAACAGAGGGGGTGGGCGGGAGGAGAGCAGCAGCAACAGAGGGGGTGGCGGGAGGAGAGCGGCAGCAACAGAGGGGGTGGGCGGGAGGAGAGCGGCAGCAACAAAGGGGGTGGGTGGGAGGAGAGCAGCAGCAACAGAGGGGGTGGGCGGGAGGAGAGCAGCAGCAACAGAGGGGGTGGGCGGGAGGAGAGCAGCAGCAACAGAGGGGGTGGGCGGGAGGAGAGCAGCAGCAACAGAGGGGGTGGGCGGGAGGAGAGCAGCAGCAACAGAGGGGGTGGGCGGGAGGAGAGCAGCAGCAACAGAGGGGGTGGGCGGGAGGAGAACAGCAGCAACAGAGGGGGTGGGCGGGAGGAGAACAGCAGCAACAGAGGGGGTGGGCGGGAGGAGAACAGCAGCAACAGAGGGGGTGGGCGGGAGGGGAGCAGCAGCAACGGACAGCAGGTGGGCTAGAGCGGGATGGGAGCTACAGCAATGGAGAGAAGGTGGGCGGGAGAGGAGCAATGGAGAGCGGGTGGGAGGGAGGGGGCAATGGAGAGAGGGCGGGTGGGAGGGAGGGGAGCAATGGAGAGAGGGCGGGTGGGAGGGAGGGGAGCACTGGAGAGAGGGCGGGTGGGAGGGAGGGGAGCACTGGAGAGAGGGCGGGTGGGAAAGAGGGGAGCAATGGAGAGAGGGAGGGAGGGGAGCAATGGAGAGAGGGAGGGAGGGGAGCAATGGAGAGAGGGAGGGAGGGGAGCAATGGAGAGAGGGAGGGAGGGGAGCAATGGAGAGAGGGAGGGAGGGGAGCAATGGAGAGAGGGCGGGAGGGGAGCAATGGAGAGAGGGCGGGAGGGGAGCAATGGAGAGAGGGCGGGAGGGGAGCAATGGAGAGAGGGCGGGTGGGAGGGAGGGGAGCAGTGGAGAGAGGGTGGGTGGGAGGGAGTGGAGCAGTGGAGAGAGGGTGGGAGGGAGGGGAGCAGTGGAGAGAGGGTGGGAGGGAGGGGAGCAGTGGAGAGAGGGTGGGTGGGAGGGAGGGGAGCAAGGGAGAGAGGGTGGGTGGGAGAGAGGGGAGCAGTGGAGAGAGGGTGGGTGGGAGAGAGGGGAGCAGTGGAGAGAGGGTGGGAGGGAGCAGTGGAGAGAGGGTGGGAGGGAGGGGAGCAGTGGAGAGGAGCAATGGAGAGTGGGCGGGTGGGAGGGAGGGGAGCAATGGAGAGAGGGCGGGTGGGAGGGAGGGGAGCAATGGAGAGAGGGCGGGTGGGAGGGAGGGGAGCAATGGAGAGAGGGCGGGTGGGAGGGAGGGGAGCAATGGAGAGAGGGCGGGTGGGAGGGAGGGGAGCAATGGAGAGAGGGCGGGTGGGAGGGAGGGGAGCAATGGAGAGGGCGGGTGGGAGGGAGGGGAGCAATGGAGAGAGCGGGTGGGAGGGAGGGGAGCAATGGAGAGGGCGGGTGGGAGGGAGGGGAGCAATGGAGAGAGGGCGGGTGGGAGGGAGGGGAGCAATGGAGAGAGGGCGGGTGGGAGGGAGGGGAGCAATGGAGAGAGGGCGGGTGGGAGGGAGGGGAGCAGTGGAGAGAGGGCGGGTGGGAGGGGAGCAGTGGAGAGAGGGCGGGTGGGAGGGGAGCAGTGGAGAGAGGGCGGGTGGGAGGGGAGCAGTGGAGAGAGGGCGGGTGGGAGGGGAGCAGTGGAGAGAGGGCGGGTGGGAGGGGAGCAGTGGAGAGAGGGCGGGTGGGAGGGAGGGGAGCAATGGAGAGAGGGCGGGTGGGAGGGAGGGGAGCAATGGAGAGAGGGCGGGTGGGAGGGAGGGGAGCAATGGAGAGAGGGCGGGTGGGAGGGAGGGGAGCAATGGAGAGAGGGCGGGTGGGAGGGGAGCAGTGGAGAGAGGGCGGGTGGGAGGGGAGCAGTGGAGAGAGTGGGTGGGAGGGGAGCAGTGGAGAGGGTGGGTGGGAGGGGAGCAATGGAGAGTGGGAGGGAGGGGAGCAATGGAGAGAGGGCGGGTGGGAGGGAGGGGAGCAATGGAGAGGGTGGGAGGGAGGGGAGCAATGGAGAGAGGGCGGGTGGGAGGGAGGGGAGCAATGGAGAGGGTGGGAGGGAGGGGAGCAATGGAGAGGGTGGGAGGGAGGGGAGCAATGGAGAGAGGGCGGGTGGGAGGGAGGGGAGCAATGGAGAGAGGGCGGGTGGGAGGGAGGGGAGCAATGGAGAGAGGGCGGGTGGGAGGGAGGGGAGCAATGGAGAGAGGGCGGGTGGGAGGGAGGGGAGCAATGGAGAGAGGGCGGGTGGGAGGGAGGGGAGCAATGGAGAGAGGGCGGGTGGGAGGGAGGGGAGCAATGGAGAGAGGGCGGGTGGGAGGGAGGGGAGCAATGGAGAGAGGGCGGGTGGGAGGGAGGGGAGCAATGGAGAGAGGGCGGGTGGGAGGGAGGGGAGCAATGGAGAGAGCGGGTGGGAGGGAGGGGAGCAGTGGAGAGGGCGGGTGGGAGGGGAGCAGTGGAGAGAGGGCGGGTGGGAGGGGAGCAGTGGAGAGAGGGCGGGTGGGAGGGGAGCAGTGGAGAGAGGGCGGGTGGGAGGGGAGCAGTGGAGAGAGGGCGGGTGGGAGGGGAGCAGTGGAGAGAGTGCGTGGGAGGGGAGCAGTGGAGAGGGTGGGTGGGAGGGGAGCAGTGGAGAGGGTGGGTGGGAGGGGAGCAGTGGAGAGAGGGAGGGGAGCAATGGAGAGTGGGAGGGAGGGGAGCAATGGAGAGAGGGCGGGTGGGAGGGAGGGGAGCAATGGAGAGAGGGCGGGTGGGAGGGAGGGGAGCAATGGAGAGAGGGCGGGTGGGAGGGAGGGGAGCAATGGAGAGAGGGCGGGTGGGAGGGAGGGGAGCAATGGAGAGAGGGCGGGTGGGAGGGAGGGGAACAATGGAGAGGGTGGGGAGCAATGGAGAGGGTGGGAGGGAGGGGAGCAGTGGAGAGGGTGGGGGGAGGGAGGGGAGCAGTGGAGAGGGTGGGTGGGAGGGAGGGGAGCAGTGGAGAGGGTGGGTGGGAGGGAGGGGAGCAGTGGAGAGGGTGGGTGGGAGGGAGGGGAGCAGTGGAGAGGGTGGGTGGGAGGGAGGGGAGCAGTGGAGAGGGTGGGTGGGAGGGAGGGGAGCAGTGGAGAGGGTGGGAGGGAGGGGAGCAGTGGAGAGGGTGGGTGGGAAGGAGGGGAGCAGTGGAGAGGGTGGGTGGGAGGGAGGGGAGCAGTGGAGATGGTGGGTGGGAGGGAGGGGAGCAGTGGAGATGGTGGGTGGGAGGGAGGGGAGCAGTGGAGATGGTGGGTGGGAGGGAGGGGAGCAGGGAGGGGAGCAGTGGAGAGAGGGTGGGAGGGAGGGGAGCAGTGGAGAGAGGGTGGGTGGGAGGGAGGGGAGCAGTGGAGAGAGGGTGGGAGGGAGGGAGGGGAGCAGTGGAGAGAGGGTGGGAGGGAGGGGAGCAGTGGAGAGAGGGAGGGGAGCAGTGGAGAGAGGGTGGGTGGGAGGGAGGGGAGCAGTGGAGAGAGGGTGGGTGGGAGGGAGGGGAGCAGTGGAGAGAGGGAGGGGAGCAGTGGAGAGAGGGTGGGTGGGAGGGAGGGGAGCAGTGGAGAGAGGGTGGGTGGGAGGGAGGGGAGCAGTGGAGAGAGGGTGGGTGGGAGGGAGGGGAGCAGTGGAGAGAGGGTGGGTGGGAGGGAGGGGAGCAGTGGAGAGAGGGTGGGTGGGAGGGAGGGGAGCAGTGGAGAGAGGGTGGGTGGGAGGGGAGCAGTGGAGAGAGGGTGGGTGGGAGGGAAGCAGTGGAGAGAGGGTGGGAGGGAAGCAGTGGAGGGTGGGTGGGAGGGGAGCAGTGGAGAGGGGAGCAGTGGAGAGAGGGCGGGTGGGAGGGAGGGGAGCAGTGGAGAGAGGGTGGGTGGGTGGGAGGGAGGGAGGGGAGCAGTGGAGAGAGGGTGGGTGGGTGGGAGGGAGGGGAGCAGTGGAGAGAGGGTGGGTGGGAGGGAGGGAGGGGAGCAGTGGAGAGAGGGTGGGTGGGAGGGAGCAGTGGAGAGAGGGTGGGTGGGAGGGGAGCAGTGGAGAGAGGGTGGGTGGGAGGGGAGCAGTGGAGAGAGGGTGGGTGGGAGGGGAGCAGTGGAGAGAGGGTGGGTGGGAGGGGAGCAGTGGAGAGAGGGTGGGTGGGAGGGGAGCAGTGGAGAGAGGGTGGGTGGGAGGGGAGCAGTGGCGAGAGGGTGGGAGGGGAGCAGTGGCGAGAGGGTGGGAGGGGAGCAGTGGCGAGAGGGTGGGAGGGGAGCAGTGGAGAGAGGGTGGGTGGGTGGGAGGGGAGCAGTGGAGAGAGGGTGGGTGGGTGGGAGGGGAGCAGTGGAGAGAGGGTGGGTGGGTGGGAGGGGAGCAGTGGAGAGAGGGTGGGTGGGTGGGAGGGGAGCAGTGGAGAGAGGGTGGGTGGGTGGGAGGGGAGCAGTGGAGAGAGGGTGGGTGGGTGGGAGGGGAGCAGTGGAGAGAGGGTGGGTGGGTGGGAGGGGAGCAGTGGAGAGAGGGTGGGTGGGTGGGTGGGAGGGGAGCAGTGGAGAGAGGGTGGGTGGGTGGGTGGGAGGGGAGCAGTGGAGAGAGGGTGGGTGGGTGGGAGGGGAGCAGTGGAGAGAGGGTGGGTGGGTGGGTGGGAGGGGAGCAGTGGAGAGAGGGTGGGTGGGTGGGTGGGAGGGGAGCAGTGGAGAGAGGGTGGGTGGGTGGGTGGGAGGGGAGCAGTGGAGAGAGGGTGGGTGGGTGGGAGGGGAGCAGTGGAGAGAGGGTGGGTGGGTGGGAGGGGAGCAGTGGAGAGAGGGTGGGTGGGTGGGAGGGGAGCAGTGGAGAGAGAGTGGGTGGGTGGGAGGGGAGCAGTGGAGAGAGGGTGGGTGGGTGGGTGGGAGGGGAGCAGTGGAGAGAGGGTGGGTGGGTGGGTGGGAGGGGAGCAGTGGAGAGAGGGTGGGTGGGTGGGAGGGGAGCAGTGGAGAGAGGGTGGGTGGGTGGGAGGGGAGCAGTGGAGAGAGGGTGGGTGGGTGGGAGGGGAGCAGTGGAGAGAGGGTGGGTGGGTGGGAGGGGAGCAGTGGAGAGAGGGTGGGTGGGTGGGAGGGGAGCAGTGGAGAGAGGGTGGGTGGGTGGGAGGGGAGCAGTGGAGAGAGGGTGGGTGGGTGGGGAGCAGTGGAGTGAGGGTGGGTGGGTGGGGAGCAGTGGAGTGAGGGTGGGTGGGTGGGGAGCAGTGGAGTGAGGGTGGGTAGCAGTGGAGTGAGGGTGGGTGGGTGGGGAGCAGTGGAGTGAGGGTGGGGAGCAGTGGAGGGTGGGTGGGTGGGTGGGGAGCAGTGGAGGGTGGGTGGGTGGGTGGGGAGCAGTGGAGGGTGGGTGGGTGGGGAGCAGTGGAGGGTGGGTGGGTGGGTGGGGAGCAGTGGAGAGAGGGTGGGTGGGAGGGGAGCAGTGGAGAGAGGGTGGGTGGGTGGGAGGGGAGCAGTGGAGAGAGGGTGGGTGGGAGGGGAGCAGTGGAGAGAGGGTGGGTGGGTGGGAGGGGAGCAGTGGAGAGAGGGTGGGTGGGTGGGAGGGGAGCAGTGGAGAGAGGGTGGGTGGGTGGGAGGGGAGCAGTGGAGAGAGGGTGGGTGGGAGGGGAGCAGTGGAGAGAGGGTGGGTGGGAGGGGAGCAGTGGAGAGCGGGTGGGTGGGTGGGAGGGAGGGGAGCAGTGGAGAGCGGGTGGGTGGGAGGGGAGCAGTGGAGAGCGGGTGGGTGGGAGGGGAGCAGTGGAGAGCGGGTGGGTGGGAGGGGAGCAGTGGAGAGCGGGTGGGTGGGAGGGGAGCAGTGGAGAGCGGGTGGGTGGGAGGGGAGCAGTGGAGAGCGGGTGGGTGGGAGTTGAGCAGTGGAGAGCGGGTGAGTGGGAGTTGAGCAGTGGAGAGCGGGTGGGTGGGAGTTGAGCAGTGGAGAGCGGGTGGGAGGGGAGCAGTGGAGAGCGGGTGGGTGGGAGGGGAGCAGTGGAGAGCGGGTGGGTGGGAGGGGAGCAGTGGAGAGCGGGTGGGTGGGAGGGGAGCAGTGGAGAGCGGGTGGGAGGGGAGCAGTGGAGAGCGGGTGGGTGGGAGGGGAGCAGTGGAGAGCGGGTGGGTGGGAGGGGAGCAGTGGAGGGTGGGTGGGAGGGGAGCAGTGGAGGTTGGGTGGGAGGGGAGCAGTGGAGAGCGGGTGGGTGGGAGGGGAGCAGTGGAGAGCGGGTGGGTGGGAGGGGAGCAGTGGAGAGCGGGTGGGTGGGAGGGGAGCAGTGGAGAGGGGGAGAGCAGCAAGAACAGAGAGCGGGAGAGAGAAGTACACGACAGATCGCTGGAATACATCTACACCGTCATGGAATGCTTAAACAAAAATAAACCAGCATTGGGCAAGCCAACAGCTCTTGAGCTTTTGTCTTTGTCAATATTATTAGCCATTTTGCAAAAAAAAAAAAAAAGCTAGATGCAACACAGTCAGCGCTTGATGCAGGATAATGTTTTTTAACTTTTGGGTAGGCATCTAGGTGGGGCAGGGTAGGTGTAGTGGAGGGCGTACAACACAGGGTGTAGGTATCTCCCATCCCAGCAGCAGAAAAGCTACGAGGCGGCGAGGGCCGGGCAGGCACAGCGTTGGTTTTTTGGGGGGGGGGGGGGGGGGCGGTATTTTTATTTATTTTTTAACTTCAAGCCATGCTGCACAGCAGTCGTGCTACTGTGCAACATGACTAAAACCGTTGACAAAATCACCTTGTCAGCAAGGTGGGAACTACTGACTTTGCCAATACTGGTTTTAAAGTTGAATTACTTCTAATGCAACTGGAATCTTCTAGTAACTCGTAGGTTCTGGAGACTGAAACGTAAGCTAAGTAAAGGTATCTACATCAGTCGGTCTGGTCACTTCCTAATGCTTTAAAGTCAATATTGACAAGAGGAAGAAAACAGACCAGGAGAATGTGTGATTGTTCAGATGGGAGAACACCCAAACACGATAGGCGAAAGAGATGGAATGCAAATGGGGAGCAGATAAGAAGAACACAGTGGGGAAGGGAGGGGGAGTTAGGAAACTACAATCGAACAAGCATTTACAATGCAATGGTTTCGCCTTTGGAAAAGTTAGAGCTATTGGCATTGTAAATGACAAAATGTGTATTTATGTGTTGGTTTTGAGAACAGATAAATAAATGGCATTGTTGTTTACATTGCCATTAGCTTAATGTCTGCAGTCACTCTGCACTCCCTAGTCACTCTGCACTCACTACTCTGCACACTCACTACTCTGCACACTCACTACTCTGCACACTCACTACTCTGCACACTCACTACTCTGCACACTCACTACTCTGCACACTCACTACTCTGCACACTCACTACTCTGCACACTCACTACTCTGCACACTCACTACTCTGCACACTCACTACTCTGCACACTCACTACTCTGCACACTCACTACTCTGCACACTCACTACTCTGCACACTCACTACTCTGCACACTCACTACTCTGCACACTCACTACTCTGCACACTCACTACTCTGCACACTCACTACTCTGCACACTCACTACTCTGCACACTCACTACTCTGCACACTCACTACTCTGCACACTCACTACTCTGCACACTCACTACTCTGCACACTCACTACTCTGCACACTCACTACTCTGCACACCCACTACTCTGCACACCCACTACTCTGCACACCCACTACTCTGCACACCCACTACTCTGCACACCCACTACTCTGCACACCCACTACTCTGCACACCCACTACTCTGCACACTCACTACTCTGCACACTCACTACTCTGCACACTCACTACTCTGCACACTCACTACTCTGCACACTCACTACTCTGCACACTCACTACTCTGCACACTCACTACTCTGCACACTCACTACTCTGCACACTCACTACTCTGCACACTACACACTGCACAAAGATCCGTTACAATTAAAATAAAATAAAACGATGTGTAAAACATTATATGAAGTAATCGTCCTCGAGTTTTTCTAGCACCCGATTCTCTCCCTTCCTTCCCCCTTCTAGCTCCCCACCTCACCTTCTGCCCACACTTTTTCAGATTATGCTGTGAATGGGGGATGGCGGGCAAAAAGAGATGGGGTGAAGGAGGGACGAGGGGGTCGTAGGGAGGGGGGTGGGGCGCCAAGGACGGATGGTGGACGTGGTATACAAGGACGAGGGAGGGATAGAGTTATTGGGTGTAGGGATAGGGAGGGTCGTAGGAAGTGGGTACGAAGGGAAGGGGCCGGAATGGAAGGGGGGAGATGAGGGAGGAGATGAAGAGAAGAAACGTCAAGAGAGCTGAAGGAAGGGGGCCGGACAAGCTGGCTGCAGAGGGAAGAATGGCTGAGTGAAACCGGGTAGTGGAGAGAAGGAGGGACGAAGTGAAGGAGATGCGAGAAGGATAGGATGAGAGGGTTGGAAGGGAGCCTGGCTGAGGCTCGGCTGGAGCGGAGTGAAACCGGGTAGTGGAGAGGAGGGACGAAGTGAAGGAGATGTGAGAAGGATAGGATGAGAGGGTTGGAAGGGAGCCTGGCTGAGGCTCGGCAGGGGCTGGAGCTGAATAACAGACGGGATGTAGCGGGGGTCTGTGTGGAGTGATGGAGGGGTAGGTGAGGTGAAGGGATGTGAACTGAGTTCCTCCTTAAATGCTTTACCAATATTGTACTTTCCCCCAACTATGCAGTTCTGGATTAAGGGCGCACCGAGGGGGTACAGTACAGCTCTTGCTGCCTTGGAAGGAATGCTCAGTACCTGTTGATGCGCGGTACACGCGGGGTGCGGGGCGGGCTCTGGATGCTGGTCTTGTCGAGCCGGTCCGGCTTGGGGCAGACGTCCTCTCTGGCAGGCAGATTCCCCAAGAGGCGGCAGCGGCACGGGGCGGCCTGTACTTAAGTACAGTGCGGCTCTCGGGTGCGGTCTCGGGGACAGGTGCGGGGCCAACGCGTACACTTCAGGCGTACGACACGAACCTCTACCCCCGGAGATGTTGTATGGTGATTGCATTACTGATAGTATTCTAACAGACTGTGACACTGGATATTTGTTAAAGATGTTTTTTAAGTTTTTGGATTTGAAAACATGATTGCTTTTATGCTTCAGTGAAGACGATGTATTGTTCTTTATAGAACAGAGCAAGGTTAAGGAAAGTACACCGCATATGCTAACCCTTGCACAGGTGCACAAGCTCACACGTGCAAAACTAACTGCAAACCTTACATAAATGGAAGTAGGGGTTAAGAAGTTCTCACCAGATTTCTCGGGGCCGATGCTCTGGGTGGGTGTTGCAGAGGGCCCGTTATGCCCGTGGTTCTCGGTGGGGGTTGCAGAGGGCCCGTTATGCCCGTGGTTCTCGGTGGGTGTCGCAGACGGTCTGTCGTTCCCTTGGCTGTCGGCGGGTTTTGCGGACAGCCTTTTGTGCCGCTTGTTCTCGGTCTGAGCGCTGCTGGCACAACCCATTGCTCGCTCGTGAGGAACACAAGCCAAGCGGGAAGAGAAACGCAACCCGGCGAAGGAGCTGTGAGGTAAGAACAGGCCTAGCGTCCGGCTGCACGAACCCCTGCTCGGTACAGGTGGAGGCCGAGCGTCCCAGGCCCCTGCAGCACCGCCTGCCACTATGCACCTGGCATGCCACAGGCGCCGGAAGGCAGGGGACGGCAGGCGCGAGGACCTCATGGAGAAAGGACTAAATGCACCCGGAGACACAGGCGCCAGGTGAGACGAGAGACTGCAGCCAGAGACACAGGCACGGGTCAGGAGGGAGACGGCAGCCTGGGACACAGGTGGAGAAGGCGGACCGCATCCAAAGATACAGGGTGAGAGGGCTTACAGCAGCCTGAGGCAGTCACCGGATGAGAAGGGAGAGTTTAGCCAGAGACATAGACAAAGCATGTCATAGTAAAACAAGCACCTACGAGGACACGGGGGGGCGGGAGAGGACACGGACGGCGGGAGGGGGCGGGAGAGGACACGAACGGCGGGAGGGGGGCGGGAGAGGACACGGACGGCGGGAGGGGGGCGGGAGAGGACAGCGGGAGGGGGGCGGGAGAGGACACGGACGGCGGGAGGGGGGCGGGAGAGGACACGAACGGCGGGAGGGGGGCGGGAGAGGACACGGACGGCGGGAAACGTGCACAGGACAGCGAGGGGGGGCGGAAAGGCACACGGAGGGGGCGGGAATGGACATCGCATCTGAAATCACTTTCAGTGAAAGGGGAGGGAACGGGAAACAACGTAACTCCGCCCAGGGAAAAAATCTCAGGAACGCCCCCGAATCTGGTCCGGCCTTGACGGACAGATCCGGCACTCAATGGCTAGCCTCCATTTATGGAGCTAGCCAATGAGAGCCGGGGGACGTTCCAGAACTCCTTATTGTCGACATAGGATTTCACCTGCGCTGAAAAGCTGCGCAGAGCGCAGCCTTCGGCAGGCGAAACCCAAAAAGCAGGTTACAAGAACAAGGTAAAGATGTATACAGAGAGGGCAAAGAGATAGGTGTAGAGGAGAGGTTTTTTGTGCTTTGCAGGATGCCTCCATATAACACTTACATGTTACCTTATACAGCGAAAATTGCCTTGCAAATAGATTTTTATGTAAGTGGTATTAAAGCACCAGAGGCCTGTTCTTGTCCGAGTGAATATGCCCCTGCCAGGCAGAGTCGATTTGCAATACAATCATTTCTCATTTCACAGGCAGTCCAGGCGGCTTCCCACTTGAACACCAGGGGCTTTATTACACAAAAGGTGCGTTTTCATTGTTTTTGCGGGGTGCACCTTTTAAAGGGTGCGCCCAGCGCAAACAATGAAAAGGCACCATATTATGATGAATGCCCTGCCCCCAGGGCAGCCATAAACACACTTTGGCGAAAAACGGAGCGGCTGCTTTGAAGTCGCTCGGTTTTCACGCCTGCACTTTGAAAAGGGATTCGAGATTCCCTTTCAGGCAGGTGCAGTGAGTGACTGCACCTGCCTGCACGGTGATATCTGGTGGGGTCCATAGGATCCCCTTTACCCCCTGCCATCAGGGAGCGCACTGACAGTACGCCACCTTTTAGAAGGCGCACTGCAGCGCGTCTCCTGAGGGCTTCTTTGCCTCTAAACCCGCACCATATTACAGGCGCAGAGGCAAAGGGATTCCCTCATTTGCATGAGGCATGCCCCATACAAATGAGGGAACACCCTCTAAAGATAGCCCTGGTGCTTAATGTGCGCCAGCCCAATCAGTATAACAGAAGGGGCAGCACAAGCATCTGCGGCCCCTTCTGTAATACCAAAGAGCCCCGGGGGCGTGCAAAGCGGGTGCAAACGCTTGTTGCGCCACCAAGGCACTTGTATAATACGGCCTCAGATGGAATAAAATGTTGGTGCAGTTTTTAGTAGGCTTCTCCCTGGTTTGGTTAGCTCTATAATGCCAAATAATCATCATGAAGAAAATCTGAGGTCACGGTTTCAGGCTAAAGCTACATTTCGATTACAGAGGGTTAGAGTCGAGCAGTGAACTCACTACAATAGGCAATCAAAGTTTTCGTATCCGAGTTATAAACTTGGTAATGAACACACTGATTACTTTCCATCAGTCTGCAAATTTAGAAATTGGGTACTCTTGCATGGCACAAATTCTAGTTTAAAAGGATTATATCGGCCCTCACATTCTTCCAATGAACGGTCTAATACATATTTTTTTTTAAATTACAGTGGTGGAAAAGGAGCCATAAGTAGGCCATAAACACAGGTATGTTTGGAACACCCCAGCCTTACAACAACAAGACGCACAGAGAAGCCTTGATGCATGAAAGATAATTTGGAATGTCAAAGTGGATATGTCATTAACAGTTCCCTACTAACTCAACTGCTTCAAGCGAATTCATAGAGGAAAAAAACTGGCTTTGCCAATGTTTTTTTAGACATACATGGATGGAAGTTAAAAAATAAATAAATTACGTTGCTGCGCTACACGTCATATCGCTTTTTTCCAAAACTGCTGCAGCGCTGCTGTACAATATGGCTATAATGCTTTTAAGGGCAGTTATTGTTGTGGTCAGTGTTTTTTCATAGCCAAGTTGTACAGGAAGTGCACGATATTACAAAAACAGATTTTCACATATCCTTGTATAATAAAATCCCACTATAATGATACAGCATCATATGCATCCAACACAGTGCAAGTCCAAAGAATGAAGCTTATCCCACACTCTGAAATCCTAGCCTGATGAAAACTGATTGGACATCAGCTGAACCTGGGTAACTAACTAACACCCACCCACCCACCCACCATATAAAGGCTGGATGTTAGGATGAGAAATAAGGACTTTAGACTTACGGCCCTGAAAAAGCACAACACCCATAAAACACATGTTGAAGGCTGCATTGTGGGACATTCAATTATGATAGCTGGATTTTATTATATAAAGATATGTGAAAATAAATCAGTTTTTCTATTATAGTGGCTTTCAAATTATTTTGATATTTAGGTTTATTGTACTTCTAGATGGTACTCCCTGAAACCTTTATAGGAAGATCTAATGGATTTGTATATAGTGCAAACACGACCAAAGGGCATTGGAGCACTTTACATGAGCACCAGTTAAATTGCAAAAGGTCAGATTCATTTGTTGCTTTTTTAGGCACAGGGAAATTAAGTGATTTGCTCCGAATCTCAGATTGATGAGCCGCGCTGGGACGCAAACCAGGTTCTTCGAGGGGTTGGGGGGTGTGGTGTCGATGCATTCCATGTTTGGAATGCATAGGGCATCACGGGTGGAACTGGAATGTACGTGGGTGGATTCTGGTGGGGGTCAGTTGATGGTGGGATTGAGAGTTGTACGGATCGCGTTCTGTGATGCAGAGTTGCCAATAAAGAATGCTGATTATACTACGCTAGTATGAGCCTACTTTACAAATTGGCGACAGAGGAAGGGCAACTCTGTATGAACCCACAGGAGCGGAAGAATTGCTCTACGTAAAGAATTGTTGAAGATTAAAGAGAAGATCGGAGAACATTGTAAAGACTGACCGAGGTGAGCGGAGAGCAAGGCAAATGAGCGGAAGAAGATAAGGAAAATGTAATAATATTGAAAGACTTACGAGTGAATAAGATGAGTGCCGAAGCGCGAGGGAAGAGAAGACGTTGAGCTCGTGAGAGGACTAGCGCGCGAAGGAGCGTCATTGGAAGTTAATGCGAGCACGGAGAGTGTCATTGGAAGACTACGCGAGCATTGGAAAAACATTGACATCAGCGCGAGAAGTCGAGCAACGCGTGTGTAGAGAGTTGCTAGGCAATAGCGGGACCACGCAGAAAAGGATGTGACACGTCACGTTGGTGGCCATTTTGAATTGGGCAAATTTGAGTTAGTTTTACTAGGAAACACGGCGTGATTTACAACAAACGCGTGAAAGGAAGACCTTCGAAGTGGAAAGGAGTGAAGAGGCTAACATCGTGAGGCGTGGTGAGGGAGTTAAAAAAAAAAAGGATTTACAGAAGAAGGAAGAGTAAGTGTACTGCAAGTAAGGAAAGGAATATAAAAAAACGATTTTCACAGTGAGAGAGCGCAAACTGACCTAAATGTATGAGTGCATCACACTTACCTGTAGTAAGCACAAATCATGAGGAGAAATGCCATGAGTGCTAGTAGTATCTGCAATTATATTCTGAATGTATAGATAATGTAGAGATTTAAGTAGAAGTGGAACTAATACAGAAATGTGTGACACTATATGATTTTATTAGATGTGATTATTCCTGAATTCATGTCGTGTGGCTGCTAAAATGTAAGATGGCATGTGGTTAAACGCAGAATGTGGTAGGCCTCAGGGCCAAAGCTAGAAGGTGTTTCTTTTCACGACATAGATTGAAATAATGTTTTGGCTATTGCATTTATGGGCCATGATTTATAGATGTGTTTACTGAATAATAGAATAAGAGTATTAACATGCTTTAATTAATGAAGAAGTTGAATGCTATAATCATTATGAGAAATATTGTAGGCCTGAATTGTTTTAACATTGATTTACACGTACATGTCTGGGCCGAGAAATGTTGCGAAACCTTTTTGGAAGTCTATGAGAGTTGGGTTCTTGGCTGCAGATGTCTGTCTGCAAGAGAAAAGGGGGAATCCAATTATAAATGAATGAATAGAGGTCTGTTCAGTAGACGGCCCAGACATGGAGGAGGGTTCTGGAATGTTTAAGGGGTATCAGCGGGCCGGAGAAGAGTCTGAGAAGCAAGGTCAACTCCAACGTATGAGGCCCAATACAAAGCAGCATGGAAAAAGCCAGAAGCTACACCACGTGAGGGGCGTCTCATGAGGGGCGTCTCAAATGTTGTTGACTGTTTTGTATTAGGGACAGCACCCCTGGGTGGAGTTAGAGCAGATACCTGAGGACCCTTTAGAGAGCGGATGGGTAGGCAGAGAGGGGTCATGACTGGAGAACTATAGGTTTTCACCAAGAGACTTAGAGTGAGTGACTTCCCTTGGGGGTCATTCACTGCTGACACCTTTGTTAGGTTGGGATTTGGTTAAGTAGGGATACCATCTAGAGCAGGGTAGGGACAGCCTAACCTGTGTGTTTTCCTCCAACTTAAATGAAGGAGAGATATGCGTCAATGCTGATAGCTTTATTATTCTTAGAACTTGTGTTAGTAATTTCCGTTGCTCGTCTGAGGGCTTTCATAGAGCACATGTATGTAGTTGGACCTGTGTATCTCGTGAATCTCATTCTGAGATGCCTGTATTTGCAGCTTATCATATCTTTACAATAAACTTTTGAAAGCTAGAAGTTGTTTGTGATCTTTTGGAGCGGGGTCCTTTATTGGGTGAACTAACTTGGGGAGAGAGGCACTTTCTTCCTCAAAGACAGGCAACAAAGGTTCAGTCGACCAGATCGGGGTTTAGATCAATAGTGATAAGGTATCGATCAAAATCCCGCCCTTCCAGTTGGTAGCTATAGAGGATGGTTGCCTTCTTGAGGACGGTGACCTAGGCCAGGTTAGTTTACCCCAAGGCCCCTAGAAATCGATGATCGGAAGAACCGCCCGCTGAAGAAGATCCGGATGACGTGAGACAGAAAAAGCAGCAGTATCGGTCGAGAGTGAGTATAAAGGGTCATGCGTGTTAGATTGCGGTGTTTTTGTATTGTATCTATGTTGTAATGTCTGGCGGAGTTGAATGTCTGTAGAGTGACTGAGGAACAGGTTGTGAGCGCGCGCAACCGGTGGAAATCTTAAGTTCAAGGAGAGCTTAAGTGGTTCGGGTGTATCGGACACCCAGAGTAATTGTCAAATAGTGTGAAGGGGGTCATGAGGTACCATTGATCACCCGAAAGACCGAGATAGGGGGAACGTAAGAGTGAGTGCGTGAGTAACGGACGCTGGTCGGAGGTTACTGTGTGTGTAAGCAACCTATCAGAGAGACGATAGACATTTCGTCAGTTGTGTTGACAATTACATATAGACTGTGGACGTACAGTCGAGGGAAGTGACCGCTTGGTCGGAAGTAGTCATTTTTCGGTGTATGAATGGGACGCATGCATGACCGGGAGACGAGTTGAGAAAGGAGGGGTGCTGCTGCGAAGCGGAGAAAAGTGACGTCAGGAAGTGTCGCGACGTGATTGGCTGACCGGAGAAAGACCGCGCTGTGATAGGCCAGCTAGCAAAGACGTCAGAAAGTGTCGCTCTGTGATTGGCCGACCGGAGAAAGACCGCGCTGCGATAGGCCAAGTTAGCAAAGCCGCGACAGGATTGGTGGATTGTCATCAGGAAGTAAACAGAGTAGCGAGGCTGGATATTGTGCGTATAATTATGAAGTGTTTTAAATGGCTGAGAGCGGTGTTTAAAAAAAGAGAAGCGGGGATCGTATGAAGGGGAAGAAGCCCCGCCGGAGGGTACGCCAGCTCGTTACATGGCAGTGAATGTTGGGTTGCATACGATCCTTTGGATATCAGAGTGGAGTAAGATTACGGAAGGAAATGAGGAACTGACGTTCCCGAAGTACGGGACGTTCAGATTAGAGGTGTTACATCGATTAAAATCAGTCATGACCTCAATGAGACCCTTGCCTAGACCGACCCAGTTTGAAGCTCTTGATGCATGGATTAGGGCAGCGCATGAAAAGAATATGAACAGACGACAAGAAAGGGTGAAACGATCGGTAAGGGCAGTGCAGGATGCCAGGTGGGATGCGGATGCTAAAAGATGGAGAGTGCATAACATGGAAGTAAATAAACTGTACCCGGTGTTAGAGGTGCCCGGTAATAAAAGCCCCCTAGAAGAAGATGATGAGAGCGAAACAGAGGACAGCCTGATAAACAGATTACTGACAGACAGGCCACCCCCGTATAATAGAGCAGGGGGAGAGGTCGAGCATAGTGAAGGAGAAAAGGGGGGCAATGCAGGAGAGCATAGACCGCTTCCCAGTTCAGAGTGGGATCCTGAGGCAAAGAAAGAGCTGTCCCAGCCTAGTCAGGTGCAACAGGTAGTCGGGAGGTTTGTGGTACAAAGAGCGCCGGAAACGGAGTGCGCCACATCCTACGGATTACCAGATGCACTACAGGTACCTGTTACCATAGGTCCTATAATATCGATATATGACCAAGAGAGAGCAAGAGGGGAAGAACGGGTACGGAAGGACAGAGAAAGAGCAGAGACGGCAAGGAGGAACGATACGATCAATTCCCCAAGTCAGATGCCGATACCCAGAGAGTGGAGCACCCCGATGCACACAGCAGGGGACCCAGGAGGGGATCTTGGGGGCCCTAGATGGCCAGTGGATCTGAGGGGATCTGGACGAAAATCCTTTCAAGAGCTAAATGAGTACATGAAGAAGTGGGATGAGGCAGTGGAGGCTCACAAGAGCATCATAGCTGCAGAAGCTGAAAGGGAAAGTCAGGACAGCAGAGCTCGGACTCACTGCGGGGCTGGGGAGAGCAGCCCGGAGTGGGACTGTAGAGAGAGAGATAGTAGGGGAGTCACCCATTGGGCCCGGAGTGGAGATAGAACAGACCTGGAAAACGGGGGCCCCGGGAGTGGAGGGGTGGCGCGCCCAATACTCAGTGAAGGGGAGAGGAGAGCGCAAGAGTACAGAAACAGCTTTAAGTGTCCACACTGTGTGCCCGGCACCAGAGAACAGAATGGGAGTTGTGAGAGGTCGCACCATAGTCCCTGTGATGACGGAAATGAGCGCAGCCCAGGGAATATGGGGAACCAGGAAGGATCGTATCGGATACTGAGCGATACTAGGCAAAGGGAGAGTAGCGACCAGAGGGAAAATAACAGAGAGGAGTATGGTGAAAGGAGAGAAGCAGGAGAGAGTGGGCAGAGCAAGAGTGGGGGTAACAGGCCCGTGTTCCATCACCTTCCAAGATCGGATGGCCGAGCATGGGACCTGGAGAGATGGGAGCAAGGGAGAGCACTCATTAACTCTCCCGAGCCCAAACGTAGAGCTCGGAGTTGGGATGGTAGGGAGACCAGTGAGCCCCCTTCGAAAGACATATTGCGAGCTGAGATAAAAGCTAAGAGACTCTATGTCGCCAGCTTAAGGTCAGACCTGGATGACATGATAGATGGTACCCTGCCTTTAGAAAGAATGGAAATGTATGAGCAGGATGAAATACTGTATATGGCAAAGGACATCACTCGAAAAGCGAGAGCAATCCATGAGAAGTTAGTCGAACTAGCAGGCAAATATATGGTGGACCTGTCAAGAACCAAAGCATTACAGGGTAACCACAGGCTACATTACACAGATCGAGACCTAGATGAGAGGAGAACGATTGGGCTGAAAACGCACATAAGGGAACTGATCACTGGAATAAGGACATGGAGGGCATTAGATAAGTGGGAGGAGAGGTGGTCCAAGAAAGGGACCGCCAGGAGAAGCACGCTTGGGACGACACCAGGAAGGCTGCAGGGAATAGAAGCATACCCTTTGCGTGAAGTCGCCAATGGGAACTATGTGCATGTCCCTTGGAGTAGGGGAGATTTAGCTGCTTTTACCACCTCCTTCCCCAAATTGCGGGAAAACCCAGTGGAGTGGTACAAGCAAGTCGAGAGATTTGTAAAAATCTCAAAGGTCCTATGGATAGATCTGAACACGCTGTTCGACATTGTAGTACCAGGTGATCTGTGGACAGCATGCAAGGTTAGCGCTGAGTGGCCCACAACGGAGCCGGAGAGAGATGCTAAGACTAATGGGCCGTCCGAGATTGTGATGGCAAAATTCGAGAGAGTGATGACTTGGCTGAAAGAGAAAGTGCCAATGCAAGACATAGATTGGGTCAGAATAGACCGAACCAGACAGGAACCCAAAGAGACCGTCCACGAATATTACGAGAGATTGCTGAAGGCGTTTAAACAGTATAGCGGTCTGGATGTAATGGATCCAAAAGACATAGGGCAATTTGTGTCCAAGTTCGTCCTGGGACTGAGACCGGATATTAGTTTAATGATTCAGCAACACTCGATTTGTTGGCAAAGTAAACCCCTAGACGAAATACTGAGGTATGCCAGGTACTGCTGTGATGAGATAGACTCCAAGGCTAAGAAACTAAAAGAAAAGTTGATGGTGGTACAGATGCAGGCAGCAGGAAAGGGGGGACAGCAGCAACAGCAGCAAGGACAGCAGCAACAGCAGCAAGGAATAGGTACAGGAGGAAAGAAGCAGTACAGTCAGAACAAGGGCAATGAGGAGAGTTCCACCTTTAGACCCAGATTAGACATAGCTGCCTTGAAGAAAACGACTAGGTGCCACCAGTGTAACGAGGTGGGGCATTGGAAACGCGAGTGTCCCTACAATGTAGAGATAGGAGAGCAAGAGATAGAGGAGGAAGAGGTCCAGAGCGCGCCTACAAGAGGGGTGACGCCATACCAGGGAAAGGTGCTCAAAGGGGGGGGGGCTCCTCCCCGAGCCCAGTTCCCGCAACCTCCTCGAGTAGGGACTATGGGTAAGACCTATAGACAGATGCCCCTGTTTGTAGAAGGAGAAGAGTGCTATTATGTGGACCCATTAACCGGACAGAGAGTGGAAAGAGAAGACTGCACCCTCGGGGCAGCCTTGGAGGTGGACCAGAGGGGACCCTATGTCGAAGCAGAAGTAGCAGGGTGCCCCACGACATTTCTGGTGGACACAGGAGCCACTAGGTCCACGATCAGATCAGCTGCAGTTCCAGACCTGCCCATGTCTGGAGAGACCATACAAGTGGTGGGGGTCGCAAACAGGAGAATAACCAGCCAATTGACAGAACCAGTACAGGTGAAAATAGGGAAGTACAGCGATGAACACCAGTTTGTGGTTTGCGATTCAAGTCCTGTGTGTCTGCTAGGCAGAGACCTGTTGTGTAAATTGAATTGTACAATATACTGTACACCTCAGGGAGTGGAGGTATTGACCAATGATGATGACGCAGATTTCAAAGTTGCAAACTCAAGAATATGCGTGGAACTGTACCCTACTTTGACAGTAGATGAGCTCCCCTGGGACTTGAGAGAGACAGTGGCACCAGAAGTATGGGATTTCACTGGGGAAGAGATTGGATTGGTCAAAGGGGTGGACCCAGTGAAAATTGTAGTGAAACCGCATGCTGAGTTCCCAAGAACACCCCAATATAAATTGACTCCAGAAACGATTGCAGGCATAAAACCCGTGATCGAGTCCATGATTAAACAGGGAATACTGAAAGAAATCGTGGGTAGTCCATGCAACTCCCCGATTATGGGTCTGCAGAAACCAAATGGGAAATTTCGGATAGTGCAGGACCTTCGAAAGATTAATAACATAGTCGTTTCGTGTTGTCCAGTGGTACCGAATCCATCAGTGATACTGTTTCAGATTCCATTCCAAGCTGAGTGGTTCACTGTGATTGATCTTTGTCAGGCTTTCTTTTCGATCCCTTTGGACGAAGAAAGCCATTTTCTTTTCGCATTTAAGCTGGAAAATCGCGTCCTAACATGGTGTCGTATTCCTCAGGGGTATACAGAGAGCCCATCGATCTTTAACCAGCTTTTGAAGAAAAATCTTGAAAGTCTAGTGCTGCCCCAGAAGTCAGTTCTGGTCCAGTACATAGACGACCTCCTCGTGGCGTCAGAAACAGAAGAAGCTTGCAGGGAGGACTCCATTGCTTTGTTAAATCACCTAGCTGCCAATGGGCACAAGGTGTCCCCGGGAAAGTTGCAGTACTGCCTGACAGAAGTGCAGTACTTGGGACACAGAATAGAGAAAGGCAAGCGAAAGGTGTCACCAGACAGGATAGAGGCGATCATGAAAATGAATGCGCCTAAGACACAGAGAGAGGTCAGGATGTTCCTAGGGATGGTGGGTTATTGCCGACAGTGGATCGCGAACTTTTCACTGAAAGCAAAGCCCTTGCAAAAACTGACGCACAAGGAGGTGAGCGATCCGGTACCATGGGACAAAGACTGTTTGATGGCATTCCTACAGCTGCGAGAGGACCTGTGTCGTGCTCCGGCATTGGGAATGCCTGATTACAATAAACCATTTTTTCTTTACTGTTGTGAGAGAGAAGGTTGCGCGTTGTCTGTGTTAGTCCAAATCCATGGGAATGCCCGTAGACCAGTTGCTTATTTCTCGGCTACTTTAGACCCAGTAGCCGCAGCGTTGCCCGGATGTCTCAAATCCGTTGCTGCAACGGGTGTCAGCATTGAGAGATGTGAAAATATCGTCATGGGGCACCCGTTAGAGGTGTGCGTGCCCCATTCTGTTGAACTGTTGATGACCAGGACCAAAACACAGCATCTGACCAACAGCAGGCTCACACGCTATGAGCAAGTTATTCTTGCTGCAGAGAATGTGACCCTCAAGAGATGCTCTGTTTTGAACCCTGCCACCTTGATGCCACTCCCAAATGATATTGAGGATGATGATGAATGTACAGACCATGACTGTCTCGATGTGACTGAACTATGCACCAAACCCAGACCCGACATCGTAGATGAGCCACTGACCGACCCAGACGAAATTTTCTTTGTCGATGGCTCATGTGTAAGAGACGAAGTTGGGCAGTTGAGAGCAGCTTATGCTGTTTGTACAATTACTGGAGTTGTGGAAGCTGGGTGCCTGGAAGGAGTACACTCCGCTCAGGTAGCCGAGATTATTGCCTTGACACGTGCTTGCTTGGCAAGCAATCAAATTCGAGTCACCATATACACCGACAGCCAATATGGTTATGGGGTGGTTCATGATTACGGGCAGTTATGGTCTCAAAGAGGGTTCATGACCTCTTCAGGCTCTCCCATTCGCAATGGAGAGTTTGTGCGCCTGTTGTTAGAGGCGTTGCAATGCCCAGCAGGTATCGCAGTTGTAAAGTGCACCGCACATACCAGAAATGAGGACTTCGTCTCGAAAGGCAATAGATATGCCGACGAAGTCGCGCGGTATTGCGCAGAACAAGGGTACTCTTTCACAGAGGTGGAAGTGGGCGGAATAAATGTAAGGACTGAATTAGCCATGATATTGGAAACTGTTGATACTTGGGATGAACTGGCAAACATGCAAGAAAATGCTCCTGATTTTGAAAAAGAAACATGGGAAAAGGCAGGATGTGTAGTGGGTGAGTCCCATTTTTGGGTCTCAGCAGATGGCAGAGCAGTGTTGCCAAATGAGATGGTGAGCCCAATGGCCAGACACATACATGGTCCCGTACACCTAGGGAGAGATGCTATGCTGAGAGTGTTTAGACAGACCTGGTACAATCCTAAGTTTAGAATAGCAGCAGAAGCAGTGTGCCAGCGTTGTGTGACCTGTCAGCAGCTGAACGTAGGGAAAAGAACACCAGTTGCACTGAGTCACATAGGAAGGTCTGGAGGTCCATTCAATCGAATGCAGATAGATTTCATTGAAATGCCGAGATGCAACCGCCTCCGCTATGTCCTGGTGGTTGTTTGTGTGTTCTCCAGATGGGTTGAGGCATACCCTACACGTAGGTGCGACACCCTCACAGTGGCTAAGTTACTGCTTAGGGAACTCATTCCGCGCTTCGGGGTGCCGGCCTCTTTGGAATCAGATAGGGGAACGCATTTCAACAGCGAGCTTGTGAAGATGATTTGTGCAGCTCTGAATATCGATCAGAAGTTGCATTGTAGTTACCGACCAGAAGCCTCAGGAATTGTGGAGCAGATCAATGGCACGATCAAAGCCCGAATTGCAAAGGTGTGCTCCTCAACGACCCTGAGTTGGCCTGACGCCCTGCCATTGGTCCTCATGAGCCTTCGTAGTACCCCAGACAGAAGAACGGGGTTGTCACCACATGAGGTGTTAATGGGGAGAGCAATGAGGCTGCCATCTGTCCCAACGACTGCACTGTTAAATATCACAGATGATATGATCCTGGACTATTGTAAGGGGCTGTCTGACGCCATTCATTCTGTGTCCCTTCAGGTGCAGGCTGCCGAGGTTCCATCGTGCCAGGGCCCGTGCCATGACCTGTATCCTGGGGACTGGGTCCTGGTGAAAAAACATGTGAGAAGAAGCTGCTTGGATGTTCGTTGGCGTGGGCCCTTCCAGATCATCTTGATTGCGAATACGGCTGTGAAGGTGGGAGGCCTGCCCAATTGGATCCACGCATCACATACGCGAAGGGTTCCAGCACCTCGGGAAGAAACAGCTCCTCTCTCGGATAGACGTCCAGCAGAGGACCGAGAAGCCATAGAGGGGGCTAGCCAAGCTGAAGAGGTGCCAGCGGAAGCAGGGAACGAGTCTGACCAAGCTGAGGACGGTCAGTACAACAGCGAAACAGACGACGCTACAGAAGGAGAAAGTAGCTGGGAGTACGAGTCAGACACTGACAGGTCTGACAGAGAGCGAGAACAGACAAGAAGGAGAAGGAGTAGAAGGGCACGTGGAGAAGCTAATTGGCCGCAAAGAAGGAGCTCTAGCCTGAGGTCAACTCCAGAGATAACCCTCCCTCCGATATCAGAAGACTCAGACCCGGAAGAAGGTGCTCAGGGCGCTGAAGCACCGGACCGAAGAAGGTCAAGAAGAGTGCGTGTGCCTAACAGAAGATACTCCACACCTGAGTGGACATATCTGGCGACAAATGTCTGTGAAACAGGAGACAGGGAGGATTCGAGCGGTGGTGGTGTCCAGTTCTGAGCCCATCGTCACCGTGGAAATACGACTGTTGGTACCCGGAGTCGAACAAGAAGGGTCACTAACATTCATGCTCCCCAGACCTCCCCGCCTCAGCAAGTTAAAACACATGTTTCTCTCAGAATTGCAATTCCCCGACTTTGGTACAACGATAACAGCCCATGAAGAGCACAATCTTCGTTTGGAAATACTGAACTTTGCTATCGAAGCTGCAGGTACAAACCTGATAGTAGATGCTTAAAGGACTTTGTAAATAAAGCGAGCAGAAACAAAGAAGATTACCTAGCGCCCAGGAAGCAGAGAATATTAGGGAACTTCCCTTGAGTTGATGGAGAAGGGCTAGGGTTGTCTTTATTGAACTGTTAAAGGACTTTTGCGAAGAAGGTTGTCAGCTTCCAGTTGTGTGGATTCTAAAGACAAAAGGATTAAAAAGAGACTGTAAAGGAACGAGAAGAAAAGAACTTTTTGCTAAGATAAGAGAGAGCCATATTGTCTGACGAAATGGAAGCCGGCACCCAGAACCGCAGAGCTAAATGTATAATAGGTACACTAATAGTAGGAGTGATAATATTAATAGCTTTAGTGGTAACAATTTCTTATGTACAGGGACATGAGGAAGAGGCGAAGGTAACTGATGTGAAATCTGTAGAAACGCTTACACCCACTGTTGCTGGTGAGAAAAGGGAAAACACTCAAAAGAAAGCGTTATTAGCTGCAGAAGCCCGTAGGTTACACGTAGATGAGTCCCAAGGAGACTTTAGGTCAAATGCTTATGCTAAACTCTTATATGAATACGTGGATGCCATGGAGGTTAAGGACTGTTACGTCTGCATGCAGTTGCCGGCGTCTGTAGATGAAGGCATAAGATATCATCACCTCCCGCTGACATATGGCATTACATGTAGCTTATTGCTTAGTATATTTTATGAGAGAGATAGTTTTGAATACTATTTCTCCAACTATGATTCAGTGTTGCCAGAAGTCCCAAATTATAAGCAGATGAACAAATGGGACTACTGGAAGAGTGAAGACAGATTGGCTAAGTTCTTCATTCCTTGGATTACCTTAGATACTTCACATGCCCGTAGAAATAACCTGACATGCAAGGTGTCAGAAGTCGAGAAGAAGTTCATAGGGCAAGTGGATGATCGTTACAGGAGACAAAAGATTTTGAAAAAATCAGGACAATGGAAAACAGATTGGACCGAGGAAGAGAAGGCACACAAGAGAAAGGGTAGTAGTGGTCCAATAGCTTTAGATAAGACGCAGAGAGGAAAGCTATGTCTTCACCGAGCCAAAACGTATTATGAAAATGTATACGTGGGAGAAGTCAGCTGTGAACATGCTTTCAATATAGAGTACTATACTAAGGATTTCCTGAAGGGAATGCAAGTGATTCCAAATGTGTATTTTGTATGTGGAAGAAATGCCTACGTGAGACTACCTGACAACTGGTATGGATCATGTTACCTAGCAATTGTCTTCCCCAAAATATATCATGCACAAGACTTAGTGATCATCGAGGGCAAGACATCATCGAGGGGAAGGAGAGATGTAGGAGATGCAGAAATGGTTGGAGATGTCTTTGGAGCTATGTTCCCTCTTTTGGGAGTAATCCTTAATGATGTTAAAATTAGACGACTGGCAACAGTCGTCGACAGGTTGTCTGCCAGCACTGCTCAGTCCTTAATGCTGGTAGAAGGAGAGATGCAATCGATAAGGGCTATGGTTCTTCAGAACCGTCTTGCGTTAGATGTCCTACTAGCAAAAGAGGGCGGAGTCTGTAAGGCTTTGAAGGTCCAGGAATGTTGTACTTACATTCCAGACAATTCGAAGCCCCTTGAGAAAGTTATTAGGAACATAACTGATATTCACAAGGAGATCGAAGACTTGAGTAGAGAAAATGTCTGGGAAAAGGTGGGCCACGGAATGAGTGAAGTTGGAGGGTGGATTTCCACCTTAGGCAAAAGCTTTGTGTGGTATATACTAAAACCTATCATCATAATATTGATCTGTGGGATCATATTGTGGGGATTGGTGAGGGTATTCAAATGGTACAGAGCAAGAAGGTCAGAAAGGGCCCAAAGAGAGCAGCTGCAGAGATTGGCTGCCATACAAGATAATCAGTACAGGAGTCTGAGGGCTCTGGAAGCGCAGAGACAAGTTATGCCAGCAATAACTGCAGTTTAAATGTTAGTGATGACCCCGAGAGGTCATCAAAGGGGGGAACTGAGAGAGCGCAAACTGACCTAAATGTATGAGTGCATCACACTTACCTGTAGTAAGCACAAATCATGAGGAGAAATGCCATGAGTGCTAGTAGTATCTGCAATTATATTCTGAATGTATAGATAATGTAGAGATTTAAGTAGAAGTGGAACTAATACAGAAATGTGTGACACTATATGATTTTATTAGATGTGATTATTCCTGAATTCATGTCGTGTGGCTGCTAAAATGTAAGATGGCATGTGGTTAAACGCAGAATGTGGTAGGCCTCAGGGCCAAAGCTAGAAGGTGTTTCTTTTCACGACATAGATTGAAATAATGTTTTGGCTATTGCATTTATGGGCCATGATTTATAGATGTGTTTACTGAATAATAGAATAAGAGTATTAACATGCTTTAATTAATGAAGAAGTTGAATGCTATAATCATTATGAGAAATATTGTAGGCCTGAATTGTTTTAACATTGATTTACACGTACATGTCTGGGCCGAGAAATGTTGCGAAACCTTTTTGGAAGTCTATGAGAGTTGGGTTCTTGGCTGCAGATGTCTGTCTGCAAGAGAAAAGGGGGAATCCAATTATAAATGAATGAATAGAGGTCTGTTCAGTAGACGGCCCAGACATGGAGGAGGGTTCTGGAATGTTTAAGGGGTATCAGCGGGCCGGAGAAGAGTCTGAGAAGCAAGGTCAACTCCAACGTATGAGGCCCAATACAAAGCAGCATGGAAAAAGCCAGAAGCTACACCACGTGAGGGGCGTCTCATGAGGGGCGTCTCAAATGTTGTTGACTGTTTTGTATTAGGGACAGCACCCCTGGGTGGAGTTAGAGCAGATACCTGAGGACCCTTTAGAGAGCGGATGGGTAGGCAGAGAGGGGTCATGACTGGAGAACTATAGGTTTTCACCAAGAGACTTAGAGTGAGTGACTTCCCTTGGGGGTCATTCACTGCTGACACCTTTGTTAGGTTGGGATTTGGTTAAGTAGGGATACCATCTAGAGCAGGGTAGGGACAGCCTAACCTGTGTGTTTTCCTCCAACTTAAATGAAGGAGAGATATGCGTCAATGCTGATAGCTTTATTATTCTTAGAACTTGTGTTAGTAATTTCCGTTGCTCGTCTGAGGGCTTTCAGAGAGCACATGTATGTAGTTGGACCTGTGTATCTCGTGAATCTCATTCTGAGATGCCTGTATTTGCAGCTTATCATATCTTTACAATAAACTTTTGAAAGCTAGAAGTTGTTTGTGATCTTTTGGAGCGGGGTCCTTTATTGGGTGAACTAACTTGGGGAGAGAGGCACTTTCTTCCTCAAAGACAGGCAACAAAGGTTCAGTCGACCAGATCGGGGTTTAGATCAATAGTGATAAGGTATCGATCAAAATCCCGCCCTTCCAACAGTTTATTTTTTTATTTGAAAGTAATTGAAGCAATATATTGGACAGGAAACAAGTGAGGATGAGTTCTTAAAAAAACAGGAGACTTTTGGGAAGAATAAAAAAAGGAGTGTATTTAAAGGGAATTTAGAGGAAGAAGAAAATACAGAAGGAAACACAGAAAGGAAGATGTGTGCAGCACAAACGTTCACATTGACGCCACCAATACCATTTTTAACAGAACCTGGAGAACCGAAAATTAGATGGCAGGAATGGAAAATATATTTCAAAAACTATACGTTCACTATAAAAAATGATCATATGACACCAGAAATAAAGAAAGGAATATTATTGCACTCTTTAGGTCCAGAAGGGATTAGGCAGTATGAGCAAATGCAGAAGAAAGTGAGAGGCGAAGAAGAAACAGATGTTTATGAGAATGCCTTGGATGATTTAGAGAAGTACTATGCACCAACAGTTTGTGTAGCTATTGATCGGTACAAGTTTTTCAGGAGGAAACAAGAACAGAATGAAAAGATAGATGATTATTTAAGTACCTTGAAGAAGATGGCGGAGAAGTGTAGATTTGGAAAAAGAGAGGAAGAATTGATAAGGGACCAAATTATTATGCTAACAAATAATAAAAGGGTGCAGGGGAGGTTATGGACTATGGGCGATGGAACACTGAACAAGGTACTTGCTGTGGTGAGGAAAGCAGAAGTATCCGTCAGATGTGCTCAAGCAGCTCTCGACGAAGGGAAGGAAAAAGATAAAGTAGAAGTATGTGTGGTAAGGAAAACTGTGAGGGCAAGCAGTGTTGGTGCAGTGAAAAAGGACAAGTTCAGTGACACTAAAACAGAAAAGAGAACTGCTTATCCGACAAGATATGAGAATAGAAGAGGAAATCAAACTAATTTAGCATGTTATCGGAATGGAAGCTATACCCTTTTAGCTAACAGTAAAGCCTGTAGAGCAAGAGACCAGAAATGCACAGTATGTGGACTAATTGGACATTATGCACAAGTTTGCTATAGGAAGGATAAATCTACAAGGATTAAATACGTGACAAGAGAAGGGGAAGAAGAAGAGAACAAGGAAGAAGATTAAGATGATGATGACATTTTTATAATAAGGGATTATATCTTGATGTCAAGAACAAAGGAAGGAGTAAACCGAAATGTGATATTATGGTGGCTGGGGTGAAAGTGTCGTAGGTAGCTGATTCGGGGTCACCATATACTATTGTGAATTTGGATATGTGGAGAGAGAAATTTGTAATGGAAATTGGTGAAGATTTAAAGAAAAGTGATATTAATCCGAGAAGTTTCACGGGTGAAAGCATTCCCATGGTGGGGTGTAGAGATGTAACATTTTAATTCAAAGGGAGAGTGGCAGTAGGAAGAATGTATGTAGCCGAGTATGGACCAAGTGTGTTGGGATGGAGAGATCAGGCAAGTTTAGATATAATATTAAATCCTAACGGGAAGGAACAAGTTATGGTATTGAGTGATGGAGATGACTTAACGAAAGAAATAAAAGAAGAGTTTGGAGATGTTTTCTCAGTGAAAATTGTTGTACTAGAAGGGTTTAAACATGAAATTAAATTGAAGGAGAATGCTGTTCCCTTGAATTATAAAGTGAGAAATGTGCCGTTTGTTGTAAGGAGTGAATTAGAAAAGGAATGGTTGAGGTTGGAAACATCTGAAATAATCGAGAGGATTGAATCGTCCAAGTGGATGTCACCGATTGTTGTAGCAAGGAAGTCGAATGGTAAAATCAGATTGTGTGTGGATTTGAGGGGTGTAAACAAGGAGATTCAGGTGGATAAATATACGTTACCAAAGATTAACGAGTTCTTAACAGAGACAAAAGGTATGAGATGGTTCTCCACAGTCGATTTGTCATCAGCGTACCATCAAATTCAACTGCATAAAGAGAGCAGGAAAATAACCTCTTTCATTACACCTTTTGGTTGTTTTCAGTATGTAAGGATGCCCTTTGGGCTAGCCTCTGCGGCAGCAGTTTTTCAGAGGATTACGAGTGAGATCTTGAGAGACTTTCGGGGAGTGTTGTATTTTCAATGTTTTGAGAGTCAAGGGGTTAACAGCTGAATATGCAAAATGTAAGTTTGCTAAACAAAAAGTGGCTTATTTGGGTCACAATATTGGAATTGATGGGATTTCTCCTAAAAAAAAGAACCGTTGGAAGCAGTAAGTGAAGCACCAGAGCCAAAGAACAAAGATGAGCTACGCTCATTTTTAGGGCTGGCAGAGTATTACTCAAATTTGTTAAAAATTTTGCAGTGAAGTCTTATGATTTAAGACAACTTCTCAAACAAAAGTGTAAATTTGAATGGAATGAGAAATGTAAGGAAAGTTTTGAGACTTTGAAAAGAGAAATATGCAATGCGACACAGATAAAGGGATTTCATCCAGATTTAAGGAGTGTGTTAACTGTGGAAGCCAGTGGGAAAGGGTTAGGTGCGGTTTTGATGCAAAATGAAGGTGATGGGAAGGAAGTAATTATTGGATTTGCGCCGAGAAGTCTAACACCAGCTGAAGAACTCTATTCGGTGATAGAAAGAAAGACACTTGGGTGTGTGTGTGGGGAAGGGAACATTTTAGAGCGTATTTATGGGGAAATTAATTTGATGTAAGAACTGATCATAAGCCTCCGGTGAATTTGCTAACTACGGATGGTATGGTAAGAGCTTCGGCAAGAATAGCTAGGCTTTCAATGAGATTGCAAGATTATAATTACAGGATCAAATATGTACCGGGTGTACAAAATAAAATTGCGGATTGTCTAAGCAGGATACCTTTACCAATTAAGGAGGTGCCAAGGAATGTGTAGGATGATTATCAGATTGCTGTAGTGGAAGAAGAAGTGGTGAGGTCTATTGGAAAAGATGAATGGATTTTGCAATATGAAAAGGATGAATTGATGGGGAAAATAAGAGAGAAGGTTGTAGAAGGATGGGGAGAAAGGAAACCAGATGTGGCAGAAGAGAGGAGTTTTTGGGAGGTAAGAAGTGAGTTGAGTGTAGAGTCTGGGTTTGTGTACAGAGGAGGAAAAATGATACCACCAGAAGGGTTGAGGAAAAAGATAGTAGATTTGGGTCATGAGGAACATTTTGGTATTGTCAGGACAAAGAAAAGTTAAAAGTTCATATTGGTGGCCAGGAGTAGATATGGAAGTGGAAAGGGTTGTAAGGAAATGTAAGGAGTGCGCAGATTCAGACAAAAGTTTAAGAACAATGAAGCCACAATTGTCACCGGTTTGGGATTTGATTGCTATTGACTCTGTTGGTCCGATTCTGAACAAAAATGGAGAAAATAGGTTAATTGTAGTTTTAAATGACTACTTTAATAAGTGGGTTGAGTTGGAAATTGTTGAGAAAGCGGATGCTGATACTGTGATCAGTTTTTTGAATGGTGTGTTTTTGAGAGAGGGGTTGCCGAAAAGGATTGTAAGTGATAATGGAACACATTTTACAGCATTGAAGGTGGAAGAATTCTTTAAAAGAAATGGTATAACCTATGCTAAGACATCAGTTTATCATCCTTCAGGGAATGGAGCAGTAGAACGATTCAATTGTGTAATTAAGGGAACAATTCAAATTGCATGTGAAAACAGGAAAAATTGGGAGGTTGAATTGAAAAAAATGTTGTGGGGTTATCGTCTAACGCCATCTCTTACTGGCCTAAGTCTGTTTGTTATGATGAGGGGTAGGGAACCTTTCACAAGGGACAATATAGGGAGGATGGATAGCACAAGACATGTTGAATGGTCACCAGAGAAGGTAACAGAAAATATTATAAAAGCACAACAGGTGTATAAAAATAATTTTGACTCAAAGAATGGAATAAGGTTGGAGCAGCTTGAAGTAGGTGATTGGGTGAAAACGAAGAAATGGGGTAAAGTGGCTAAAGGAGAGAGTATGTATTCGAAGCCATGTAAGGTGGTGGAGTGTTTGAAAAACTCAGCGAGACTAAGTGATGGTCGTGTGTGGCATTTGAGTCGTATAGCTAAATGCAGGAGAATTCCAAAAGCAGAGGAGGAGGATGTTTGGGAAACCACAGCCATGTTTGATGAGTGGTTATGGGGATGAAGTTGAGGATGGAGTGGTGGTGGATGAGGATATTAGTCAGGATACTACCGAAGTATGTGAACAAACTGGTGTGGATTCCAGGAAGATGGGTAGACTAGGAAGAATAATTCATACTCCTCATAGATTTAGAGACTACATGTTGTCATAAGTTTTAGTTATATTTTTGTATTGTGTATATAGGTTTATTTTGTTTTGTTATTTATACAGGAGGGAGATGTGTGGTGTCGATGCATTCCATGTTTGGAATGTATAGGGCATCACGGGTGGAACTGGAATGTACGTGGGTGGATTCTGGTGGGGGTCAGTTGATGGTGGGATTGAGAGTTGTACGGATCGCGTTATCTGTGATGCAGAGTTGCCAATAAAGAATGCCGATTATACTACGCTAGTATGAGCCTACTTTACAGGGGGTGACTCGCCTTGCCGTATAGCCCCGAATCTCTGCTGGAAGAGCTGTTGTGAGGCAGATTGTGGAGTAGAGGCATGCTGCTCCCTGTGCAGGTCCTGCCTCGTGGACTTTCAGTGCGGTCTGTGATCAGCAGGACACGACAGCTGGGGAATTGCGGGGCCTCAGGGACAAGCAGCATGGGACTTCAGCCCAGTGCTTTAAATGGGCCGGTACTCACGGGTACTTAGTACGGGCACTTCTTATTTTTATCATTCTGAGAACCGGCACTTCTCTACTGCAGTGGAGAGTACTGGCACTCATGAAAGGGTAGGTGCATTAGCCTCTATTGGTGGTAGCCTGTCTCTTTGACCACCAAAGCACTTCTGTAGTCCTGAGCTTAGCCCCCGCTGAACTATTCAGCGTAGGCTCATTTGCATGATCTCCGAGTGTTCACCATCATGCTGCGTTGAAAGAAATCGAGGCAACCATGCAAGGTAAGTAGGTTAAAAGGGCTTTAATCCCAACTGATTCTACTGTGTGAGTGACTGCTGATGTCTGTGTGTTTGCCTCCTTGTGTGCGCATGTTTTTGGGTGAGAGAAATATTACAAAATAAGGAAATGTTAAAATATCCCTGTGTTTGGCTTTCCTTTTGTATAGTGAGTTAACCTGTTTTGCTTATAGAAACGAATCTCATGTGTTTTGGTATGTGCTGCAACTAGTATAGAAGTCAATAAGCATCATCGTGTCTTGCATTTAGCCCCACTCCTGGCCCCGACCACTTGCTCCATTTAAATGAGTACCTGCACTTTTGTTTCCCATTTAAAGGACTGCCACAGTAGAAAGTTTGCTGCCGAGCGGGTGAGCTGTTGGCCAGCTGGAGTCCGGATGACTGTGCTGCCGGGCCAAGCTGAGTAGTGGCTGTCGGCCGCAAGAGATTGAGTGTGGGGAACAGGAGCAGAGATGGGGACTGGCAAGTGCCTGTGCGACACTCACACTACAGACATGACGGCTGTGGTGTGGCAGGAATACAGGTCAGGGGGCTGCCTGGCCAGTGACAGCTCCACCGCGAAGAGATTTCCTGGGCTTACTGTTGACCCGAGTGGACGGCCAATGCTAGGAAACTAGAGTGTGGGCCTTCAGAGCTGCTGAGCGGGGAGTGAAGCGCTTGCCGATGGTGAAGCTGCCCAACATGGATTGAGATGGGGGGAGTGCCACCGCTCCCCTGTGCTCCTGGTGCCAGCATTGAGTGCGCTGGCTGGCGGCCTGCAACTGGCACTCTCCCTTTTGTGTAGATATGTCACAGAGTTCCAGAAGGGACAGTCAGTGTAGGGTGACCAGGCGTCCTGGATTTGTCCGGACAGTCCTGGTTTTTCGGCAGCTGTCCCGGCAGATTTCAGGCAATTAAGCTCATGCCCGGGAGGGAGGGTCGGCTGAAAACGATGGAAGGTATCTTTTTAGATTTTGCAAACGAGGGATAGTTAGCAGCGGTTATAAGAAAGCAATTTAATTGAGAACTCTTTTTTTCTCTTCTAATTACACTCTCAGCCGAAAAAAAATGATTATCCCTGTATGCAAGCTATTGGGCTGCTGGGAAGCATCTAGGATATTAAGACACAACACATAAAAGTGTAGTGTGTTTGCTGTTTATAGATTCCTAATGTGGGCATGAAGAATAAAAATGAAACAAGTAATCTGTGTCAGCCTAGATGGATGAACAGGATTCTTTTAATGTTTTAATTCATTTATTTATGAATTGTTGGGGGTACACCCCCTAAAACAAATGACTGAACAAAAGTACCTGCTGGAGAAATACATTATGGTAGTATGGACCCTATGCCTAGGTTTCTGTCTTCCCTTACATTTATCTGAGAATCTTAGATGGATTGAACAAGCACAAACAAGTATTGAACACAATTATCTTAATTGTAGGAGCACATGACGGACCCTGTTTGAGTTTTTTGTTCTCTTTTTACTCACTTGAATGAATGCTGACCACCACTAATGTTCTGATTCTAGGCACGCTACATAACATGTCCACCCATATCAGTTTAATTGTATTTTACACCTCAAGACTCTCCAAGACATTACTGGTCCCTTCTCCCAGTTGATGCATATCCTGATGCACTTACTCTTCAATCATCCAGCACTTTACTACTATATAGAGTTACGCTTTTATGTATTTATTTGTACAATAACTTTTAGGTACTATACTATTTTATGTATTTGTATATAAGCAGCTTCTGTTCTCTAGACTTGTACAAGTAGGTGATATTTAAGTTTTTAAAAGCTGTGTACATGTTTTTATACTGGGCTTTTATGGCTTTTCGGACGAAATAAAACTTTAACTGATTGACATCATACAGCCTTTTCATTTCACTCACTGCGCCCCAGCAAGATTGTCAGATAATTTACTTCACTTTTCTTTCTCTGACTTCAAAGAGAGATGAGTTTGTAAACCCCAATCCCCATGTTAAAACAAGCACTGGTGAAGCCAATAGGTCTCGCCTATCACAGTCGGGCCAGACAGGGAATCAAAACCGGCCCTGGCAAAGTGCTCCCCTCCCCCCCCTTCGGGTGCCGCCGAGCTCTTTGCTAGGGCCGGTTTTCGGCCGATTTTGTTACAGGGCCCCAAACCAGCCCCCCATCCGTGCGGCGTACCAGGGGATTGCTCTGTACCCGCTATGGCCAGTCCGGCCCTGATCACAGTTATTGGCTTTGGCAAGGTCTTTTAACCATGTTGTTCGCCATTGTGTCTGCTGTTCAACATGGCTAAAAGTTAATGGTGTTGGATGAGATGGGGAAGATTGGAGTGGGATAGACTAGGGTAAAGTGGAGTGAGGTATATAGGGGTAGAGTGAGCTGGGGTAGATTGGGGGTATTGTAGTAGAGTGGGGTAGATTTGAGTTGCATTGGGGTGGGCTGGGGTGTATTGGGGTGGGCTGGGGTAGTCTGCGGTATGGTAGAGCGGAGTGGGGTGGAGTGGAGAAGATTGCAATCTATCCCAGTCGCCCCCACTCCAGAGTGTTAGAAGGTTCATACCATATCAGTAAGAGTAGACTGTGTATTTGGACAACAAACGTTAAAACTGCGCAAGACTGGGTCCACACACAGCACCAGGGTATGTTGACCTTATTCCTGGCAAGCTCACAGTGCACCATCTAGAACTCTAAACCTTACAAAGAACCAGACGGTA